>NC_073394.1:20738834-21410084 GCF_028641065.1 Leucoraja erinaceus
CGTTATTCCTTGGCGCACAGGAGGATGAGGTGTGATCTTAAGAGGTGTACAAAATCAAGAGAGGAATGGATAAAGTAGATTCACACAGTCTCTTGCCCAGAGTTGGGGAAATTGAGAACAAGAAGCATAGATTTAAGATGAAGTGGGAAAGATTTAATAGGAACCTGAGAGGTAACTTTTTCACACAAAGGGTGGTGGGTGCATGGAATGAGCTGCCAGAGGGAATTAATTGAGACAGGTAGTATTGCAAAGTTTAAGAAACATTTAGACAGGTATATTGATAGGACAGGTTAAGAGGGATAAGGCCCAAACGCAGGCAGGTAGGACCAGTGTAGATGGGACATGTTGGCTGGTGTGGGCAAGTTGGGCCAAAGGGCCTGTTTCCACACTGAATGCTCTGCAAGTTTATCTGATTCACCTTGCCAACTTATATCTGCAAATACCTGAACATAATTAATATTTAATTGAAAAGTAGTCAAACGACATTTCAAACAGCATGTTTCCCCCCTATTTAGCAAAGTAAGTAGATAGTTAAATAACAAATCACACAAACCATAATGCAGGTGTGTTTATGAGTCTGTGCTGAATTAATTGATAGAGACAAGACACTTTTGCAGAAGGCTTATGCTACCCTGGAAGAAGTATAATTTAGAGACACAAGAAACAACAGAGCCTGGTTTACAAAAAAAAGGCACAAAGTGCTGGAGTAGCTCAGCAGGACAGTCAGACAGCATCTCTGGAGAAAGTATGTGACATTTCGAGTTGGGTCCCTTCTTAAAACTCGTACAGAGGAAACAAAAAAGTATGGGAAAAAAAAATGGGGCAGCAGTAGTAGAGTTGCTGCCTAACAGCACCAGAAACCCGGGTATGATATTGACTATGGGTGCTGCCTGTACAGAGTTTGCACGTTCTCCTTGTGACCACGTGGGTTTCCTCCGGGTGCTCTGGTTTCCTCCCACATTCCAGGATTGCAGGTTAATTGGTGTGTAGGATACAACTATAGTCAGGGTGATCGATGGCTGGCGTGGACTCTGTGGGCCATTAGGCCTGCTTCCATACTGTATCTCTAAACTCAACTAAGAATCCCATTACTGGAAACAAAATCGGATTTGTTGAGGAATAGTAAAAAGACACCATCACTACCTCTCCCTTGTGGTCCCGACTTGAAACGTCACTTTTCCATGTCCTCCAGAGATGTTGCCTGACCTCCTGAGTTACTCCGATACTTGGCGCTTATTTTAGATGAATAATTTAACCAGATTCTGATTATTATTATGATAGTTGGACCAAAGTTCCCAATTACCACAGCAGCTGCAAAACAAGTAAAATTGGGAGAGTTGATGGGTTGAATAGCCTAATTATGTTCCTTTGTCTTATGATTTTATGAATTTATAATCTCAACCCTATTCTCCTGCCTTTTCTCTGTTACCTTTGACACCCTTACGAACCAAGAACCTGCCAATATCTGCTTTAAACATACCCAATGACTTGACACAATGTGTCGATGCAGTTGTACTTCTGTTCATAGACCATAGAACAGTACTGCACAAGAACGGGCACTGCTGCCCACAATGTCGCAAACCCTGGTAATAATGGGATTACCATTACCCTTTAGAATGAAGATAGACACAAATTGCTGGAGTAACTCAGTGGGTCAGGAAGTATCTCTGGAGGAAAAGGATGGGTGACATTTCGGTTCGACCCTTTTTCAGACAAAGTAGAGGGGAAAGAACTGGATGTAAAAATAAGTCAGAACAAAGCAGACCAGCAACAGATGACCAAGGAAGGGTGGAGGCCGTAATAGCCCATTGGTGGCTGGGGAAGAAGTGATAAGGAAGGGATACAAAGATGCGAACAATGGAACCAGTAGGATGACTTGGTTGTAAGCTGCCCAAGCGACAGTATGGGAATGGGAAGGGGAGTTTAAATGGTAGGCAACCGGGAGATCAGGTGAGCCAAGGTGATCTTACCTTTCAGAATTCTGCGCTGGGTGGCAAGAGAGGATTGAGCCTTTATTTGAGCAACCAATTAATGTCACGGTCATAGGTACACAAAAATGCTGGAGAAACTCAGCGGGTGCAGCAGCATCTATGGAGCGAAGGAAATAAGTGACGTTTCGGGCCAAAACCCTTCTTCAGACTGATGTTGTCTACTTTGTTGTTCCTGCTTTGTGTTTAGGCGGAGATTTTTGAACAGGATGATGTTGCGCTGCCCAGAGTGGCTGGCTATTTCCACAAGATAACTGAAGAGGAGGAGCAAAACGCACAAACCTTACTCGACTATCAAGCGGATCGCGGAGGACACTACTGCCCCAAAGATATTCAGGTATTGCTGCATGTTGGGCCACAAACAACATTGAGGCGATAAGGCAGACAAGGAGGAATATGATCATACAAAGCGTTCTCAAGTAAATGTATCTATCAGCCAACATAATGGGACATTTTATCACTGAGTCAGCCTGCTCAATCTAGCGTACAACTGCACAGTTTCTATTGACCCAACAAAGGTATACATCATGAGTGAATAGAAAACATTCAAGTCACTTTATGAACCATTAGTTGAGATTGAATCAACAAGAAGAATTAAGAAAAGATAATTTACGAGGATGTTGCCAGGACTTGAGCTAGGGGGAGATGCTAGGCAGGCTAGGACTTTATTCCCTAGAGCGCAGGAGGCTGGGGGGTGATCTTATAGAGGTGTGTAAAATCATGAGAGGAATGAATAGCGTGAATGAACAGAGTATTTTACTCAGATTAGAGGAATCAAGAACCAGAGGACATAATGTTTGGGACAAAAACCTATCATTTATTTATTTGCCTCTGTACTCCACAATTTGAGATTTGTAATAGAGAAAAAAAAAAGAAGAAAAAAATCACACGTGGTTAAAGTGCACATTGTCAGAATTTTCACCATGTAGAAATTACAGCAGCGTTTATACATAGTCTCCCCGTTTCAGGGCACCACAATGTTTGGGACACAGCAATGTCATGTAAATGAAAGTAGTCATGTTTAGTATTTTATTGCATGTCCTTTGCATGCAATAACTTCTTGAAGTTTGCGATTCATAGACATCACCAGTTGCTGGATGCCTGCTCTGGTGATGCTCTGCCAGGCCTATATTGCAGCCATCTTTCGCTTATGCTTCTTTTGGGGGCAAGACTCCTTTAGTTTTCTCTTCAGCATATAAAAGGCATGCTCAATTGGGTTCAGATCGGGTGATTGACTTGGCCACTCAAGAATTTACCATTTTTTTAGCTTTGAAAAACTTCTTTGTTGCTTTAGTAATATGTTTGGGATCATTGTCTTGCTGTAGAATGAACCGCCGGCCAATGTTTTGTGGCATTTGTTTGAACTTGGGCAGATAGGATGTGAATATACACTTCAGAATTCATTATGCTACAACCATCATTGTTGTATCATCAATGAAGATCAGTGAGCCAGTACCTTCAGCAGCCATACATGCCCAGACCATAACACCCCCACACAGATGATGCAGTATGCTTTGGATCTTGGGCAGTTCCTTCTCTCCTCCATTCTTTGCTCTTCCCATCACTCTGATACAAGTTAATCTTTGTCTCATCTGTCCATAAGACCTTTTTCCAGAACTGTGGTTGCTCTTTTAAGTACTTCTTGACAAATTGTAACCTGGCCATCCTATTTTTGCTACTAACCAGTGGTTTGCATCTTGCAGTTTAGCCTCTGTATTTCTGTTCATTAAGTCTTCTGCAGACAGTGGTCATTGACAAATCCACACCTGACTCCTGAAGAGTGTTTCTGATCTGTCGGACAGGTGTTTGGGGGTTTTCTTTATTATAGAGAGAATTATTCTGTCATCAGCTGTGGAGGTCTTCCTTGTCCTACCAGTCCCTTTGCAGCTTACCACTGCTCTCTTTCTTCTAATGATGTTCCAAACAGTTGATTCTGGTAAGCCCAAGGTTTGGCTGATGTCTCTAACAGTTTTATTCTTGTTTCTCAGTCTCACAATGGCATCTTTGACTTTCTTTGGCACAACTTTGGCCCTCATGTTGATAAACAGCAATAAAAAATCCAAAGGTGATGGAAAGACTGGAGGAAAGACTTGGTGCAGAGAGCTCTCTTATACCTGAATTAAGGAGGCAATTAAACACAGCTGAGCAATTACATACACCTGTGAAGCCATGTGTCCCAAACATTATGGTGCCCTGAAATGGGGGGACTATTTATAAACAGCTGTAATTTCTACATGGTGAAAACAAAATGTATAAAAATGGCCTTTATTTAAATCTGACAATGTGCACTTTAACCACGTGTGATATTTTTCTATTACAAATCTCAAATTGTGGCGTACAGAGGCAAATAAATAAATGATGGGTCTTTGTCCCAAACATTATAAAGGGCAACTGTGGGTTTTAGGCAAGAGGGGAAAGATTTAATCAGAACGAGTGATGAAGCTTTTTTACTCAGAGAGTGGTGGATATAAAGAACGAGCTGCCTGAGGAGGTTATTGAGGCAGACACAATAACAGCATGTAAAAGATACTTGGACATGGATAATAGAGGGGCCAAACATAGATGGGGCATCTTTATCGGCATGGGCAAGTTGGGCCGTGGAGCCGGTTTCCATGCTGTATGATAGAGGAATCTTCTTGATGTTGAATTTCCATGGGGATTCTTCCGATCTTGCGCCGTAAAAATCGGTGGAAATGCCGGAAAATCCAAGAGTTGCGCATCGTTGGAGGGGGAATGCCCATGGGTAGCCATGATTTAACATCCGCGTTGTCCTTGCAGAAACCCCACACCCTGATGGTGCGCAACCTTCTCCAGGCACTGGAGATCGCCCTCGACCAGTGGAAAAACGCCGCCTCCTTCCTGGAGGAACTCTGCACGCTAAGCAAAACCCAGGAGGACCCTCACACCGCCAGCTTCATCAGGAAACGCCTACTCGTCCCCAAAGTTCAACAGATCAAGGTGACCGGTGACCTCCTCACCAACGCCAAGCGCCTGGGCTGCACAGATGGTGGAGAGAGCAGCTTCGGCGAGTACCTGATAGACCATCTCCAGGAGGAGCTGAGAACCGCAGTCTGAAATATCCCTCGGCCTTGCTCCACCTCCAAATACCAACGATTGGGACATCTCCAGTATCAACGTGTCGAGTTTCAAAACACATTTCCCTCCCTTTCCTAGATGAATGGATTTTGAGATGCAAATGATATTCTTAACCCTACGCTATAAGGTTCACTTAAGAGCAATGAAATGGGTAAATCAGTATGGATATCAGTGTTTGTTCCACAGGAAGCTTCATGGGAGTTTTACGGTTGTTTGGAAGGGTCACCAAAATTGGAGCCACCCCCAATCTCCCCAAATATGGCATTTCTGTGAAATTGGACCGTTTGACCAAGGCCACTGAAGTACAATCTCTTGGTTTCTTTATTATTGAGAATAAAACAGCGAGGTATATAAAGCATATATTAGCGCAAAGTGCAGGAGGAATTCAGCATCTGAGGAGAGTATAGGCAGGCAACATTTCAACTCAGGATTTTGAAGACCCAAATGTCATCTGTCCATTCCCTCCACAGATGCTGCCTGATTTGCTGAGTTTCTCCAGCACTTTGTGTATTGCTAAAGATTCCCCCATCTCGCAGAACCTAATGTCGTTTTAAATGCAAATCTATCCACTTGCACAGATGGAGTGTTTGTTGCAATTTCTTAGTCTATCCTGTCAATCTGGTCTCTGATAAGGCCAGAATGAAATTGATAATTTTTTTAATCCAAATAATGAAAGGGTGGACAATCAGAATCTTCTTCCCAGGGTGGAAATGTTGAAGACTAGAGGGCATAGCTTTAAGTTGAGAGGGGCAAAGCTTAAAGGAGATGTGCGGGGCATTTTCACACACACACACGATTAGAACATACTGCCACAGAAATAGGAAGATATGATAGTGGCATTTAAGAGGCTTTTGGAAAAGCACAGAGATATTGATCATGTGCAGGCAGATGAGGTTAGTTTATCTTGGCATCGTGTTGGACATGGACCCAGTGGGCCCACGAGCCTGTTCTTGTGTTTCATTGTTCTATTGCCTCCAGCCTTTGAGTCCAGTGGGTCCATTAAAACTCCCATCGAGGACTGTCCTTCATTCCCAAGCTGTAGCTCTAAAGTAGTGGAAAGTAACAGCAAGTAACAACAATGGGTGGCTCGTGGAGCTGCTGCCTCACAGCGTCAGAGATCTGGGTTCAATCCCAACCTCGTGTATCGTCCATGTGGAGTTTGCACGTTTTCCCTGCGACCGCGTGGGTTTCCCCCGACATCTAGATTAATTGGCCCTCTGTAAAATTGCCCCTAAAAATGCCATAACAAAGAAAACAGTTGGCTCTTTCTGGTGGCAACTTCAAGCCCCTAGGTCAATGCATCATGCATCTTACTTCTCTGATAGTTTGTAATTTTTCCATTATTATTAGTAGAGTTAGATGACCAGTGGATCTAATACTCCAGCAGCACCCTCTTTAATTAACCAACCACCTGCATTCAGTAGAAACAAAGGAACTGCAGGTGCTGGTCGACACAAAAGGACACAAAGGGCTGGAGTAACTCAATGGGTCAGGCAGCATTTCTGGAGAACATGGATAGATGATTTTTGGGTCAGGACCCTTCTTCCTTCCCTGGTTAAGATGAAACCTTGCAAAACTCAACACCAAATTGTTCTGGTGGATTGATTTATCTTATAGGGACTAATGTAGTGGGAAAGTGAAGTGACGAGTCTTGCTGCCAACTGGGTGGTAGACATGGTTAGGTTTATTATTGTCATGTATACCGAGGTCCAGTAAAATGCTTTGCTTTGCATGGTATTCAAGCAATTCAGATAATACCATACATAATAATGTACAATGGGTAGAGCAAAGGGGAAGACACAGTGCAGAATGTAGTTCTCAGCATTGCAGCGTATCAGTTCCATAGACAAAGTCCAATGTCAGCAACGGGGTAGAGGTGAATCAGACAGTACCCTAGCTTATGGAAGGGCCATTCAGAAGCTTGATAACTGAAGGGCCAAATGTGTTGCCGAGACTGGTGGTGCGCGCTTTCAAGCTTATGTTCCACCTGCTATAGATTATGCTATTGATTATGTTTTTTCTGCTTTTCAAAGGCAGCGTGAAGTGTAGATTGAGTCAGACTTCAAATCGGATAATACCAAACATAAATACAATCGCCAGACGCAAGTACAGTAGCTGGAGCAAAGGGGGTGACAGTGCAGAATATAGTTGTCAGCATTCTAGCGCAACAGTTGCATTGTAGTGCATTATCCAGAGACAATGTCCACAATGGGGTGGAGGTGAATAGGACAGTATTAGTGCTTAATTAGTGTTAGCGATGTGGTTAGTCTGTTACTATTTAAACGGACTCAAGACATGCACTTCTGTGCAAATTTACATTTAATTTTACACTCCATTTCGTGTAAACATGTAGGACATTTGAATTATGACACTCCTTTCATTTTTTTTCGCAATGGGAAGTGTTGGAAAGGGGGGGGGGTATTCGAACAGAGCGGAGACAGTGTGTGTTTGAGATCCTCCCACGGCCTCGCTACTTTCTCTTCCGCGACCACCGGTGATCTTAACGCGCTCTCACTTCACAGAGAGCCGATGACAGGGCGGGCGGGCTATGTGCAGTTATTCCATCCCGTTTGACTCCTCCGTAAACCATAATTAAAATGTACAGATTTGTAACATTTTCAAAGTCATTTGAACATTTTATAGGGAAAGATTTTATAAGAATCTGAAGGGTATTTTTTTTCGCACGAAGGGTGGTGGGTGTATGGAACGAACTGCCAGTCGAAGTAGTTGAGGCAGGAACTATCGCAACGTTTAGACAGTTACATGGATAGACTGGTTCAGAGAAATATGGGCCAAACGCAGGCAGGTGCAGGTGGGATAAGTGTAGATGGGACATGTTGGTCGGTGTGGGCAAGTTGGGCCAAAGGCGCTGTTTCCATGACATTGAACTATTCTATTGAGAAAGGAATGTATTCTTAAAACTGCTGTTGATGACTACTTCAAGTATTTTCATACAGTTTAAACCGTCTTTAACACCCCATGAAGTGCTGTATGTATATAGATAGATGATTCTATTCACTATGTAGTGGAATCGATTCTTTTTTCTGCAAGATTGAGATATGTTTATCTGGCGCGGGTTTATAAGCTTTTATAATGTTTGGAAACGGTGTCCCTCATTTACAATAAAACGCCTGGGTAGAGAATCCAGTGCATTGCATCGTGTATTACATTCTGCGCGGTTGGTCGTTCGGCCTTTGGCCAATTAAATATAACTTCCCCTAATCAACACTGGTCACGTTACAAGCAGCGCTTAGACCCTTCAGTCGGAATTCGGCGATTCACAAGCTGCGTTTCAAATGGGCATCCACTCTTTGTGAGACAGAGTCACCACAGTCAGAGAATCCAACCCTAACTCGACAAATTCGTTGCGAAATTCGATTTAATAACAACCGCGAGATTTTAAACGGGCAGCTTGCGCATTTTAGTTACGCCTTTTCAACAAGGAAAAGTCGTACAAATTGCCTCCGGAATTTGAAATTCATGTCTTGACTTAGACAGGAGTTTAAAAAAAAAATTGGAGATTTGCCACGGAGACGATTTTGGCTAATACCAGCAGAGAGAACATGGAATGCACACAATTAACTCGTTAGAGGCCGATACTGGTATAATCGCCAGTGTATTAGGAACATAATGGCAATAAACACGATTTTGTATTTTAAATCGCAGAAACAAAGGCACTCTGAAAATGGAACACGAAGCGGGAATTATAACATACCACAATGTTGGTAGAAACATAGAAATAAACATAGGTGCCGGAGTAGGCCATTCGGCCCTTCGAGCCAGCACCGCCATTCACGTATGATTATGGCTGATCATCCAAAATCAGTACCCCGTTCCGGCTTTTTCTTCATATCCCTTGATTCCCTTGGCCCCGAGAGCTATGTCTAACTCTGTCTTGCAAACATTGAATTTGCAGAGAATTCCACAGATTCACAACTCTCTGGGTGAAAACGATTTTCCTCATCTCAGTCCTAAATGGCCTACCCCTTATTTTTAAACTGTGACCCCTGGTTTTGGACTCCCCCAACATCGGGAACAATTTTCCTGCATCTACCTGTCCAATCCTCCAAGAATTGTGTGCGTTTCTATAATATATCCTCTCATCCTTATAAATTCCAGCGAATACAAGCCCAGTCGACCCATTCTTTCGTCATATGTAATGTCCCGCCATCCCGGGAATTAACTGTGAACCTATGCTGCACTCCCTCAATTGCAATAACGTCCTTCCTCAAATTAAGTGACCAAAATGGCACACAATTCGTTGGATTTTCAGCCATAGCTTTAAGAAAAACAGGGTCACATAAGATAGTCACTAAATGTTGGAGTAACTCAGCGGGTCGTGCAGCGTCTCTGGAGAAAAGGAATAGGTGACGTTTCGGGTCGAGACCATTCTTCAGACTGGGAGACTGAGTTCTGGTTGAACCGAAACTTAAACGGGTTGGAGGGCAGTCAGCACGGGTGAACAGGTAGAGGCTTTTAACTAGCTTTCCCCCAATTGCTTCATTTTAACTATCGATTGCCGCCTAATTCGAAGTCAGATTCCCGTTGCTGGGATCTTGAGTAAAACATCAAGTCAGCGGGTCCGGCAGCATCTCTGGAGAACACGGATAGGCGACGTTTCGGGTCGGGACATTTCTTCAGTCCTGTTCCTGGCCATTGTCTCACATTAGTTACCCAGACTCTGGTTCCTCCAAAGTAGATTGAAACCGAATAACAGGCTAGTAGAAGCAAGGAACTGTAGATGCTGGTTTATACCAAATATAATCACAAAGGGCTGGAGTAGCTCTGCGATTCAGGCAGCATCTCTGCAGAGAAAAAAAAAGGATGGGAGACCTATCGGGTCGGGTCCTTTTTTCAGACTGGGTCTAGAACCGATTACAGGTCTACAGATTATGGACAGGAGGAACTGCAAATGGCTGTTTACTAAAAAGGCATAAAGTGCTGGAGTAACTCAGCGGGTCGGGCACCATCACTGGAGAGCATGGGTATTCGAGGGGGGGGGGGGGGGGGTTCGAATTCGGCATTTCGATGGGGACCCTTCTTAAATGGGTTCAGAAGAAACAATTTTTTTTTAAAATCACGTTGCGAAAAATAGAATCGAATTTGTTGAAATGTAGGGTTTTTTTTAATCAGTCTATAGGGGCGATAAAGGTTTGGACTAGCTGTGCTGTACGGAATCACGAGAAATTGCAATAAACTAATCTATTGGGTTTGAGGCGTAGGCACATAGATCGATACCATCAATGCATTGTGGAAATTGGCAATTAAAGAGTAAAGATAGACACAACTTGCTGGAGTAACTCAGCGGGACAGGCAGCATCTCTGGAGAGAAGGAATAGGTGACGTTTCGGGTTGGAATCCTTCTTCAGACTGAGAGTCAGGCGAGAGGGAAATTCGTTCACCTACATCATTAATGAATGACAATCAGTTGCAGTTAAACAGAGCATTAAAACTGTACCCCTGGAACCCGTTGAGTTATTCTTACAAATGATTGCGGTTAGTGTGCCATGCGGACTTAACTGCAAGTGAAGGAATTTGTAGGAAGAAACTGTAAATACTCCGACAATGGACACAAAATGCTGGCATCTGAAGAAGGGTCTCGACCCGAAACGTCGCCTATTCCTTTTCTCCAGAGATGCCGCCTGTTCCGCTGAGTTACTCCAGCAGAGTGTGTGTCTATCTAATCTGTAAGTGAAGCCCGGGTTATCTAAGAGAGATGGTTTACTGTGCACCACAGTGCGGGCAGACAGTTTGTCAACGGGCGGTTCGCTCCGTCCACCGGATTCTTCCGATTCCCCAGGTCGCCGGCTTGTCACAAACTGTCTCACCATATCACGCATTAGGGGAGGGGGTGGGGGAGTAGGGTGGAAGGCGGCTGCAGTGCGTGCGTGTTGTATGTCATGTCAACCAACCGGGTGGGCAGTGTTATCTTTCACCGTCCCAGGCAAGGGCGGTGGGCAGAGAACTTCCCTCTGTCTCGACACCAAAGCCTCCTTGTTCATTCGTATCGTTACGTGTGTGTGTGTATAATTAAATTGTGCTTGCATTAAGTTGTGCTGCAATAAGTAAGAATTTCACTATTGTGTATGTATGACAATAAAACACTCTTGAACTAGAATTACTAGCCAACTATACAACTAGAAATATAGCGAGTAGTATCTCCACCCAGCAGAAAATAGCTGGAAACAACATTCAGCGGTTTAAAACACGTTAGTTTTCTATGTTATGCGAGGGAAATGGTTGTTTCTATTTGGTGGTGTCAGTGTTCAAATCACAAGATTTTGCACAGTAACGGAAAATAAAATTCGTCAATTCTCCTATCACACCTCGATAATCTTTTTTTTTAAATCAATGCTTAAATAGTTCAATTTAATTTTACAATGTCATTTGCTCTACCCACAAGAATATAAGTGGGGGTGGGGGGGGGGGGGGGGGGGGGGGGGGGGGGGGGGGGGGGGGGGGGGGGGGGGGGGGGGGGGGGGGGGGGTCCCAAAATGATTTTGCTTATTGGAATTGAACTAACAAAAATGATGGATTCCTGATCTATAGAAATCTTCACAGTATGAATTCTGTGAAGATTTCTACATGAATTCCAGTGTGGTTATAAAGTATGGAAAACACAAACGCATCCACGACGTGCTTTCTGCTTAAATCCCCAACGATCATTTTCAAACGCAAGAAACTTGCTGCACTTGTTCCGTGCGTTCGTTTACATTTTGTTCCCATTTAATTTTTTCCCGTTGGTTTATTCCCTGAAAATTATGGCAGTTAATTTCCTGTAACGAAAATAATTTTTATTCTTCTTTATTTTGAGACTGTATTGAGCAAAGCGTGGTTTGGAAGTACAGTATTGTGTTAGAAAAGGCGAGACCTTAAGTATTTTACCAATAGTCTAAGATACGGAGACGAGGGTATAATTGGCAGAAGTCTTAATCAGCGGGTGTTAGGAATATTGCACTTGTCATCATGCAAGTGAGAAGGAAAGGGGTGGGGGGCCTCTCGTTGAGACGTTTCCCGTGTAATAGCCGGACACAAATGCGATTGAAATCTGAAGGGTGAAAGGGACCCCCAGCCACAGAGGCCGCCTTCCAATCGGGAGGGTCGCCGCCCCGACCCGTGGATAACTTAGCCACCTCGCAGAACAATGGGATTGGCTGGTGGGAGAACCTGGGGGCGTTGAAGGAGTTTCCCGCAGTCGCCCAGAGAATTTGGAATAAATAGGGCTACACTCTCCTGCCACCCAGCACAGGTACCATACGGTACGAGCAGCGCAGTCCAAGGGCGAGCGACGTCTACTAGAGAGGGAAGCAGGGGTTCTGCTGGAAGTTGGAGGAGGATCTCAACCGCGGCCACCATGGAGCTAACGGATACCTCTCTCTGCTCCTTCTCCTCCGCCGACGACTTCTACGACGACTCTTGCTTTTCCACTTCAGACATCCACTTCTTCGAGGACCTGGACCCCAGGCTGGTGCACGTTGGGTTGCTCAAAGCCGACCAGGTGGCGACCGAAGACGAGCACATCCGAGCGCCCAGTGGCCACCACCAGGCCGGCCGCTGCCTGCTGTGGGCTTGCAAGGCGTGCAAGAGGAAAACGACCAACGCCGACCGACGGAAAGCGGCCACCATGCGAGAGAGGCGGCGCCTGAGCAAAGTGAACGAGGCGTTCGAGACGCTCAAGAGGTGCACGTCCACCAACCCGAACCAGAGGCTGCCCAAGGTGGAGATCCTCAGGAACGCCATCAGGTACATCGAGAGCTTGCAGGCTCTCCTGAGAGAGCAGGACGACAACTACCTGGCGGTCATGGATCATTACAGTGTCGACTCGGATGCCTCCAGCCCACGGTCCACTTGCTCGGATGGGATGGTAAGAGAATTGCGAGATTACATATATATATATTATACACACCCATATCCACATATACTGTATACTCGCACACATATATACATACACACACATATATAATACACACTCACTGTATACTCGAATACTGGCATATGTACACCCACATACTGTGAGTATACTGTATACTCACATATACCTACACAAATATACTCACGTACATATATACCCACATACACTCTCACACACACTGTATACTCGCACATATTGTATAACCACACCAACATACACTCACAAATACTCACATACATAATGGATATAGAGAATGTCCCAAATGTAAACGGTCTGGGTATTTTGGTGAATGTTAGGCTTATATTATTCTAAATAATTGCCAGCATCTCATTTAAAATGATGTACCATGACAGTAAAGTTGTAGTGATGACCAAACACCTTAAACCTCACGTGTAAGAGTTGGAAGGCAAATCGCTAACGTGTTTGGTTTTCTATTTAATCCAAGTAAGAATTGTTACTTGAAGTTTGAGCTCTCATCCGATACAAACTGGGATAGTTTAAAACTTTATTCGATGTAGATTCTGGTAGTTCAACGCTGCATCTGATATGAACCTTGATAGTTTAAAGCCTGGTCCGATCTACATTTAAGTTTTAAACCTTATTCGATACAAACTCTTGAAAGTTTAAAATCTTATCCGACACAAACAGACATTTTAAAGCATCATCCGATGCAGACTCCGATAGTTTAAAGCGTTGTCTGATCATAAACTCTGCTAGTCCAAAGCCTTATACGATATAAACGTAGTCAAATTAGTTTGAAGCTTGATCCGATGTAGACCCCGGCAGCTTAAAGCTTCATCTGATACAGACGTGGATAGATCTTCCAAGTAGCGGCCCTGTGTCTCAGCTCATCGTTCCCGTGTTTGATTTTGCAGTTGGATTGCAGCGGGCCCGCCTGCGGTAGGAGACGCGCCGCCTACGACAACACTTACTTCTCGGATACGACAAACGGTGAGTGAACGATTCCCCGCACCAGCGACGCGCACAGCGGGACTCCATCATGGGAAAGCGTGGAGCCACCGTTCACAGTGATCACATCCAGCCAAATGTTCCCCTTTGCAACAATTCCTATTTCAGAGTAGCAATATCGGGAAAATATAAAGTCACTTGAGAGGAGAAGAGTTCGATGAAGATGTCACAATGTGAAATATCTAGTTTGTACCATGGAACGACAAGGTGCAAGAATTACTTGCTTGCCTCCATTAGGAATTGTTGAATTTCGAAAATCTCTCTAGTTTTAGAGATGCAGCGTGGAAACATGCCCATCAACCCACCAAGCCGGCGCTGGCCATCACCACTAGTTCTATCGTATAAAGGAAAGGCAATTTACAAAAGCGTAGAAACCTGCATATGCATTTGGGAGATGGGAGGAAACCGAAGCACCCGGAGAAACCCCACGCGGTCACAGGGAGAAATGTACAAACTCCAAGCAGACAGCATCCTTAGTCAGGGTCGAACCCGGGTCTCTGGCGCTGGAAGGTGTCCCCCCCCCACCCCCACCCCCACACACTGGTTTAACCATCTCTAGTTGAACTTTTGTTTAAGAAGATACTGCAGATGCTGGAACATCGAAGGTACACAAAAATGCTGGAGAAACTCAGAGGGTGCAGCAGCATTTATGGAGCGAAGGAAATTTCCTTCGCTCCATAGATGCAGCTGCACCCACTGAGTTTCTCCAGCATTTTTGTGTACCTCGGGTTAAACCTTCCCAACTGGTGACATAAGACACAGGAGCAGAATTAGGCCAGTCGGCCCATCGAGTCTGCTCCACCATTCCATTGCCGATTTATTTTTTTTTTCCCCAAAGGTCAGAGGTCATTGGGTTTAGTTTTGAATAATTTGAACACATCACGGTCTCTCTTTTTATCTGTCAGTAATTAATTTAATTAGCTATTTTCTAACTATTTGGATATTTCTAGACACCAGGAATTGCAGATGTTGGAATATTGCATAGAGAATGCTGGAATATCTCAGCGGGTCAGGCAGCATCTTTGGAGGACATGGATAGGTGCCGTTTCTGGTCTGGACCCTTCTTCGGTCTGAGGAAGGGATAGTAAGACATAGGAGCATAATTAGGCATTCAGCCCATCGAGACTACTACACCATTCGATCGTGGCTGATCCATTTTCCTCTCTCAACTCCATTCTCCAGCCTTCTCCCCTTAACCTTTGACACCCTTCCTAACGAATAAACCATCAATCGACCCTTCAAAAAATAGCCAAATGTCCTGACCCGAAACATTGTCTGTCCTTGTTGTCCGGAGATGCTGTCTGGCCCGTTGAGTTACTCCAGCGCTGTGTGTTCTGTCCCTCAATATTTCTGACAAGTAGAAAAGGTGACTTTTGTCCAAGTGCGGTGCCGTTCATTATCTCATTGTAATGTGCGTTGTGTTTAGATGTGAAAACTGGCAAGAGTTCCGTGATCTCGAGCCTGGATTGCCTTTCTAACATCGTCGAACGGATCTCCACCGACCGGCCGACTTGTCCGGTGATGATGGTGCCAGACGCGACCATGGTTAGTCCTTCGTCTCCCCGGGAAGGCGCCACTTTGAGCGATCCTTTGGCCATTATCCCATCGCCGAACAACTGCACCGTCACCGAGCTACCGCCCGACAACCCAATCTACCAGGTTTTATAACCGGCGAACCCAACTACCGAGGGTGCACTGGTGAAACGATTGAACCCAAAACTGACCGCAGGAGACAGTGCCGGTCTCTGAAATCGGTTCCTAACGAATGGAGGAACCTACCAATAAACAGACCATTGCCGAGATCGCCAACTCTTAACTACATGGAATTCAATACAAACAATCACCACGTCCAAGACCTGTCTAAATTAGACATTTTTATTTTCCTCTTTAAATGCATCCCAAGTTAAAAAAAAAAAGTAACAGACACCTAATGTGGACCACTTCTTTTGTACAACTCTGTGTATAATTGTATATAAGAGTCGCTTTTTTTGCCAATCCATTGAAATATTTAATGTCGCTTGTGTATAGAAATACCTGGTTTGATGTGCCAAACTAAATTTATATATTTATATTATATATTATCAGTGTGAATGCCAAGACTGTTCCAAGAAATACGAAATAAAACGTATTTATAAAATAATGTTTTCCGATTTTTGCACTAATTCTAATCGCTGCTTAAGTTGGCTACTTGTTGGATTGAAACTGGTAAATGCATCTCTGGAGGAGATGAATTGGCACAGACCTCCTCCAACTTCATCTACTGTATCCGCTGCTCCAGGCGTCAACTCCTGTATATAGTCGAGGCCAAGCGCAGGCTCAGTGATCGTTTCGCTGAACACCTCCGCTCAGTCCGCCTAAACCTACTTGATCTCCTGGTTGCTCAGCACTTTAACTCCCCCTCCCATTCCCAATCTGACCTTTCTGTCCTGGGCCTCCACCATTGTCAGATTGAGGCCCAGCGCATATTGGAGGAACAACACTGCCTCAGAGGGCGGTGGAGGCCGGTTCTCTGGATAGTTTCAAGAGAGAGCTAGATAGGGCTCTTAAAGATAGCGGAGTCAGGAGATATGGGGAGAAGGCAGGAACAGGGTACTGGTTGGGGATGATCAGCCATGATCACATTGAATGGCGGTACTCGCTCGAAGGGCCGAATGGCCTACTCCTGCACCTATTCTCTATTAACACCTCATATTTCACTTGGGTAGCTCACACCCCAGTGATATGAACATTGACTTATCTAACTTCAAATAGCCCTTGCTTTCCCTCTTTCCACCTCCCCCTTCCCAGTTCTCCCACCAGTCTTACTGTCTCCGACTACATTCTATCTCTGTTCCACCCTCCCCCCTGACATCAGTCTGAAGAAGGGTTTCAACTCGAAACATCACCCATTCCTTCTCTCCAGAGATGCTGCCTGTATTATTCGAGTTACTTAAGCATTTCGTACCTACCTTTGAATAGGCGGCGGAACTGTTTTTACAGAGATGTTCTCCAGAGATGCTGCCCGACTCACCGAGCTACTCCAGCACTTTGTCTTTTTTAAAAAAAAACAATACAAAGACACGCAAAACTGCAGATGTTGGAATCTTGTGTAGAATACAAAGTGCTGGAGTAACTGAATGGGCCAGGCAGCATCTCCGGAGAATATCTCCAAGTCTAAAGTCTAGACATCTCTCAAGAAGGGTCCTGATCTGCAACGTAGCCTAACCCTGTCCTCCAGGAGGTTGCCCTACCTGCCAAGTTATTCCAGCAATTGGTGTTTCAAACGCTAGAAGATAGAACCCTCAGCTTGGTGTTGGGAGGGGGTTGCACTGGACGGAATTTGACCCACTGCCTGTTTTAAGTGGATATCGGATCCTTTGGCATTTTTTCTGTTGCTTTGGCCAAAGCTTAACCTTTAAATCAACAGTTCCCCAAAACAGACCATTGCCTGCATCGTGGCATTTGAAACAATTTTTTGGCAGCATCCTTGCCAAATGCCTTCAATTTTAGTAAGCGACAACAATACCCAGAGACCTCGCCATGCAGCAGAACCTCATCAAGTCCAAGGCCGCTCAAGTGCTCTTTGTAGGGAATGGGCGTGTGGTGGAATATGATCCCGAAGTACTGACTCCAAAAATAATCGGATTTGATTATTGCCAGTGTACGCCGCGACCCTCCGACAAAGTTAATTTCGTCCCTTCCCAACTGCACTGTGCAGACCACACCAGACACAAAGAAGTCTGTGCGAACGATTTCTCATCAGCAGAACCATTAATTCAACAGAAAATGCCCATCATTTCCTTGAAAGAATTGCGTGTAGATCTACTGCCAAAAGGCGATCTTAAATACAAGGCCAAAATGACAATGGAGGAGGCCCAGGACAGAAACATCAGTATGGAGATGGGAAGAGAAGTTAAAATGGCGAGCAAGTGGGAGTCATACAGCATGGAAAGAAACCCAGACCGACCAACATACCCCAAATGCACTAGTCCCGCATGCCTGGGTTTGGACCATATCCCTCTAAACATATCCTATGTTCTTGTCCAAATGTCCTTTTTTTTTTTAAAAACTGTGTGATAGTGCTTAGCTCAACTACCTCCATAGGCAGCTCATCCATATATTCATGTAAAAAAACATGCCCCTCAGGCTCCTATTAAATTTCTCCTCTTCGCCTTAAACCTATATCCGCTGGTCTTTGAATCCTCTACTCTTGGTAAGAGACTATGATATTTACCCTATCTATTCCTCTCATGAACTTATACACTTCTATAAGATCACCCCTCATCCTCCTGCGCTCCAACGAATAAAGGAAGAAATACCAGGCCCTAGACCATCTCTCCCATCCCCTACAGTATAAACATCCCAGCCTCAGCCCAGGTTAAGGGCTGAAAACAAACCTGGGACATGATAGGCAAAACAGAACAGTCTCTCCAATCACAAGAGCAAAGGGAGCCCAGAAGACAGTCCTGCCTGTGCTGTTTACACAATGTGCTGGAAGAACTCAATGGGTCAGGCAGCATCTGTGGAAGGAATGAGCCATGTACTCACTGGAATTTAGGATAGGGGGGGGGGGGGGGGGGGGGGGGCAGGGGTAAATAAAAATCATTTAAAACTGAAAAATGAAAGACCTATAGATAGAGTGGATGCGGAAATGGCGTTTCCAGTAGTGGGAGAGTGTCAGGCTGAAGGGCACAGCCCCAGAATTAAAGCAAGTTCCTTGAGAAATAAGACGAGGAGGAATTTCTTCAGCCAGAGGGTGTTGAATCTGTGGAATTCATTGCCACAGATGGTTGTGTGGGCTGAATGGCCTAATACTGCTCCCATGTCTGGTGGTATGGATGGATAGGCGAGGTTTCAAGTCAGGACCCTTCTTCAGACTGATCATCTCAATGATGGTCCTGACCCTGCAACTGGGAGTTCAGCAAGGTCATTGTGCATAGAGCGCAGAAGCACAGGCCAACTCCAATGTCCAGGAACAAAGGAGACTAGAAAGTGGTGGTCACTGCCCAGTCCATCATGGGTACAGATCCCCTCCCCCCTCCCACCACCACACACAACCTGGTCCAACACAGGCACTGACCCCACCATCAAAGGGACCTACAGGTGTCGCTGCCTCAAAAAGGCAGCCATCATTGTCAGAGACCCACACACTCTGGACATGCTCTCATTTCACTCCAGCCACCATGAAGGTGGTACAGGAGTCTGAAAATAGTGACCAACAGGTTCATCTTCCCAACGATCATCACTACAATCCAACTAAACTCAGAACTGCTTGGGTTTCACTTGGGTCTTCAGGCTGTGTTTTCTTCAGTCACTATATTGGATTTTTAAAGATTTAGTTTCAGTTTAGAGATAGAGTGCAGACACGGGCTCTCCGGCCCATCAAATCCGCACCGTACACCAACTCTAGGGACAATTTACAATAGTTACCAAAGTCAATCAACCTTCAAACCTGTAAGTCTTGAAATATGGGAGGAAACCGGAGCATCCGGAGAAAGCCCATGCAGTCACTGGGAGAACATACAAACTCCGTACAGACACATCAATAATCAGGATCAAACCCGGGTCATTTGCACTATAAGGCAGCAACTCTACTGATGCACCACTGTGCCACCCTGATTGTACTGTGCTATAGACCTGTTGTGCTGCAACATGCAAGAATTTCATTGTTCCACTTCGGTAGATATGACAATAAAACACTCTTGAGTGGCGAGTAAACAGTTTTTTTTGTCAGAATATATACGCATAAAGCTGAAGTAACTCAGCGGGTCAGACAGCATCTCTGGAGAAAAGAAATAGGTGATGTCTTGGGTCGAGAGCCTTCTTCAGACGAAAGGTCTCGACCCGAAACAGCACCCATTTCTTTTCTCCAGAGATGCTGTCTGACCCGCTGAGTTACTCCACATTTTTGTGTATATCTTCAGTTTAAACCAGCATCTGCTGTTCCTTCCTACAGAGTTTTGTTTGCCTGTTCTAAGATGTCAATCATTGTGTGTGGGACTCAATCAGGGAAGGTTCATTTTTAACTGAGCCATTCATGGTGGGATAAAAACAGAAGCTTCGAGTCAAGGTAGGGCCACAGTGCCGTGCCTTCCAAACTTTCCCCGTCTTCCAAACATAGCTCCTCAATCATACCTTACAATTAGCAACCAGTGCTACCCTTTGGAAGATAGACAGGAGTTCGACCCGGAACGTCACCCATCCTTTTTTTCCCCCAGAGATGCTGCTTGACCTGCTAAGTTACTCCAGCACTTTGTCTATCTTCGGTATAAACCAGCACCTGCAGTTCCTCGCTTCTTCTATTCTTTGGAAATCAAGAGTGCATGGAGTCAGAGAGAGAAACAAGGAACTACAGATGCTGGTATACAAAGAAAAATGACACAAAGTGCTGGAGTGACTCAGTAGTTCAGGCAACATGGGCTACATTTCAGGTCAGGAACATTCTCTGGAAAAGATGGATAAAGTGACGTTTCGAGTCTTTCTTCAATCTAAAGAAGTGTCCTGACCCGTGCAGTGAGTTAAGTGCTTACATCCAAGTAAATTTGCCGTTTCTTAAGGATTTTCAAAACCAGCTACATTAAAGTTGTCAGAACTTTAATCTGTCTGAACAAGGGTCCTGACCCGAAACATCACCGATCATTCCCTCCACAGATGCTGCCCGATCCCCAGAGCTCCTCCAGCACATTCTGCTTTGCTTAATTTTCTGCTAGCTACAGTTCCTTGTATCTGCATGTGCTTTTTGCTGCCAGGATTCTGGCAATTAGGAGGGAAAGAGGGCAAATTCTTCTCAGAGTTGATATTTGTAGGAGGCCACCAGGGGCTGCTAACATCATTCACTGGCATTTTTAGTCATCACTGTGCACGTGGTCACTTGACGGTTGCAAAAGACGTATAAATATCTAGAATGACATGCATTCAATCACATGGTTATGTTTTGCAGATAGAATATCACACAGTTGCATATGACCTCGCTGAGGCATTGCTCAGTAACATATTTCAATCAATCTTATGCAAAATTAAACCGTGACTTTAAAAGTCAAAATAATTCCCTTCACAGCACAGGTTAAGTTTATTAATTAAAAGATCAGAGAATATGGCACCTCCAAGAAAGCGGAATGAGCCTTTAACTAAATTAAATCCAACACATTTGAAAAGTAATGGAAATTTTAAAAAATGCTGGATTTTTTCTTTTTTTAAATAAAAAGGTTGGAAATACTCAGTAGGTTGGGCAGTATCTCTGGAGAGATGAAGACCATCTGTGTCGGTGAGTGACTATCAGATTCACCTGCATGTTTGTACAACACTTAACATGCAATGCAAGTTGCCAATCAGCTGCCCTTCCATTGACTCCATCTACACTTCATGCTGACTCGGCAAGGCCGTCCACATAATCAAGAACTCTCACCCCCGTCACTCCCTCCTACCCACTCTTCCCATCAGGCTAGAGATACATAATTGTGAAAACACACACCTCCACATTCAGGGACATGTTCTTCCCATCTGTTATCAGGCAACTGAACCACCCTATCACCAATTGGAGAGCAGTCCCGAGCTGCTATGTACCTTATTGAAGACCCTCGGACTATATTTAATTGGACCTTATCTTTCAGTACATATTATTCCCTTTATCCTGTATCTGTATACTAGACAGCTCGATTGTAATCATGTATTGTCTTTCCACTGACTAGTTAGTAGAATGCAGCATAAGCTTTCCACTGTATTTCAGTACATGTGACAATAAATTAAACTCTACTGAATTGGGTTGAGCATATAGCCGACTTCAAAGTTTTTCATTTATTGACACAAATGCCTCCACAAAGCACAAATGAGATTTCCCTTCACTCTGACCAAAATATATTTTAAAATAAAGCAAACTTTACAGAAATATTTTGGTCTTGGGCATGATTACAGTCCATTCAATGAGCATCACTGAATTGAAACATTACCATCCAGTTCACTATTAACATAGAACTTAAAAGTGTGCATCATGGAAACAGGCCCTTCAGGCCACAAAGTATATTCGAAAATGATGCTAACTTGAACTTGAATTCTGCGTTCATATGATCCGTATGCCAATATAAAGGTATATTAAAGGCTATTATCGTATCTGCCTCCATCGCCACATTTGGCAGCATGCTCCAGGCATTCACCACCCAATGTGTAAAAAGAAACTTGCCCTGCAAATCACTTTTGAGCATTGCCCCATTCACTTTAAACCTATACCGTCCAGTCTTTAACATTTCCACTCTGGGAAATAGGTCAGCTGTCCTGCCAGATTTAAAAAATATATAATTTAATTATATCATGGATAAAAAGGAAGATTGTCTTTTTCTGATAAATATTATACACAAAATTTAAAACCTGTGCCTTTTTTGATCTAAGGTCATCTCAAAATATTTACATTCAATGAAGTATTTTTTGTAGCAATGCGACAGTTTTAAAATAAGAAACAATAGCCAATTTCCTTGCGAACTAAGGAATAGCGCCATATTTATTTATTTCCGAACAGCACAGGAACAGAACCTTTGGCCTATACTGTTTGTGCCAAACATGATGCCAAGTTAAACTAATGGGTGATATCCATGTGCCCATCCACAGGAAAATGACACAGGAAACTACAGTTACTGGAATCTTGAGCAAGCCAACAAGTGCTGGAGGAACGCAATCTGTGGACAACATGGACCGATGACATTTCAGGTGAGGACCCTTTTTCAGATTGATTGTAATAGAGGAGGGGTGAGGATGGGGAGGACAGGCGGACATCTCAGTAAAGGTGGCTGGAAAGGAACTACAGATGCTGGTTTACAAAAAAAGACAAATTGCTGGAGTAACTTAACAGATCAGGCAGCATCTCCGGGGAACATGGAATGATCTATCCATGTTCAACAAAGATGATGCCTGACCTCCCCTCCAGCCAGCATCTGCTGTTCCTTGTGTCTACAATCACACTGACAAGGCCTTGTGGGTTAATATATCGTTCCAAAGAGACCAGTAATGGTGACCACAGCTCCATCTGCCTATCTGCTCAAGTTGCTGGAGTAGGACACAAATACAACATCTCCTGACATGGCCCTATGAACCATGTCTAACACGTGAAATAGAAAGTAGACAAGGTAGTGCAGGGTTAAACTTCCCAGCCACGTCCTGGCACTGGGTTGAAAGATTGAGAAATATGTTATCAATTTACAAGGCATTGCGTACATTAGTATCAAATGATCAAGCACAGGCCACCTGATGTATCATATTCTACACAATCACATTTAATGCACTTCAGCCTCTTACTACCACAAGCCCCAAACCCCAATTACCAGTATTTTAAATTTCTGTTTTACTTCATTTATCATGCTCTTTACTCTTTCCCCATGTCTTCAATATGTTAAATACAAATCAAGAGTTGCATTTCATTCTTTCATATAACATAGAGCAGTACAGCCCAGTTTCAGTTCTGAACATGACGCCAAGTTAAACTAATCTCCAGCACAGGAACAGGCCCTTCGGCCCGCAATCTCCATGCTAAACATGATGCCAGGTCAAACTAATCTCCTTTGCCTGCACACGATCCATTTCTTATGGGTCCATGTGCCTATCCAAAAGCCTCTCAAGCACCAATATCGCATCTGCCTCCACCACCATCCTTGACAGAGTATTCCATGCACCCACCACTGTGTAACAAAACAATTGCCCCACAAGTCTCCTTTAAAGTTTGCCCCATTCACCTTAAAGCCGTGCCCTATTGTGTTGCCTGATATTTGTTTGAAAGATATTTCCACCTTGAGAAATAGGTTCTGACTATCTTCCCAGTCTATGCATCTCATAAACTTCTATCAGATCTCCCCTCAACCTCCAGAGAGAACAATCCTAGATTGTCCAACTTCCCCATAAAGTTAATACCTTCCAAACCCAGGCAGTATTCTGGTAAACCTCTTCTCCACCCTCTCCAAAGCCTATGTCCTTCCCGTACTGGCTGACTAGAACTCGTCAAGTCAAGTCAAGTCAACTATATTTGTCACATACACATACAAGATGTGCAGTGAAATTAAAGTGGCAATGCCTGCGGAATGTGCAAAAACTACAGAAGAGAATAGAACAGAATCAGTATTTACAAGTTAGAAAAAAAACAACAATTTAAAAAAGACACAAGCGGAGGCGAACTGCACAGAATTCTCCATATGTGGCCACATCAAAGTTTTATATAAAGCTGTATCATGACTTCCTGTCTCTTATACTCAATTCCCAACCAATGAAGACAAACATACCAGATACCATAGAAACAAAGAAGTGTAGATGCTGCTTTATACAAAAAGACAAAGTGCTGGAGCAACTCAACTGGTTAGGCAGCATCTCTGGCAAACATGGATAGGTGATGTTTTAGGTCAGGATCATTCTTCAGACCGACTCAAAATGTCACCCATCCATGTTGTCCAGAGATAATTCTTGACACACCGAGTTTCTCCAGCACTTTGTGTCCTTTTCATATCTCTAGCCCCCCCCCCCCGCCCGATTCTCAGCCTGAAGAAGGGTTTCAACCAAAAACACCGCCTATTCCTTTTCACCAGAGATGCTGCCTGACTCACTGAGCTATTCCAGCATTTTGTGTCGATCTTCAGTTGCTGTTCCTTCTTACATGCTTGGTGTTACTAGTTACTGTTTTGACGCTTGATTCTATTTCACCCAGTGTCAGTCCAACCTTCAGATAGACTCCCCTCTATGTCAGAGATACCAGGTTCAAACAGAAATCAGTGAATATTTATCCCATCGCTGGTGGTTCTACAACCCACAAGGCTTTGAAACAGATTGCAGTGTTATTATATTATATTTCAACCTCCCATCCACTACTCTTCTGCAATGCCTCGGCAAAGCCACCAGCACAGTCAAGGACCATTCTCACTCACTCTTCTCCCTTCAGTCAAGAGGTACAGAAGAGTGAAAACGCATACCTCCACATTTAGGGACAGTTTCTTCCCAGCTGTTATCAGCAACTGAATGAACCATCTTATCACCAACTAGAGCAGCCCTGACCTCCCATCTACCTCATTAGAAACCCTCGGACTATCTTTAATCGGACTTTATCGTGCACTAAACATTATCAAGTCAAGTCAAGTCAAGTTTATTTGTCACATACACATACGAGATGTGCAGTGAAATGAAAGTGGCAATGCTCGCGGAACAACAAAACAACCAAAAAAATTATAAACACAATCATAACACACATATTATTTTGCATAATAAATAATAGAAGGAAAAACGTTCTGTACAGTTAGTCCCTGGTGAGAAAGGCGTTTACAGTCCGAATTGCCTCTGGGAAGAAACTCCTTCTCAACCTCTCCGTTCTCACTGCGTGGCAACGGAGGCGATTGCCTGACCGTAGCGGCTGGAACAGTCCGTTGCAGGGGTGGAAGAGGTCTCTCATGATTTTGTTTGCTCTGGAGTTGCACCTCCTGTTGTATAGCTCCTGCAGGGGGGTGAGTGAAGTTCCCATAGTGCGTTCGGCCGAACGCACTACTCTCTGCAGAGCCTTCTTGTCCTTGGCAGAGCAATTCCCGAACCAGATGGTAATGTTCCCGGACAAGATGCTTTCCACCGCTGCTGCGTAGAAGCACTGGAGGATCCTCGGAGACACTCTGAATTTCCTCAATTGCCTGAGGTGGTAAAGGCGCTGCCTTGCCTTACTCATGAGTGCTGAGGCGTGTGATGACCATGTCATATCCTCAGAGATGTGGACTCCCAGATATTTAAAACAGTTCACCCTATCCACAGGATCCCCATTTATACTCAATGGAGTGTACGTCCTCGGATGATGTGCCCTCCTAAAGTCCATGATCAGCTCCTTCGTTTTTTTGATGTTCAAGAGGAGGCTGTTCTCCTGGCACCAGAGTGCTAGATCAGCCACCTCCTCCCGGTAGGCCCTCTCATCATTGTCTGAGGTCAGGCCCACCACCACAGTGTCATCAGCAAACTTAATTATTGAATTGGAGCTGAACCTAGCCACACAGTCATGTGTGTACAGGGAGTACAATAGGGGGCTGAGGACGCAACCCTGGGGCGATCCTGTGCTCAGGGTGAGGGACTTCGATGTATTCCCTCCCATCTTGACTACCTGGGGCCTGGCGGTGAGAAAGTCCAGGATCCAGGCACACAGGGAGGTGTTGAGCCCCAATTCCCTTTATCCTGTATCTGTACACTGTGGACGGCTTGAGAGTAATCATGTATAGCCTTTCCGGTGACTGGAATCTGTAACACGCAACAAAAAAAGCTTTTCATTGTACCTCGGTACATGTGACAATAAACTAAACTATTCTTTCTACCTTGACTCGAATCTATCTCGAATTATAGTCTCAAATAAGTTTCACTATTTCATCAAGTAAGTATCCGTGGCTAAAAACATATAGACGGTACGACGTTAATGTTGAGATGAAAGGAATTGCAGATGGTGGATTCTCGAGCAAAATACAAAGTGCTGGAGTAACTCAACGAGTCGGGCAGTATCTGTGGAGGAATGGATAGGTTCTGAAGAAGGGTCCCAACCCGAAACGTCGGCTGTCCATTCCCTCCACCGATGCTGCCTGACCTGTTGAGTTACTCCAGCACACTGTGTTTTGCACGTTAATATCACACCAAAGGCAAGATAATTACAGACCACCGTATCTTTGGAAAATGACACAGAATTATCAGGACCATTGTAAATAGGTTAACAACTTGTTCATCGGTTCTTTAACAGCAGAAGGAAAACAAATCCGTGCAAACCAAAACGCGAGCTCCTCCCATTGACCCAGTTGAGAAAGACAACAAGGCTACCCTCGGTGTTGTAGGAAATTTGTCTTGATCCCATCTTTCCCGCTCCCATCTCCACCAGAAAATTCGAAATGCGATTTTAAACTCAGGAATAAACCAGCGCGTTCAAGTCGGGAATGCAAACGAGAAAGTAGTTAAACATTTAGTTCCCTACATGAGCAACACAAGGATACGCGCCGAGCATCTGTTAAACTGGCCGCCACCGTTCAACAAGAATTAACACCAAAATGTCCCCGACTTCTGCAGTGAGACAGCGTGGCCACGAGGTGGTCTAACACTAACTTACCAGGAGAGCGCTCGGTTCCAAGATCTAGCACTGGGAGTTATCGATGTAAAGGGGTTGGCTTCATCCCAAGGGATTTCGGAAAAGGGAAAATGACAGCATCTTCAAGTGGGACCCGTTATTAAAGGAGTGCTCACTTCACAGCCCCCGATGAACGAGACCACTGACCCTCACCAGCAATACAATCACCAACAATCCTCAGCTGTCAGTGATAGACATTGATTAGACGCAGGTGGAGGCCAAGTCACTGGGTATTTTTAAGGTGGAGATTTAATGGGCACTTGATTATTAGGGGTGTCAAGAGTTTTTGGGAAAAGGCAGATTAATGGGATTGAAAGGGGAAGATAGTACAGTCGTGATTGAATGGCGGAGTAGACTCGATGGGCTGAATGGTCTACTACTGCTCCTGTGACTTATGATCTTATGTACAGTACAACATAATGGTTATAGTTATTAGAAGGGACAGAAATATTTGGATGCACAACAGACTGCAGATGCTGGAAGTTCATCTGTTCTAGTAGCAGAATTGCAACATTCGGCCCATCCAGTCTATTCCACTGTTCAATCATGTCTGATCTCAATCCCATTCTCCTGCCTTCTCCCCATAATCTTTGATACTTATTAATCAAGAAGCTGTCCATCTCTGCTTTAAAAATACCCAATAACTAAGCCTCCACAGCCGTCTGTTGGACCTCTGACACCTGTATGGAAGGAACTGCATACGATGGTTAATACTGAAGAAAGGCACAAAATGCTGCAGTAACTCAACGGGTTAGGCAGCATCTCTGGAGAAAAGGAATAGGTGACCTTTCAGGTTGGAACCCTTCTTCAGACTGAATGTAGAGCTGGGGGATCTTGGATTGTTTTCACTGGAATTCTTTAGGTTAAGGGGAGAACTGATAGAAGTTTATAAAAGTATGAGAGTCATGATCGGGTGGAAATGTCAAAGACTGGAGGGCATTGCTGGACCGTGAGTGGGATAATGTTTACACGAGGTGTGCGGGACAACACAGGGAGTGGTGGGTGCCTGGTGCACGCTGCCAAGGTAGAGGTGGAGGGAGATAGAATGGTGGTGTTTATAAGGCCTATAGACAGGCACATGCATACGCCGGGCAAAGAGGGATATGGATCACATGCAGGCAGAGATTAGTTTACCCTGGCATCATGTTCAGCACGGACATTGTGGGCCGAAGGTTCTATGTAAATTATTGTTTTCGTTTTAAGTTTTAGAGATACAGCATGGAAACAGGCCCTTCGGCCCATCGAGTCTGCACCAATCAGTGATCCCCGCACATTAACACTATCCTACACACACCAAGGACAATTTATATTTATTCCAAGCCAATTAACCTACAAACCTGTATGTTTTTGGAGTACAGGGTACATCTTTCAACAGTTCTAGCCTCAACCTTAGCTCAAGTGCAAACTGCACCAAAGCTCAATTGCTCCTCAGACTAGGCTCAGTTGCAACACCTGAAGAAGGGGCCTGTCCCAAAATGTCTTATGGGGAGAAGGCAGAATAGGGTTGAGAGGGAAAATTAGATCAACCATGATTTAATGGCAGAGTAGACTTGATGGGCCAAAAGGTCTAAGTCAGCT
Organism: Leucoraja erinaceus; assembly: GCF_028641065.1. Classification (NCBI taxonomy): domain Eukaryota; kingdom Metazoa; phylum Chordata; class Chondrichthyes; order Rajiformes; family Rajidae; genus Leucoraja; species Leucoraja erinaceus. The sequence continues at coordinate 20,767,453 of NC_073394.1, forward strand.
CCTACAACATACTAATTTAGTTATCAGGAACGATGGTCTCGCCTACATGGCACCTCTTGCATGAGGGCTCAGTGTCCTATTTCTGTACACTTGTTAATCAAGGATCGGGGCATGCCAAGACTCTGCTGGACAGTTTGTATGAAAAATAATTTCACTGCTAGCACATCACGCACGTGACAATAAAAGCACCATTGAAATCTTTTCTGCAACCTTTCCAGCTTAACAACAGGGTGACCAAAATACATGCCATGGCTAATATGTGAACCAATGGCTTCTATCTCTATCAAGAGAGCCACTGATTAGATTAAAGCAACAGTTGATATTGCAATGAAAAATATACCAGTTTGATTACAGTGATATTTCATTTTATTTAATGCACCATTAATACAATCAAAAATAATCACATTAAAATAGTTTCTAAAACATTAGCTCTGACTCATCAATCCCAACACTGTTGAACAACTTGTTGATATTAATGGGTTTGACAGCAAGAATTTTATGCTTCCAGGCACACTCCCGCAATCTCCACCTCCCCAACTTGTGACACCTTCGCAACTCCACCTCCCACCTTCACGTTGTGTTTGTAGTCACTTTTCTTTTTGCGAACTTCCCATAGAGCAAATTGCAAGAAGGAAAAAAATACAGACGTTTTGTTTCAAAGAGTCCTCATATCTCAACGGCACCACGAGTATTAATAGGACTATTATTCACTGGAGATCAATTCATAACTTGAACTTGGTTGGATCCATTACTCTTTTATAAAATGAGGAGTGGAAAAGGGGAATTTCAAGCTGTTTTTGAATTATCAAGTAGAAACAAGCCAAATTGAATTGCAACCAATGCAAAGTGTTCAGGACATGAAGGTTTTAACACAAAAAAGATATATGGAACAAATTAAAGTCCTGAACAGTAGTTCACATTTCCAAAATGTTACTCATGTTCTACTCTTCCATTAGTTTGAAGAATCCTTTCCCAAACCTTCCAAAGTCACAGTCAAATGTCATAATAGCATTAACCTAACAGAGATTCTCGATCATCGCCACAAGATGGATCCAAATATTAGTGCAAATTTTTATTATTCTATTGAGTTGTTGACACAGGAACCATCGTTACGCAGCTTTTGCAAATCCAACTCGGTTGTTGTCTCGATCAAATTGGGTGTAATACTGCCCGATAAAGACGTCTCCAAGAATCCAGAGGGGGCCGGCGGGAGGGGGGATGTCAAGAGCCATGAATCCACTCAGGCAGATGGTCATTCCAGCCTGTTGTTCCTGGAAAGGAACAGTGAATAATGGTGTTAAAAAACCTACATTGCAAGACAAGTGCCTGCCTGCACAGCAAGAACACTCCATCCACCAACATCTATAAGCAAGACCCCAACAAACCGCAGAGTTTTCATGAGACCATAAGATATACGAGCAGATTTAAGCAATTCGGCCCAACAAGTCATGAAAGGAAATGATAGGGTAAATGCACAGTGTCTTTTATCTAGAATAGTGGAATCGAGAACCAGAGGACATGAGTTTCAGGAGAGGGGAGAAAGATTTAATAGGAACCTGGGAGGCAACTTTTTTTTGAACAAAAGACACTGGGTGTAGGGAACGAGCTGCCGGAGGAGGTGGATGAAGTCGGTACTATCACAATGTTTAGACAGGTAAATGGATAGGACAGGCTTAGATGAAGGTGGGTTTAGTGTAGATGGGGCAACTTGGTCTATGTGGACAAGTTGAGCCTCAGAACAAAAGGATGTACCTTTAGAAAGCAGACGAGGAGGAATTTATTTAGCCAGACGGTAGTGAATCTGTGGAATTCATTGCCACAGTCGGGTGTGGAGGCTAAATCAATGGATTTCTTTTTAAGGCGTAGATTGACAGATTCGTGATTAGTAAGGGTGTCAGGGGTTATGGGGAAAAGGCAGGAGAATGGGGTTGAGAGGGAAAGACAGATCAGCTATGATTGAATGGCAGAGTAGACTTGATGGTCTGAATGGCCTAACTCTGCTCCTATAACATATGGACTACATTGGTCCATCCCCATTCAATCTGGCTGCAGATAGTTTGAATCAGATTTTTTTTACAGTCAGGGAGACCAGACACCAGGCATCTATCTATTTTCCTGCAGATTAGCATTAATAAATCTCATGGAGATAGCCCTTTAGACTGAATACCCACCTTAAGGACATACTGCTCTGCAGTCAAAGTGAAGCTCTTCCTTTTGATGATAAAGTTGACAGGAGGGAGTGTGGAGACTTTGTTACAATCAACCTTGTACTGTGGGAGAGAAAACGTCAGCGATAAATTGTCGAGAGCAATGTCAGTATTTTTCAGAAGAATGTTTTATGAAATAATGGATGCTTGTGATCTTCAATGAAACTTTGTCACATGTACCTAGGCATAGTGAAATGCTTCATTTTAGAATACAACCCGGTAAAATCAGACTGCAGACCTCGCCTAGGTCCCCATTCGCTCTCTCTCCACCCCCCTCTCTGCAAAGTCTCTGTCTCTGATTGTTACCATTCCTCTCCCCCCCCCCCACATCCCCAGAAAATTCCTAAAATGGCAGAAGCGTCGACGATAAGCAATTCTAAACTGGCCAACTACCGTGTTTTATGATAGACGCAAAATGCTGGAGTAACTCAGTGGGTCAGGCAGCATCTTTGGAGAAAAAGGATGGGTTATGTTTCGGGTTGGGATCCTTCTTCAATCTGGAGAAAGGCCTCGACTTGAAACATCTCGCACGCGTTTCCCTAGGGTGGCACAGTGGCGCAGCGGTAGAGCTGCTGCCTTACAACGCCAGAGACCCGGGTTCGACCCTGACGTCGGGTGCTGCCTGTACGGAGATTTTTACGTTCTCCCCGTGACCTGCGTAGGTTTTCTCCCGGTTTGCTCCTGCACTCCAAAGGTGTGCAGGTGTGTAGGCTAATTGGCTTGGTCCAATTGTAAATTGTCCCCAGTGTGTGTAGGATAGTGTTATTGTGGTCAGCAATTACATACAATTATACCCAGACCTCTGGTGCTGTAAGGCAGCAACTCTACCGCTGCACCACCGTACCACTGGCTCCTTCCCCTCTCTGGGCCAGGGACTTTGGCAGTCTGTAGCAAACTCACTGCTCGTGCAAGTGAACACGTGGTTTCAGAAGCAAGAGAGTATGATTGCAGAAATTAGAAACACAGCTCCTCACCTCTCCCTGGGTAATTAGTACAGCTCCGATGGCCTTGTGCAGACTTTCAATTTCGACTTTAGGACCAGTGATCATTGAAGTTCCTGTGTCCACAATGGCTGAACACCCACCTTTACACAGAGTCAATGTATCACCAACAGTAATTCTGAAAAGAACACACCAACAGTAAGTGTACAGTAGTTTTGAGGTTTAGTTTTGAGATACAGTGTGGATACAGGCCCTTCGGCCCACCAAGTCCAGTGATCACACCGTACACCAGTTCTATCCTACACACTGGGGACAATTTACAGATGCCAATTCTGCACGTCTGTAGAATGTGGAAGGAAAACGGAGCACCCGGAGAAAGTCCACGTGGTCTCAGGGAGAACGTGAAAACTCCATACAGACAGCTTCAGTAGTCAGTTTCAAACCTTGGTCTGGCGCTGTAAGGCTGCAGATTTACCAGTGTCGTCTTATTTATTGAATATAAAAACCCTAGCCATCTCTTGTAGTGTACCAAAATATCTTGTTTACATGTCCTGAAACAAATGGAGTAGTGGTGCAGTGGATAAAGCTACTGCCTCCCAGCACCAGAGACCAGAGTTTGATCCTGACCTCGGGTGCAGTTTGTATGGAGATTGCAAGTTCTTCCTGTGAGGTTTCCTCTGGATATTCCGGTTTCCTCCCACATCCCAAAGATGTGCAGGTCTTTGTAATTGGCCTTTGTAAATTGTCCTTAATGTGTAGGGAGCGGATGTGAAAGTGGGATTACATAGAACTAGTGTGAACAGGTGATCAATGGTCAGCTTAGACTCGGTGGGTTGAAGGGCCCGTTTCCATGCTGCATCTCCAAACAAACAAGACCATAAATACAGTTTGCATTTATACACGCTTTCCATGGTATAGAAAAAATAAACACCCAGTAAAAATTAAAAGCAATTGGACCATATTAAAAAAATGTATTTGATTTGGAACACACAACCAAAGCTGTCAGGAAGAGACTGATATGTAATTTTGTAAGTTTAATTTAAAAATGTTTGAAAATGTATGAATGTGTAAATATACAAATGAGAGCAACAATCATCCATATCTTCACACAAAATGTAACAAAAAACTTACTTTACACATTTCCTTTTTAGCCTTGCTCCTCTCACGTTTTGGCTCTGTCCTTTAGTCTTTAACCTTTCCACACCGAAAAAAAAGGTTCTGAATGTCTGCCCCATCTATCGTTATATACTTCTATCAAGTCTCCAACCTTTAGCTTTCTAGAGAAATCAATGAAATCTGTCCAAACTCTCCTTGTAGTTAATACCCCCTAATCCCGGCATTCTGGTAAACCTTTTATGCACCTGCCAAAGCCTCCACATCCTTCTGTAATTTGGCAACTAGAAATGCAGACAATACTCCAAATGCAGCATGTCCAACCTACCAACAACTAGAGGGCAGTCCTGACCTACTATCTACCTCATTGGAGACCTTCGGACTATCTATGATTGGACTTTAACTGCACTAAACATTATTCATGTTATCCCTTTATCATGTATCCGAACACTGTGGCTGGGTCAATTGTAATCATGTCTGGTCTTTCCACTGACTGGTTAGCACGCAACAAACTTTTCACTGTACCTCGGTATATGTGAGAATAAACTAGACTTAACCTAAACCAAACAGAGCTTCATCACGACTTCCTGACTCTTAACTCAATGCCCCAACCAATGATGGAAGCATCCATTAGCCTTCTTCACACTATCTTGTGTTGCCAATTTCAGGATGTTGTGGATTTAGACACCAAGATCCCTCTGTACATCAGTGCTGTTAAGGGTCTTAGAGCAGAAGGTTCAATCAAGGGACAAGACCAAAAGTAGTTTTTCTTTTTTTTTTGCGTTACACTAAGCAACGTCCCACACTTTCTCTAAATGTAACTGCAAACACGATAAACTGAGGTGACACTCTCAAGAAGCAGAATATTCACAGGGTTGGGGCTATGTACATGATGTTGGCGAGGTCACCTTTGAAGTGTTGTGTTCAGTTTTGGTCACCCTGATTTGGAAAGATGTTGTTAAGTAGGAGACAGCACAGAGAAGATTTAAGAGAATATTCCCAGGATTTGTGGGGCAGAGCAAGAGGGAGAGGTTGGGCAGGCTGGGACTTTATTTCTTGAAGCACACAAGGCTAAGGAGGCTATAGAGGTTTATAAGATGATGAGCGGAATTGATAGGGTGAATGCGCAGAATCTTACCCAGAGTCGAGGAATCAGGAGACATAGGTTTAAGGTGACATGGGCAAGATTTAATAGGAACCCGAAGGATAACTTTTTGAACACAGAGGTTGGTGGGCACATGGAATGAGCTGCCAGAGGAGGTAGTTGAGGCAGGTCCAGTAACAACTTTTAAATGACATTTTGAATAGGTACATGGATAGAAAGGTTTAAAAGGGATATGGGATAAACGCAGGCAGGTGGGACTAGTGTAGATGGGGCATTTTAGTCGACATGAGCAAGTTGGGCCTGTTTCCATGCTGTATGACTCTATGACTCTCTATGTGCCAAACGATACCACAGAACACACTCCAACTTGTACCTCATTTGAACATAATGCACAGCAAAGCTTCAGAAGTATGTTTCAATACCCAAAACGAATCATGAACTCGCAAAGATCTTACTCATCCATCTGGATCTGCCAGTATGCCTTCCGGTTTACGTTCACGAAGAAGAAATCTCCAGTGTAATACTTTGGATCTGTGCCACCCAACAAGAGCTCACCTCCAGGCTGAGTGTCTGGATTCCTAGAACGTGCACAAAAACATCATCACCATCACCACCGAAGAACAGTTATTGAACAGAAAGTAGTTAAATGGATTTTCCAAATGGTTCAGACCTTCTATAAAGACGTTCTGAAGAAGGGCCCCGACCCGAAGCAACGCCCATTCCTTTTTCCCCCAGAGATGCTGCCTGACCCGCTGAGTTAATCCATTATTTTGTGTCTATCTTTGTTCTATAAGGCCCACTTATTGTTATTGTTCTGTTATTGTTAAAAAGAATGGCAGCGCAGTGGAGCAGTGGTCGAGTTGCTGCTTCACAGCGGCAGAGACGCTAGGGGTGCTGTTTGTACTTTCTCTCCGTGACCGCGTGGGTTTTCTCCTGGTGCTCTGGTTTCTTCCCACACTCCGAAGCCATACAGGTTTGTATGTTAATTGGCTATGGTAAAGATTGTAAATTGTATCTAGTGTGTAGGATAGTGCTAGTGTAGGGGGTGATTGCTGGTCGATGAGGATACGGACACGGTGCCTCCTCCATTGCCATAGTGTGGCCACACGCAAACTTGAGAAACAGCATCTTGTATTCCGCTTGGGAAGCTTACAATCTAATGGTTCAATCCATTGAATTCTCCAATTTTAATAACCCCACCCCACTGCTCCCTTTCTAGTATCTACCATTCCAGTGTGCACCCACTTCTCCCACTATTGTGCCCAAGTCATTTGCTTCTTTCCTCTCCTTTGTACATTCATCTCATACTCCAGAGGGTAACCAGGACAGCGCAGAGGATCATTGGCTGCCCTCTCCCCTCCCTGATGGACATCTACACCTCCCGCTGCCTTAGCAGGGCAAAGAAGATCATCAAAGACAGCTCCCATCCTGCGTTTGGACTGTTCGACCTGCTGCCCTCTGGAAGGCGCTATAGGTGCATCAAATCCAGGACAAACAGACTCAGGAATAGTTGCTTTCCGAGAATTATATCTACTATAAATTCAAATTCACACATGCACTGACTACACCGCCCAACACGGACTTCCATCTGTATATATGTATATATGTATGTAGCGCCGCAGAATTTGTGCACCTATTCCCCCCCCCCCCTCTCCCTTCTGTTTTTTGTTTTTTCTGTTTCTTGTTTTTTGTGCTAAATTGTATGTATGCACTGAGTACGAGCAGCTTTCAGTTTCACTGTACATGTATAGTGACAATAAATGGCATATCTATATCTAACCCTCATTTCCCTTTCATTCCTCTGTCTTTCCTCTCCCCTTACTGGCTTTCACCAATATTCCTCCCTGTGACTTTACATTTCGCTCTTCCTCTACATCTCACATCCTTTTGCCTCCTTTTCACCTCTAGCCTTTGTCACTTACTCCACCCTGCTCCGAATCAACCCTTCCCCCCCTCCCAACCCTCACCGGTATCCACCTATCACTTAGTATAGAAACAAGGAACTGCAGATGCTGGTTAATGCCAAAGATAAACACAAAGTGCAGGAGTAACTCAGCAGATCATGCAGCATCTCTAGAGAACAAGGCTTTTTATCCAGAGATGCTGCATGCCCCCCTAAGTTACTCCAGCACTTTGTGTCTATCCGCCTATCACTTACCTGGCTTTGTCACCTCCCCCCCCCCTTTTTTCCAGCTTCCTGCTACTACAATTAGTGTGAAAACCTGAAAGATCTCCTGTCCACATCGTCCAGAGATGTCGCCTGATCCACTGAGTTATACTGTAGCTCTTTTGCTGAGGTTTCCAGCATCTGCAGTTCATCGCACCTCTGTCCTAAATACCAGGTGCGCTGAGAACTGTAACATACTTGTGATGGGAACATTTTACCTGTTCAAGTAGAAAGAGAACACATTGCGTTCTACCAATTTCTGCTTCATGATATTGTCGAATACTGGGACCGCACCAGCGACCGAGATACACGGGTAGGCCATGCCGAGAATGCCATCGAATTTGGCAGCGATGAAGGTGGCGCCAGGCTGCGAGGTGGCCTCTCCGAACAACTGATTCTGAACTATGATATCACCGATCTGCAGATCAGAGCAGAGGCAATCTTCATTTAATATCAAGAGCAGCGGTGGAGAAAGCCCACAGCATCGCCAGGCCAGGTCAGCCCCTGCAACACCGACCCAGTGCCGTCGCCAGGACAACGGGCCTATGAGGCCAAGATAAGACTCTGTACTATTAAGAACGTTAAAATTTGAAGGACACAAGTTAGGTCCAGAAACGTTGTGACTCTTTGTGTACCGTCTGGGCGAAGTCTACTATTCTTGCACTACAATTGTTGCACTTTTGTACTTATCTAGGCTTGTGCTTATCTACAGAATGATTTGTATGCTGGATTGTATGCAAAACAAAGAATTTCACTATACTCAATACATGTGATGATAAGTATCATTGAATTTACCACCACATCCGACTTTGTAAAACACTCCCACCTCTGTTTGCAATTGGGAGCTGGTAGAGCCGTTGCCTCACAGAGTGGGAGATCCAGGTTTGATTCTGACTACGGGTGCTGTCTGAGTGTGGAGTTTGCACATTCTCCTGTGACCACGTGGGTTTCCTCCAGGTGCTCTGGTTTCCTCCAACATTCCAAAGTCGTACGGGTTTGTGGGTTAATTGGCCCTCTGTGAATTGCCCTTTGTGTGTAGGGAGTGGGTGAGAAAGGGGGATGACATAGAACCAGTGTGAACGGGTGATCGATGGTCAACGTGGACTCGGTGGGCCGAAAGGCCAGTTTCCATGATGTGTCTTTCAATCAAGAAAAATCCTTGAATTTGGCAGATCAAAGGAAAAAGTAGATACTCGAAACGTGTTTAATCCAACAACACAGGAGGAATGCAGGAAGGGAAACAAGGATGGCAAATTATGGTCTATACTAAATATAGATTCACAGATGTTGTTAAAGAGGACTGCATCTCCAAAACCTGCATCTGCATCTCCATGAAGATGGAATACAGCGTAGCAAAGTGTGGAGTCATGCATTTTGGCAGTAAGCATAAAGGCACAGACTATTTTCTAAATGCGGAGATCACGACTCCCGTGTTCGATCCCGACAACGGGTGCTGTCTGTATGGAGTTTGTACGTTCACCCTGTGACCGCGTGGATTTTCTCCGAGATCTTCAGTTTCCTCCCACGCTCCAAAAACGTACAGGTTTGGTGGTAAATAAGCTTGGTAAATTGTTCCTAGTGTGTGTCGGATAGTGTTAATGTGCGGGGATCGCTGGTCAACGTGGACTCGGTGGGCCGAAGGGCCTGTTTCCATGCAGTATCTTTAAACTAAACTAAAGACTTGGTACGGCTGGTTCAGGATTCACAAAAAGTTAATTTGCAAGTAAGGAAGGCAAATGCAATGCTAGCATTAATTTCCAGAGGGCTAGAGAATATTAAAACAGGGAGGCAATGCTGAGGCTTTATAAGGCACTGGTCAGACTGCATTTGGAGAATTGTGAGCAGTTTTGGGCCATATCTAAGGAAGGATGTGCTGGCGCTGGAGAGGGTCCAGAGATAGTATATGAGATGATTGGGTTAACATATGTTGAGCGATTGATGGAACTGGGCCTGTCCTCATTGGAGTATGGACGGATGAGGGGGCACCTCAATGAAACTTAATAGTGAAAGGCCTCGAGAAGGTGAATATGGAGAGGATGTTTTCACTAGTGGGGAAGTCTTGGATCAGAAGCCATAACCTCAGAATAAAACCTTTAAAAAGGAGATGATGAGGAATTTCTTTAGTCAGAGGGTGGTGAATCTGTAGAATTAATTGCCAAAGATGGCAGTGGAGGCCAAGTCAATGTATACATTTAAGGCAGAGATAGATAGATTCTTGATTACCACGGTGTTAGGGGTTATGGGGCAAAGGCAGGAGAATGGGGTTGTGAGGGAAAGATAGATCAGACATGATTGAATGGCAGAGTAGACTTGATGGGCCAAATGGCCTAATTCTGCTCCAAGAACTTATGAACGTATGACAAAAGGACAATATGGGAAGTTACATATCAGGAAGCAAATGGCCCAAATTGCAAGTCACTTAATCTTTAGATTACCCATGGTCTTTTAAGTTGCTGTAAGTTTTGCATTTTCCAAATGGACCGCAGGTTAAAAATGCTTGCCCTTCTGATATTCCATCTCCTGGTTGCCGTGCAGGTAGAAGTTCGGTACTTACACTGGTTGCATCCTGGCTGAGATATCCTGAGAGGCTGCCAGAACCATACTGGATAGAAAACTTTGTTCCATTCTTCACGTACGTGCTGGATTTCGCTGAATCATACTTGCGATGCAACACTGTTATTTAAAAAAGGGTTGTTAATTTTAGGCCAATTTGTTAAAAAGGCATTTTAACAATCATATTAATGATGCTTCTCGTGAAAGGTCTACCAGTGACTCAATATTTCCACACTGCAGACCCATAGATTATTTTCCTTCAGTAAGATATGCAAGATCGTATATTCCCCCCGAGAAGATGATTCAGTACTGAACCTAAAGTACATAAGATGTTCTTGAAAATCTTTCTCAATGAGTCAGACTTTTCTATTTCCCCACACTGTTTGTCGCTTAGCATCCATATTCTATTGAATTACCTAGCCAATAAACGAGTTCGGTATTCCGACTGCGCATGCCCAGGTCAAAGGTCACTATGCATAAACAGCCCTGGAAAGCAGTGGAGCAGTGACCCTTCATTTCTTCCGTTTTTTCCAGCTTTGGAAAAAACGGTTCTAGGTAAGAAAATACTGCTTTCAAAATATGATTTAGCTGTATTTATTGTTCCTTTGTTAAAAGCTAAGATTATTTTCTAGTTTGTATTGCTTTATGCTTTGGTGTGCGAGCGAGATCGTGCTCGTCCCTGGTCGGTGTCGGGCCCAGGTCTGTTGAATTGCTGCTGGGTGTCCCCATCCCGTTCCTGGTCGGCCGGAGGTGTCGGGCCGGGCTTGACAGATGCTGAGTTGTTGCAGTGCTTTGTGTGTATGGCTGGTGCTTGGTTTTCGCTGGCGGGGGCTGTTGGTTGGAGTTGGAGCTTCTTCTCCATGCTGGCTGTGGGCCTGAAGAATTCTATTGCCTTTCACTATTCTGCTCATTTCAAGACAATGGAGTTCGTCAGCCAACCCCAGCTCAACTTGCACCGGGCCAACCGACAGCCCTGAACCAATGACACCAGCGACCAACCCCCCTGGCCACCCCGGGACAGGGACGAGGGAGGTTCAACAGCAACTCAACAGACCCGGGCCCGACACTGATCACAGCCGAGCACAATCTCGCTCACTTACCAAAGCACAAAGCAATAAAAACATTAAAATAATATTAGTTTTTAACAAAGGAACAATAAATACAACTATTTCCTAGTTTGAAAGCAGGATTTTCTTACCTAGAAGAATCAATGTTGGAAAAAACAGAAGAAATGAAGGTTCACAGCTCCACTGCTTTCCAGGGCTGTTTATGCATAGTGACCTTTGACCTGGGCATGCGCAGTCGGAATACTGAACTCGCTTATTGTCAATATATTGGCACAGATCGCACTCTGATATGTGTGGTGGAGCCGCTGCCTCACAGTGCCAGAGACTCGGGTTCGATCCTGACCTCAGGTGCTACGTGTGTTGAGTTTGCACGTTCTCCCTATAACCCTGTCGGTTTCCTCTGGGTGCTCCGGTTTCTTCCCACATCCCAAAGACGTGTTGATTTATCGGTTAATTGACACTCTGTACATTGCCCCTCGTGTGCAGGGAGTGGATGCGAAAGTGGGATAACATAGAACTAGTGTGAACGGGTGATCGATGGTCGGGATGGAAATACCACTTCCATACTTTCATGATGGGACACTTCCCAACCCCCACATCAGTCTGAACGGTCCCAACCAAAAATATCATTTATCCATGTCCTCCAGAGATGCTGCCCGACCTGCTGAGTTATTCTTGTGCCTTTTAGATGCTGCCTGACCTGCTGAGTTACTCTTGTGCCTTTTTTGTTAACCATCACCTGCAGTTGCTTGGATCTCCATTTTAATCCATTTGCCCTGTCTGAATTTTAATCCAGTTCCCAGACGTTACAATAGCAACATTATAATCACTTATGTCTTAAGAAGGGTCCCGACCGAGTGCTGCTGCAATAAGAATTTAATTGTACCATTTCAGTACATACACGGCGGCACAGTGGTGCATCGGTGGAGCTGCAGGGACCAGAGTTCAATTCTGACTATGGGTGCTGTCTGTACGATGTTTGTACGTTCTCCCAGTGACTGCGTGGGTTTTCTCCGGGTGCTCCAGTTTGGGTGAATTTGCTTTGGTAAAAATTCTAAATTGTCCCTGGTGTGTAGGATAGTGTTGGTGTATGGAGATCGCTGGTCGGCATGGACTTGGTGGGCCGAATGGCCTGTTTCCATGCTGTACTTGTAAATTTAAAAATATGAAAATTAAACACTCTTGATTCTGGACACATCCCAGGCAAAAATAGACACGGAAATCTGGAATAACTCAGCGGGCCAGGTAGCATCTTTGGAGAAAAGGAATAGGTGATGTTTCAGGTCGAGACCCTACTTCAGACTTCTTCCCAGACTAAAAGTTGAGCACGCACCAAAGACAACAGAAGCAACTTACTGCAAGCAATATCTAACACGGAACAATGAATGGAAGGAACCCAGAGGTTGGAGGAACCAGTGTCAAATACCACGGTGAACATCTGTGGAGGAGTGCCAATGCTGATCTCGCCATAGTACTGCGCCTAGAAAACAGAGAGTGGCTGTTAGAAGCACCTGCAGTAACTCGTATCCACTGCAAACCAACGTATTGTATTTACCAGAGCGCCACAGTGGCGCAGCTGCTAGAGCCACTGCCTTACATCGTCAGAGACCCAGGTTTGATCCTGACCTTGGGTGCTGTCTGTGTGGAGTTTTCACGTTCTCCCTGTGACCACAAGGGTTTCAACAGGTGCTCCGGTTTCCTCCCACTTCCCAAAGACCTGCGTGTCTGTCGGTTAATTGGCCCTCTGTAAATTGCTCCTAGAGTGCAGGGAGTGGATGTGCAAGTGGGATAACACAGAACCAGTGAACGGGTGATCGATGGTCGGTGTGGACTCGGTGGGCCGGCCTGTCAACCTGCTATTTCTCTTAAATAAAATGTAACCCTAATTTCTCACATCAAATACTCTTAGTGCAAAAATTGGACTTTTTTTGAATAAACACAGTTCCCATCCCAACGAAAATAAAAGATTCGCACTGTGGCATGCAAATGAGCGTTTAATAAATATTTTACATCGGGACAGAGATTCAAATATTGTCAAAGTGTAGGCACGAGAAGATGTAATCTGAATCGCCAAATGGGTTAATTTTGGACCCATAACATTTTTAGACTTGACCAAGTGTCATTTTAAAGTTCCTTCATTTATATCATATCTTCATTTATATCATATCAAAGCTGGTCACTTTGAATCACAGGATCTTGTATCATTTTTAGACTTACAGCACGGACACGGGCCCTTCAGCCCAAGCCAACCATCGAACACCCCACACGCTAACACTATCCTACATACTAGGGACAATTTACAACTTTACCAAAGCCAATTAGCCTAAACCCATACATCTTTGGAGTGTAGGAGGAAACCGGAGCACTCCGAGAAAACCCACATGCAAAATGTACAAACTCTGTAAAGCCAGCACCCATGGTCAGGATTGAACCGGGGTCTCTGGTGTTGTAATGCAGCAGCTCTACCTCTGCGCCACTGATCAAATTGGGTGAAAATAGTTAAAGTCAGTCATCTGTGGGTAAACTATGCAGGAAGAGAATTCTACAGGAGAGGTGGATGTTAAAATTACCATCTTGCTTGTATTTTAAAAAAATTAGCTGAATCAAATAAAGAATGGTGGAGTCACAAGTGGCTTCAGGCCACATGTGACAGCAATGAGGCAATGCATCACGTTGAATGACTCAGCTAATATCTCCCGAGACAGATATTGTGACTAGTTTGCAGCTATGGCCGATTGGTGTGGTCAGACTTGCTACAAACATGATGAGCTTTTCAAGTGCAGTGAGCACCAGGCATTTTAATTTATTTCTCTGCAGCTTTCCGAGCTTCCTGCAGAGCAGCTGCAGTGAAACCAAGGGCAAAAGATGCTCAAATTCTGAAGCCAATTTTTAAGTCCCCTCATCAGCTAGAGGTCTTGACCTCCCATCTATTCATTGGAGACCTTTGTACAATCTTAAATCACACTTTATCAGACTTCAATGTTATCTCTTTGACCACCGGGTGGCGCCAGCAATGGCTGCCTCGCCAACAATCTGTCTGTCCTTTCCTTCTTTGTGTTTAAATAGTATGTATTAAATGTATGTTTTTTAGTGGGGGATGAAGGGGGGGTGGGGTGGGGGGGACTTTTTTCTAATCTCTTACCTCGACGGATTTTTTTCCCGTATCGTATCTCCGTCCACGCTGAGGCCTAGCATCGAAGAGTTGGCGGCCTTTGCTGGAGACCGACTTTTGAGAGCTCCACCGCAGAGAGCCTGCAGGACTTAACATTGCAGAGCCCGCAATCCCTTCGCCTTGGGTGCTTGCGGACTTAACATCACGGAGCCCGCGGTCTCTGGTCAGAGACCGACATCAGGACCTCCAAGCCGTGGGCGTTTCAACCACCCGACGCGGGGTATCGATCGCTCGACGCGGGAGCTTCGACCGCCGGCTGTGAGAGGTTTGATCACCCCGACGGATGGTTCGACTGCCCCAACCGCGGGAGAAATAAAGAGGAAGATGATTGGACTTTTTTGTGAGGAATGTGGGGAATCCACTGTGGTGGATGTTCATGTTATCTTTTATGTATTTGTGTGTCTTGTTACTTTTTTTTGTATGGCTATGGTATTTCGCATATCACTGTACCTTAATTGGTACGTGACAATAAAAGACCTTTGATGTTGTGTCTCTTATCTGAGAACTGTGGACGGCTTGATTGTATTCATGTATAAATAGAGACATAGAGACATGCCCTTTGACCCAACTTGCACATGCCAACCAATATGTCCCATCTACACCAATCCCACCTGCCTGCATTTACCCCATATCCCTCTAAACCTATCCTATCCATGCACCTGTCCAAATGTTTGATTAAACATTGTGATAGAATCTGCCTTAACAATCTCCCCTGGCAGCTCGTTCCATATATCTACCACCCTTTGTGTAAAGAAGATGTCCTTCGGGTTCCTATGAAATCTTTTCCCCCTCATTTCCAATAGTCTTTCCTTTGACTGGAGTTTTTCACTGTACCTTAGTACACGCGACAATAATAAACGGAACTAAAAAATGAAATTTCAACATTTGCAAATGGTGGGAGAGAAGGAAATTATCAATCCTTCAGGAAAACCTCCAACCATGACTTGCTATAGTCCTCATTTCAAAATCTATTTAATTTGGAAAGGGTGCAGAGGAGGTTTGCCAAAATGATGCATCGCAGCCTGGTTCATCAACCGGAAGGGTCACTATTTGGAACGAGATGCCCGAGGAGGTAGCTGAAGCAGGTACCATAACAACATTTTAAAAATACAGTTGGACAGGTACATGGATAGGAATGGTTTAGAGGGATATGGGCCAAATAGGACTAGCTTAGATATGGCATCTTGGTCGGCATAGACAAGATGGGTCGAAGGGCCTGCCTCCGTGCTGTATGAATCCATGACATTAAGAATGGACTTTGTGCCACAGCTTTTTGTTCATTTCCTATTGAAGTTTAAAAAAAAGATAAAAGTGCTGATGTGTAGAATTAGGTCAGCATTGTCAAGTGACACCGAAACAAGACACGTGCAAATCATCCTTTGTGAATCAACAGCGAAAGTTGTGCAACTTCTCCACTGAATAGCCTTGCAGTGGAAACACATTGAACAATAACCTTGGCTACAATTTCAGTACTCACCTAGCACAGGCGAGCAGAAACATTGAAAGAACCCGAGTCCTTTGCACAAAACCCAGCAACGGCAGAAGGTCCCGGTGAGCCGCGGCCTCACCCTGACGGTGGGCCTGGCTCTCCCGCCGTGGAACCGGGAGAGGGAAGCTACCGAGCCCGGCCCCTGCTTGTGGCCAACCTACCACTGTGCCACTTCATCTCAAAAAGCCAACACTGGGATACAAATTCCACTGTTCCAGAGGACATAAGGTGAAGGGGAAAAGATTTCAAGGAATCTGAGGGGTAACTTTTTTTAATTTTTTACACAAAGGGTGGTGGGTGTATGGAACAAGCTGCCAGAGGAGGTAGTTGAGGCAGGGACTACCCCAACATTTAAGAAACAGACAGGTACATGGATAGGGAAGGTTTGGAGGGATGTGGACCAAACGCGGGCGGGTGGGACTAGTGTAGATGGGACATGTTGTCCAATGTGGGCGTTGGGCCTGTTTTCACACTGTATTACTCTATGACTAAATTATTACGGTGATTGCCTATTCACCATTTCCCATTATGCGGTCAGATTCTCAATCACAAGAGACGGTACTCACATCCAGATAGTTCTTCAGTGTTTCCGGAGTGGGCTCACTGCTTTGTGGGAAACCAAGGTTATATTTGGAGTTTTGGTCTCTTGCAAGAAGCTCATCAATGCTATTCCCAGTGTCAGTGAAGGTCCGCCGAATTGAACGGAATTTTTTCAAAGGGATCCTGCAAAATGAAAGAAAAATGTGAATAACATTATGTAGTTGTAAGAATTAGGGTCTAAGAAAGGAAACCATATTGGCACCATGGTGGCGCAGCAGTAGAATTGCTGCACTAAAGATCCGGGTTCAATCCTGACTGTGGGTGCTGCTTGTACAGAGTTTGTACTTTCTCCCCGTGACAAGGGCTATCTTTGGGTGATCTGGGAGTATCCTCACACAGTACAAAGACGTACAGGTTTGTAGGTTAATTAGCTTTGGTAAAATTGTGAATGGTAGTGTAAATCTGTTCATTGTAAAAACCCCTAGTGGGTAGGATAGTTCTAGTGTGCAGGGATCGCTGGTCGGCGCGGACTCGGTGGGCCGAAGGGTTATGTTTCTGAGCTTTAAATCTCTAAACTAGAACAAAACTAAAAATGTGAAGATTCTGGAAAAGACAAAGTACTGGAGTAACTCAGCTGGTCAGGCAGCATTTCTGGCGAACATGGATAGGCGATGTTTTGGGAAGGGACCCTTCATATACTGTTGCTAGCTGGTAATGACTCGAGGTAGGATCAGGGCAATATATCCGGTCTAAAGAAGAGTTCCGACCTGGAAAGCCATCTACTCATTCCCTCCACAGATGGCACAAGAGTTACTCCAGCACTTTGTGTTTTGCTTAATATATTCAGTTATTCTATAAGAGCGTTTAATGTTTCATACAAAAAAATTGACATTTCTTAAGTCATTGGAGCAGGATTCGGCAATTCGGCCCATCAAGTCTACTCCACCATTCAATCATGGCTGATCTATTTTTCCCTCTCAACCCCATTCTCCCGTCTTCTCCTCATAACCTTTGACAGCCTGACTAATTTAGTTTAGTTTAGAGATAGACAGCAACAGGCCCTTTGGCCCACCAAGTCCACAGCAACCAACGATCCTCACACACTGGCATTATTCCACACACACTAACACCATCCTACACACTACAGACAGTTTGCAATTTTTACTGCAAACCTGTACGTCTTTGGAATGTGGGAGAAAACGCACACAGTCACAGGGAGAAGGTACAAACTCCGTACAGACAGCACCCGTAGTTAGGATCAACCCCAGGTCTTTGGCGCTGTAAGGCAGCAACTCTACCACTGCGCCACCATGCCACCCCTAATCAAGAACATTTTTTGAGTACACTTTTCTCATGCTACAGTTAAAAGGCTTCCTGTAGCAGCAAGATTATCGATTGTATTTGCTCTAAACTCATATTAGTCTCTAGGGGCAGGTAAAGACTGCAAGGAAGGTTGGAAACAATGTGCTGGTAACCTCAAAAGCAAGCATTCGGGAAGGAAGCGTGGCCTTCCTTGCATGTGCAGAACACAAAGTGATGGAGTAACTGCAAATGCTGCCTGACCCCGAGTTACTCCAGTACTTTGTGATTTACGCAAGATTGCAGCATCTGCAGTTTCTTGCATCTGCACTTACATGTTACACTTCTTGTACCCTGGGGGTGTCCATCACATTCAGTTACGTTCTTGGTGTGCAAGGTCTTGGTCAGATGGATACAATTCTTGTATAGGAAGGAACTGCAGATGCTGGCTTGCACGGAAGATGGACACAAAATACTGGAGTTACTCAGCGGGTTAGGCAGCATCTCTGGAGAAAAGGAATAGGTGACGTTTCGGAACGAGACCCGAAAAAAAATACATGCATCCTTTTTCTCCAGAGACACCACCAGACTCCAGCATTTTGTGTCTATTTTGGATACAACTCATACCACATTTCAGCAGCGTTAGTCAAAGGGTGATTCTGGGTGAATTCTGACACAGTCAAAGGATTTCTGTCCTCCTCAAATAGAATTTTAGAACTTTATGCACCACATTTTAGGGCATGGTGTTCAGTTTTGGTCTCGTGTTATCGGGAAGATGTTGTCAAGCTGGAAAAGAGTGCAGAGAAGATTTACAAGGATGTCGTCAGGACTCAAGGTCCTGAGCCATAGGGTGAGGTTGGGCAGGCTAAGACTTTATTCCTCGGAGCGCAGGAGGATGAGGGGTGATCTTGTAGTGGTGTACACAATCATGAGGAATAGATCAGATAGATGGACAGTCTTCTTGCCCACAGCAGGGGAATCAAGAACCAAAGGACGTAGGGTTAAGTTGCACAAAGGGCAGATTGTGTATGGAACATACTGCCGGAGGAGGTAGATACCATTGAGGTAGGTACTATTGTAACATTTAAGAGGCAATTGGATAGGTATATGGATAGGACAGGTTCAGAGGGATATGGGCCAAGAGCAGGTGGGTGGGACTGGCGTTGATGAGGCATGTTGATTGGTGTGGGTAAGTCGAACAGAAGGGCCTGTTTCCACACTGTATCTCCTGTAAGTCCAAAGCCTAAAGCGTTTACAACTCAGACAAAAAGAGGACAAAGTATTGACATAAATTTAATAAAAAAAATAAAAACAAAATAGACTTCCATGTTCAACACTGGAACACATACCATTTGGTTCCAAAAAAAGATGGTGACTCTTGCATGTATGAGAATGCAAAAAGGTTTTCACTGGGCAATGCCCACGTGACAACAAAAGATCCTTTGAATTGGGTTTTGCGATTGAGACGGATTAGGCACAGAGGGAATAATCTCTTTTTTCCTGAATAGATCACTTTGTTTTGGAGAATTGCTATTTGACAATCTTTGGAAATTACATATTTTGATTAACCAAATTGGTGAAAAAAAGACACAAAGTATTTTCTATTTGCATATTAGTTATTAATTTGTTGAATTATTGATTATACTTTGGTGTATATTGTATTTTGTTTCCACTAATAGTTATTAACTTTTTGAATTACCATTATATGTGTACACTGCATTATTAGTTATTAATTTATTGATTACATTTGGTGCATACTGTATTTTTCTATTTGCATTAATTAGTTATTAATGTATTGAATTATTGATTATTCTATTTAATGTATTTTGCCCTTTTGCACTAATTAGTTATTAATGTGTTGCATTTAGCTGTGTATACTACATTTTTTGCACTATTAATTTATTTATCATTTATCTAAACTGGATTTTTTTTTTGCACTAATGCAAGTGATTAATTTATTGAATTATTAATTTTTTTTCTTGTTGTGTACACTGTTTTTTCCCCCCACTAATTTGTTGAATTATTGATTATGTTAATCTGCATATTCTGCACTTGCAAGCTTGTTACGCCTCTGCAAGAAACAATGTTGTTGTTCCATTGTCGGTACGATAATTAAACAATCTTGACACCAATTACTTGTACCCATATAGAGTCTCAAGCTCAATTTCCAGTCTCTCTTCCCAAAACAAGATGCTACTCTCCATTACCCAGCCCAACTTACATTCCTGTCCCAGACATGGTCGATTTATCTGTGAGTACTGTATTTTTCTCTTGGCATTAATATTAGTTATTCATTGTCATCACCCACATATCCAAAGAGCAAGATGCACAAGCGAGGTGAAATAGGAAATATACTGTCTGGGGGATGAATATTTATTGCATTATTTCATCTGAATTCCATTTTTTTTCACATCAACGTTGATTTATATTAACAGTATTACATTGGCCCAGTATTCAACTGTTCAGATTCAGACAAAACGAGTTCTCATAAATTGTTGAATAATGCATTCTGAAAAGCAACATCTAATCTGCAGACAAAAACACGTAGATAACCACAAGTTATGTTTACACTGAACAGTTGTTGGAATTCCGAGTTATAAAAGTCACCATACACCAACAAGGAATCAAGGTGCCATACAACTCTATCGTTCCATACCATTCAAATCCCAAGAGACCAAATCCAGGTTTATAGTAAAGACAGACACAAAATGCTGGAGTAGGTCAGGGGGTAAGGCAGCATCTCTGGAAAACATGGATAGGTGACGTTAGGGGTCGGGACCCATCTTCAGGTTTAGGTTTCATATTGTCACATGTACTGAAGTACAGTGAAAAGCTTTGTTTTGCACACTATCCAAACATACGATCAAATATACAATGGTCTCGACCCGAAATGTCACCTGTTCCTCTTCTCCAGAGATGCTGCCTGACCCGCTGAGTTACTCCAATATGTTGTGTCTGTCTTCGGTGTAAACCAGCATCTGCAGTTCCTTCCTACACATTCTCAAAGGTTATGTCAGGAAGCAGGAGAATGGGGTTGAGAGGGGGAAATAAATAGACCCCAGGGCTATTTTGTACCCAAAGTGGTGACTGTTTCAAATGTTGAAACTGAAACTTTTTTCCCCTCTCAACCTCGCAGGAGAATGGGGTTGAAAGAGGACAGATAGATCAGCCATGATCGAATGGTGAAGCAGACTCGATGGGCCGAATGGCCCAAAATCATATCCTATGTCATCTGGCCATTGGTCTAACTGCTGGATACAACTATTTAGGCAGCACAGTCAAAATATTTAGACCTCTTCTCTGTTAAAAAGCAGACAAGTGAATTAAAAAATCATGGACTGGACGAAACTAACCAGTATTTCCTCAATTATATATATAGAATTAAATCAAAAACACATATATAATATATATACATATATGGATAAAAACGTTTTTAATTGAGGCGATGGACTGATATGTTACTTTTGTTGTAATAACAACATTGCCAATCGTACGATAACTACTCTGACCTTCGATGCTACAATTACCGGCGCCCTGGGTGAAAATGATACTGCTGTTCTATTAGTTAAGAGGTTGCACTGCGAGCAAGAGATCAACAACAGATTCAATGCATTCTCTGTCTCTCACCGTAAGAGTCCATCGCAGACGGCGATTGCAGCCAATTGTAGCAACACCAGCGAGGAAGCGAGCTTCATGGCAGCGAGTGCAAACGCCCAACTCAAGGGCTCTTAACGCGGACAACCCAATAAATGGAGCGCCCAGCTCCGCCTTGAAGCGTAGCGAGTCCAGCGCCGCACGCAACCCTCTCGCAAACCACATCCACCCAGCGCAGAATTAACCCTCTCCCTCCCTCCCTTCATTCAACAATTCCACGCCTGCTGGCAGCATTTATCAAACTGCCTCAAGTTTACTTGACCACATTTCCCTTTGAAGTATTAGAAAACTGCAACATTTTAATGTTGCACCAGGAGATGGGGAAAAACACACAGGGAACACGTAGCATTGGTTCCAAACACACAGTTATGTCTGAAGAAGGGTTTCGGCCCGAAACGTTGCCTATTTCCTTCGCTCCATAGATGCTGCTGCACCCGCTGAGTTTCTCCAGCTTTTTTGTGTAACCCACAGTTATGCCTGTCAGTATGCCTTAGCCAAAGCATGCTTCCAGCTTTTTCTCCTTTTGTGTTTTTAAATTTGCACTATTTGTGGTATTTTGTTTTGTAATTGTATTAATTTGAAACTCAGCGTTCCCTTGTACCTATTACAATGTGCCTGGAACGCACTGCCAGAGGTGGCTGTGGAGGCATGCACGATGGTGGCGTTTGTGACACTTTTAGATAGGCACATGGATATGCAGAAATAGG
Organism: Leucoraja erinaceus; assembly: GCF_028641065.1. NCBI lineage: Eukaryota > Metazoa > Chordata > Chondrichthyes > Rajiformes > Rajidae > Leucoraja > Leucoraja erinaceus. The sequence goes on from NC_073394.1 coordinate 20,789,467, forward strand.
GGATGTAGACCAATTGCAAGCAGATGAGGTTAGTTTATCTTGCCATCATGTTGGGCACGGACTCAGTAGGCTGAAAGGCATGTACAGTTCTATATCTCTACCTCTACAAGGCCAAAAAAAACCGTGCATTTATATAGTGCTTGTTCCATCCCTTTCAGAACATCCCACAACCACTATGGGGGCAGCGGATGGCGGATTTGGAATTCCGAGCTTCCTTGTATCCAATCTTTGCTTGTATCTATTACAATGTGCCTGGAACACGCTGCCAGGGGTGCTGGTGGCAAATACGATGGTGGCTTATAGATAGGCACATGAACATGCAGGGAATGGGGACATGGATATGGAGGGACGGGGATATGGATCAATTGCAGACAGATGAGCGAGGTTAGTTTATCTTGACATCATATTCAGCACAGACATCGTGGGCTGAAGGGCCTGTACAGTTCCATGACGTTCGACTTTAAAGATACAGCGTGGAAACAGGCCCTTCGGCCCATTGAGTCTGCATCGACCAGTGATCCCCATACACTAACACTATCACTATTGAGGGACAGTTTTACCAAAGCCAATTAACCTACACACCTGTACGTCTTTGGAGCGTGGGAGGAAACCGGAGCACTCGGAGAAAACCCACGTGGTCACAGGGAGAATGTACAAACTCCATACAAACAGCACTTGTAGTCAGGATATTTTGGTTGGGTACATGGTAGGTGTGTAGGACAGTGGAATGGGATGATCACTGTTCGGCACGGAATTGGCGGGCCGAATGGCCTATTTCCATGCTTGGCCTCTGAAGTCTAAAGTTTAGTTAGAGGTTGTAGTGTTTAATAGTCAGCTGGTTGTTGGCGTAGTACGTCCAGGCTAATCCAAATTAAGTAATCAGCAAAGTGGCCCAAATTACCCATTATACACTGTGCTTCATTCTGACTAATCCGATCAGTACAGTGGGTGCCTATTTTCCCCACTGCATAATACACACCTGTGGCTAACTCTTTCGGTACAACTTCAACACTGGCATTGACGCAACAATGTGGGAAATTGTCCAGGTGTGCGCTGTTCCTAAAAATGCAGGACTAATCTAATGCAGCTGAGCGACGCCAATCAGCCTTCTCTCAATCATTAGCAAGATTAGCAAGAGGCCAGTTCATTGGCTATATTTAAGAGGAAGTTAGATGTGGCCCTTGTGGCTAAGGGGATCAGAGGGTATGGAGAGAAGGCAGGTACAGGATACTGAGTTGGATGATCAGCCATGATCATATTGAATGGCGGTGCAGGCTCGAAGGGCCGAATGGCCTACTCCTGCACCTAATTTCTATGTTTCTATGTTTCTAAGATGGTGTAGGTTGGTGTCCATCAGGCCACACATACTGTGCATCTAAGATCTTTCTGGCTTTCCATCTTGCTCAAATGCTTATCTAATCACAGCTTCAGTCTAAACTGAGAACAAAAAGCTGAATTCCAGAGTTGCCAGTGATTACCCGAGACATCAAGGTAGCAATTGGCCAAGTGTGGCATCACGGAGCCCTGATAGGAGGGTGGCACAATGGCACAGCACTAGAGCTGCTGTCTTACAGCGCCAGAGACCCGAGTTCGATCCTGACAATGGGTGCTCTCTGTGAGGAGTTTGTACATTCTCCGCGTGACCGCATCGGTTTTCTCTGGGTGCTCTGGTTTCTGCCCCCATCAAAGTTTGTAGGTTAGTTGGCTTCTGTAATGTGCCTCTAGTGTGTAGGATGCAAAAGTGAGATAACACAGATCTAGTGTACGAATAATTGATGGTTGGCGTGGGCTCAGTGGGCTACAGGGCTTCTTTCCACACTGTATCTCTGGATTAAACTTTAAAAAAATGTGGATTTATTAAAAGGGAAAGGAAAAGAATCATATCAGGCCATTGATATAAAGAATAGGGGCAGAAAAGGCAGCTTGCATCTTACTTCCTCCACCCTATTAGTCATCAAATCATAAGACTAAATCTGGGTTTCAGCTCGCACTAATGCAGAAGACTCATGACCAAAGGATTTACTAAAATTCCTGCATAAGCTGTTCATTGTTAGCCAATTGCAATCCGTTAAAAATATCTGTAATTTGATGAGAAAAAAACTATTGGCAATGGAGCAGAAAACAAGGTTTGCCTCATTTGACTCCATTTCGGCAGAGTACAGCAGTTGCATTTTAATCCCTGTCTTAAACACATGTTGTAAAAACCAATTATGGCCATAGTGGTCTTGAAGACAATGGGGTGAAAGAAAGAGATGTGGTAGAATATAAAATGGATTCATCACTTGCTCTGTACATTCACACAAATGTAAGATCTACCTGGGCAAGATGCATGTCGTCCAGAGATGCTACCTGACCCGCTGAGTTCCAAGATGTCCCATTGGCGCACAGTGGCACAGCGGTAGAGTTGTTTTCTTACGGTGCCAGAGACCCAGGTTTCTTCCACATCCCAAAGATGTGCGGGTTTGTAGGTTAATTGGCTTCTGTCAACAAATTGTCCCTAGTGAGTAGGATAGTGCTAGTGTACGGTGATAACTGGTCGGCATGGACTCAGTGGGCCGAAGGGTCTGTTTCCACACTGTATCTCTAAACACTAAACACCAGATTAAAGAGAAGATATATATTAAAGTATAGATTTCAATTTGGCACAAGGTAATGTAAGTTAGAAACAGTTGCGAAGGAATGAGTAATGAGGAAGGGTTAATTGAGTAATGAGGAAGGGTTAGTTAGCAATCTTGTTGTACGTGCCCCCTTGGGCAAGAGTGACCATAATATGGTTGAGTTCTTCATTAGGATGGAGAGCGACATTGTTAATTCAGAAACAATGGTTCTGAACTTAAAGAAAGGTAACTTTGAGGGTATGAGACGTGAATTGGCCAAGATTGACTGGCAATTAATTCTAAAAGGGTTGACGGTGGATATGCAATGGAAGACATTTAAAGGGCTGCATGGATGAACTACAAAAATTGTTCATACCAGTTTGGCAAAAGAATAAATCAGGGAAGGTAGTACATCCATGGATAACAAGGGAAATCAGGGATAGTATCAAAGCGAAGGATGATGCGTACAAATTAGCCAGAAAAAGCAGCATACCGGAGGACTGGGAGAAATTCAAAGACCAGCAGAGGAGGACAAAGGGCTTAATTAGGAAAGGGAAAATAGATTATGAAAGAAAACTGGCAGGGAACATAAAAACTGACTGCAAAAGTTTTTATAGATATGTGAAAAGAAAGAGATTAGTTAAAACAAATGTAGGTCCCTTGCAGTCAGAAACAGGTGAGTTGATCATGGGGAACAAGGATATGGCGGACCAATTGAATAACTACTTTGGTTCCGTCTTCACTAAGGAAGACATAAATAATTTGCCGGAAATAGCAGGGGACCGCGGGTCAAAGGAGTTGGAGGAATTGAGTGAAATCCAGGTTAGCCGGGAAGTGGTGTTGGGTAAATTGAATGGATTAAAGGCCGATAAATCCCCAGGGCCAGATAGGCTGCATCCCAGAGTACTTAAGGAACTAGCTCCAGAAATAGTGGATGCATTAGTAATAATCTTTCAAAACTCTTTAGATTCTGGAGTAGTTCCTGAAGATTGGCGGGTAGCAAACGTAACCCCACTTTTTAAGAAGGGAGGGAGAGAGAAAATGGGGAATTACAGACCAGTTAGTCTAACATAGGTAGTGGGGAAACTGCTAGAGTCAGTTATTAAAGATGGGATAGCAGCACATTTGGAAAGTGGTGAAATCATTGGACAAAGTCAGCATGGATTTACGAAAGGTAAATCATGTCTGACGAATCTTATAGAATTTTTCGAGGATGTAACTAGTAGCGTGGATAGGGGAGAACCAGTGGATGTGGTGTATCTGGACTTCCAGAAGGCTTTCAACAAGGTCCCACATAAGAGATTAGTATACAAACTTAAAGCACAAGGCATTGGGGGTTCAGTATTGATGTGGATAGAGAACTGGCTGGCTAACAGGAAGCAAAGAGTAGGAGTAAACGGGTCCTTTTCACAATGGCAGGCAGTGACTAGTGGGGTACCGCAAGGCTCAGTGCTGGGACCTCAGCTATTTACAATATATATTAATGATCTGGATGAGGGAATTGAAGGCAATATCTCCAAGTTTGCGGATGACACTAAGCTGGGGGGCAGTGTTAGCTGTGAGGAGGATGCTAGGAGACTGCAAGGTGACTTGGATAGGCTGGGTGAGTGGGCAAATGTTTGGCAGATGCAGTATAATGTGGATAAATGTGAGGTTATCCATTTTGGTGGCAAAAACGGGAAAGCAGACTATTATCTAAATGGTGGCCGATTGGGAAAGGGGGAGATGCAGCGAGACCTGGGTGTCATGGTACACCAGTCATTGAAGGTAGGCATGCAGGTGCAGCAGGCAGTAAAGAAAGCGAATGGTATGTTAGCTTTCATTGCAAAAGGATTTGAGTATAGGAGCAGGGAGGTTCTACTGCAGTTGTACAGGGTCTTGGTGAGACCACACCTGGAGTATTGCGTACAGTTTTGGTCTCCAAATCTGAGAAGGACATTATTGCCATAGAGGGAGTGCAGAGACGGTTCACCAGACTGATTCCTGGGATGTCAGGACTGTCTTATGAAGAAAGACTGGATAGACTTGGTTTATACTCTCTAGAATTTAGGAGATTGAGAGGGGATCTTATAGAAACTTACAAAATTCTTAAGGGGTTGGACAGGCTAGATGCAGAAAGATTGTTCCCGATGTTAGGGAAGTCCAGGACAAGGGGTCACAGCTTAAGGATAAGGGGGAAATCCTTTAAAACCGAGATGAGAAGAACTTTTTTCACACAGAGAGTGGTGAATCTCTGGAACTCTCTGCCACAGAGGGTAGTTGAGGCTAGTTCATTGGCTATATTTAAGAGGGAGTTAGATGTGGCCCTTGTGGCTAAGGGGATCAGGGGGTATGGAGAGAAGGCAGGTACGGGATACTGAGTTGGATGATCAGCCATAATCATATTGAGTGGCGGTGCAGGCTCGAAAGGCCGAATGGCCTACTCCTGCACCTAATTTCTATGTTTCTATGTAATATCTGAAGCTCCGAGGAAGATCTGCCTTATAGATTTCAAAGGGAAGTTCAGCACAGGAATAGTCCCTGTGACAGTGGTGTTTAAAAGGCTTTCAGACAGGCACATAGATGTACAAGGTATGGAGAGATATGGGTCATGTGCAGGCAGGAGATTAGTTTAACCTGGCATCATGTTTGGCACAGACATTGTGGGCCGAAGGATCTGTTGCTGACTTTCTATGTCCCTTATTGTAAAACACTAATTTCTACACGTGTTCCACTGATGAATGACAAATACAAATGTGTGCATCCTTGAGAATACTGTTGTACACAGTTCATATTTGGCCTGACAAACAATTGCCCCAGAAATCTTTTCATTAAGTTTAAAAAAAAACACATAATAAATACACTTCCATGATCCAAAGTGCATGCAGAGTGAATCTTAGTTAAGAAGGGTGCAGATGGAGTTTCAGAATTAGTCTCTATGTTCTGCCTGAATCATCATTTGCTTGGCCAATAACAAATGACACCCGCAATAATTACTCAATCAACTCATCCCATGTCTCCAACTTCACCATTTACATCACTGATCACACTTCGGTCTCTCGCCATGACTCACCAAAACCATACTTGTTGTGTGGCTACTGTTTGATGAGAAGCGAGTGTAAAGATTTAAATTTCTTCTTAATTTATGTTCTCCACTAAATCCATAGACTTTAACAATCATCTCCACAAAGATTAGCAAACACTAAAACAGACGATGATTGGAGCATTGAGTAGAAAAGTCAGAACGTCATGATGCAGTTTTTGAGGACTTTGTCTTTAGACTTGAGAGATACAGGTCCTTCGGCCCATCGAGTCCGTGCTGACCAGCAACACTAGCACTTTTCTATGCACTAGGAACAATTTTACCGAAGCCAATTAACCTACAAACCTGCCCATCATTGGGGAAAACTGGAGTACCCTGGAAAGTCCCACGTGATCCCAGGGAGAACATACAAACCCTGTACAGACAGCACTTGTAGACAGGATTGAACCTGGTTCTCTGGTGCTTTGAGGCAGCAGCTCCACCACTGCACCACCATGCTGGAGTAACTCAGCAGGTCAGGCAGTATCTCTGGAGAACATGTCTAGGGGATGTTTTGGGTTGAGACCCCTTTTCAGCTAGGGTCCGCTGAGTTACCGCTGAGGTAATCCAGCACTTTGTGTCTTTTTTTTTGTAAACATGCATGTGCAGTTCCTTGCGTCTCCTTTATAGGACTTATGTGCATTATACACAATTCTGGTCACTTTATCATAGGAAGGAAGTGGAGGCTTTGGAGAGGATGCAGAAGAGGTTTACCAGAATGATACCTGGATTAGAGGGTATTACCCATAAGGAGAGTTTGGACAGACGTGGATTGTTTTCTCTGGAGCATCAGAGGCTAAGGGGAGACATAATAGATGTATATTTAGTTATGTGAGTTATAAATAGGGCAGACAGTCAGAATCTTTTTTCCAGGGTGGAAATTACAAAGAATAGAAGACCTGAAGAATAGAAGACATAATTTTATGGTGAAAGGGGCAAAGTTTAAAGGGACGTGCGGGACAAGTTTTCTTTTAAACAGAGGGTAGTCGGGATGCGCTGCCAGGGTGATGGTTGAGGCAGATACAAAAGGGAGCCATTAATAGGCTTTTAGATAGGCACATGGAATTGCAGGGAATGGAGGGATATGAATCACATACAAGCAGATGAAATTAGTTGTTTATCTTGACATCATGTTCAGCACACTGTTGGCCGTAGGTCCTGTTCCTGTGATGTAAACTTCTATGTTCCCATGTGTTTTCTATGTTCTCTGTATAGCATGAGGTTTCAGTTTTACACAAGAAGTTATTATGTAAGCCAAGTGCGGTATTAGTACAGAACAAGCTGTTCTGAGAGTAGATAAGGTTAGGGTTGGGAAAGAATAATCCATTAAAGATTTATACAAAGAGTCATGGTGGCACAGCGGTAGAGATGCTGCCTCACAGCGCCAAAGACCTGGGTTCAATTCTGACAATGTGTGCTGTCTGTATGGAGTTTGTACGTTCTGCCTGTGACCGTGTGGATTTTCTCCATGTCCTCCAGTTTCCCCTCACACTCAAAGGATGTATAGGTTCGTAGGCTAATTGGCTTGGGGTAAAATTGTAAATTGTGCCTAGCGTGTACGATAGTGTTAGTGTACGGGGATGGCTGGTCGGTGGGAACCTGGTTGGTCTGTTTGTACGGGGGGTGATCACTGGTCGGCGTGGACTTGGTGGTCAAAGGGCCTATTTCCACGCTGTATCTCTCAACTAAATAAAAATAATCAGGAGTGAAGGAATCACAGGTCTCTAACTTATCTGCTTCTAACACAATCTGGACTTAGTAACTAAATACAAATTTCAATGGTAGCAGATTCAGAAAAGGCAGCTAAGAAATTTATTAGACAAAATATATAACGCCAGAATGTTGATAGATGAATAAGTAGACTTAAATACAGTGCATTTAAATAGCAGTGAAACGGGAAGCCTCATGACATGTCAAATGCTTAACATGTTCTACCAACGTAGAAGGTAGACAAAATTGCTGGACAACTCAGTGGGTGAGGCAGCATCTATGGAGCGAAGGTGACGTTTCATGTCAAGAACCTTCTTCAGACTGATGTTGGGGGGGGGGGGAGGTGGAAGAAAGGAATAGGCAGAGACAGTAGGCTGTGGGAGAGCTGGGAAGGCGAGGGGAAGGAGGGAGAAAGCAAGGATTTCCTGAAATTGGAGAAGTCAATGTTCATACCGCTGGGGGTAAAAATTATAAAAGGACTGGACAAGCTAGATGCAGGAAAAATGTTTCCAATGTTGGGCGAGTCCAGAACCAGGGGCCTCAGTCTTCGAATAAAGGGGAGGTCATTTAAGACTGAGGTGAGACAAAACTTTTTCACCCAGAGAGTTGTGAATTTATGGAATTCCCTGCCACAGCGGGCAGTGGAGGCCAAGTCACTGGATGGATTTAAGAGACAGTTAGATAGAGCTCTAGGGGCTAGTGGAGCCAAGGGATATGGGGAGAAGGCAGGCACGGGTCATTGATAGGGGACGATCAGCTACAATCACAATGAATGGCCGTGCTGGCTTGAAGGGCCGAATGGCCTCCTCCTGCACCTATTTTCTATGTTTCTATGGGGTGTAAACTACCCAAGTGAAATATGAGGTGTTGTTCCTCCAATTTACGGTGGGCCTCACTATGGCAATGGAGGAGGCCCAGGACAGAAAGGTCGGATTCCGAATTTGAGAGGTAGTTGAAGTGCTGAGCCACCAGGAGATCAGATTGGAGGTTATTGCGAACAGAGCGGAGGTGTTGGGCGAAGCGATCGCCAAGCCTGCGCTTGGTCTCACCGATGTTGAGCAGTTGACACCTGGAACAGCGGATGCAGTAGATGAGGTTGGAGGAGGTGCAGGTGAACCTCTGCCTCACCTGGAAAGACTGCTTGGGTCCTTGGATGGAGTCGAGGGGGGAGGTAAAGCGACAAGTGTAGCATTTCCTGCGGTTGCAAGGGAAAGTGCCAGGGGAGGAGGTGGTTTGGGTGGCAAGGGACAAATTGACCAGGGAGTTACGGAGGGAACGGTCTCTGCGGAAAGCCGAAAGGGGAGGAGATGGGAAGATGTGGCCAGTGGTGGGATTCCGTTGGAGGTGGCGAAAATGTCGGAGGATTATATGTTGTATGCGACGGCTGGTAGGGTGGAAGGTGAGGACAAGCGGGGCACTGTCCTTTTTTCGTGGGGGATGGGGAGTGAGAGCGGAGCTGCGGGATATAGAAGAGACCTTGGTGAGAGCCTCATCTATAATAGAAGAGGGGAACCCACATTCCCTAAAGAATTAGGACATATCCGATGCCCTGGTCTGGAACACCTCATCCTGGGTGCAGATGCGGCGTAGACGGAGGAATTGGGAGTCGGGGATAGTCCTTACATCGCATGACATTTTCTCCATCCTGCCATCTGGGAAGAGGTACAGGAGCATTAGCTGCAAAACCAGCAGGATGCTCCTCAGCTTCTTCCCACAGGCTATAAGACTGCTAAATCTTTGCCCCCTGCAGTATGCGCACAAACCCCACACACTGTAGCAGAGGAATTGGTGAGTCGCTGCTGGTCGGAACGTCTGTTGAATGTTTAGCAGGGTGGAATTTGTTCAAGTGTATTTTTTTTTATTTCTATTTATTTTTCATAGCACACTGAATGGGGAGTTGAGCAACGTTTTTTTTTTGTTTCCTCTGGGTATGTAGATGACAATAAGAGATCACAATGCAGAAAGGAAAGAAGTGTAGTGATAGCCATGGGGGTCATTTATCACTCAGAAAGACAGTGTAGTAATACATTATTGTGGAATACAATTGTGGAAATGACTATTGATGAGTTACAGTAGTGGCCTGGCCAAACCACACCCACTGTCACACATACTTCTGGTTGCAGAGCAACAGGAAGTCCAAGCATTGCAAAGCTGGTCTTTAATAGAATCATAGTCATACAGCACGGAAATAGGGCCTTTGGCCCCACTTACCTAAGCCGACCAATATGCCCCATCTACACTAGTCCCACCTGTCCCCATTTCATCCGTATCCATCCTAAACGTTTCCTATTCATGTACGTTTCCAAACTATACCTGCCTCAACTACCTTCTTTATCTTCCACCATTGTTATAATGATGGCATTAAAGGCTGACAAAAAGGATTATGCAGCAAGGCACCCGCTAAGTTTTCAAATAGTTAAATTTACAGGTTTTCTTCTCAGCAATTATAAAGCATCACAAACATTGGGCCAAGTAATGACCTGTGATTAAGGAAGGTGGTGAACAGGTCATGGGACTTAACAAAGGTGAACTCAATTACTTTATTTTCATCGTTCAATTATCTTAAATCTCCAGATAGGCATCATTAGTTAGATTTACCCAACATCAGCAGTTTGTGGTGTGACCAAATAATCTGCTCAAGAAATTAGTTGTATTTCACAATGCTTCCATTCTTCTAGATATTGAATTCCTTTTAATTCAGTCTCGAAAGCTGTGCACTCTAACTTGTCCCCCCCCCCTCCCCCCTGGTTTTACAGACGGAAATTAAAAATATATTTTACTTTCATATGCTGACAATTGTTTGTTGGTTTTATTGCCCAATGTTTAGTTCAGTTTAGTTTACTGTCATGTGCACCGAAGTGCAGTGAAAGCTTTTTTGCTGCGTGCTAACCAGTCAGCAGAACTACTATACAGGATTACAATCGAGCCGCCCGGTGAACATTTCTCTGAAAAAACACACAAAGTGCTGGAGTAACTCAAGAGGGTCAGGCAGCATCTCTGGTGAAAAAGGATGGGTGATGTTTCGGGTTGGGACCCTTCTTCAGATGATTTTTCGTTTGCTTTAATGCTCATTTCAATGACGTAGATTAGCCGTAAGGAATGATAATTGGTTTTAAAATCCATCTGAAATCAACCCTGAAGGCAAGCATTGTGAAAATGGTGTGAAGTAAATGTTTTAATGTGCCCGACGTGTCACAGGTGCAAAAGTTGCTAGCTGACATTTTAATTCAAATTGTGAAAACATTAGGGGCACAAAAGTAGTTCAGACAGTCCATCACACAAACCGGACACCCCACCTCCGATTCCATCTACACTTCACGTTGCCTTGGAAAAGCAGCCAACATAATTAAAGACTTGTCCCGTCCCGTTCATTAATTCATCGCCCTGCTCCTGTCCGACAGAAGTTTGAAAGCGTACACCACCAGACTCAGGAACAGCTTCTTCCCCTCAGTTATCAGACTTCTGAATGGTCCTTCAAAAAGCTAGGGTACTGTCCGATTCACTACACCACTACGGACATTGGACTTCGTCCATGGAACTGATGCGCTACAATGCTGAGAACTATAATCTGCACTGTATCTTCCCCGTTGCTCTACCCTTAGGTGTCCTTGAGACTCTTGAAAGGCGCCCATAAATAACATTTATTATTATTATTATTACCCATTGTACTTCAGTTTGTTTTGATTGTATTGATGCATGGTACACCTGGTATGATTGGATAGTATACAAAACAAAGATTTTCACTGTAACTTAGTACACATAACTAAATAAATCATAAACTTAAACCCAAAAGCTAACAAGGTAAGCAGAAACATTGTTAAACTTTCCTAATGGCCCTTTGGACAGAGGCCTTGTTCAGTAGAATCCTGATGTAAACAAACAAAAGGTCTCCCATTTTGTTCAGCACTATTAACAACAAAGTGATCTTAGCCCATTCGTCGCGGCTCTAGAGAAGGGTCCCAAACCAAAACGTCACCTATCCATGTTCTCCAGAGATGCTGCCTGACCCACTGAGTTATTCCAGTACTTTGTGTCTTTTTGTGTATTAACCAATGTCTGCATTTCCTTGTTTCCACACTCATACATGTTTTTGCAGGAAATACCTTCTTGACCACGTTTCACTGAGTCTTTTAGCCTGGGGACTGTCTTGTTCAAACAAGCCTTTAATAACAGAGATTTGCTTCAGTTCAAAATAAAATGTACATTGCATTTTAGTCATATTTCTTATGAAACATTGTCAATTTTCTTTTGCTTGTGTAAGGCTTCATCTTTCTAATATTAGCAATCCTTCATCCATATTCATTGCTTACTGGCATAAAGGCATTTCATTATTGATTAGTTTTAGTTTAATTTAGTTTAGAGATACAGCGTGGAAACAGGCCCTTCGGCCCACTGAGTCCGTGCCGACCAGCGGCCACCACGTACACTCACACTATCGTACACACTAGGACAATTTAGTTTTACAGAAGCCAATTAACCTACAAACCTGCGCGACTTTCGAGTGTGGGAGGAAACAGGAGCATTCGAAGAAAATCCACGCGGTCACTGGAAGAAGGTACAAACTCCATACAGACAGCACCTGTAGTCCGGATCGAATCTGGGTCCCTGGCGCTGTAAGGCAGCAACTCTACCGCTGCACCACCTGCTGCCTTTGATTTAATCTATTATCATAACTACATAGCTGATGGTACCTGTGAACAGCAATGAAACAGGGAGCAGTATGTCACTGGAAAATGTTCCAACACATGCAGGTGCAGGAGACTCTATGCAAATCGTATAGTCCACTTCAAATCATAATTGCACTGAAAAGCAGAAGAGTGGAGACCTATTTGTTTCGATTTTCTGATACGTTTCAACATTTAATTTGCCCATTTGAACTTGTTTGCAAATGAAATTAAGATCTTACCGGCAAAATGACTGCTCAATAGTGTGCCTTTGGGCTCAAGAACGTAGTATACAGCGCAGGAACAGGCCCTTCAGCCCACAATGTCCTTGCTGAACTTGATGCCAAGTTAAACTAACTTCATGCACGGCATCCATATCCCTCCATTCCTTACACATCCATGTGCCTATCTAAAAGGCTTTCTAACTAGTACCAGAGAATGGTCAACCAAACTGTTGTTGAAGTTGAGGATAAGGATGTCGAAGTCTAGCAAGAACTAGTGGTTCCAATGAGACCTCTTATTTCTGGGCGCTTGCCCTCATTGGGCGGAGAATTGGGTACAACAGGCAGGAAGTCGTGATACAGCTCCATTAGACATTGGTTGGGCCGCATTTGGAGTATTGTTTGCAGTTCTGGTCGCCCTATTACAGGAAGGATGTGGAGGCTTTGGAGAGGATGCAGAAAAGGTTTATAGTAATGCTGCCTAGATTAGAGGATAGTAGCTATAAGGAGACGTTGCATAAACTTACAAATCTCAAATTGTGGAGTACAGAGGCAAATAATTAAATAAAGGGTATCTGTCCCAAACATTATGGAGGGCACTGTGTATGACACAAGTAATCCAGATATGAATTATGATTTGGCAACCCATTGAGAGAAGGTAGCCACAAGAGCCTGTGAATAGTCACTAACAGCAATCACTGATGACAAAGGTATGGATGAGAGATTCAACAGATAGCTGGAGATATATGGGATTACAAAACGGGAGAAAGCCTTAGGATGGAGAGGAAATTGCATTGGCAGCTGAGCAAGAACAAGCAATTCATTTTGCATCACTTCACCTGAGCAGTTCTGTGTTGTTCCTGATTCGTATTATTCACCTGCAAACAAAACTTTCAACCCTGCACTACTTCATAAACCTGAATATTTAAAAGCTCCATACTATGCAGCTGGGCGGCACAGTGGCGCAGTTGGTAGAGCTGCTGCCTCACAGCACAAGAGACCTCGGTTCAATCCTGACCTCAGTGAAGTTTGTACGTTCTCCCTGTGACTGCGTGGTTTTTCCTCCGGCTGCTCTGGTTTCCTCCCACATCCCAAAGACCTGTGGGTTTGCAGGTTAATTGCGTCTGTAAATTCCCCCTGAATGTGGAGGGAGTGGATGAGAAAGTGGGAGAACACCAGAACTAGTGTGAATGGGTACTCGATGGTCGTCATGGACTCAGTGGGACGAAGGGACTGTTTCAGGGCCAGCAGTATATCTAAAGTTTCAGATCAGTGTAGTTTAGAGATACAGCTTGGAAACAGGCCCTTCTGCCCACCAAATCTTTGACAACGATCACCCCATACACTAGTTCTGTCCAATACACTCGGGACAATTTACAGAGGCCAATTAACCTACAAATCCACACGTTTTTGGAATGTGGGAGAAAACAGGAGCATGCTGAGAAAACGTACAAACTCCATACAGACATCACCCGTAGTCATAATCAAACCCGGTCTCTGGCGTTATAAGGTAGCAGCTTTACTGCTGTCATTGTGCAGCCCAAAAACTAAATTAAACATATGCTGTGTATACTCGGCCCACCATGGCTTGAACACAAATACAATTTGAACAGAACCACATTTTGTACATTTGTGGGTTCATTTTGTAGGCTCTGAACAGATAACAGTTCATTCTTTGGATAGGGCAGAATGAGGATCATACTGGGCCCCAGTCATTCATTAACATGCATAATATCATCAACAGTAAATTGTTATCAATAGAAATGTAACCAAATAGTTCAAGAATCTGAAAGAAGCAACTTGAGGTTAGTTGGTCTTTTCCTGCCTATCGTTTTTATGTGCAAAATTACAAGTACCACATATTTAAATAAAGACCTTTTCCCTACTTACAGTATTAGTTCACAATGACTCTGCAATAGTGAATAGCATTGTACAATTGGATTGAATTGATTATTTACTGAAATTCTTGAGAAGTCTCGATCTTAAACATTGCCTGTGTAGTTATCAGCACATTTATTGATGAGGACTGGAACTTAATTACAAACAGACTTGTTCAGGGAAATATGACAGGCTACAAGTTTAAAAATGCTAAAAACCCAATTGAATAATGGAAATAAATCATTTTTTATACCTCTTATTGTGAATCAAAACATAGACAGTGTTATTACATATAAAATGCTAGCAAGGTATGTTATATTTCAATGACTTGAAATGTAGAAGTAGAATTGTTGGCAGGATGCAAGTTACATGGCATAAACCCTCTACTATTTCCACCCTTTCCATGGCCTAATACCAAATCCTGGAAGTAGTTATTTGTCCATTGAAGTAGCTTTAATGAACCAATATCCTTGCGACAAATCCTACTTTTCTTTTATTTTGACACAGTTTTAAAGTATAGTTAAAAATAAGAGAACTTGGCAAATTAATGGAATTACTAAAAATATGATCGGTGGTGGTGGGCATATGGGACAATCTGCCAGGGGAGGTAGTTGAGGTAGGTACAATAAGAACACTTAAAGGACACGGATAGGTACATGGATAGGAAAGGTTTTGTAGGATATGGACCAATTGATGATGCCTCTTGGATGATCGCATTGGACGAGTTGGGCTGAAGGGCCTGTTTCCATACTGTATGACTCTATAAAGGAAAATAAAAATAAAAGCTGGAACAAAAGTCAACAAAAACAAGTCAACAACGTCAGGATTGTTGGCATCTACTTTTCATTCTACCCTGGATGACCTGGTATAAATTTTAGCACCTTGGGGCCCTGAGCTAAAGGGAGAGGTTGAGCAGGCAAGGAATTTATTCCTTGGAGCGCAGGAGGATGAGGGGTGATATTACCGAGGTGTATAAGATTATGAGAATAGATAAGGTAAACACACAGATTCGTTTACCCACAGTAGGGGAAATCAAGAACGTGAGGACATAAGTTTAAGATAAGAGGGGGGAAAGTTTAATAGGAACCCGAGGGTTGACTTTTTTTTTTTTTTTTTACACAGAGGGTGGAGGGTGTATGCCAGAGGAGGTAGTTCAGGCAGGCACCATCACAATGTTTACATTTTATTTGGGGATAGGTTTCGAGGGGTATGGGCCAAATGCAGGCAGGCGGGACTAGTTAGATGGGGCATGTTGGTCGATGTGAACAAGTTGGGTCGAAGGGCCTGTCTCCATGCTGTATAGTTCTATGACCTGCTCTCTGATCAAATAATTTTTTTCCTGAATTTTTTTATTACAAAATGCACGTGGTTGTAAGGGCCTAACTTTTAAACATGTTCTTTAGCGGGCAAAGTGAACAGATGAATGAAGTAAGACTTGGGTAGGAAGGCTGCAAAGACAGAAGGGAAACATGTCAACCATGCATTCCTGCTCGATGTGTATTTTGGCAATTTGTACATAGGCAGCCCATGGTTTAATAGGTGAAAGATCTCACAGTCTGCCTGGGAGTGACAAGCACCATCATTGTTGAGCTACTTGCCTTAAGAAAGAACCGTTGAAAAATACCAAACCCCCCCCCCCCCCCCCCCCCCCCCCCCCCCCCAAACCCAAACCTACCGGACCACCCACCCCCTCAATCTATTTACATCCAGCTGGCACTGAACATTGAAAATGGCACCAAAACCAAGCGACTTGCATCCTGTCTCAATGGACTATTTCTGTAGGCTTTATTCTATGTGGGAATTGTGCTTAGGTATGGTGATACTTCACTGAACTGTATTCAAAAATAAAAATAATTTCACCGTTGGTTTGTACACGTGACAATTAAGCACCATTGGCCATTGATGGTTGGTGAGGTATTGGCATTAAGCGAGAACCAGTGGAAAATGTTCCCCCCCCCCCCCCCCCCCCCCCCCCCCCCACCCACCATTGCAACCATCATCTCAGTCTATTTACACCCAGCTAGAACGAGGCCGGCGGGAATCCCGTACTCATGAGCGCCGAGGATGTTGCCCGGGTTATCGTCAAAGAAAATGTGAGGTTTGATTTCAGCTAAGACGGGGCCTTTTGGGGAGCCGCCCATGAAGAAGGCTTCGTCGATCTGCAGTCCCCAGTGGCGCAGGGTATTAATGGCTCGTGCACCCAACTCATTGCTACTCCTCGCTGTCACCAGGTACGTGCAGATTGGGTCATCCTCAGGGGGAAACTTCTTCTTCATCTCCCCAAGTATCATGGCAAACACTTTGAATGGGCCCTGTCAACAAGAAAGGCCGAAAGATCAGAGGGTGGCAACTTCACAAGTCACAGGAGCAGAATTAAGCCGACTACAAGTAGATTTTAGATACAGCGTGGAAACAGGCCCTTCGTCCCACTGTTTTGCTTAGTTTATTTATTGTCACGTGTACCAAGGTACAGTGAAAAGCTTTTGTTGCATGCAAACCAGTCAGTGGAAAGACAACACATAATTACAATCGAGCCATTCACCATGTAAAGATACATGATAAAAGGAATAACGTGCAAAATAAAGCCAGTAAAGTCCTATCAAAGATTGTCTGATGGTCTCCAATAAGGTAGATTGTAGTTCAGGTAGTATTCCGTGCAGACCAGTGATCACCCTGTACACGAACACTATCCTATATACCAGGGACAATTTAAAATTTGTAGATGCCAATTAACCTACAAACCGACACGTCTATAGAGTGTGGGAGGAAACTGGAGCACCTGGAGAAAACCCAGTCTCAAGGAGAATGTACAAATTCCGTACATACATCACCAATAGTCAGAATCGAACCCAGGGCTCTGGCGCTGTAAGGCAGCAACTCTACCGCTGCGCCTCCATGCAGCCCTTTCCTCTCCAAAAAAAAAAAACGAAGAGCAAGCTGTTATTGAATAAAAAAAAAAAATTATAGGAACTCAGGTATGATAAGAGATTTCAAGAATCACTAGAGACATGAGAGGTCCCAGATTATTGGAAAATTGCCCAAGTAGGGAGCAAAGCAGAATAGTGGGAACTATAGGTCGGTTAGTCCGACTTCGGTGGTTGGTAAGATTTTAGAGTCGATTGTAAAGGATGAGGTTTCGGAGTACTTAGAAGTTCACAATAAAATCATGGCTTTCATGAAGTCAGCATGGCTTTGTGAACGGGAGGTCTTGCTTGACAAATTTGGTGGAATTCTTTGAAAAAATAAATAGCAGGACAAAGGAGTCAGTAGATGTTGTTTACTTAAATTTTCAAAAAGCCATTGATAAGGTGTCAGTGATTAGCGGAGTTCCGCAGGGATCGGTTCTGGGGCCACTACTCTTCACATTGTATATTAATGATTTGGACAAAGGGATTGAAGGCTTTGTGGCCAGGTTTGCGGATGATACGAAAATAGGTGGAAGGGCATTAGTGTAGAGGAAGCAAGGACTTTGCAGAAGGACTTGGACAGGTTGGGAGAGTGGGCAGAGAAGTGGCAGATGGAACATAGCGTCGCGAAGTGTGGAGTCATGCATTTTTTAGTAGGAATAAAGGCGTAGACTATTTTCTAAATGGGGAGAGAATCCAGAAATCGAAGGTGTAAAGGGACATGGGAATGCTGGTGCAGGTTTCCCAAAATGTTAATCTGAAAGTCGAATCAGTAGTAAAGAAAGCAATCTCAACGCTAGCATTTATTTCAAGAGGGCTTGTATACAAAAACATGGATGTAATGCTGAGGCTCTATAAAGCACTGATGAGGCCGCAATTGGAATATTGTGACCAAGGATGTGCTGGCTCTGGAGAGGGTCCAGAGGAGGTTTACAAAAATGATCCCAGGAATGAGTAGGTTAACCTATGATGAGCGTTTGTTGGTACTGGGCCTGTAGTCGCTGGGGTTTAGAAGAATGAGGTGTGGGGGGGGGGGGGGGGGGCGGTGATCTTATTGAAACATACAGAGTAGCAAAAGGATTGGGTAGAGTGGATGTGGAGAGGATATTTCCACTAGAGGGAGAGTCTAGGACTAGACCTCATAGCCTCAGAATTAAAGGACGTTCTTTCAGGAAGGAGATGAGGAGAAATTTCTTTACAGGGTGGTGAATCTGTGGAATACTTTGCCACAGAAGGCTGTGAAGGCCAAGTCAGTGGATATTTTTAAGGCAGAGATAGATAGATTCTTGATTAATACAGGTATCAGAGGTCATGGAGAGAAGGCAGGAGAATGGGGTGAGGAGGGAGAGATAGATCTGCCATGATTTAATGGCAGAGTAGACTTGATTGGCTGAATGGCCTAATTCTATCCTATCACCTATGACCTTGTTTCTCTGGGATTATGGAAGATATGGCTAAGTGCACATGCAAAAAAAAATCTCAATAATGTGAGGCAATTTTTCAAGGGATAAAATAAACCTTACTTCCCCTATAGGAACTTGCTCCATCTCCTTCTCATATTTGAAGACCTCCACGAGACCCTTCTCTCTGAACACGACATCGGTCTCATCTGAGAACAACACCGAATCTCCATCGAATGCTACCTTGAGTTGATCCTTCGATGTAGCTGATGCTTGCTTCAACATAAGTGCTGCGGGAATATCTGTGGAAGGGCAACAACATACTTCAATGCATAAAGGAGGCACAATTTAGTTTAGTTTTGTAGAGTGTAACGTGTACTGCGGTACAGTGAAAAGCTTTTGTTTGAATGCTATTCAGTCAAAGAAGACGAGGGTCGATATCCTTCTTCAGTCTGAAGAAGTGTCTCGACCCGAGAAGTCACCTATTCCGTTTCTCCAGAGATGCTGGCTGACCCACAGACTTACTCCAGCTTTTTGTGTTTATCTTCGGTGAAAACCAGAATCTGCGGTTTTCTACTGAAGAGGGCCGAATGGCCTACTCCTGCACCTAATTTCTATGTTTCTATGTTTCTACAAAAAAAAGACTATACATCAATATAATCAAGCCGTCCACAGTGCATAGTCTAGTTCAGTGTGATATGTACCTAGGTACAATGAAAAGCTTTTGTTGTGTGCTAATCAGGCAGCGGAAAGACTATATATGATTACAAAGAGCCGTCCAGTGTAGCTGCATGACAAAGGTGCAAGATGCAAGAAGTCCAGTAAGATCGAATTAGAGATAGTGCGAGGTTCTCCAATGGGATAGATGGTAGCTCAGGACCACTCTCTAGTTGTTGATAGAATAATTCAGTTGCCTGATAACAGCTGGGAAGAAGCTGTCCCCAAATCCGAAGGTGTGCATTTTCACACTTCTGTATGCAGTAAAGCTGCTGTCTCTCGGGTGTTATCTGTGTGGAGTTTGCATGTTCTTCTTGTATCTGCGTGGGTTTCATCCAGGTGCTCTGGTTTCCTCCCCCATCCCAAAGACGTGCGGGTTTGCAGGTTAATTGGCCTCTGTAAATTGCCCCTAGTCCGTAGGGAGTGGATGGGGAAGTGAGATTACATAGAATTAGTGTGAAAGGGTGATCGGTGGTTGGCATGAACTCGGTGGGCCTAAGGGCCTCTTTCCATGCTGTATCTCTAAACAAAACTGGGCCCAATGCCCTTAAGCTTGCGTAATAAATTTGAAATTATCCTTATAAATTAACCTTATAAAGACTAAAAGTGCTGGAGTAACTCAACGGGTCAGGCAGCATCTCTGGAGAACATGGATAGGTGACATTTCGGGTCGTGATCCTCCTTCAACCTGATTGTCGTGGGGGGAGAAAGCTGGAAGAGAGGTGGGGACGAGACAAAGCCTGACCAGTGATTGGTGGATACAGGTGAGGGAAGCTTAGATTGGCAAATGGTTGGACAGAGATGAAAAGACCATCTACAAATCAAACCCTGGTCTTCTATAGCCACCTACCGCTGGCCAGGCATTGTACTGTCCTCATCTCTCTATCATCTTTCTCCCCCGATGGTCCCATTCATGGTACTCATGGAAGCCCATCAGATCGCACCCCGACTAATATTTATATTAATATTCGCTAATATTTTAGTTGAAATTCCTAAATTCCATTCTTTCCCCCGAAGCACTAAGTGCGCGCCAAATACACTTAAGACGTACAGTTGTGTATGTTAATTGGCTTTGTAGAAATGCAAATTGTCCCCAGTGTGCGTGTGGGATAGCGTTAGTATGCGGGGATCACTGGTCGGCACAGACTCGGTGGGCCGAAGGGCCTGTTTCTGTGCTGTATCTCCAAAACTAAAACAAAAGACACTTACGTCTTTTCAGTGCATTGCACACCGAGGTTTCGCACGCTGAAAGGAACAGCAATACGTTCTGAGACTTCAGGTATTCCGAAGGGTCATGTCCATTCAAGAAGCAAAATTTGCTAACGTCCAAACCTACAAAAGAAATGCAACATGCCAACATAAGTCTGGAATAAGGACCAACAGGAGTTAAGCTTTCAGAGTGAGATCCTGCTACTCGCTCTGTTTTTAGATTCTTATTTCTAAAGTGAGTGGATGCAAATTCAAGACTCACTACATAAGCCTAACTACCCACTACACAGACCCAAGTTCAAAATCTAAGATGTGTAAGACGGAACCGCACTTGCTGGTTAAACACCCAAGATAGTCACAAAATGCTGGAGTTTTTCAGCGAGTCAGGCAGCATCTCTGGAGAAAAGGAATGGGTGACGTGTTGGGTTGGAACCCCCCCCCCCCACCTCAGACTGAAAGATAGTGGTGGGAGGGCAGAACCAGAGGGGGAAGAACAGATAGGGGGAGAGGAAGGGCTTTCGGAAATTATGCTGTAAAAATGAACATAAAGGTGACCCAGAGCAGAGGAATCACGAACCAGGTGACATAGGTTTAAGATGATGGGGGGTATCTAATAGGAACCCATGGCCAGATTTAGATGAAGAGAGGCCCCTCCCAATCCCCCATCCCCACAACGAGAGGAAGATGGAAGAGTCCACCAGATTGACACCAATGTGCAGCCGAGCGTGGCCAATGAGATAAGGGCCGGAAGGTTGCGCTATTTATTTATTTATTTATTGCCAGTGCTAGTGTCGAGTTATCGACTTAAAACACTATTATTCTGAAATGAAGGGCAAGGAAAATAACTGAAGTGTTGTTTAGAAACTACAGTGCTTCGTGACAGCATATGTAAGAAAGGCCTATGACAGTGTCAAAAATATTATACACCAGGCCCGTACGAAGCTTTTCAAAAAGAGGGGTGGCATGGCAGGATTACAAAAATGTTATGTGAAATAATTGCATGCGGTGCATATCACAAGCGCGAAGCTCAAAGACCTGAATGGCCTACTCCTGCACCTATTGTCTAACTCAGTGGATATTTTTAAGGCGGATATTGACAGGTACTTTATTGGTAAGAGTGTCAAGGGTTATGGGGACAAGGCAGGCTATTGGGGTTGAGAGGGAAAGATAGATTAGCCATGATTGAATGGCAGAGCAGACTCGATGTGTCAAATGGCCAACTTCTGCTTCTGTGACTTATGAACATGAAGAAAAAGACTGTGCCGTAAGTAAGACATCAGTGCACGAATGCAACTGGAAAACTAGTCCATGGTAGTGCAAGAAGTGGTTCATAGTGTTCCATTGCTGAGGTAGGATTAGGGTTGTGTGGGTCGGTTCGAGAAACTGATGGTTGTAGGAATGTAGCTGTCCCTGAACCTGGTGGTGAGGTATATGTTCCAAATCCACACGGTAAGGTGACTGCAG
This sequence comes from Leucoraja erinaceus, assembly GCF_028641065.1. Taxonomy (NCBI): domain Eukaryota; kingdom Metazoa; phylum Chordata; class Chondrichthyes; order Rajiformes; family Rajidae; genus Leucoraja; species Leucoraja erinaceus. The sequence continues at coordinate 20,811,294 of NC_073394.1, forward strand.
TAATGTTTCCAAAAATTAAATAATTTAACGTACTTAAAGTTACTCGTTATTTAAAAGTGATGAGTGAAGTAATCTATGGAAGAATACCTCAATAGTTTTATATTCCTCTTCACAAAATGCAAAAGAGGGTAAAATGCCGTCTTGTAAAAATCAATGTGTGGATGGAACATAGAACAGTACAGCAAAGGGACAGGCCCTTCGGCCCACAACGTCCATTCTGAACTCGGTGCCATAAATAAACCAACCTCGTCTGCCTGCATGTGATCCATATGCCCCCATTCTCTACATAACCATGTGTCTATCATCAACTGTTCTGCTGTGTTGTACTGACTCACCATAATACTTTACACTCTTAATGATCCGTACTCCTCCCCCAGCGCTGTGAGTTGATAGAAGAATAATTTGAAAGAGTTGCTTTTCTTCGGGATCCAAGCTCAGTAATCTTTCATTGACCATGTGAATAGCCTAGAAGTGACAATAATGGGAATTAAACGGCACTCACAAAGCGTGTATGATTACGCAACTATCATTTACTGTTATTGTAAAAAATAACTGAGTGTTCACTTAAAGTCAAACATTATTAATAAATAAAAGGCTTAGCACATCAAGACAAAATCACACAATTAATTTGGTTTAAATGAAATACTAATTTAATTTAGTTTAGCACATGGAAACAGGCCCCTTGGCCCACCGAGTCCACGCCGACCATCGATCTCCTGTTCACACTAGTTCGATGTTATCCCACTTTCTTATCCACTCCCGACACATTAGGTGCAATTTTACAGAGGTCAATTAACCACAAACCTGCACGTCTTTGGGATGTGGGGGGAAACCGCAGCACCTGGAGGAAACGTGGCCACGGGGAGAACGTGCAAACTCCACACAGCCAGACAGCACCCGAAGTCAGGATGGAACCTGGTTCTGTGGTGCTATGAGGCAGCGGCTCATCCAGCTGCACCAACGTAGTCGCACGGAATATGACGGTGGATATTCCTAGAGGTTGTTTATTTTTTTGATATGGTGGCGCAGGGTTAATAACAGTTCTCACTGTTCTTTAAATATTACCAGGGGACCTTGAACACAAAGCACTGGAACAAACAGGCAGTGCTCCCAGTATGACAGCTCATGATGGTGAGTTCTCTAGAGAATACAACACAGGCAGCACTACACAGCAACATTCACCTGCATCCTGAGCTCTGGAGCATCCACAGGGCTCAAAAACTCTCATCTCTTTGGGACGTCACCTTTCTTAACAAATATCGCTAGGATCAGATACCTACAGGCCTGGACAGAGTAAATGTGGAGAGGATGTTTTACCATCAATGGGAGAGTCTAGGACCAGAGGCCACAGCCTCAGAATAAAAGGACGTACCTTTAGAAAGGAGAGGAGGATGAATTTCTTTAGTCAGAGGGTGGTGAATCTGTGGAATTCATTGCCGCAGATGTTGTGGGGGTCATGTGGAGTCAATGGATATTTTTAAGGTGGAGATTGACAGGTTCCTGATTAGTGAGGGTGTCAGAGCTTATGGGGAGAAGGCGGGAGAATGGTTTTGAGAGGGCAAAGATAGATCAGCCACCAACGTTGAATGGTGGATATTCTGTTGTTATTTTTTTGATATGGTGGCGCAGGGTTAATAACAGTTCTCACTGTTCTTTTTTGGCCGATGAAGGCCTAATTCAGCACTCCATTCAACCTATGAATGCTCAAAAACTCTCATCTCTCACCCTTTCTTAACAAATATCGCTAGGATTTAAAATGTTGTTGCCACAGCCGGGGCCCGTCCATTGCCACAAACCTTTCACGCCATAATTGAATGGTGGGTAGACTTTGTTCCCGAAAGGCCTAATTCTGCTCCAAAAACCTATGAATCGTAACACTAATTTAAAAAGTGTTATGGGGCCCGTCCCACTTTCACGACCAAATGCATGACCTTTTTTACTCGTGGACATTTTTCATCATGTTGAAGAAATGCCCCGACCTACTTGATGCCATGAATACCTACGACTAGCATCATGGCCTGCTACAACCTGCCTACGACCTCGTGACGACCATGCTGCGAGTATGAGTAAAGGGCAAACTTGGCAGAGGTCATGAATTAGGTCGTGAAAGTGGGAACAGGTCCTTTACATTAAAATTTTTTTAATATTTTAAATCTCAAAAGAAATTTCTGACCATCTCCCCTGCCAATGCAACTCATAATGTTATCTACTTCTGTCAGGTCTCCCCTCAAGCTATGGTGAAACAGAGAAAGCAATCCAAGTTTGTCCAACCTCTCCTAAATCTAATACCCTCTAATTAAGTCTAGTTTAGAGATATAGTGTGGAAAAAGGCCCTTTGGCCCAACAAGTCTGCAATCACCCATATACAAGTTTCATCCTGCACTCTGGGGACAATTTACAGAAGACAATTAACCCACAAACTTGCACGTCTTTGGAGCGTGGGAGGAAACCGGAGCATGCTGAGAAAATTCACGCAATCACAGGGAGAACGTGCAAACTTCACACAGATAGCACCCGTGGCAGCAACTCTACCGCTGCGCCACAAAGTGGGGACTCCTCTACATTCCAGCATTCCACTAATCCAGGCTGCATTCTGATAGACCACCACTGCGCCCTCTCTACATCCTTAATATATTGGGGCCAAGATTGTCAGCAATAAATAAAACAAGAGTTCAACACTATAAACCATTGAACATCAGAAAGAGGCTCTTGAAAATCATTCAATTGGGCAACAATGCTTTTATGTTGGCATGTGAAGACAGCAGAGAAAAATGTTGGCACATGGGACTGAGGAAGTGAAAAATGGTGAGGCAGAGACCACATGACAATGACTGACCAAGCTTCGAGTCACGACAAGTCAAGAGAGTTGATTGTCATGTGTCCCAGATAGGACAATAAAATTCTTGCTCGCTGCAGCACAACAGAATATTGTAGGCATAAATACAGAACAGATCAGTGTGTCTATATACCATAGAACATACATATATACACATAAATAAACAGATAAAGTGTAATATAGGCTGTTATAGTTCAGAGTTTGAAGTTGGGTAATAATCTGATTAGTCACAACAGATTGGGGGAGAGAGTGGAAGGTTGGGCAGGAACGAGGCAAGATATTAGTAGAAACATGGAACTGCAGATGCTAGTTTACCAAGGAAAGACACAAAGTGCTGGAGTAATTCAGCAGGTCAGGCAACATCTCTGGAGAGCATGGATTAGTGACGTTTCAGATTGGGACCCTTCTTCAGAAACTAGTGACACTTGAGAAGACACATGAAACGTGCAAATCGCTTCCCCCTACGTTTTAAAGAAAAAGGCCAAATTAAGTGGTATGAGTAAGCGTGAGAATAAAAAAATAAGAGTGGAAAGGGCAGCACAGTGGCGCAGCAGTAGAGTTGCTGCCTTACAGCGCCAAAGACCCGAGTTAGATCCTGACTACGGGTGCTGTCAGAATGGAGTTTGCACGTTTCTCCATGACCCCGTGGCATTTCTTTGGGTGCTCGGGTTTCCTCCTATGCGCCAAAGACATACAGGTTTGTACGTTAGTTGGCTTCTGTAAAAGGTACTGCAGATGCTGGAATCTTGAGCAGAACATAAAGTGCTGGAGGAACTTAGTAGGACAGGCAGCATCTGTGGGTGGAATGGACAGATAACGTTTTGTGTCAGGACCCTTTTTCAGACAATAAAGTATTCTGACCCAAAACATCATCTGTCCATTCCCTCCACATGTGCTGCCTGATCCACTAAGTTCCTCCAACACTTTGTGTTTTGCTCATCCAGAACACAGTCTATAAGAGCTTTTGAAGAAAAGAGGAACAATTTAAACTCAGGAGTGGCGTGAAGTTGCAATACTGATCCACTATACACACCGTGGACACCCCAGATATCATTATGACTTGTCCATTTAAATATGTTGGTTTTTAACAAGAAGGTAGACACAATATGCTGGAGTAACTCAGTGGGCCAGACAACATCTCTGGAGAGAAGGAATGGGTGATGTTTTGGGTTGAGACCCTTCTGCAGACTGTTTTTAGTACTTAGTTTTTAACACTAGTTTTTACTTTGTTTTTAACGCTGTGGATGGCATTGGAACTGAACAAAAGTTCATTAAAAATTCCGTGGCCAACTGAATCGAGTTGTGGGTGACACGGTGGCACAGCAGTAGAGCTCTGCCTAACAGCGCTAGAGACCCGGGTTCAATTCTGACTACGGGTGCTGTCTATGTGGAGTTTGTACGTTCTCCCTGTGGGATTCCCCCGGGTGCTCCAGTTCCCTCCCACATTCCGGATATGTGCCAGTTTGTAGGTTAATTGGTTTCTGTAAATTGCCCCTGGTGTAAAATGTAAAACTGGGATAACATAGAACTTGTATGTCGGCATAAACACGATGGGCCAAAGGGTCTGTTTCCATGCTGTACGTCTAAACCAAACTGCAGGCAAAAATTAATGGTGATATTCAACAGTGACTTCAGATCCAGGTAATTTACATTTAATGTCCTTAACACAAAATTCCAATTGAAGAATGGCAAAAAAAAACAAGCAGAGAAGATTTCAACTGAGGAGAGAAAAGAAAGTGGCATCCAACAAAAAAAATGTGCTAATGGGCTAAGGGCATTGAAAGTGATATCAGCTCTTTACAAATCATGTCAACAAAAGAACAAACTGCCAAAGAGAAACAAGAGGTAGTCAATCAGCAAGTGTTAGGCCATTCCTATCATCGGAATGGGAAAAGGAGAGAAGCTCTTGATGAGGGGGGTCAAGATCCAATAGGAACCTGAGGGGAAACTTGCTCACTTCAAGGGTGATGAGTAAATGGAATGAGCTGCCAGAGGAGGTAGTTGAGGCAGGTACTATAACAGCATTTAAAAGACACGGACAGATACATGGATAGGAAAGGAAAGGATGGGCCAAATGCAGGCAAATTGGACTATCTTAGATAGGGTACCTTGGCCCAACTGGATGAATGAGCCAGGGGCCTGTTTCTGTGCTGTACAACTCGATGAGGCTATTGCAGGAATCTCACAACAGTAAAAAGCTGCCAGTGTGCCACTCTGAATTAAAGTGTTGAAGGCTGGCATAGGAAGGGGGCCATGAGAGGTAACGCGAGGCATGTAGAGAACTTACCCTGATGAATGGAAATACAATCCCTTCCTTCAGAGGGATGTCTTCATTGATGATCTGGTGATTGACGTATTCTTCAGGCCCTTCTGTCATGAATAATTCGTGCTCTTCCTCCATATCAAAGAGAGCGCGAGCTGAGATGGCGATTGTTACGGCCTTGGCTGAGTCTTTCTGCACAGAGAGAGACGGGATGGGAAGAAGAGACTTTAATACCTTTAATATTGACACAAAAAAAGTCCTCTCCACTCTCATCTCAGAAACACCCCATAACCTGATGAGGGAAAGGAGTCAGAACACATCCTCTTTCAGTGTAGTTTAGTTTAGATACAGTGTGGGAACAGGCCCTTTGGTACACCAAGTCTGCGCCGACCAGCGATCACCGCACACTAACACTATCCTATACACATAAGGGACAATTTACAATGATACCAAGCCAATTAGCCTACAAACCTGCACGCCTTTGGAGTGTGGGAGGAAACTGGAGTACCTGGAGAAAACCCACAAAATCATGGGGAGAACGTACAAACTACAGACAGACAGCACCCCAGGTCAGGATCGAACCCGTGTCTCTGACACAGCAAGGCAGCAACTCGACAGCTGCGCCACCGTGCCGTCCAATTCTTGTATTTGGAGTACTACACACTGTTGGGTTGTACGATGCAATGGAATTGGGAACCCTCTATATAATGATATGTCGACACAAGAAACCACAGATGCTGAAATCTTGCATAGAAGACAATGTTCTGGAGTAGCTCAGTCAGGCACCTTCTCTGGAGGACATGGATAGGTGACGTTTCATGTCGGGACCCATATTCAGCCTAATGTGGATTACATGCAGGCAGAGGGGATTCGTTTTTTGGCACCATGTTTGGCAAGGACATTGTGGGCTGAAGGGCCTATTCACGTGTTCTGTATAATCAATATTTATTTGCTTGTACAATGGCAATAATTACAATCTCCAACTGGATATGATAGACAGATGTTTATCTGGACTTGTCACGACTTTGTCTGTGTGGAGTTTGTACGTTCTCGCTGGGTTTTCTCCAGGTGTTCTGGTTTCCTCCCACATCCCAAAAGATGGGGAGAGGGGGGGAGGGAGGGGGGGGGGGGGGGGGGGGAGAGGGGGGGGGGGAGGGGGGGGAGAGAGAGAGGGGGGGAGAGAGAGAGGGGGGGGAGGGGGGGGGGAGAAGAGAGGGGGGGGAGAGAGAGGGGGGGGGGGAGAGAGAGGGGGGGGAGAGAGAGGGGAGAGAGAGAGAGGGAGAGAGGGGGGGAGAGAGAGGGAGGGGGGGAGAGAGAGAGGGGGGAGAGAGAGAGAGAGGGAGAGAGAGGGGGGGGGGAGAGAGAGGGGGGGGAGAGAGAGGGGGGGGGGAGAGGGGGGGGGAGAGAGAGAGGGGGGAGAGAGGGGGAGAGAGGGGGGGAGGGAGAGGGGGGAGAGAGAGGGGGGAGAGAGGGGGGGAGAGAGGGGGGGAGAGAGGGGGAGAGGGGAGAGAGAGAGGGAGAGAGAGAGGGGGCAGGGAGAGAGAGAGGGAGAGAGAGGGGGAAGAGAGAGAGAGAGGAGGGGGAGAGAGAGGAGGGGGAGAGAGAGGGGGGAGAGAGAGGGGGGGGAGAGAGGGGGGAGAGAGAGAGGGAGAGAGAGAGAGGAGGAGAGAGAGAGGGAGGGAGAGAGAGGGGGGAGAGGGGGGAGAGAGGGGGGGAGAGGGGGGGAGAGAGGGAGAGAGAGAGGGGGGGAGAGGGGGGGGGGGGATTCAGATTCAGATTCAATTTTAATTGTCATTGTCAGTGTACAGTACAGAGACAACGAAATGCAGGGGGGGGGAGAGAGAGGGTACAGGGTACAATGTGCTAGATATCCATGAATATCCAATCTAGGGATATTTATGGATATCTAGCACATGGAAACAATGTACAGGGTACAATGTTTACATATTCTGTTGTGCTGCTGCAAGTAAGTTGTTCATTGTTCTGTTTTGGGACATAAAATCCTCTTGATTCTTGAATTACAAGCCCACGTTTCTCTGCATTCAAATACTGAAATTAGTGAGGCCTTTTTTTGTGTGAACAACTGTACTACCGTTTTCAGTGAATAGAGATAAGATGTGGTTTGGCATTTTAAACTGACACCCGCACAAAAGTGGTTACAGAGCAAGCGGCTAGGTGCAAACATCACAAAACTGAATCCCCAGAACCTACGTCATGGTTTTTATTCACCAGTTATGCCTACGGATGGTGCAATAAGCTGATTACTGTGATGCAGCCAACAGATCAATTTACCTCCAAATTCACACTGGGTTTACTATGAAATAATGTTCCATTCACGCTATATCACTGCTTGCATACAATCCTTACATTATGGAGATGATAACTTTTCAAAGTGGTCATACATTATAGACCTGCGTATAGATCAAAGGCATCTGAAATAAGGGAGACTAAAGATCCAAGGGCGTTTTGCACTGGCTCAGAAAATAAGTCATTTAACTATTCAAAATGATTAAAGGTTCATAAATTCATGTCAGAGGAGCAGAATTAGGTTATTTGGCCCATCGAGGCTACTCCATCACAACATTTATCTTTCCCTCGCAACCACATTTTCCTGCCTTCTCCCTGTAACGTTTAACACTCTTACTAATCAAGGGCCTATTATTCTCTGCTTTAAATATACCCAATGACTTGACCTCCACAGCCGTCTGTGGCAATTAATTCCACAGATTCACCACCCTTTGGCTAAATCAATTCCTCGCCATCTCTTTTTATTCTAGAAAACAGATATAGGTAATTTGCAAATAAAAGGTACATTGAACTCACTATTAACACTGACAGAAATTCATGGACCTGGCCAGCGTTAATGCAGAGGGATACTATACAGATACCTTAGAATGACTTACTTCAAGTGGGGAGTGTGTGGCACAAATGACCAGGGAAGGGCAGAATGCGAAAGAACACAAAGGAAAATTGAATACACAGACATATGTCAGAATATCCAATCTAGGGATATTTATGGATATCTAGCACATGGAACTACAGATATTGGAATCTTGAGCAAAACACAAAGTGCTGGAGGACCTCAGTGGATCAGGCAGCATCTGGGGAGGGAATGGATAGACAACGTTTTGGGTTGGGACTCTTCTTCAGATTCATGGATATTTAGGGATATTTATGTTTGGAATCAGTACTCACTTTATTTTTTAGTACCAAGGAAAAATTAAGTGCTAGATTCATGGAAATATCCAGCCACACAACATTTTAAGGACTTTATTTATTCTCAATCCACTGTATTTTAGCCACATTTTTCTACTAAACCTGAAGTAACAGAGGCAATTTTTGGGTGGAAGAAAATCAGCAAATATCGTATAGAACACAGAAAGTGCTGGAGTAACTCAGCGGGTCAGGCAGCATCCCTGAAGATCATGGATTTACCAGAGATGCTGCCCGACCCGCTGAGTTACTCTAGCATTTGTGTCTTTCCTTGGCAAATCAGCATCTGCAGTTCCTAGTTCCTACACACAAATCCCAACCGCAGCACAGGAACAGGCCATTTGGCCCACATTGTCTGTGCCGAGCATGATGCCATTAAACTAATCTCCTCTGCCTGCATGTGATCCATTTCGCTCTTTCTCTGCATAGTCATGTGCCTGCCTAAAAGCATCTTAAATGCATGTCTCCACCAACACGCCTGGCACGTATGGATTATTCTCTGAAATGGCTTTTCAAACTACTCAATCCGCAGACAATAAAGGACAAGCATTAATGTGGGACTTGCAGTAATAGCCATCCAATAATTAAATACAATTACAATTTTTTGAAGATGTTTAATAGGATCTATGGAAGGAAGCCTGTATTATTTTTATATGTAATTGGCAGCAGGACACAAATGGTGTACCTATAGGGTTGGGTTTTTAGTTTAGTTTAGAGATACAGCACAGAGAAGCCTTTCAGTCCACCAAGTCCGCTCCAACCAGCAATCCCCGTACACTAGCACTATCCTAAGCTCTAGGGACAAATTACAATTTTGACTGAAGCCAATTAACCTACAAACCTAAGATAGACACAGAAAGCTGGAGTAACTCAGCAGGACAGGCAGCATCTCTGGAGAGAAGGAATGGGTGATGTTTCGGGTCTGGAGAAGGGTCTCGACTTGAAACATCACCCATTTCTGCAGAGGATAGTGCTAGTGAATGGGGATTGCCAAGTTACTCCAGCTTTTTGTGTCCATCTTCAGTTTAAACCAACATCGGCAGTCCTTCCTACACAACCTACAAACTGGTACGTCTTTGTAATGTGGGAGGAACCCGGAGAAAACCCAAAAGACCCAGGTTCGATCCTGACTATGGGTGCTGTCTTCAGGAATTTATATGTTCTCCCCATGACTGTGTGAGTTTCCTCTGGGCGTTCCGATTTCATCCCACATTCCAAAGAAGCACAGGTTTGTTGGTTTAATTGACTTCTGTAAATTGTTCCTAGTGTGTAGGATAGTGCAAGTTTTTCATTTATTTATTTATTTATAGATACAGCGCGGAAACAGGCCCTTCGACCCACCGGGTCTGCGCCGACCAGCGATCCCCGCACATTAACACTTTCCTACACTCACTAGGGACAATTTTTACATTTACCAAGCCAATTAACTGGCAAACCTGTACGTCTTTGGAGTGTGGGAGGAAACTGAAGATCTCTGAGAAATCCCACGCAGGTCACGGGGAAAACGTACAAACTCCGTACAGACAGCACCCGTAGTCAGGACCCCGGGTCTCCGGCACTACATTCGCTGTAAGGCAGCAACTCTACCGCTGCGCCACCGAGACTGCCATGTACAGGGTGGTCATTGGTCGCACGGACTCAGTGCGCTGAAGGGTCTGCTTCCACACTGAATCTCGAAAACTATAAACTAAAACTTGCCAAATTACTCCAGCACTCTGTATCTACTTTTGCCAGCAAAGAAACTACAGTACATGAAATACAATATTAATCAATTAAAAAAATATATATTAGAAGCATGGAGATGTCTAATTTATCTTTGCATGATGGATTTTTATTAATTGTGCATATCCAGCAGATGGATTAATGCATGGCAGGTAATCCCACCCGATATCTAGCATAGAAGTCTACTTATCAGAGAGCTCCTCCTGCTGGTCCAGTTCACACGCTGTAAACGGGAGAAGGGAGCTTCAGTATGGAATGCTACTCTACAGAGTTAATGTTAAGGTAATGTCATGTTTTATTAAGTGGAGGAGTAGCGAAGACGAGATGGAAAATGCCTCATACAGCACAAGAACAAGCCCTTCGGCCCACAATGTCTGTGCCGAACATGATTCCAAGACGGACTAATCTCCTCTGCCTACATGTGATCCACATCTCTCCAATCCCTGAATACCCATGCGCCAATCTAAAAACCTAAGCAATGCCACTTTCATATCAACCTCCACCACCAAACCAGGCAGTGCGTTCCAGGCACTCACCACCCTCAATGTAAAATAAATTGCTCTGAACATCTATTTTAAAATTTGCCTCCCTCGCCTTAAAGCTCTGCCCTCTTTGATATTTCCATCCTGGACAAAAGGTTCTGACTGTCTACCCAATCTATGCCTTTCACAATTGTATATACTTCTATCAGGTCTTCCGTCAACCTCCGGCGTCCCAGAGAAAACAATCCAAAGCGTTCAACTTTTCCGTTTGTTTAATGTCCTCTAATCCCAGCAGCATGCTCGTAAACCCCTCTGTGCCGAACAAGATGCAAGGACTAACTGTTATTTGTCTGCAGACAATCCATATCCCTCCATTCCCTGCATGTGTCTATCCAAAGGTCTCTTTGCTCCCTTGAGCCTCCTCGACCGTGCCCAGCTCTCTGCCCATCAACATAAATCCTATTTGCCTGCTAGGTACAGTATATTTCCTATGCAAGTGCCTGTTTAAATACCTCTTAAACATCGTGATTGTTCCTGAAGACACAATAGTCTGCAGATGCTGCAATCCTGAGCAAAACACAAAGAGCTGGAGGAACTCAGTGGGTCAGGCAGCATCAGTGGAGGGAATAGACAGGCAGCGTTGGGGTTGGGATCCTTCTTCAGTAGGGTCCCCTGTCTCTTCGGTGTGCCGAAGAGACAGGTCTGTTCCCATGCTGTATCTCCAGACCTCAAACCTATGCCCTCTTATTTTAGATATGCCTACTATGGGAATAAATGATTCTGAGTGTACCTTATTTTCAAATTTTTGAACTTTACAGATGCCGCGTAGATACAGGCTTTTCGGCCCACCAAGATCTTGCCGACCAGCGATCACCGCGCACACACACACTATTCTACATACTAGGGCCAATTTTTTTTCACAGAAGCCAATCAACCTACAAACCAACACGTATTTGGAATGTGGGAGGAAACCGGAGAAAACCCCACAAGATCGCAGGCAGAACGTACAAACTCCATACAGACAGCACTAACGGTCAGGATCGAACCTGGGTCTCTGGCGCTGTAAGGCAGCAACTCTACTGCTGCACCACTGTGCTGGCCCTCAATATTATGTACATCTATTTGCCTCCTTGATTCCAATTAAATCAAACCTGCCCTATCCAACCTTTTCCCATCACTAAAGCTGGCCAATTCAGGCAATATACCCTTTCTGTACTCTGTCCAGTTGCAACAGAAACCCCGACATGTATTTTATGCCTCAACTTTTGAAGGTTAGAATGCCACACGCCTTCTTCACCATCCTGTGGTCTTCAACCACAAGATCCCTCTGTCTATCTTTGTGTCCTACTAAATAATGTATACTAGATTAAGTGGGACCCGTTGGGTCCCTGTCACACAGGAGGCTTGGTCCCCCAACGCAATATTCCACCACTCACCCATAGCCCCCAACTGCACAAGCGCAGCTCATTTCTCCTCATCTCTAGCACTCTCTCCCCCCCTCCACCCTCCCTCTCCATTCCCCTACCCTCAGTCACACCCTCCCTCCTATCCCTCTATCCCCCACTTCTCACCTCCCCCCCCACTATCCCTCACCTCCCCCACTGCCCTCCTCTACGTCTATTTTCCACTCCCTACCTCCCCAACTACCCCCTCCTCTACGCCCCCCCTCCGCTCCCTCTATCCCCTCTCCTCCCCCACTCTCGTTCCCCCGGATCTTGAGGTTGCCGCTCCTCTCCCTTCTTGTGTGCCCTAGAGGAGCATCAGCCGTCGGAACCCTGAGAGCCAGGCCTCGGATCGGCCTGGAACCATTAGCAGCTACGGCCGCGCCGGTGTGTGGGCGGAAGGGGTGTGTGGGAGAGGGGGGAAGAGACATAAGGGAGGAGGGTATCATGGGGGAGGGGGGCAGGAGCCAGTGAGGGGGACCAGAGGGGAAGGGGTTGGAGCTGCGGTACGTTGCAATGGCGGTGCGTTTGGGACACAGTGGGCGCTGGACGCTCTCCTCCGCCAGGATCAGATTGTCCGATTTCCGTTTTGAGACATCTCCGACTCCGCGCCGGGCCGCTTCCGGCCCCCCCCAAAAATTGTGTCCGGTTGGAAACCTCCGCCGGCCACCACCAGCGTCCCTCAGCTCCAGTAAAGATGCGATGGCGCAGGAAGGGGCGGAACATCCCGGGGAGGGACAGAAGAGACCAATCCACGCGGCGCAGATTAGCAGGAGAGGAGATTGATCTGCGCACGCACGGTTTTAAAGATTTTTAAACCTCGCTAACTTTTACAATATACCACCGATCGGAATGAAACAGAACGCAACACAGGAGAACGTACCATTTTTGCGTAAATAGAAAAACGCGCAAACCGGAAGAGCACAAGATCAGAGCTTTAGTTACGTATAGATAGAAGATAGAAGATATCCTATTCCAATTTGGCATCCCAAAATGATTCACCTCACACTTTATGGAATTACATGCAGTCTCCCAACATTCTAATTGTAGATTTATTTTAGTACAGAATACATCCTGCAACAATTTGCAAACATTGAATTCGAAATGCAATCCTTACATTATAGAGATGATAACTTTTCAAAGTGGTCATACATTAGAGACCAGTGTAGTAAACAAGTAGATCAAAGGCATCTGAAATAAGGGAGACTAAAGATCCAAGGGCTTTTTGCACTGGCTCAGAAAATGTCATTTAACTATTCAAAATGATTAAAGGTTCATAAATTCATGTCAGAGGAGCAGAATTCGGCCATTTGGCCCATCAAGGCTACTCCATCACAAATTCATAGCTGATTTATCTTTCCCTCTCAACCCCATTTTCCTGCCTTCTCCCCTAACGTTTAACACCCTTACTAATCAAGGACCTGTTAATCTCTGCTTTAAATATACCCAATGACTTGACCTCCACAGCCGTCTGTGGCAATTAATTCCACAGATTCACCACCTTTGGTTAAATCAATTCCTCTCCATCTCTTTTTATTCTAGAAAACAGATATGGGTAGTTAGCAAATAAAAGGTACATTGAACTCACTATTAACACTGACAGAAATTCATGGACCTGGCCAGCGTTAATGCAGAGGGATACTATACAGATACCTCAGAATGACTTACTTCAAGTGGCGAGTGTGTGGCACAAATGACCAGGGAAGGGCAGAATACGAAAGAACACAAGGGAAAATTGAATACACAGACATATGTCAGAATATCCAATCTAGGGATATTTATGGATATCTAGCACATCTACAGATATTGGAATCTTGAGCAAAACACAAAGTGCTGGAGAAACTCAGTGGATCAGGCAGCATCTGGGGAGGGAATGGATAGACAACGTTTTGGGTTGGGACGCTTCCTCAGATTCATGGATATTTAGGGACATTTATGTTTGGAATCAGTATTCACTTCTATTTTTTTTGTACCAAGGAAAAATTAAGTAGATAGACATTTGTCAGAAGATGTAAGAAGTAATGTCTTATGCTGAGAGAGAGAAAGAGAGCGAGAGAGATGGAGAGGCTTAATACAAGTCATCACATCCACATTAATACATCATTACTTAAATTTGTGTCCCTGTGTGACCATGAACATAACTTTACCTGTGTGACACTGTGTTGGCTCTGATGTGAATACTATACTTCTGTATATATTTACCTGCGGTACACCAGTGTTCACGATAACCTCAAAATCGGTATCCATGTTCAATGCACAGTCAACCTGGAACAAGAAGATCGCAGCCTTTAAACCTGACAGCTCGGTTTTACCAGCACATCCTTTAAACAGCCACGATATCATGCCCGACAGGTTTGTCAAGAGTGGGTGAGTCACGCAAGGTTCGCCCATTGCCTCGTACAGTTGGTTGATCTGAGGCACGAAGGAATAGGCTTGCTCCATTTCACTTCAGTCTCCCGAGAGTAGAAGCCACAGACGGCGGTGGAGGCCAAGATATTGAGTGTTTTTAAAGCAGAGATTGACAGGTTCGTGATTAGTAAGGGTGTCAAAGGGTATGGGAAGAAGGCAGGAGAATGTGGTTGAGAGATAAATATAGATCAGCCATGATCGAATGGCAGAGCAGACTCGATGGGCTGAATGGACTCATTCTGCTCCAATCTCTTATGGTCTTATAGGCTAAGAAAAAAAAGAGGAGTAACTCAGCGGGCCAGGCAGCATCTCTGGAGAACATGGATAGGAGACGTTTCGGATCAAGAGACATCTTCAAATTAGTCACCTATCCATGTTCTCCATCGATGTTGCCTGCCTCACTGAGTTACTCCAGCATTTTGTCTCTTCTTTTGTAAACAAGCATCTGCAGTTCCTCTTAAACAGGCATCTGCAATTCCTCTAGCGTCTGTAGAAGACAAAATGGCAACAAACTAAATATCTGAAGGAAATTCAGCACCATGGGTTTAAGTCAACAACCAGGGGACATAGCTATAGGGTGAGGTTGAGCAGGCTAGAACTTTCTTCCTTGCAGCACAGAAGGATTCTACCACTGTACCGCCCCTGAGATTTCTGCAGATTTCTTTCTTGCATTCAATGTCCACAAGTGAAATAGCAGTTAGTTGAATAAATATCTGCACATATACAACACTGGTGTGCTGTAAAAGGGAATAACAATACAAGATTGACAAATTATGCAGGAGGTGGATACTTTTCTGGGTAGGAAAAGCTATTGAATTGAATGACACAGCATGGAAACAGAAGCTTCTGCCCACCGAGTCCACACTGACCATCGATCACCCATTCACACACTAGTTCTGTTATCTCACTTTTTCATCCACTTCCTTCACACTAGGAGCAATTTACAGAGGATTAATTAACCAACAAACCCGCACGTCTATGGGATGTGGCAGGAAATCAGAACACCCGGCAAAATCCCACGCAGTCACAGGGAGGACATAAAACTAAAGATACAGACACCACCCGAGGTTGACATCAAACTCTGGTCACTGGTGCTGTGAGGCAGCAGCTCTACTTGATGCAACACTGTGGCATCCTGAAATGCTCAAGTTGTGTATATTCTTCAAAGACACACAGTAAAATGTTAAACTCTCAGGAACTCACTGAACCTTGAAATGAAGCAGAGAGCAGTAGAAATGTGCGGCACTGGAGAACTTCAATCTATAACCAAGTCAATCCAACGTTCAGAACGGCGGGATAACCAGATTGGTGTAAGAGCAAGGTTTATATACACTACTTGATCCAGAGGAAGCAGAATAACCTACACTAAGAACAAGGCCCTTCTCTGTACTAAATTACAACATTGAAACCACATAAACACAAGTTCGCTGCCTGCATTGCTTTAAATAGAAGCACTTGAATTATAACCAACAAAATCCCTAACTTCTACCAAGCATCTGCACTTAAAAATAAATGCCTATGGAACTTTAGCAAAGATATTTTTAAATAGTTTGAGATCAAACAGGTATAATGTCTGTTTTTTAATCTTTTTAAACAGTACGCACTAAATGCGTTCGTATCTGCAGCTTGTAATCTAAAGCACACATTCTCTCTACATACCCTTATAGTCCTCTAGTACTGTATGTTTTCAAATGTAACGCACTGATATGGACTCCTATCAGGAGAATAATACATGTGTATATATGGTGTACATGTAAATACTACAATACGGTGTACATGCAGATGCCATTCTGCACTGGTATTTTTCTATTTGCTCTACCAGTTTAGAGATACAGCATGGAAACAGGCCCTTCGGGCCACCATGTCCATGCTGACCCACCTGATCACCCATTCACACAAGATCAATGTTATCCAACTTTCACATCCACTCTCTACACACGAGGAGGAAATTTACAGCAGCCAATTAACATACAAACACGCATGCCTTTGGGATGTGGAAGGAAACCGGGGAAAACCCCACGCAGTCACAGGGAGAACGTACAAACTCCGCACAGACTGCACCCGAGGTCAGGATCAAACCCGAGTCTCTGGCGCTGTGAGGCAGAAGCTCTGCCCGCAGCGCCACTGTCCCGCCAAAGAGTCCACCAAAAACTCTATATTAAACGTATTTTATTCTCCCCACATTCTCATCAACTCCCCAGAACTCCCCACCTATAAACTGAGGACATTTAGCCTAGGAAATTGGAAACTCCCAGGGTCACAGAGAGGAAGTATAAACTCTACACAGTTAGCACCAGAGGTCAGGATCGAACCGGGTTCACCGGCACTGCGAGGCAGCGACTCTACCTGTTGTGTCACTGTGCCACCCTGTGATCTGATTTAACTGGATAGCATGCAAATAAAAGCATTTCACTGCATCTCAATAAACAGGACAATACAAAACCACATAATACCTACACCTTCAGACCAGGATAATACAATGCTCAATCTTGAATCAGGTAATCCAAGCTAAGATTTTTGGGACGTTATAATGGACATACCTACATGGTATAACATAAAATAAAAACAGGCAGCATTCCCTAATCCCCTTTCAGGGACTCCCAGAGAAACATCAAACTGCTGATGCTGGTACATAGATACATAGACAATAGGTGCAGGAGTAGGCCATTCGGCCCTTCGAGCCAGCACCACCATTCAATGTGATCATGGCTGATCATCCAGAATCAGTACCCCGTTCCTGCCTTCTCCCCATATCCCTTGATTCCGCTAGCCCTATGTAACTCTCTTTTGAATGTATCCAGTGAATCGGCCTCTCCTGCCTTCTAAGGCAGAGAATTCCACAAATTCACAACTCTCGGGGTGAAAAGGTTTTTCCGTTCTAAATGGCCTACCCCTTATTCTTAAACTGTGGCCCCTGGTTCTGGACTCCCGCGACATCGGGAACATGTTTCCTTGAATTAGCGTGTCAAATCCCTTAATAATTTTATATGTTTCTATGAGATCACCTCTCATCCTTCTAAATTCCAGTGTATACACTCCCAGTCGCTCCATTCTTTCATGATATGACAGTCCCACCATCCCGGGAATTAACTTTGAGAACCTACGCTGCACTCCATCAACAGCAAGAATGGCCTTCATCAAATTAGGAGACCAAAGCTGCACACAATACTCCAGGTGTGGTCTCACCAGGGCCCTGTACAACTGCAGAAGGACCTCTTTGCTCCTATACTCAACTCCTCTTGTTATGAAGGCCAACATGCCATTAGCTTTCCTCACTGCCTGCTGTACCTGCATGCTTACTTTCAGTGACCGATGTACAAAAACACCCAGGTCTCGTTGTACTTCCCCTTTTCCAAACCCGACACCATTCAAATAAAATCTGCCTTCCTGTGCTTGCTACCGAAGTGAATGACCTCACATCTATCCACATTATACTCCATCTGCCCACTCACCCGACGTGTCCAAGTCACCCTGCCCTCATAGCATCCTCTTCACAGTTCACACTGCCACCCAGCTTTGTGTCATCTGCAAATTTGCTAATGTTACTTTAATTACTTTTAAATAGGTGCGGTCCAAGCACTGAGCCTCGCGAGTCACTTGAGACCCCACTATTGGTGAGAACCCAATAGTCACTGGCTCCATTCTGAAAGAGACCCGTTAATCCCTACTCTTTGTTTCCTGTCTGCCAACACATTTTCTATTCATGTCATTAACAGGTTCTGACAGTCCAGGTACACTACATCCACTGGCTCTCCATTGTCCGCTTTAATTGTTACATCCTCAAAAGATTTCAGAAAATTAGTCAAGCATGATTTTCCCTTTGTAAATCCATGCTGACTTGGACCGATCCTGTTACTGCTATCTAAATGCAGATATTACATCGCTATTATAATAATCGACTCCAGCAACTTCCACACCACCGATGTCAGGCTAACTGGTCTATAATTCCCTGCTTTCTCTCTCCCTCCATTCTTAAAAAGTGGGATAACATTAGCTACCCTCCAATCCACAGGAACTGATCCAGAATCTACAGAACATTGGAAAATTACAAAACAGGACACAAAGTGCTGGAGTTACTCGGTGTCAGGGATCCAGGCAGTATCCCTGGAGAAAATGGACAGGTGATGTTTTGGGTCAGGGCCCTTCTTCAGACCTTTCTTTTCTTTGTGGCTGTTGTGTTTGCAGTTGAGGAAGGGTCGCGACCTGAAACATTGCCTTACCATGTTCTCCAGA
Source organism: Leucoraja erinaceus (assembly GCF_028641065.1). Lineage (NCBI taxonomy): Eukaryota > Metazoa > Chordata > Chondrichthyes > Rajiformes > Rajidae > Leucoraja > Leucoraja erinaceus. The sequence goes on from NC_073394.1 coordinate 20,829,894, forward strand.
GATGCTGCCTGCCCCCCTTGTGTTACTCCAGCACTTTGTGTCCGATTCAGAAAACGTGCGTTGACTACGTGTGATGGCAGCTCATGGAACGAAGAACTTCAAATATCTAGACTGACCACCAGGGGGAGGCTGAATGCCCTAATTCTGCCCCTGCAAGTTATGAAGTTACGAAGAACAGTAGCCTTGAAAATAATAAACTTTAAAAAGAAATGTAGACTGTGAAAAATCACTATTTTGTAGGAAACTTGTCTTTGCTGTGGGTCTGAGCTTTGATTCAGACGAATCCAAGTTTGAAGTTTATTTTTGTTGCATTCAAATTCCTGATAAATATAAGCTTGGGTCAGGAAATGTTCTGTGGGATTTTGATAAAAAATATACAATTTGTGAATAATTCCACTACCAACAAAAAAAGGGTTCAATCATTCATTCAGACAGATTTACAGCTAAATTTAAATAAATATAGAGCTGTGCAGGCGTATAAATAAAGCGATAAACCACAAGCAAGATGCTGTTTGTCAATTGGACAAAATTGCAGCTTTCCCTTTAATATGCTCAACTCTTTTCACTAATTAAAATGTTAGAGATGGGGATGGGTTGCAGGGAGAGAAGAAATGTGAAACCATCAAAATGGCTGCTTATTGCAAACTTGGTTTGGGAACTGCGCCATCCAAGACCGTAGAAATTGCAGAGAGTTGTGGACGCAGCCCAGACCATTGGGCAAACCAACCTCCCTTCCATTGACTCCATCTACACTTCATGCTGCCCAAGCAAAGCCACCAGCATAATCAAGGACCAGTCTCTTCTTCTTCTCCCCTCTTCCATCAGGCAAGAGGTACAGTAGTTTGAAAACGCACACCTCCAGATTCAGGGACAGTTTCTTCCCAGTTGTTTTCAGGCAACTAAACCATTCTCTCACCAATTTGGAAACAGTCCTGAGCTACCATCTTCCTCATTGGAGACACTCGGACTATCTTTAATCGGACTTTATTGCGACTATACCTTGCCCTAAATTTTATACCCTTTATCCTGTATCTGTACACTATGCATGGCTTGGTTGTAATCATGTATAGTCCTTTTGTCGACTGGGTAGCAACAAAGATGTATGGGTTTGCTGGATAGTTGGTCAGTGTGGACTCAGGCCCGCTTGCATGCTGTACCACTAAACTAAACCAATCAAACTTCTGACAATTATTTCTCCTCCTTTGCCTGCAAGACCATCTACTGTGTCCCAAAGTAACGTTCCTGCTGTAGAATTAGTGGCATATTAGAAACATACAAAATAGGTGCAGGAGTAGGCCATTCGCCCCTTCGAGCCAGCACCACCATTCAATATGATCATGGCAGATCATCCGAAATCTACTCCGTTCCTGCTTTCCCCCCCCCCATATCCCTTGATTCCTCCTGCCCTAAGAGCTAAATCTAACTCTCTTGAAAATATCCGTGAATTGGTCTCCACTGCCTTCTGTGGCAGATATAAAATAATAAATCACAAAAAATGTCCTTCCTTTATTGGCAAAGCTGATCACATAACTTAGTTCAGCTGTTGAAATCAATGCTATGTGTGAAACCTAGTTTAGTTTTAGAGATACATTGTGGATACAGGCCCTTTGAATCACCGAGTCCACGACGACCATCGATCACCCTTATCCTATACACTAGGGACAATTTACAGAAGCCAATTAACCCACAAACCCCGTATGTCTTTGGAATGTGGCAGGAAACCGGAGCACCTGGAGGAAACCCTCCGGGACAACGGGGCAAACTCTATACAGACAGCACCTGTAATCAGGATCCAACCCGGGTCCCTGGTACTGTGATGCAGCAGCTCTACCACTGCGCCATTGTACCACCCTGGTTCAACATGAGAACGATCATACTGTGGTTATGTGAACCATTTAATTTAGTTTAGTTTAGAGATATAGCACAACAACAGGCCCTTTGGCCCACCGAGTCCATGCTCATAGGCAATCCCCGCACTAATGCTATTTTACAACTACTGGGGGAGCCAATTAATCTACAAAATTATATCGAGCCAATTCGAAGATCCTGGTGAAAACCAACACGATCACGGGGAGAACGTACCCGTAGTCAGGATCGAACCCGGGTCACTGGTGCTGTGATGCAGCAGCTCTACCAGCTGTGCCACCGTGACACCCAGCTGCACCAATCTGCCATACATTTTACACAGTTAAAATAATTACTTTAATGATCTATTATGAATTAAGTTATGCAATCCTCACACAAAGTTAAATTACCCTCAATATTGATGCAAAGTGCTGGAGTAACCCAATGGGTAAGGCAACATCTATGGAAGATATGGATGGGTGATATTTCAGGTTGAGGCCTTCTTCAGACTAATTGCAGTGGAGGAGGAGCGGGTGGTAAGCCGAGTAAACAGGTGCGGGCAGGATAAGGCTTTTTCTCAACTTTCTCCACCCTTCTACAATTAGTCTGAAGGGTTCCAATTTGAATCATCATCCATCCATATCTTTCAGAGAAGCTGCCTCACCTGCTGAGTTACTCCAGCACTTTATTTATTTTTTGGTAAACCAGCATCTGCAATTGTTTTTGTCTACTTTCAATATTAGTTCAGTCTTTATCCAATTAAATAAACAACTGCAAATGCAAATTCTTTAAGAGCAGGTAGTAAGGGCAATAAACAAAGCTTTGATTGCAATGCCTACATTCAGAAATATATCTCATTCCAAGACCAACATTTTGTTATGTCCACAGAACACAAAATGATTGAGGAAACATCGTATTATCTGAACATCTTCTTCGTCTGAAGAAGGGTCCTGACCCGAAACATCACCTATCCATGTTCTCTGGAGATACTGCCTGATTTGCTGAGTTATTCCAGCACTGTATCCTTTCTTATCAGGATCCAAACCCAAAACATCATCTGTCCATTCCATCTATGCTGCCTCACCCGCTGTCCCTCCAGCACTTTGTGCTTTGCTCAAAATACCAGCATCTGCAGTTCCTTGTTTTTTTACAAACAGCCCATTGCTAAATTTGACTCCACCCAACCTGTAAACTGATAAAAATACTTCCTGATTTCAATCTGGAGTTAGCCTTGGTGGAGACAAAGAACTGCAGATGCCAGTTAATACACAAAAGCTGGGGTAACTCAGCAGGTTAGACAGCATCTCTGGAGAACACGGATAAGTGACGTTTCGGGTTGAGACTGAAGAAGGTTCCCAACCCTAAAACGTCACGTATCCATGTTCCCCAGAAATGCTGCTTGACCCGCTGAGTTAATCTGACACTGTGTCCTTTCTTATCAGAAGCGTCCTGATCTAAAACATCACCTGTCCATGTTCTCTGGAAATGTTACCTGACCCAGCACTTGGCGTCTTCACAATATGCCTTTCAATAGTTGGATGTTAAGTAAAGTTGTGAGGTGGAGTCAGCAAAGATAAACACAGTGCTGGAGTAACTCAGTGAGTCAGGCAGCATCTCTGGAGAAAAAGGATGGTTGTATTCAAGTCTGGTCTCAATTCTACCCACTGTGATCAACATTTGCAGAACCACAACCATTTAAAATGTAGAAACAAGGAACTGCAGAAACTGCTGCCTATTTGTTTCTCAAACATTCCTGTTTCTCAAACTTAGGCAAAGTTTTCTAATCAAATACAACTCTGCAAGGATGCAATGCAGAAAGTTAATTTTGGAAAAAGCTAAAAGGTGGTGGGATATTGCATATGTAGGCCTGAGGGTCCCACAGACCGTGCAGTGACACAGACTCTGGTCACTGGGCAAGCTCCCAACACCACTCACTCTCACCCCAGGCAGCTCCAGATCCACCAGCACACGCCCTCACCGCGCAGGCGCGGCCACCGAGCACGCCAGGACCTCCGCCGCCCTCCGCTCCAATTACCGTCCGGTCGCGGCGCCGGGACTACATCTCCCAGAGGGCAGCGCGCCACCAAAGCCACCACCACCAGGGGAGCCAGAGAGTCAGCCAGTCGACAATAGCATTGGACTAGCCTCTGTTGGAGGTTTATTGGGGATATGTTAGAGTAGGACAGGACACTGTGGGATTTAATGGCAATATAATAATCTGGGGCAGATTATTATAGGACATTCTGGGATTTAATGGGGGTATAATAATGTGGGGCAGTTTATTCTGGGAGTTAATGGGGAGACAATAATTTTAAGGCAGGATATTATGGGAATTAATGGGGATATTGGATTGGATTGGATTGGATTCAATTTATTGTCATTATCTCATAAGAGACATTTGACAATAATTTGACAAGATATTCTTGGATTTAATTGGGATATGATAGTGTAGGACAGAACATTATGGGATTTAATGGGGATAGAATAATGTGGGGCAGATTATTTAGAGATTTAATGGGATTGATTGATACTTAGATTGATTGTTATTGTAACCCTCCCCTCCCCGCAGTGCATTCCGGGCCCCAACAATTTGTGTGTAAAAAACTTGCCCCATTTCACAATTAAACTTTGACCCTTTCACCTTATAGTTATGCCCTCTAGTGTCAGACATTTCCACCCTGGTAAAAATGTTCTGACTGTCTACCCTTTCTTTGCCTGTCATAATTTTACATAACTCTATCAAGTCTCCCCGTCAATCTCCGATGTTCCAGGGGTCAGTTGTGCTCAATTTATTCTGGGATATGATGGGGATATAATAACGTGGGCACACGAGGAACTGCTGGAATAAATGAAAGTGAAAAAAATGTTCAGTGAGTACACATACTCACAAATCCACAATGTATATACACACACACGCACACATTTGTAAACAAAAAAAACCAACAATAATAGTGCAATAATAACGATAATAGTTCAGAGCTTATTTGAGGTTTTTGTGTTTAATAGCTGAATGGGTGTAGGGAAGACGCTGTTCCTGAACCTGGACGTTACAGTTTTCAGGCTCCTGTACCTTCTTCTCAATTGCAGAGGTGAAATGAGTGTGCGGCCAGGGTGGTGTGGGTCTCTGCTGGCTGCCTATTTGAGGCAGTGACTCTGGTGAATCCCTTTAATGGTGGGGAGGTCAGAGCCAGTGATGGACTGGGTGAATTCATTATTCATAACTTTTTGCATTCTTCTTCGCTTCTGTGCATTCAAGTTGCCAATGCAACCAGCCAATATGCTTTTGACTGTACATCTGTAGAAAGTTCAAGAGAACCCTCTCTGACATAGCAAATCTCCGTAATCTCAGGACGTAAATGCATTGATGTACTTTCTTTACAATCGCATCAGTGTGCTGGGTCCAGGAAAGATCTTCGGAAATATACATAACCAGGAATTTGACATTTTTGACTCTCTCCACCATTATCCCGTTGATATAAACAGGATTGTGGGTCCTCATCCTTCTCCTTCCAAGTCCACAATCAGTTCATTGGTTTTACTGATAATAAGAGCCACGTTGTTGTGCTAGCACCATTTGGTCAATCGATCGATCTCACGTCTATTCTCTGACTCATCGCCATCTGTAATTTGACCAACAACAGTGGTATCGTCGGCGAACTTGAAGATGGAGTTCACACTGTGCCCGGCTACACTGTCGTGAGTATAGAGTGAGTTCTATGTTCTATGTTCCAGATTTGGATGAATTATAATTGGTAAATGTGTAGGGAGGAACTGTAGATGCTGGTTTACACAGAAGATAGATACAAAATGCTGGAGTAACTCAGCAGGACCAGAGATCTCCAGAGATGCCGCCTGTCCAGCTGAGTTACTCGAGCATTGGGTGAACACGTAAAACCTGACTTGACTTGACTCCTCTGGTTCTGCCGTATAGTCGCCATCAAGTGGCAATTCATTGGAATTACAGAAGATATCAGATGATAGAAACATAGAAACATAGAAAATAGGTGCAGGAGTAGGCCATTCGGCCCTTCGAGCCTGCACCGCCATTCGATATGATCATGGCTGATCATCCAACTCAGTATCCCATCCCTGCCTTCTCTCCATACCCCTTGATCCCTTTAGCCACAAAGGCCACAGATGTTCCCTCTTAAATATAGCCAATGAACTGGCCTCAACTACCTTCTGTGGCAGAGAATTCCACAGATTCACCACTCTCTGTGTAAAAAATGATTTTCTCATCTCGGTCCTAAAACCCTCCTCAATCTTCTGAATTCTAGTGTGGAATTCAGAAGATTGAGGGGGGATCTTATAGAAACTTACAAAATTCTTAAGGGGTTGGACAGGCTAGATGCAGGAAGATTGTTCCCGATGTTGGGGAAGTCCAGAACTAGGGGTCACAGTTTAAGGATAAGAGGGAAGTATTTTAGGACTGAGATGAGAATGATGGAAGAAGACACAATGTGCTTAAGTAACTCAGCGGGTCAAGCAGCATCTCTGGAGGGGAATGGATAGGTGGTTTCGGTCGGGACCCTTCAGTTTGATTTGTAAGAGTTTGATTTGATTGTATTTTATTTTGCTTGTTATGCAATCAGATCAGATAAAATAATACATAAATACAACAAAGTCAAACAAAGTACAATAGGTTGAGCAAATGAGAAGATACAGAGTGCAGAATATAATTCTCAGCATTGTACCCCTTCCACTTCAGAGACAAAGTCCCATGTCCACAATGGTGTAGCAGTGAATTGGATAGTACTTTAGTTTATGGAGCAACCATTCAGAAGCCTGATTATTGAGGGGAAGAAGCTTTATTCTGCATGCTATCAAATCAAATTAGAATATATTACACATAATTGCAATCAAATCAAACTCGTACAATAGGTAGATCAAATGGGAAGATACTGAGTGCAGAATATAGTTCTCAGTATTGTAATGCATCAAGTTAAAGGGGTTGTGCGGGGCAAGGTTTTACAGACGGTGGTGAATGCCTGGAACACGCTGCTGGGTGTGATGGTAGAGTCAGGTATGATAGTGACATTTTGGATAGGCGCAGATAAACAAGTGATGGTCTTGGCATCATGTTCGGTAAAGACATAGTGAGCTGAAGGGACTGGTCTTGTGCTTTACCATTCTATGTTCTTTTAGATTTTAGTTTTAGAGTTAGAGCGTGGAAATAGGCCCTTGGGCCCACTGAGTACGCACCGAACACGATGGTCCGTACATTAGTTCTATCCTGCACAATAGGAACAATTTACTGAAAATTTACATTTAAATCACTGAAGAAGGGTTTTGGCCAGAAACGTTGCCTATTTCCTTCACTCCATAGATGCTGCCTCACCAGCTGAGTTTCTCCAGCATTTTTGTCTACCTTCACTTATAAACCTGCATGTCTTTAGAGTGTTTAGGGAGGATACCGGGTCACCCGGAGAAACCCCAGTTGGTCACATGGAGAACATGCAAACTCCATACAAACAGCACCTGAGGTCAGGATCGAACCTAGGTCTCTGGCACAGTGTGGCAGCAATCCTACCGAGCGCCACTGTGCCGCAGTGGTCATTTAGATGGTAATTGAGATTGTCAATTGGAAAGTCTATATTGTGAGACACCAAGTGGTCATTTAAAGATTTACCACAGACTTCTTAAAGAAACTATCAGGAGGTTGTGTGGACTAAATTTATTTTTAGTACTTTTGTGGTGCAGCCATAATTGTTGAGGTTCTCCAAGTCAATAAGCGAGGGGAATCCTTGCTGTGATCAGTTGTGTGGGGGCAGTGACTGGGGTTCCTAAAGGCCAGCATACCTGCTGATGCTGGGTGTTCCCTCAGTCATACAAGTGCATTTTTGTCATATAGGTGTGGCCAGCTTCGAGCATTGTATTTCAGCATATCACAAGAAGAAAAGCTAGTCTGACGTCTTGCACAACCTGTGATTTTCATAAAGGGGCTGGTGCACTGAAGGACCAGGAATAATGAAGGAGCAGGCAGTAACAAGACAGAGGACCCGGGATCTCATTTAGATTAGACGACTGAGTTCCTGACATTCTCCAGGGGGAAAAAAAGTAAGTTGCTTCAATCTTTGTTCATAACTTCCTTTAAGCACTCTGCAACAAAGCAGCCAAATTGTTTTCATTGGTAGTTAAGAGTGACGTTTCATGGTAACCTTGCAGTAGGTTTGTTTGTTGTGTTCTCTTAGTACTTTTAACCTTTGCGTTTTCACTGAGTTCTCATTACTCGGACAGTGGTCGGCTTTCAGGATCATATCTCGGACATCTCTGACTTGAAATCTTTAATAATACTGGTCAAAGGGATCACAATACAGTTTCTGGCAAAGTTGTAGATGACAAATGCTGAGAGCATTTACTTGGTTGTTGCCAGGACTTAAAGGCCTCGCTATAAGAAGAGGTTGAGCAGGCTAGGACTTTATTCCTTGGAGCATGGAAGGGTGAGGGGTGATCTTGTAGAGGTGTTTAAAATCATGAGGGGAATAGATAGGGGAATTGATTTCCCATAGTAGGTGAATCAAGGACCAGAGGACATAGGTTTCAGGTGAGGTGAGCAAGATTAATAGGAACCCAATACGTAGTGGCATTTAAGAGACATTTGGATAGGCACATAGATATAGGGAATGTGGGGGTGTGGGTTATGTGTGGGCAACAAAGAATTGGTGTTGTTATGTTTGTCACAGATATTATATTCCTGTTCTGTACTGTTCTATGTTCTATGTAAATCAATGGGTCAGGCAGCATTCTGTGGAAGGAAAGGGTAGGATTATTTCTGGTCTGGACCTTTATTCAGACTCAAGCAGAAGGGTTCCAACCTGAAAAGGCACCTGCCCATTCCCTCCACAGATGCTGCCTGACTACAGAGTTCCTCCAGCACTTTGTGTTTTGTTCGGGAATTCCTGGTTCCTCAGGCCTCACTGGGAATTCTTTTAGACTGTAGAGATATAGTGTGGAAACCGGCCCTTCAGCCCACCGAGTCTGCACCCACCAGCGATTACCCCCCACACTTGCACTAGCCTACACACCAAAGCCAATTAACAGAGCCAATAAACCTGCCCACCCACATGTCTTTGGACTGTGGGAGGAAACCAGAGCCCCCGGAGAAAACCCATGCAGATACAGGGAGAATGTACAAACTCCGTACAGACAGCACCCATAGCCAGGATCGTACCAGGATCGATCACAATCATCAGAAGAGACAGCTCCATAGAGTATTTGTAGATCATGACACACACACAACCCAACCCTCCGTATACAGATCTGGTAGATGATTAGTAAGCACTTTGTTAATGATTAAACTTACCTGATTTACTTCCATGTCTTATCGACCTAAGGTATGTGAACATTGTAAATCCATGGCTTTCTTTTGTATCCTGACAACTGTAAAAACAATTATACAAACATTAGCGTGCTAAAATAATCTTGAGGTTAGAGTCATAAAGTCATACAGCATGGAAACAGGCCCTTTGGCCCAACTCATCTATGCCGATCAAGCTGCCCCATCTACACTAGTCCCACCTGTGTCCTCAACATCATCGAGGAGTCAACATTCTTGCAGAACTCTGTTCCATGTAGCATCAGGTTTGCCTTGCACATTGAGCAAATGATATAGAGGATGAGTCTAGAAGTTGGGAGGTCATGTTACAGTTGTACAAGAAACGTCGCCCATTCCTTCCCTCCAGAGATACTGCCTGTCCCGCTGAGTTATTCCAGCATTTTGTGTCTACAGTTGTACAAGACATTGGTGAATACTTCACTTTGAGTATTCTGTTCTGTTTTGGTCACCATGTTATAGAAAACATGTTGTCAAGCTGGAAAGGGTTCAGAGAGGATTTACGAGGATGTTACCAGGAGTCGAGGGCCTGAGGTGTTGGGAGAGATTGAGCAAGTTCGGACTTTATTGCTTGAAGTGCAGGAGGATGAGGGGTGATCTTATGGAGGTGTACAAGATCATGAGAGTTTAAGATGGGGTAAACGCACAATCTTTTATCCAGAGTAGGGGAATCAAGAACCAGAGGACATGGTTTTAAGGTGCAAGGGGACAGATTTAATGGGAACTTTTTACACAAAGGATGTTGGATATATGGAATGAGCTGTCAGAGGAGGTAGTTGAGCCAGTTACTATCATAACATTAAAGAAACATTTGGACAGGTACATCAATAGGATAAGTTTGTAGGGATATGGGCCAAACACAGACAAGTGGGAATAGTGTAGATGGGGCATGATGATCAGCATGGCCAGGTTGGTCTGAAGGGCCTGTTTCCACATTGTATGACTCTACGAGATGAGGGAGAAACATCCTAAGCAGCCACTTTCACACTGGTCAATGCATCAACATCTCATTCAAACACAATTTCAATTATTCATTCACCATCAGTCCATGGGGAACCAACCATCTCCTGAACATCACACAATGTTCACAAAATACTAGAGGAATTCAGCAGGTCAGGTGGCATCTGGGGAGCGAATGGGAGGCAACTTTTCAGGTTGGGACTCTTCTTCAGTCACTGACCCGTTGAGTTACTCCAGCACGTTGTGCCTATCTCTCTTCCATATGCCATGTTTTGTCCCAGTGCTTCCTAAATATGGAACAGCACACGAGGTCAGGATTAAAACCGGGCCTCTGGCACTGTAAGGCAGCAACTCTACCGCTGTGCCATTGTGCCATCGTGGGGAACCCTTGTTGTGTTTTGGTGAACAGGTTGCTTGACTGCTCTGACAAGCCCTTTTGCACAGCCACAGCTTAATGCCAGTTGCCATTAATGACCAAAGAATGGGCGGCTGGATTGCCGAACGCAGCAATCAAATGTCGGGCTGTTGCGGCTTGCAAGTGAGATGTGGTTGAAACGTGGTCTTTTCAAAAACCAGGAAGTGTGGGTGGCATAAGTGCTAAATACACAAGGGTGTGGTGATGCATGACGATGTTAGATGTAGGTCCTGGAGAAACAAGGATCTGTGGATGCTGGTTCACTAATTGGAACGCAAAGTGCTGGAATAACTCAACGGGTCGGGCAGCATCTCCGGAGAACATGGATAGGTGACGTTTTGGGTCTTCAGACATATTATGTGGGTTCTGACTGACAAAGAATGTTGCAGAGAGTTAGATGCTGTGCATTGAGAAGCGTCTGAGGCTACCAGTGATAGAACATTGAACATAGAATAGACCAGCAGGAACAGGCCCTTCAGTCCACAATCTCTGTGCCGAGACAGATGACAAGTTAAACAGATCTCCTCTTTAACCATTGCCTCTCTCACTGAAAGCTATGCCCTCTATCTCTGATATTTCCACCCTAGGAAGGTGGGGTAACATAGAACTAGTGTGAACGGGTGATCGATGGTTGGTGGACCCGGTGGGCTGCAGGACTTTTTTCCATGCTGTATCTCTAAACTAAACTAAATTGGAAAATCAAATTACGGGCAGAGAGAAACCTATTATGTGCTTAATAGGTTTCCAGCAATCACAGTAGAAAAGTGTTTGTTTTTCCAACAAATTATACCACAGTTCTATGACTCCTGTTTAGAAAGGGCAGGGATGTATTTCTTAGGCGGGCTTAAAGTCCACAGTGCAGATTGGAAGTGAAGGTAGATTTAGTCGTGTTCAGGGTTTCAAGGTTTGAGGATCGTAGAGGACAGGAAAGAGTGAGGAGGATAAAAAGATCCATTCCAGTCTATCCTTGTCTCAAGGAACTTCTTTATAACAAATTTTGGTTATAGCGGACGGACCTCCCAATAGCTGCCCCGCGCCACCCCAGGCTCATGCCGCCTCTCCCACCGCCCGCACTGCATCACCACTGTTGTTGCCACCGCCGACCCTCACCTGCACACCAGCCACCCGTGGGCCACGACCATTGACTTTGCCGATCCTCGCCCCTCCCCCAGCCACCAGCAGGTCAGGGCCGACGACTCACCTGGATTCCAGGCCCAGTTCCAGACCGAGAATCTGGACATGTCTCGACCCAAAACATCAGCTATCCATGTTCTCCCGAGATGCTGTCTGAGTTAATCCAGCACTTTGTGTCCTATCGTGTATTAACCAGCAACTGCAGTTGTTTCTACTACTTATACAATGATAATACCTTATTCAGTTACAGTGTACAATCGGTAATAATGGACACCATTCCCCCCCACCTCATGGTCCATAATAACGAGGGTTTACTGTATTTATGATCCCAGAAAAGACTAAATTGGAATTGACATGTGCAACCATTCTGTTACTTACTAATTCCCGGATACCTGGAACCTTTTTCAAGAGTCAGAAGTGTTTAATTGTCATTCGGACCGATAACGGAACAATGAAGTTCTTACTTGCAGCTGCTTAACATGCCTGTAAACACAATACACACAGATAATACAGAATAAACTAATATTCAATGAATTAATAAACAAAATATATTGCAAATAACCCCAAAGTCCTTCGTGCAAACAAAGACAGTCCGCAGAGGTTCATAGTTGAGGTCTGTGTAGTGCAGTGTTCAAGAGTTTGATGGTTGTTGGGAAGAAGCTGCTCCTGAACCTGGATGTTACAGTTTTCAAACTCCTGTACCTTCTTCCCAGCAGCAGGAGTGAAATGAAAGCATGGCCAGGGTGGTGTGGGTCTCTGGTGATGCTGGCTGCCTTTTTGAGGCAGTGACTTCTGCAAATCCCATCAATGGTGTTGAGTTCAGTACCCGTGAAAGACCGGGCAATGTCTACCACTCTTTCAATGGTTCCACACAATAATAGTGGTCGAGGTTGAAGAAAATTTGTATAAACTATCTACCATTAGCCTTAACTTTTGTTTTAGTTTTTGCTGCCTGCTCTCCCGTCAGTGGAAAGCCTATACAGATTTATAATCGAGTCGTCCACAGTGTACAGATACAGGATAAAGGGAGTTATTCTGACTGCTCACAATTAATTCTTTTGAAGAAGATAGATACAAATTGGTAGAGTAACTCAGCGGGTCAGGCAGCATCTCTGAAGAGAAGGAATGGGTGACAGTTCAACGCCAACCGAAACTTCACCCATTCCTTTTCTCCAGAGATGTTGCCTGTCCTGCTGAGTTACTCCAGCATTTTGTGTCTATTGCCAATATATAATGATGGAAAGCAGAAAGTGCCTGATTATGTGGAGAGGATTCTGATTATGTACGGAAAGTTGTTTACATCGAACTTCTAGTGATTTCCCCACGTGAATGTGACATAATTAGTTAGAATCTCCAGGGCAGGGAATGTGCGACTGATAATATTCTCCATTGTGTTTGTGACAGCATAGTTTTGCAAGTGAGTCCACAAATAAATACATCAACTTTCAGCAGAGACGACACAATGGCAAAACGTGTGGAGCTGCTGCCTCACAGCGCTAAAACCCAGTTCAATCCTGACCCTGGGTGCTGTCTGTGTGGAGTTTATATGTTCTCCCTGTGACCGCGTGGATTTCCTCCGTGTGCTCCGGTTTCCTCCCACATCCCAAAGACGTGGGGATGTTGTAGGTTAATTGACCCTCTGTAAAAACATATTGCCCTAGTGAATGGACAATAACATAGTAAAATTATAACTACTCTTAATTCAAATTCACACATGCACTGACTTCACAGCCCAACACCCGGACTTCCATCTGTATATATGTATATAGCGCCGCAGAATTTTGCACCTATCCCCCCCCCCTCTCTCTTCTGTTTTTGTTTTTCTGTTTCTTGTTTTTTGTACTAAATTATATGTATGCACTGAGTACGAGCAGCTTTTAATTTCATTGTACATGTATAGTGACAATAAATGGCATATCTATATCTAAGGTGGGATAACATGGCGTGATGGTCAGTATGGGCTCGGTGGGCCGAAGGGCCTGTTTCCATACTGTATCTCTAAAAAAAGGCAGTTGAATAATTTCATGATTTTGTGGAATGCGGTTTAATTTCATATGTCTCTGAGTTTATATGGACAGATAGTTCAGTGGATTGCAGAAGAAACACACCCTGCTTGAATATTTTGGTTTGGTGGAATGAATCATAGTAAAGGAATCCAAAGGTAGACACCTAGAAACTGAGAAAACCATTGAAAGCATCACACCCCGGCCAGAATAAATTGACGAGTGGCTGAATGTGAAGTGGGATCGGCAATAAACAGTTCAGTTTACTTTATTATCATGCAGAGAGGGCCAATTAACTTGCTAACCCAGAACAGTGGCACAGCAGTAGAGTTGCTGCCTTATGGCGCCAGAGACCCGGATTTGAGCCTGACTATTGGTGCCCTCTGTACTGAGTTTCTATGTTCTCCCTATGACCTCGTGGGGGGTTTTTCCGGGTGTTCCGGTTCCCTCCCACATCCCAAACTCGTGCAGGTTTATAGGTCAATTAGCTTCTTTAAATTGTCCCCAGTGTTTTGTATTGAACTTATAGATGGGGATTGCTGATTGGTGTGGACGCAGTGGCCGAAGGGCCTGTTTCCACACTGTTTCTCTAAACTAAGCCATAGTAAATCTTTAGGATGTGGGAGGAAACTGGAGCACTTGGAAAAAACTCCCACGGTCACAGAGAGAACGTGTAAACTCCGTACAGGCAGGTCAGGATTAAAACCGGGCCTCTGGCACTGTGAGGCAGAGGCTGTACCAGTTTTGCCACTGTACCACATTATGCCAGTTCCATTAAATTACTCAGGGTTTTGTTCAGACTAATTTGTGCATCCCATCCTTGCTGGTTTTGTAAATGGCCTTCTCTCTGCAGAACTCTTCCCAATCCCTTGCAAAGCCTTGCTCTGCATAATAATAACTAACCCTGATCCTTCTGTCTTTGTAAACTACAATCCATTTTCAACCTCTCCTTTGTTGATTATGTAGTCAGACATTTAGCCTCATCTTTAATCAATCTCTGGATATGAAAGTCTCATGTGTGTGTTAGTAGATCACCTTAGATCTGAGAAAAGGTTTTTAATGATTCTCATAACTGAACCGTAATCCATCAAAATTAACGAGATCAATTGAGGTGTTGCTGTGATCATTTATATCTCAACATTAGACTTTAACTGTAATATTTTTAAGTCTTGTCACCAATCGTGCAGATCGTGTTCATGTTATAAATATTATCCAATCTGTAGTGTTGGTTACAAGTCTGCAGGGATTATCCCACCTCAGCATCTCATGTAGACTGTCGACTTTAGAGCCTCAGGTGTCATGTCTTTGGGTGTAAGTTCCTTCACCCTACTCCTCGCATTCCGACTGCTTCTACCTCAGGTGCTCCAGTTTCCTCCTACACTCCATAGACGTACAGGTTTGTAGGTTAATTAGCTTTGGTAAAATTGTAAATGGTCTCTAGTGTGTAGGATCGTGCTGGTGCATGGGGTGATTGCTGGTCGGCGCGCACTCGGTGGGCCGAATGGCCTGTTTCTGCATTGCATCTCTAAAGTCTATCTGTAAAGTCTAAAGCAAATTCTAGTTTGCAGAGAGACATTTGGAACTGCAGATACTGGAATCTTGAATGAAACACAAAGTGCTGGAAGAACTCAGCGAGTCAGGCAGCATCTGTGGAGGGAATGGACGAGTGACATTTCAGACCTGGACCCTTGTTCAGACTGATTCTAGTAGGGGAGAGAAAGTTGTAAAAGAGATGGGAGCAGGGCGAAGCCTGGCAAGTGATAGGCGGGTACAGATGAGGGAAGGATGTGATTGGCAGATGGGTGGATAAAGACTAGGACTCGGTGTGGACTCAGTGGGCTGAAGGGCCTGTTTCCATGCTGTATTTTTAAACTAATCTAAGCCTATGTAAAGAGGAAACATGGGCAATGGCAGATGCTGGAATCTTGAGTGAAACACAAAGTGGAGGAAGTACTCAGCAGGTCAGGCAGCATCTGAGGACCGAATGGACAGGCAATGTTTTGTGCCAGGACCCTTTATTCTGTCTGACTCGTGAGTTCCTGCAGTATAGATGACAACTAACTCTGGTAGGGCTGACAACTGAAAGCTTAGCAAGTAGAAAGAAAGAACGACAGATGATGGTTCATACCACAGGAAGGCACAGGAAGTGCTGGTGTAACTCAACGGGACAGGCACCTTCTTTGGAGAAAAAAGAATGGGTGATGTTTCAGGTTGAGACCTTTCATCAGACACTTCTTCCATTGGGAGTTAGATTATGGTGTGGTTGTTAGGGATGGGCTGCTGGAAACATTGCTATATCCTAATTCAATCACCTTGATTTAGAAAAGCAAGATGGCTACATTTGAAAATATTACTAAATGGTACTATTTAAAAATGGTACCAAATAACCAGAGGAAGTGAGAAAAGAGGAACAATTTGGGGTCAAGTCAAGTCAGGAGGGGGGGGGGGGGGGGGGGGGGGGGGGGCTCAGTGTAGTTCCCGTGGTGCCTTCGGCCCAACGCACTACTCTCTGCAGAGCCTTCCTGTCCTGGGCAGAGCTGTTGCCAAATCAGATAGAGATGTTTCCGGTCAGGATGCTTTCTACAGCACCAGAGTAGAAGGATTGAAGGATCCTCAGAGAGACTCTGAATTTTCTCAGCTGCCTCAGGTGGTAAAGGCGCTGCCTTGCCTTTCTCATCAGTGCGGCAGTGTGCGTTGTCCATGTCAGATCCTCTGTGATGTGGAGTCCCAGGTATTTAAAGCTGCTCGCCCTATCCACAGTAGTCCCATTATTCCCCAGTGGCGTGTACGTCCTTGGTTGTTGTGCCCTTCTGAATTCCACAATCAGCTCCTTAGTTTAAGGTGGGTTGGACAATAAATTTAATGGATGGACCAATGACAACAGCATTTAATGAAGGGACGTGTAAAGTTTAAAATGTAAGAAGGGAAGAGAGACAAAACACGGGATTCATGAATGGATTTGACATAACTAAGAATAAAGATGATTATGGCCTATTGGTCTCTAATACAAGGATAAGGAAATCAAGTTCTGACAAGTTCTGTACTAGATGGCACAGTGGCACTGCTGGTGGAGCCGTTATCTCACAGCGCAAGAGAAATAGGTTTCATCCTGACTTTAGACGCAAGAGAAGTCACGTGGAAACAGGCCCTTCGGCGCACTGAGTCCGCACCGACCAGCAATCATCCCGTACACAAGCACAATCCTACATGCTAGGGACAATTTACAAAAGCCAATTAATTTACAGATGTACTGTATGCATTTTTGAGAATGAATACAGGGGGGGAAACCGGAGCACCCGGAGAAAACCCACGCGGTCACAGGGAGAACATATAAACTCTGTACAGACAGCACTCTTTGTCATGATCGAACTCGGGTCTCTGACGCTGCAAGTCAGTAACTCTGTCTGAAGAAGGATTCCGACCCTGCATGACCCGCTGAGTTGCTCTCGCACTTTGTGTCTATCTTCAGTATACACCAGCATCTGCAATTCCTTCCTACACATTAAGTCGGCAACTCTACTGCCTCTCCACTGTGCTGCCCTTGACCTCGGTGTGCTGTCTGTGTGGAGTTTGTATATTCTCCCAGTGACCATGTGGGTTTCATCTGGGTGCTCCGATTTCCTCCCACATCCAGAAGGCATTCAGGTTTGTAGGTTAATTGGCTTTGGTGAGTTAGGAGTAGATGAGAAAGTGGGATAACATGGAACTACTGTGAGTGGGTGAAATGGCTTAGAAATTTTAATTCCAAGTTTTGTGAAAAATGTTGTGGTACCTGTACTGTTTTTCAGTTAGCATCAGTGTTAAGCAAATCCGTTATCTTTGTGTGGAGGAGGCAAAACCATATTCTATTTTTGTCGAATCATCATCAGGGAAATGACCTGATCTTGGGTATTGACGTAGATTATGCCATGATATCTTTGACTTGAAAGCAAAGAAAAACAAGCTATTTAACAAAGATTTAATCGAGCCAGCCCTCATTAACTGTTTTGCTTTCGCTTGTCTGCTGTACAAACCTGCACCAAATCAACATAGAGGATTACAGAGTGGAAACAGGCCCTTCGGCCCAACCTGCCCATGCCGACTAACATGCCCCATCTACACGAGTCCCACCTGCCTATATCCCTCTAAACATATCCTGTCCATGTACCTGTCCAAATGTTTCTTAAACATTGCGATAGTACCTGCCTCAACTACCTCCTCCAGTAGCTCGTTACACATTTTTGTATAAAAAAAAAGTTGCTCCTCAGGTTCCAATTAAATCTTACCCCCCTCACCTTAAATCTATGATGCATTGAACTCGGATCTGACAGGTATGTGAAAGGAGGGCTAAGCTGCTCAGAGTGGTATCCACCCATGCTAAGTTCAGCAATCTTGTATGCACAAGGAACCGCAGATACTGATTTACAATGAAAAGACACAAAGCGCCCACACAAGCACCCTTCTTTGGTCTGACGAGTTACTCCAGCACTTTGGCTCTCTGCAATTTCTTGCAGTCTTGAGCAGAATTTTTCGCAAGCCAAGCTGTGATGCAACCTGACAGTATGCTTTGTACATCTGTAGAATTGTAAGTCATTGGAGACATGCCGGGTTTCCTCAGTCTCCCGAGGAAATAAAGGCATTTGGTGTGCCATCTTGTGTGTTGCTTCAATGTAGTTGGTCCACGACAGAACATTGGTAATATTTACGCCTAGAAACGTGAAGGTTTCAACTACTTTGGCACCATTGCCACTAATTGGGGCATATACCCCACCATGCTTCCTGAAGTATACAATATCCTGCTTGATATCTCGACTGTACTTGCGTCATAACTGGTTGAATTCTCCCTGTGACCGCATGGGTTTCCAGCGGGTGCTCCGGTTTCCTCCCACATCGCAAAGACGTGCGTGTTTGCAGATTAATTGGCCCTCTGTAAATTGCCCCTAGTGTGTAGGGAGTGGATGAGAAAGTGGGGTAACATTGAACGGATGATCAATGGTCAACGTGGACTCGGTGGGCCACAGGGACTGTTTCTGTGCTGTATTTCTAAACAAAACTAAACTAAAATGGTTGAAGATCCAGCACAGGGGCGCAGCGATGTGTTGCCTTACAGCGCCAGAGACCCGGGTTCGATCCTGACCATGAGTGCTCTCTGTATGGAGATTGTGCATTCTCCCTATGACTGCATGGCTTTCCCTGGGTGCTCCAGGTTCCTCCCACACTCAAGACATATGGGTTTGTAGGTTAATTGGCTTTGAAAACATTATAAATTGTCCCTGGTACGTAGGATAGTACTAGAGTACAGGGAATAGTTGGTCAGTGCAGACCTGGTGGGCCAAGGCGCCTGTTTCTGCTAAACTAACCCTAGTCAATTTTTCATTCCCAGTAGCAAATTACTTTAGGACTTAATGCTGATTTAAGCCGCGATATCACGAAAACTCAGGAGTTCTGAAATCCAGTGCACATTTAGCCCAGCTCCCACTGTCATGGCAACAGTTGTCACGAGCAACAATAGTTCCGAGGGTGATTTGCATCCTGTTCCAGTTGTATTTTAAATGCTCTGTGTTTATCCTCTCGAGCTCCTGACAAGCTAATTGTTACGTCTGTGAAATGGGCCATTTCTCTAATTCGTTAGGGATGAAATCAGAAACTAGAAAAGGGAATAGCAGCTCAACCAGCTGTGCCAGCAGAGTTGCTGCCTCACAGCACCAGAACCCCAGGTTCAAACCTGATCTCGGCTGCTGTGGAGTTTGCATCTGCTCCCTGTGACCACGTGGGCTTTCTCCAGGTGTCCCGGTTTCCTCCCACATCACCAAAACATGTGGGTTTGTAGGTTAATTGGCCCTCTGTAAATTGCCCCTAGTGTGCAAGGAGTGGATGTGAAAGTGGGATAACATACCGCGCATTCAGAAAGTATTCAGACCCCTTCACTTTTTCCACATTTTGTTACGTTACAGCCTTATTCTAAAATGGATTAAATTCATTTTTTTTAAATCATCAATCTATACACAATATCCTATAATAAAAAAGCAAAAACAGATGTTTAGAACTTTTTGCAAAGTAATTAAAAAGAAATAACTGAAACATCACATTTACTTAAGTATTCAGACCCTTTGCTTTGACACTCAAAATTGAGCCTAGGTTCATCCTGTTTCCATTGATTATCCTTGTGATATTTCTGCAACCTGATTGGAGTCCACCAGTGGTAAATTAAATTGATTGGACATGATTTGGTAAGGAACACACCTGTCTATATAAGGTCCCACAGTTGACAGTGTATGTCAGAGCAAAAACCAAGCCATGAAGACGAAGGAATTGTCCGTTGCCTCCGAGACAGGATTGTGTCGAGACACAGATCTGGGGAAGGGTATAAAACAATTTCTGCAGCATTGCAGGTCCCGAAGAGCACAGTGGCCTCTGTCATTCTTAAACGGAAGAACTTTGGAACCACCAGGACTCTTCATAGAACTGGCCACCCGGCCAAACTGAGCAATCAGGGGAGAGGGGCCTTGGTCAGGAAGGTAACCAAGAACCCGATGGTCACTCTGACAGAGCTCCAGTGTTACACTGTGGGGATGGGAGAACCTTTCAGAAGGACAACTATATCTGCAGCACTCCACCAATCAGGCCTTTATGGTAGAGTGGCCAGACGGAAGCCACTCCTCGGTAAAAGGCACATGACAGCCCGCTTGGAGTTTGCCAAAAAGCATGAGAAACAGGGTTATCTGGTCAGATGAAACCAAGATTGAATTATTTGTCCTGAATGCTTGTATCACGTCTGGAAGAAACTAGGCACTGCTCATCAGCTGGCCAATACCACACCTAAGGGTGAAACATGGTGGTGGCAGCATCATGCTGTGGGGATGTTTTTTCGCGGCAGAAACTGGGAGACTAGTCGGGATTGAGGGAAAGATGAACGGAGCAAAGTACAGAGAGATCCTTGATGAAAACCTGCTCCAGAGCATTCTGGACCTCAGACTGGGGCGGAGGTTCACCTTCCAACAGGACAACGACCCTAAGCACACAGACAAGACAACGCAGGAGTAGTTTTGTGGCAAGTCTGTGAATGTCTTTGAGTGGCCCAGCCAGAGCCCGAACTTGAACCCGATCGAACAACTCTGCAGGGACCCGAAAATAAATGTGCATTGACGCTCCCCATCCAACCTGACAGATCTTGAGAGGATCTGCAGAGAAGAATGGGAGAAATTACCCAAATACAGGTGTGTCAAGCTTGTAGCATCATACCCAAGAAGACTTGAGGCTGTAATCGCTGCCAAAGGTGCCTCAACAAAGTACTGAGTAAAGGGTCTGAATACTTATGTAAATATGATATTTCAGTTATTTTTTAATTACTTTGCAAAAATTTCTAAACACCTATTTTCACTTTTTTATGATGGGGTATTGTATGCAGATTGATGATACAAAAAATGAATTTAATCCATTTTGCAGTAAGGCTGTAACATAACAAAATGCGGAAAACATGAATACTTTCTGAATGCACTGTGCGACTAGTGTGAACGAGTGATCAATGGTCGGCCTGGACTCCGTGGGCCGAAAGGCCTGTCACCATGCTGTCTCTCCAAACTAAACTACAGCACAGAACAGCTCACAATTTATGTGCTGAATATGATGCCAAGACCAACTCTTATCTGTCTGCATTTAACCCCCATCCCTCCATTCCCTGCATATCCATATACCTATCCACAAGGTGCTTAAGTGCCAATATCGTATCTGACTGAACCACCAACCCCGGCAGCATGTTCCGGGCACTCACCACCCTCTGTATAAAAACTTTGATCTGCACACTTCCTTTAAACTTTGCCCTTCTCACGTTATAGCTAGGGCCTCTAGTATTTGATTTTTCCATCCTGGGAAAAAGGTTCTGACTGTCTACCCTATCTGTGCTTCTCATAATTTGATATACTCCCATCAGGTCTCCCCCAACCTATAGTGTTGCAAAGAAAACAATCCAACTTCTCCCTGGTGCTGATCCAGGCATCATTCTGGTAGACGTTCTCTGCACCCTTTCCAAAACTTTCCACATTCTTCCTGTAATGGGGCGACCAGAACTGCACATAATACTCCAAATGTGGCCTGACCAATGTCCTATAAAACTGCATCATGATTTCCTGACCTCTTAATGCTCCAACCATGGCAAGAAAGCACACCATCTATTGTCTTCACCACTCCATCTACTTGTGTTGCCACTTTCAAGAAGTTTTGGACTCGGACCCCAAGATTCTTCCATATATCAACATTTTCTTTCTCTCTCCACTGCCTGAAGTCATATCCCTCCCTTTATGCAACTTTCTGCAGATTAAAAGCCAAGAATGTTTAATTGGCATATGAACCCACATTAAAATTATGAAATTCTTACTTGCTGCAGGTTTACAGGGCGGTAAATAAAATAACACACAGATAATGTACAATAATTAAAAATAATAATTAATAATAAACCATAATAGTGCTGTGATTAACGTGCACAACACCCTCTCTTAGGCAATATCAAGAACTTGTGTTGTGTGGGATTGCCATGGATTCCACCCTTAGCCGTTCCCTTTGTTCACTCTACCCCTCCTCCTCTCGTCAACTTAAAACACGTTTGTTATCTCACCCTACCAGTTCTGATGACACTTTATTGACCTGACAAAAAATTAACTCTTAAGATAGACACAAAATACAGGAGTAACTCAGCGGGACATTCAGCAACTCTGGAGAGAAGGGATGTGTGGCGTTTCAGTCTCCATCATATTGTGTCTATCTTCAGTTTACACCAGCATCTGCAGTTCCTTCCCACAAAATTAACTCTTATTGCTCTCTCTCTGCTAGTGCCTTTTGTTCATAGCTACAGCCATGTACCACCGAGTACAGTAGACTGGTCCTGTATCCCTGAGGAAGTACCGCAATGTAGTGCAGTACATCATCTCAATGAGCAGAAGTACAAGAAATCACCAACAGGTCAACAAAGTTTAGAGCAGGGGTTCCAAAATAACATCATTACAACCTTTAATGCTAAAATTACACTGATGTCTCCAGTTATCAGGCAACTGAACCATCAGTAGACAACAGTCCCGATCTATCATCTACATCATTTGAGACCCTCAGACTATCTTTATTCAAACTTTATCTTGTACTAAATGTTATTCCCTTTATCCTGTATCTATACACTGTGGACAGCTTGATTGTAATCATGTATTTCCACTGACTGGATAGTACACAACAAAAAAAGCTTTCACTGTTTCTCAGTACACGCGACACCAAACCAAACTATCCTCAGAAGACTAAGGACATTTGGTATGCCTCTAACAATTCTTGAAAACTTCGGCAGATGCACCGTATAAACTACTGTCACGTTGCATCGCAGCTCAGTTTGGGAACATAGACACAAAATGCTGGAGAGATTCAGCAGAACAGGCAGCATCTCTGCAGAGAGGGAATAGGTGACTTTTCAGGTCGAGACTAGCTCTGTCCAAGACCACAAGAAATTGCAGAGAGTTGTAGAGTCCATCACACAAAGGAGATTTCCCAGCATCTACACTTCAGGCTGCCTCAGAAAAACAGCCAAGATATTTTCCCACTTCGGTCGTTCCTTCTCTACCCTCCCGTTGGACAGAAAATACAGAAAATTGAAAGAACGCACCAGCACATCCAGGAACAGCTTCTGCCCCCTCTGTTATCAGGCTTCTGAACGGTCCTTCCATATGCTAGGGTACTGTCCAATTCATCTCTACCTCATTTCGGATATTGGACTTTGCCTGTGGAACTGATGCACTAAGATGCTGAGTACTATATCCTGCACTCTGTATCTTCCCAATAATATAAAGGTCTGGACTCAGGCAGAGAAGTTAAACTTAAAAAAATATTTACTGAACTACAAGGCTCAACATGAGCAAATCAAAGACAAACATCCGCACTTATGTAGGGAACTTAATAAGTAACACGTGGTAATGACACAGGTGAAAATACTTAAACACAATTGAACACAGGTCATCACAGTCTATACTGCCCTCAGTGGTCAGCAGAGGAAACTGCAGGCACTGTGACCGCGTTTCACTGTACCTCAGTACACTCTGCAATAATTAACATCAACCTAAACCTGAAACGAAGGACAATAACAGGAAATACTTTAGACATACAGCGTGGACACCGGCCCTTTGGCTCACCGAGTCCACGCCGACCAGTGATCACCCCGTGCACTAGCACTATCCTATACACTAGGGACAATTTACAGAAGCCAATTAACCTACAAACTTGTACATCTTTGGAGTGTCAGAGGAAACCGGAGCACCCAGCGAAAACCCACTCGGTCACAGTGAGAACGTACAAACTCTATAAAGACAGCACATATTGTCAGGATCGAAGCCAGGATTCTAGTGCTGTGAGGCAGCAACTCTACCACTGCACCACCGTGCTGCCTTTCCAGAAGGTCAGGGAACATCTGAAGTGTGGAAAACTGAATACCATCAATAGTGGCCAGGGATGGAAAACAAATAAACTGCAGATGTTCAAAATCTGTAACAAAAACCAAAAACTGCTAAAAACACGCAGCAGGCCAGGCAGTACCAATGGAGACACTACAGACCCGACAATAACCTACTGTGCAATGTCATAGGCCCAACAACATAAACCATGCCTCCTCCCAACAACCGGGTTTTTCCAGCATTTCTTGCTGTTCCACCAAACCCAGCCATGCCTGAGAGAAACGGGAAAGTCTGGTTCTCAGAAATGGGTTCATTCAAAGCAGAGCCCTGAGGAAGGTGTGGAAAATGAAATGTTCCCCGAGTTCAGGTTGGTCTCCCTTTGAACAGCGTGCAAGAGGCCCAAGGCAGGGGGGACGAGGGTGGGAGGAGATTAAGAATTAAAGTAACAGGCAGCGCAAATCAGCGCCGCTGAACCAGGAATTCACCTGGAGTCGTCCGAGTCTCGTCTCCAACTCCAAACACCAGGAACTGAGGGGGAGGGTGGAGGGAATCGGCGACGGCAGTGGATGCTGGACAAAGGGCCATTAACAAAATGGCAGCAGACGGAGGAGAGGATTAGTGGTGCCAGGACAACGGGCCTTTAAGGCCAAAATAAGACTAAACGCTTAAGAACTTCTAAAGTTTGTGGGCGTCAGAAACGTGGTGACTCTTTGTGTACTATCTCAGTGAAGTCTAAAATTACACTACAATTGTTACTTTTGTACTTATTTACGATTGTGCTTATCTATAGTATGATTTTACTAGATTGTGTGTAAAACAAAGAATTTTACTGTACCTAGATACGTAGGTACATGTGACAATAAAGTATCATCTTCATCATCATTACTTACGAGGATGTTGCCAGGACTCGGGGGACCTGAGCCAAAGGGAGAGGTTGAGCCAGCTAGGACTTTATTCTATGCCTCTCATCATTTTATATACTTCTATCATGTTGTCCCTGCAACCTCTGGCATTCCAGAGAAAACAATCCAAGTCTGTCCAACCTCCCCCTAGTCTTTGGAATGTGGGAGGACACTGGAGTACCCGGCGAAAACCCACGCGGTCACAGGGAACATGCAAACTCCATACAGACAGCACCCACAATCAGGATCGAACCTGGGTCTCTGGCACTGTGAAGAAACGGCTCTACCTGCTGCAGCACTTGTGCTGCCTCATACGACACAATTGTTTCTTTCTTTTTGTTCACACAAAGAATATCTCTTTTTATATTACATGTTTGTATGCTGAGTAGAATGATTTCTCCAATGTTGTCGTACGAAATGATCTTAATTTTTTTAGAGATACAGCATGGAAACAGGCCCGTGGGCCCTTCGAGTCCATAATGAGCATCGATCATACTAGTTTTATATTTATTTTATTCATTAATCTATTTTGGTCTATTTATAAATACTGAGGAGTTTTTCTGCTTCCTTGTAGGTCATTGCTTTAAATCTGATATCAGAAAAAGGAGAAAATGAGTGCAGCTAATAACATCACGACTAAGGTACCAGATGTCACTGTTCATCCAACTAATACAACCCAAGTCACCACAACTACAAGTGGGAACTTCATTGACAATATAATTAATAAAATTCCACGTAAGTATATACATTTTAAAATTTGAACATATAGAGAACAAACGAATGAGGTTTGTAGATGGAATTAGAAATCTGTACAACAAAAGTGGTCACAGTGAGAACGTACAAACTCTGATCACATCCGGTCTCTGGTGCTGTGAGGCAGCATCTCTACCGCTGTGCCGCTGTGCCACCCTAACAGGTGACATTTCGGGTCATGTCCCTTCAGACCATTGGAATCATGACTGGAATCAAAGCCAGGACTGCCGTTCCGTTAGCCACAAAGAATGGCTGATGTTGGTTTACAAAAAATGACACAAAGTGTCAAAGTAACTCAGCAGGTCAGGCAGCATCTCTGGAGAAAAAAGATGGGTGACGTTTTGGGTCAGGACCCTTTCTGGTAAGGACCAATAGTGGGGTGAACTGGGGTAATGCCTCGGGTGCCTTCAGATAGGCTGCAGGAAGAGCCCCCGGGACACAAAGATGGTTGACCTAGGAGAGGAACGTGACGTTGGTTCGCGGCAACTGCTCCAGTACATTGAGCGGGCGGGCCAACCAGATTTTGAACTTTGGATAATGGCGCCAAAAATGTCAGTGCCCTCATTTGTAATATATACAAAATGAATTTCACTGTGCGGTTGAATATATGACAAATAAAGCACTATTAAACTATTGAACAATTGGTCAGTCTGAAGAAGGGTCCCAACACGAAACATCACCCATCCTTTTTCTCCAGAGATGCTGCCTGACCCACTGAGTTAGTTCAAGTTCAAGTTCAAGTGAGTTTATTGTCATGTGTCCCTGATAGTACAATGAAATTCTTGCTTTGCTTAGCACACAGAACATAGGAGGCATTTACTCCAAAACAGATGGCAGGAGTGAAATGAAAGCATGGTTAGAGTGGTATGGGTCTCTGATGTTGCAGGCTGCCTTTTGAGCCAATGACTCCTATATTTCCCTTTGGTGGCGGGGACGTCAGTACCTGTGATGGCCCGGTCAGAAAACAAGACAAAAGAAGATAAATATATGATTTTGAAATATTGCATAAAATGCTCTAGTTAAATCAACAAATAATAATGAAAAATGGCTTAAAGTGGGTCAGGCAGCAACTGTGGAGGATATGGATAGGCGACGTTTTGGGCTGGGACCCTTCTTCAGACTGGTTGTAGTAGGGGAGAAAGTTGGAAGAGAAGTGGGGGTGGGACACAGTCAGGCAAGTGATAGGTGGGTACAGGTGAGATGGATTTGTTGGCAGATCGATGGACAAAGGTCAGAGATGAAAAGACAAATGGCTGTGAAATAAGGAGAGAAGGGTTGTGTTTATACACCTGACGTGTGCTGTATAATGTCAAAGGAATACATAGTGAGGCCAAGGTGGCAAGGTGGTTAAGATTCCACTATAGTTGAGAAATTGAATTTGGCCATTTAATTACACGTTGAGTTACTCCAGCACTATGAGTTTTGCTCAAGATACCACCATCTGCAGTTCCTTGTGTCTCTCTTAATTGTATTGCTCCTCTACATTTGAAAGAAACAAGGATCTGTAGATGCTGGTTAATACACAAAAAGGACGCAAAGTGCTTGAGTAACTCAGCAGGACAGGCAGCATGTCTGGAAAATACGACAAGGTGACTTCAGACTCCAGAGATCCAGCACATGATCAGGCCCATCGGCCCACCCGAGTCCTGCACACTAGGGATAATTTTACAATTTTACCAAAGCCAATTAACCCACATACCTGTATGTCTTTGGCGTGTGGGAGGAAACCAGAGCACCCGGAGAAAACCCACCCAGTCTCAACAGAACGTGCAAACTCCGTACAGGCAGCACCCAAGGTCAGGATCGAACCCGGTTCTCTGGCGCTGGAAGGCAGGAACTCTATCTTTGCGCCACTGTGCTGCTCCTTCGGGTCGAGACCCTTCAGTCCTGACCCAAAACATAATTTAGCCATATTCATCATAAATGCTGCCTGACTCTTTGAGTTACTCCAGCACTTTGTGTCCTCTCATCGGTCAGCAATGTTGATCAAGTTTTTAAACAATAGTATCTCCCGCAAGAGTTTTATCAAAATAGAATTGTATATAACAAAGTCACGAGAATGTCCCAGGCTAGGCAATTATTGTATAAAGCAATGATCACAGCAATGAGTCAGAAATTGCTGCTTAAATCAGGAGCAAAAATGCTTAGTATGTGTAAACTAGAATTATTCCATCCGATAAGCAATATTAAACGAAATTCAAAGGGAAATGGTTTTGAAAAATAAACCATCAATTAGTTCACTTTGGCTCTTGTGTGCAATTAATTCAATTTGGATAAATAATTAGCAATTTCTCAACTTGATTAACAATGTCCTTGGAGTTCTTGAACACAGCCTTTGAAACTAATTAAGAGTGGGGAAAATTTAGGTGCTAGCTTTGTTCTTAATTACTATTCGATGTTGCAACAGGGAAGTTAAATGGTGCATCTATTTTTGAACATTGACCATTGAACAGTACAGTACGTGAACAGGCCCTTCGGCCCACAATGTCTGTGCATGTCCGAACATGATGCCAAGTTAAACAAATCTAGTCTGCCTGCACGTGATCCATAACCCCCCCATTCCCTGCATATCCACATGCCTATCTAAAAGTCTCCTTAATCCCCCAGTCGTATCTGCTCTTCGCATATGGGACCAGCTTGGTCGGCATGCATGAGTTGGGCCGAAGGGCCTGTTTTCGTGCTGTGACTATGATTCTATGACTCTAGTTTTTTTTCTGCCTTCTTCTGTAGATGGTAACCTCGTTGTTCCGTTATGGAAGCAAATAACCTGAAATAGATATCAAATGGTTTCAAATAAAAAAAGATCTAAATAAAACAATATTTCAGAGATTCACTCGTGAGCATTGGGTGTGGTTCTGGTTAGATGCAGGCTGCAATCCACAATTGATTGATTGAAAGATACAGCATGACAACAGCCCCTTCGGCTGACAGTGTCCACCCCGGCCATCCATCACCCATTCACGCTGGTTCTATATTACCCTCATTTCTTGTCCACTCGCTGTACACTTGGGGCAATTTACAGAGATTGAGACCCTTCTTCAAGCTGATTGTGGTAGGGGGAGAAAGCTGGAAGAGAGTGGTGGGGGCAGGACAAAACCTGGAAGTGGATACAGGTGAAAGGGGGTTTGATTGGCAGATGGTTGGACAAAGGCTAGAGATGAAAAGGAGACACAAGGGTCGTCCTGACATTCTAAATGAAATCTTGAGTGTGTTTTCTAGAATTGGGTTTGCGTGTAGCATCACTTTTTGCTGGGTTCCCGGGCACGCTGGGGTGAGGGGGAACGAGCAGGTGGACCTCATAGCAAAGGAGAGTTTAAGAAGAGAAATAGATATCCATGTATCATTGGGGAGAGTGGAACTGAGAGAAATAATTAAAGAGGGCTTAACAAAAGAATGGCAGAGAGGATGGGAAATGGAAGTCAGGGGTAGACACTACTTTTCTATACAATCTGAAGTTAGGAAAATATGTTTCTGTACATCCCTGTCCCGTAGAGACTCAGTTAAACTGTGTAGATTGAGGTTGGGACACTGTGGGTTAAATTACTATTTGTGCATTGGAGGGAAACATGTTTCTGGCTTGTGTGAATGTGGGAGTAATGAGACATTAAGCATGTTTTCCTAGAATGTAAAAAGTACAGGGTAGAAAGAAAAGTATTGTTTGTTAGACTGACAGGACTTGGAGTTGAGGCTTTTTCTGTTTCATCTTTGTTTGGACACAGTGAGAAACATCAACTGATATCCAGGGCTGTTCTTCAATTCCTGCAAGTTACAGGACTGTATGTAAGAATTTAGTTCAAACTTTGACCTGTGGAGGGCAGTAATACGCTTAGCAGCGTCTACACTGCCGGAATCCTATAATAATAATAACAAGAAGAAGAAGAGACACAAGGGTGCCAGGTGAGGAGAGAAGGGGAATGAGATGTGAAGCCAGAGGGAGGATATGGGTGAAGGGTAAATGGGGACAGGAATGTGGGACAAATGGGTGCACACCTGGGTGGGGAACAGGGAATAGTACCCAGGGATGGGGAAGGGGAGAGGGAAAAAACCCCCCATCATCTGCAGTCCCTTGTGTGTCCTCCACAGATGATGTCAGACTCTGTGGGTCAGGCAGCATCTGCAGGGGGAATTGGCAGATTTTTTGTTCGTTTATCAGTTTTTAGGGATGCAGCAGGGAAACAGGCCCTTTGGCCCACCGAGTCCGTGCCGACCAGCGATCATCCCCTTACACTAGTTATATCCTACACATGAGGGACAATTTTACAGAAGCCAATTAACCTCCAAACCTACACATCTTTGGAATGTGGTAGGAAACCGGAGCACCTGGTGAAAACCAGAGCGGTCACAGGGCGAACGTGCAAACTCCGTACAAACAGCACCCGTGGTCAGGATCGTGGCGCTGTAAAGCAGCACCTACACTGCTACGTTGCTGTGTCGCCCTAACAGGTGACATTTCAGGTTAGTTTCCTTCTTCAGAAGATTGGAATCACGACTGGAGTCAAAGCCAGGACTGCTTTTAGGGTAGACACAAAGAGCTGCAGATGCCGGTTCACAACAAAAGTCACTGTAGTAACTCAGCGGGTTAGGCAGGATCTCTGGGGAGCATGGATAGACGATGTTTTGGGTTGAGCCCCTTCTTCAGCCTGTTTTTTAGCACCAGGTTTGGGATTATTGCGGAATCAATGTTGACTTTTAACGAGTTCTTGGATTGGATTTAGAAGTTAGATTCCAAAGATTAAATTTGGTTAATATTGGGGTTTTGTCATATCTGATTCACATTGATTGGTTCATTTTGGAAGGTCCTGACCTGAATGTCACCTCTCTATGTTCTCCAGAGATGTTGCCTGACCCACTGAGTTACTCCAGCACTTTGTGTCTTTTTGTGTAAACCAGCATCTGTGAGAATTTGTTTCAACTTCTTCACATGGTTTTTTGCCTGGTTTCATTTTTACCTCACAGTTCATTGATCGTTATCTTCTCTTATTTCTTACCCAGTACCAAAATGGGCCTTGATTGCCATCTGTGCCGGTGTGGGTCTTGTTATCCTCATCTGTGTCATCTGTATCTGCGTGAAATGTTGTTGCAAGAAGAAGAAGAAAAAGAAAAAGAAAGAGCAACTTAACCTGGAAAGTCTGAATGGCTCCATCACCACAAATCTGGTGGGTGTTCCATAACAAAGTGCGTTCTGTTCCTATAACACAACTCTTTATATAGTAACTCCACTGTAACAACCTTCAGAAAGGCATTTAGGTGAATCAACCATACAAAGGGGAAAGATTTAATGGGAATATGAGGGGCAACTTTTCCACACATAGGGTGGTGGGTATATGGAACGAGCTGCCGCAAAGGGTGGTCTAAGCAGGTACAATGGATGGGAAAGGTTTACGGATATGGGCCAAAAGTAAGCAGGTGGAGTTGGCGAAGATTGGGCATCTTGTTCAACATGGACAAGTTGAGCCAAAGGGCCTGTTTCCATGCTGCGTGACACTATGGCTCTCAATCTCAAATAAGTTTAGAGGTAGAGAAATTGATTGGTTGATCGAAAGATCCAGCATAGAATCAGACCCTTCGGCCCACCGAGTCCATTCTGACCAACAATCACCCGTTTGCACTAGTTCTATGTTATCTCACTTTCTCATGAACACGACACATTATATATGCATATTGGCACCAACGATATAGGTAAAAAAAGGGATGAGGTCCTACAGGATGAATTTAGGAAGCTAGGAGATAAGCTTAAAAATAGGACCTCAAAGGTAATAATCTCTGGATTACTACCAGTACCACGGGCCAGTCAGAGCAGAAATAGGAGGATATTGCCGATGAATACGTGGCTTGAAAAATGGTGCAAGGGGGAGGGATTCAAATTTTTAGGGCATTGGAAACAGTTCTGGGGGAGGTGGGACCAATACAAACAGGACGGTCTGCACCTGGGCTGGAATGGAACCAATGTCCTTGGGGGAGTGTTTGCTAGTGCTGTCGGGGAGGATTTAAACTAATGTGGCAGGGGGATGGGTACAAGAGCAGAGAGGCAGGGGGGTGTAAAATGAAGGTAGAAGCAATAGGTAGCAAGGTGAAAAGTAAAAGTGGCAGGCAGACAAAACCAGGGCAAAAATCAAAAAGGGCCACTTTTCAACATAATTGTATAAGGGGTAAGAGCGTTGTAAAAACAAGCCTGAAGGCTTTGTGTCTCAATGCAAGGAGTATTCGTAATAAGGTGGATGAGTTGAACGTGCAGATAGCCATTAATGATTATGATATAGTTGGGATCACGGAGACATGGCTCCAGGGTGACCAAGGCTGGGAGCTGAACATCCAGGGATATTCAATATTCAGGAGGGATAGAGAGAAAGGAAAAGAAGGTGGGGTAGTGTTGCTGGTTAGAGAGGAGATTAACGCAATGGAAAGGAAGGACATTAGTTTGGAGGATGTGGAATCGGTATGGGTAGAGCTGCGAAACACTAAGGGGCAGAAAACGCTGGTGGGTGTTGTGTACAGGCCACCTAACAGTAGTAGTGAAGTTGGAGATGGTATCAAACAGGAAACTAGAAATGTTTGCGACAAAAGCAAAGCAGTTATAATGGGGGACTTCAATCTACATATAGATTGGGTGAATCAAATTGGCAGGGGTGCTGAGGAAGAGGATTTCTTGGAATGTATGCAGGATAGTTATCTAAATCAACATGTAGAGGAACCAACGAGAGAGCTGGCTATTTTAGACTGGGTATTGAGTAATGAGGAAGGGTTAGTTAGTAGTCTTGTTGTGCGTGGCCCCTTGGGCAAAAGTGACCATAATATGGTTGAGTTCTTCATTAAGATGGAGAGTGACATTGTTAATTCAGAAACAATGGTTTTGAACTTAAAGAAAGGTAACTTTGAGGGTATGAGACGTGAATTGGCCAAGATTGACTGGCAATTAATTCTAAAAGGGTTGACGGTGGATATGCAATGGAAGGCATTTAAAGACTGCATGGATGAACTACAAAAATTGTTCATCCCAGTTTGGCAAAAGAATAATTCAGGGAAGGTAGTGCATCCGTGGATAACAAGGGAAATCAGGGATAGTATCAAAGCAAAGGATGATGCGTACAAACTAGCCAGAAAAAGCAGCATCCCGGAGGACTGGGAGAAATTCAGAGACCACCAGAGGAGGACGAAGGGCTTAATTAGGAAAGGAAAAATGGATTATGAAAGAAAACTGGCAGGGAACATAAAAACTGACTGCAAAAGTTTTTATAGATATGTGAAAAGAAAGAGATTAGTTAAAACAAATGTAGGTCCCTTGCAGTCAGAAACAGGTGAGTTGATCATGGGGAACCAGGATATGGCGGACCAATTGAATAACTACTTTGGTTCCGTCTTCACTAAGGAAGACATAAATAATCTGCCGGAAATAGCAGGGGCCCGCGGGTCAAAGGAGTTGGAGGAATTGAGTGAAATCCAGGTTAGTCGGGAAGTGGTGTTGGGTAAATTGAATGGATTAAAGGCCGATAAATCCCCAGGGCCAGATAGGCTGCATCCCAGAGTACTTAAGGAAGTAGCTCCAGAAATAGTGGATGCATTAGTAATAATCTTTCAAAACTCTTTAGATTCTGGAGTAGTTCCTGAGGATTGGCGGGTAGCAAACGTAACCCCACTTTTTAAGAAGGGAGGGAGAGAGAAAACGGGGAATTACAGACCAGTTAGTCTAACATCGGTAGTGGGGAAACTGCTAGAGTCAGTTATTAAAGATGGGATAGCAGCACATTTGGAAAGTGGTGAAATCATTGGACAAAGTCAGCATGGATTTACGAAAGGTAAATCATGTCTGACGAATCTTATAGAATTCTTCGAGGATGTAACTAGTAGCGTGGATAGGGGAGAACCAGTGGATGTGGTGTATCTGGACTTCCAGAAGGCTTTCGACAAGGTCCCACATAAGAGATTAGTATCCAAACTTAGAGCACACGGCATTGGGGGTTCAGTATTGATGTGGATAGAGAACTGGCTGGCAAACAGGAAGCAAAGAGTAGGAGTAAACGGGTCCTTTTCACAATGGCAGGCAGTGACTAGTGGGGTACCGCAAGGCTCAGTACTGGGACCCCAGCTATTTACAATATATATTAATGATCTGGATGAGGGAATTGAAGGAAATATCTCCAAGTTTGCGGATGACACTAAGCTGGGGAGCAGTGTTAGGTGTGAGGAGGATGCTAGGAGACTGCAAGGTGACTTGGATAGGCTGGGTGAGTGGGCAAATGTTTGGCAGATGCAGTATAATGTGGATAGATGTGAGGTTATCCATTTTGGTGGCAAAAACGGGAAAGCAGACTATTATCTAAATGGTGGCCGATTGGGAAAGGGGGAGATGCAGCGAGACCTGGGTGTCATGGTACACCAGTCATTGAAGGTAGGCATGCAGGTGCAGCAGGCAGTAAAGAAAGCGAATGGTATGTTGGCTTACATAGCAAGAGGATTTGAGTATAGGAGCAGGGAGGTTTCTACTGCAGTTGTACAGGGTCTTGGTGAGACCATACCTGGAGTATTGTGTGCAGTTTTGGTCTCCAAATCTGAGGAAGGACATTATTGCCATAGAGGGAGTGCAGAGAAGGTTCACCAGACTGATTCCTGGGATGTCAGGACTGTCTTATGAAGAAAGGCTGGATAGACTTGGTTTATACTCTCTAGAATTTAGAAGATTGAGAGGGGATCTTATAGAAACTTACAAAATTCTTAAGGGGTTGGACAGGCTAGATGCAGGAAGATTGTTCCCGATGTTGGGGAAGTCCAGGACAAGGGGTCACAGCTTAAGGATAAGGGGGAAATCCTTTAAAACCGAGATGAGGAGAACTTTTTTTCACACAGAGAGTGGTGAATCTCTGGAACTCTCTGCCACGGAGGGTAGTTGAGGCCAGTTCATTGGCTATATTTAAGAGGGAGTTAGATGTGGCCCTTGTGGCCAAGGGGATCAGAGGGTATGGAGAGAAGGCAGGTACGGGATACTGAGTTGGATGATCAGCCATGATCATATTGAATGGCGGTGCTGGCTCGAAGGGCCGAATGGCCTACTCCTGCACCTAATTTCTATGTTTCTATTAGGGGTAATTTTACAGAAGGCCAATTAACCTACATGTCCGCTTGTCTTTGGAATGTGGGACGAAACCAGAGCACCCGGGGGAAACCTACGCAATCACCGGGAGAATGTGCAAACCACACACATAGAAAGTACCCGAAGTCAGGATCGAACCTTGGTTCCTAACGCTGTGAGGTAGCAGCTCTATCAGCTGCACCACTGTGCTCCATGAATGATTCTTAACATCGCAAAAATATTTTGTCATTTCATCTGTGTGGCAAGCCTGCAGTTATATCAATAATATGCAGGGAATGGATGGAGTGATATGGGTCACGTGCAGGCAGAGGAGATGAGTTTATATGGTCATCATAGTTGGCATAGACACTATTGGCTGAAGGGCCTGTTTCTGTTCTATGGTCTATATGTATTAATTTAACATAAGCATTGAAAAATGTATTACAGCACTGATCTGAGATGTAAGCAGTCAAAATAGTGGGGCAAGGCCTTAAACAGATTAAGCACAAACACAATAATTTAAAATTGGAAAAAAAGTTTACTACACAATATTAAAAAAACATTTGGACAGGTACACGGAAAGGATAGTATAGAAATGAACTGCAGATAATGGCGTATACCGAAGATGGGCACAAAGTGCTGGAGTAACTCAATCGGTCTGGCAGCATCTCTGGACCCGACTCAAAACGTCACCCTTCCTTTTTCTCCTGAGATGCTGCCTGTCCTGCTGAGTTACATGGATTGGATAGGTTTAGAGGGAGGCAGGTGGGACTAATGTAGATGGACATGTTGGCATGGGCAAGTTGGGCTGTAGGGCCAGTTTCCACGCTGTATGACATTATGACTATGACTTTATATGCTGGAGTAAACCAGCAGCTCAGGCAGCATCCCTGGAGAAGATGGATAAGTGACGTTTCTTGTGTCTAGTTCCTTATGGCTAGCAACATTTATCATCCTGACTGTAGCCCCCGAACATTGCCTCATTCCTTTTCAATCAGTGTGAAGAAGGGTCCCGACACCAAACGTCACCTATCCATGTTCTCCAGGGACGCTGAGTTAATCCAGCACTTTGTGCCTTATTTTGTAAATGAGCGTCTGCAGTTCCTTCTGTCTCCAATGTAAAATTGCATGTGTTTGGAGTCAATTGAGGTGAATGAGAATAGGAATGGTCGGTGAATCATACTTGGTGCAGAATAAGATTTGGACAAGCTAATTCTGGAAGGGTTGATGCCTAGAAGATGTGTTAGATGGTAGGTAGGAGAAGGGCTGGAGATGGATTGTAAAGTGCACATTCGGATAGAAGAGGAAGATTGAGATAAACTACGCCTAAACTTGTTTATCCACTGTATGAAACAGAGCAGCATGTTCTAAATGTGATCTCAGTCTCTTTTGAATTCTACCATATGATTAATTAACCCAAAAGTTGCTAAAGAGATTTACAGAGAGAACGCAATGTTCTCTCATTGAAATCACAACTAGTTTGCATGTTCACTACAGTGATTTATAAAACTGACTAATTACAAGAATTAATTCCTCCCTATTCTTCCCTGCCTCCTCTTACCACCTTCCTATGTCACGCATCCAGTCTGTCAATGCTCAATTCTTCCAGTATCTGACTACAGGAATAGGCGAATCAACTTTTAAATTTCAAAATCTGAACTGGTTAAGTGTAGTTTAGAGATACAGCGCAGAAACAGGCCCTTCAGTCCACCGAGTCCATGGCAACCACCAATCCCCGCATTCAAACATAATCCTGCACACACTAGGGACAATTTACAATTTTACTAAGCCAATTCGCCTACAAACCTGTACATCTTTGGAGTGTGGGAGGAAACTGGAGCACCTGGAGAAAACCCATGCACATCATGGGGAGAATGTATAAACTCCATACAGACCGAACCCGTAGTCAGGAATGAACCCAGGTCTCTGGCGTTGGAAAGCACCAACTCCGCTGTTGCGCCACCGTTTTGCTGAAAAGTTCAAATCAAAATCAATCAACCGTAACTAAACTGGCATCTATATTGTTACTTTAAAATTATAGGATTTGTCATGATGCTCCCTCAAACTTTGTTGGCAAGCAAAACTTAACGTTAAATTTCAAGGGCTTTTTACAAGGGCTTTTCCCTTTTCTCCCTTCTCCCATCGGCAGAAGATACAAAAATTTGAAAACATGTACCAGCTGATTTAGGAACCGCTTCTTCCTCGCTGTTGTCAGACGATGGAACAGACCTTCCATAAGTTAGGTGTAGTCTCAATCTTCCAACCTACCTCATCGCAGACTTTGCATTTTTTCTCTTTAGTTGAGGCAGCTTGTTCCATACACCTACCTCCCTCAGTGTAAGAATGTTGTATCACAACATAAACTTTTTTTTTACAAACACACGGATTGGGTAGGTTTAGAGGAATATGGCAGGCAGGTGGGACTAGTGTAGTTCGGGCATGTCGGTCAGTATGGGCAAGTTGGGCCGAAGAGCCTGTTTCCACGCTGTATGACTCTTGACTATGAGACAAGAAGGGATTTACTAATTCTCCGCAATACTTTCTGCAGGTTGCCTTTAACACAACTAATTTACCCATTCTATCTAGTTAAGATGGAAAGATTTAATGTTTTGCTATTGTGTTTTAAAGGTGCAGCCCGATTTGGAAGATTTGGATGGAACGATAGAAAATTATGGAAAATTGCAATATTCCTTGTATTATGATGCGACGAATGAAACGGTAAATATATAATTCCTGTGGTTGATTTAATGTGTCCACAAAATAGTGAACCTGAAGCGGTCTTAACTTTTGGAAAATGAGGGGTTAAAACTATACAAACAAAGAACTGCTGCCTGACACGCTGAGTTCCTCCAGCACTTGGTGTCTATCTTTGGGTTAAAAGTATAGTTAGTCAGGATTCCTGCTTATCAGGACTCAGCCACCTGGAAGTACACTTAAGAGCAAAATTCAAGTGTAATTTTTTGTCATTTGCCTTGAAGCAGTAATTTTGGTTTAATAATGAACACTCACTGTACAATGCTCTGCCTCTGATACCTTGCAGCTTACTGTTGGAGTGATACAGGCAGCGGACCTAAAGGCGATGGACTTTGGAGGGACATCTGATCCTTACGTCACTGTGTATCTTGTCCCAGAAGCCACACAGAAATTTGAAACAAAGGTGTTTCGAAAAACACTGAATCCATTGTTTAAAGAACAATTCACATTCAAGGTACTTCTTACATTTATTTTTAAAGCAATGATCATTTGCTAAAATCTTGAGGGGCCTGATGCAGGGAGAGGTTGAGCAGGGTAGGATTCCATTCCTTGGCGTGCATGAGGTTGAGGGGTGATCTTATAAAGGCATATACAATTGTAAGGGGAATAAATAGGGTGAATGCACAATGTTTTTTTTTACCAAGGATAAGGGAATCAGTTATTTTTTACGCAGAAGGTGGTGGGTGCCTGCAACATGCTGCCAGGGAATGTGATGGAGGCAGATATAATAGTGGTGTTTGAGACTTTTGGATAAGCACAAGAATATGCAGATAATGGATGAATGTGGATCATGTGTAGATAGATAGGAGTTGGTCTTGGCATCATGCTTGAAAGAGACACTGTGGGGCGATGGGTCAGTTCCTGTGCTATATTGTTTTATATTCTCCCTCTCTCTTAGAAATAGCATACAGCCAGACCCCGAGCTAGTTGTAGCATTGAAAACTACAATTAGCTGTTCTGCTTTAGTTGGACCAATTTTTTTCTAATTCACTCAATTGTTGTCTTTCCTTCAACCCAGACCAGCCAAGCTGAGATATCGGACAAAACCGTGGTGATGAAAGTGTATGACTTCAACCGGTTTTCCAAACATGACATAATTGGTGAAGTGCGAATCCCACTACAAACTGTCAACCTCAACCATGCACTGGAGGAATGGCACGAGTTAACCAAGGCTCTGAAGGATGAGGTACGTTTAGTTTAATTTGGTTTATTGTCATGTGTACGGAGGTGCAGTGAAAAGCTTGTTAGTTGCGTGCTATCCAGTCAGCGGAAAGACTATATTTGATTACAATCAAGCCGTTCACAGTGTACAGATACAGGATAGGGAGGCACAGTGGAGTGGGGTTTCTCCAAGAGCTCCAGTTTCCTCCCACATTCCTGATGTACAGGTATGTAGGTTACTTGGTTTCTGTAAATTGTAAATTGTCCCGAGTGTGTAGGATAGTTCTGGTGTATGGAGATCACAGTTCGGAGCGGACTTGGTAACCCAAAGGGCCTGTTTCGACACTGTATCTCTAAACTAAACTAATGTGGCACAGCGGTAAAGTTACTGCCTAACAAGGCCAGAGACCTGGGTTAGATTCTGTATGGAATTTGTACGTTCCCCCCTTGACCATGTCAGTTTGCTCCCGGTGCTCCACATTCCAAAGATGTGCAGGCTGGTAGGTTAATTGGTTTTGGCAAAAGAATCATAAATAGTCCTTAGTGTGTAGGATAGTGCTAAGATATGGGGTAATCGCTGGCCGACGAGGATTTGATGGGCCGAATGGGCTGTTTCTGCTCAGTATCGCTAAAGTCTAAAGATAAAGGGCATATGTCCGATTAAAAGATAGTCCGAGGGTCTCCAATGAGGTAGATGGTAGCTCAGAACTGCTCTCTAGTTGGCGATAGGATATTAAGGATTTATCAGCAAAGACCTCAGCAGATGCGTTTAAATCAAAATTATAGAGGCTGCAGATCGAAAATATAACAGAAGGTGTGTTTAGTCTGAAGAAGGATCCTGACCCAAAATATCACCTACCCATGTTCTCCAGGGATGCTGCCCAACTCACTGTGTTGCCTTTGGGCCCCATATCTGAGGAAGGATATGGTGGCTGTCAACAGTCTAATATTGGGTATTAGCTGAAGCCATAGAGTCATACAGCACGGAAACAAGTCCCTTTCTTGATTTGTACGGGGGTCAAGGGCTATGGGGAGAAGGCAGGAGAATTGGGGTTGAGAGCAAAAGATATTTCAGCAATGATTCAATGACGGAGTAGACTTGATGGGCTTTATGGCCCAATTCCGCCCCTAGAACTTATGAACTTCCACAAAATGCCTAGAAAACTCAATGGGTCAGACATTACTAGTTGCTTCTTTTGGTGTTGAATAAAATGTTGGCTTTCTGAATGTTTTAATGCTTGATTACTCAGTGTTACTCTGGACCTGAAAGTGGGTAGATTGTCAAGTATTTTGGGGAAACTACTTCTTCCTGAAGCAACTATTCCTAAACCCAAGGCTTTATAAGGCGTTGGTGAGGCCACATTTGGAATATTGTGAGCAGTTTGGGTTCCATATCAGAGCTGGTTTTAGAGAGGGTCCAAAGGAGATCTACAAGAATAATCCCAGGGAAGATTGGGTTAACATATGATGTACGTTTGACGACACTGTGTCCTGACCCAAAATGTTACCAATGCATGTTCTCCAGAGATGATGCCTGACCCGCTGAGTAACTCTAAAACGCCATAGTTCTGTTTTCTTATCACCTTTATTCACGGTTTGTTCCTTGCTTGACTAGAATCTGAAAACCCAGGTGGTAATTTGCAAAATCCTGCGGCAACTCATTTCAAAAAGTAACATTATCATAAAAGCGAAATACATGACAGTAAAGATTCACATTTCAGTTTGAAATGCAGCTAGGAATCTTCAGACTAATGCTATTTGTCAAGGGGGTTCCAAATGATACAGGTACGGACACTTTAAAGGATGCTCAACACAATTTATGCGTGACAAAACGTTCATCAACGTGTGACATTTTGTTTGCTGTTCGTATATGGATCTTATTGTGTGAGACTGCCTTTTGAATTTATGTGAAGACTGCTGTTTCAAAAGAAACATGGAACACACATTATATATTTCTATTCTTTAGGAAGCCGAGGAATGGACCACATAACTCGTAAGCATAGTTCGAGGGAGATAATAGAGCTAAAACAAGGTGTAGAAATATAGAAACTTGGAGCAGGAGTTAGCCATTTACCCTTTTGAGCTTGCTCCATCATTATAGAAACAAGGAACTGCAGATGCTGGTTTATCCAAAGATAGACACAAAGTGCTCACATACCTCAATGGGTCAGACAACATCTTTGGAGATAAAGTTGAGTTATGCCAGCACTTTGCGTCTATCTTTGGTTTAAACCAGTTCTTTGTTTCTATATTTTGTCAGTCTGAACAAGTGTCCAGACCTAAAACATCACCCATCGTTTTCTCCAGAGATGCTGAGTTACCCCAGCAC
This sequence comes from Leucoraja erinaceus, assembly GCF_028641065.1. NCBI lineage: Eukaryota > Metazoa > Chordata > Chondrichthyes > Rajiformes > Rajidae > Leucoraja > Leucoraja erinaceus. The sequence continues at coordinate 20,870,944 of NC_073394.1, forward strand.
TTTGTATCGATTTCTGCTCCATCGTTGGTTGTCCAAATTCAGTACACTATCCAAGCTTTCTTTCTATATCAATGATCCCCCTGGTCTTAAGAACAATATCGAAGTCCTTCTTGATTATGGAGAGACAAGAAATTGCAGATGCTGGAATCTTGAGAAAAACACTAAGTGCTGGTGTAACTGAGCAGACTGGTGGCATCAGTGGAGGGAATGGACAGACAATGTTTAGGGTTGTTACAATGGCAGTGAGGTTTAATAATAAGCAAGAAGGTGTTTTATTCAGTTAAATGTATTTAGATAGCTGTAAGTTTGATACTCTGGTTAAAATTAATGGGAATAATTCCCCAAACCTCTTTGGGAATGATTGCATTTGAACATACCACATTGGTGCAACAGCCAAGAAGGCACACTAATGCCTCTATTTCCTGACGAGACTGAAGACATTTGACACACATCTACAGATGCACCATAGAAAGCACACTGTCAAGTTGCATCACAGCTTGGTTTGGGAACAGCTCTGACCAAGACCCCAAGAAATTGCAGAAAGTTGCAGGTAGCCCTATTCATGACACAGATCAGTCTCCCCGCCATTGACTGCATCTATACCCCACGCTGTCTTGGAAAAGCAGCCAATATAATCAAAGACTTGTCCCACCCTGGTCATTCCTTCGTATCCCTGCATCCATTGGACAGACGATACAGAAGTTTGGAAGCACGCACCACCAGACATGAACAGCTTCTTCCTTCTCTGCTTCTGAACGGTTCTTCCATAAGCTAGGGTACTGTCCGATTTATCTTTACCCCATTGCGGACGTTGGACTTTGTCTATGGTACTGATTCGCTATAATGCTGAGAACTATATTCTGCACTCTGTGTCTTCCCCTTTGCTCTACCTATTGTACTTGAGTTCGAATTGATTGGATTATATGTAGTATTTCTGATCTGTTTGGGTCGCATGCAAAACAAAGCTTTTCACTGTACCTCGAAACAGGTGGCAATAATAAACCTAAACCTAAAATATGAATGAACAATTGAATAGAACAAACCAGGTTCTCTCTGATATTGAACATTCCTCAGATAGACTTTAGGTGCATTGCCAAGATATGGTGCTGATCAGACCGCATTTGGAGTATTGTGAGCAATTTTGGGTCCCTTACCCGAGGAGGGATGTGCAGCATTGGAGAGGGTCCAGAGGATGTCTACGAGAATGATCCCAAATAAGCTTGGGTTAACATATGATGAGTGTTTGATGGCTCCAGACCTGTACTCACTGGACTTTAGAAGGGTGAATATGGAGGGGCCTCCATACAAAAAAACAGCCCCCATACATCTTTAAACTTTCCCCCTCTCACCTTATAGCTACGCCCTCTAGTGTTTGGCATTTCCACCCTTGGAAAAAGGTTTTGACTGTCTACCCACTCTATGACATAATTTTATATACTTCTATCAGGTGTCCCCTTAATCTCGGACGTTCCAGAGAAAACAATCCAAGTCTATCCAACCTCTCCCTATAGCTGAAACCCTCTAATCCAGGCAGCATTCTAGTAAACCTCCCCTGCACCTTCTCCAAAGCCTCCACATCTTTTTTGTAATGGGGCAACCAGAACTGCATGCAAAAGCAGCCTAACCGGTCCTATAGAGCTGCATCATCACTTACTTTATATTTTCTTGTTTTCTTATTAGGAAGAGCATCTCGGTGATATTTGCTTTTCGCTTCGCTATATCCCCGCTTCAAGCAAGCTGCACGTAATCATTCTGGAAGCCAAGAATCTGAAGACAATGGATAAAGGAGGTTCATCTGGTAAGAGTTTTTAAAAATAGTTTTGAAATCTGGGTGGCACAGTGGCGTAACTGGTAGAGCAGCTGTCTCACAGCGTCCAAGACCTGGGTTCGATCCTGTCCTCGGGTGCTGAGAATTTCATTGGGAATTGCACTCAATGGTCAATAGTGCTTTATTATCACATGTGCAAATGCACAATTAAATTATTTTCTTTGCCTACAGTCCAGTAAAGTATTGCCATACCCAAGCACAATCTCCGCTTGGCAAAGTGTACAGAAATAGCCCACTGAGACCGTACACAACAGGCACCATGTGTTTGCGTCAGTTTTGATGTCCAGTCCGTGCTCTGGGTCTTACGAGCGGCATCCGATCCAGGCGAGCCCCAGGCTTCTGCGGGCCTCCAGCCATCGCCTTTCCTTTGGACATGTGGGTGGTCCTGTAAGAATTACATAGTTCTGTTTCAGTATATATGACAACAAAACATTGACTCTTAACTCTTGATTTTATTAAGCCAGTATCTGCAAAGTCTCAAAACAAATACTTACCACATGTTGTAGAATACACCCTGTCAATAACTGAAAACATAATTTGTATTTCTGACAGATCCCTATGTGAAGATTCGCTTGATTCTCAATAATAAAAAACTCAAGAAGAAGTCAACAACAGTGAAAAAGAACACCCTGAATCCATATTTCAATGAGCCTTTTATGTTTGATGTGAATTTTGAAGAAATACAGGTGAGGAGTAAATATTTAAAAATAAACCAGTGGAATAGGGCGGCAGAGTGGTGCAGCAGTAGAGCTGCTGCCTCACGATGCTCGAGACCCAGGTTCGATCCTGTATGTGGGGTTTGTGATTCGCCCTGTGACTGCATGCGTTTTCGCCAGATTTTCCAGTTTTCCCCCACATTCCAAAAGCGCGCAGGTTTGTAGGTTACTTGGCTTCTATAAAATTGTCCCTGGTGTGCAGGATAGAACTAGTGCGAATGGGTGATCGAAGGTCGGTGTGGACTCAGTGGACCGAAGGGTCTGTTTACACGCTGTATAGAGAGTCCTAGAGTGATACAGTGTGGAAACAGGCCCTTCGCGCTTTGGCCCAACTTGTCTGCACCGGCCAACAATATCTCAGCTACACTAGTCCCATCGGCCTGTGCATGGTCCATATCCCTCCAAACCTGTTTGATCCATGTACCTGTCTAACTGTTTCTTAAATGTTGGGATAGTCCCAGCCTCAACTACCTCCTCTGGCAGCTTGTTCCATACACCCACCACCCTTTGTGTGAAAAATTAAATCTATTAAATCCTATTAAAATTAAACCTATCTTTTCCCCTTCACCTTGAACCTATGTCCTCTGGTCCTCGATTCCCCTACTCTGGGCAAGCGATTCTGTGCATCTGCCTGATCTATTCCTCTCATCATTTTATACACCTCTGTAAGATCCCCCTTATCCTTCTGCGCTCCAAGGTATAGAGATCCAGCCTATTCAACCTCTCCCTGTTGCTCAGACCCTCTAGTCCAGGCAACAACTGTGTAAATGTTCTCTGAACCCTTTCAAGCTTGACAATATCTTTCCTATAACATGGTACCCGGAACTGAACATGATTTTCTAAATGCGGTCTCACCAATGTCTTGTGCAAATGCAACATGATTTCCCACATTCTATACTCAATACTCTGACTGTATCTGTAAACAAAAGTAAATACTGGATTGGTCTACCTTTTGTGCACAAATTTAATTCTGTGTCCAGTACACAGAGCTGCTTGGCTTTGTCGCCATCTTGCTTACTTGGTCATGGTTTGTAGGGTATGAGGGTTCCTGTTACAACAACTCTCCAGAAAATCTGACCAGAAAATATTTATGTCAAGACACCAAATTAGAACATATGTGATTGCAGTGGGAAGACCTTCCATCCAAGCACCCGCTGACACTCAGAATTTGGACTAACAAAGGATTGTCACTTCAGTGAGGTTCTTTGGCAGTAGGGATGCAGTCGCACTTGTGAAACTGCTCCGAATAATTTAGCGCCTCTAATATAGGAATAGAAATTAAGTCCCGCTGCGAGTTAGGCATAACATTTCACTCCTGTGGGCACAGGCAGAATTCAGCACATTCTGCCTCGCATTGATGTCTTCACTTGTCTGGTAATTAATAGTTATCCAAAATTACTTTTAAGAATAAGATTAATCCCATGAATAGAAGTTACCATGGGCATCACATTGTAAAATGAGAGCTAAGTCAAGTCAAGAATGTTTTATTGTCACATGTCCCGAAACGGCTCGGAGTTACGCAGCTGCGGTTTCTGCTGCGGCTTTAGGGCCAATCGAGGATGAGCCTTATGCTGACTTTGGTGGTAGAAAATCCGGGATCTTGGTCCAAACAGGGTTCCTGTGGAGGAGGGATGCAATAACGAAGGGCATGCATGACCTTTTCCAGAAGGATGTAATTGCCTCTGCCGAGGTTGCAAGAGGGAAGTGTGGGATGATACTTAAGTCCCAGGAGGATGTGGCCTTAGCTGTGGAGAAGGGGATCACAGTGGAGGGGAACCGTGGGTGTCCACCGTGAGACCGGTTCTCCTGCGAGATGTCCCCCGTTCATCCGGGATGCCCAACTTCTTCCACAATTGGCGAGGATTGGGCAGGTGCGGTCTAGGTTGATTAGGCTTATGCACCCCTGGAGTGATCTCCTCAAAGGGATCTTGAGTTTCAAGAGGCAAGTTTGCATGAAGGTGGAAGTGGGGTCGGGCACTGAGGGGAACTTCGTTGTGGAGCATGAGGGTGACCCTCACCGCGTGCGTTGGAGTTGGGGAGAGGCATGGTGTCATGCGTGCAGAGAGTTTGGTCATTTCCACAGGGATTGTCCCAATGGCCGGGCCGATGCTAGAAATCCTAACACAGCAGCCCAGGAATGCATTGCTGGCCGATCCAGGCTGGCCTGTTATGCCTCAGTGACCTGGGGTGGCACTGCTGACCCATCTGGGGCTGCCAGCTCCGCCTCGGTGACCCAGGGCTATGCTGCCCCCCGCTCCCTACATCCTGAACCTGTGGTGGCGGTCGATGGCGAGGCGCAGGGGAGGGGGGGGGGCCTGTTGGGTGGGTGGCCCCAGTGAGGTCCAAGACGCACCTAGTGTGACTCAGCAAGGAGCTGAGGAGGTTCAGAAGGGGGCAGGGGAGGATGAACGTGGGGGCAGAATAGAGGTAGCGGGTATCGTGGAGGCGGAGGACCCTTCCTTTATGGAGGTCACCGTACAGCCGCAAAAAAGCGGAACTAAAAGAAGGCGTGGGGCCAGAGAGGGAGAACTAATCATGGGCCCAAAGTAAGGGGGCAGACTACTTTGAGACCTTCCACCCCTGTTGAGGATGGTGGCCACGAACTGGTGTCCTCTGGGCAGGAGGTTGGCCCTTTGCTTCAGGGACCTTCTACGGGTATTACCATACCTGTTACTGGGGTTGACTCCCCTGGAATTGTGTCCTCTGGGCTGGTGGTTGTCCCCTCGTCTCAAGCGCCTTCCGAGGGTTTTATCTCACCGGTTATTGGGGTTGGCTCCCCTGGGACTGTGTCCGCTGAGATGGGGGATGAGCAGAGACAACCCGAAGGGGGAGTCTCGGGAGTAGAGGCAGTTTTCCAGTCTGTGCTCCTTATCAGAACCACGAGAGTCACTATGGGGTGTGCTGCCCCACCGGCGGAGGTAGTAAGGGGGATCTCCAGAAACACTGGCTCTTTCAGTGGGTCCTAGTGAGATTACTCCCCTGGTGGTGGAGGGTAGAGACTCTATGGGTGTTGCCGGTGGAGCGGTTACCCTGGGTGCGGTGGGGGTCGGGGCTGTTTCGGGTCGTGACCCTCATTCGGATTCTGGGGGTGCGGACGTTCCGTGGGCCCTGGGGATGCCTCTTGTTTTTTTCTTCCTCAGGCCCAGACGTAGGGGGTGGTGGGAGATGCTGGAAAATCAAAACACTGGCCAAAACATTGCCTATTTCCTTCGCTCCATAGATGCTGGACCGGGCAGTGCCCCTCCACTTTTTTGCGCTCTTCCTCGTTCCTGGTCGTCCGAGTTGCCGAACCAGGCTGTGATGCAACCAGTTAATATGCTCTCTCCCATACACCATTGTTTGAGTTTAAGAAGGAACTGCAGATGCTGGAAAATCAAAGGTACACAAAAATGCTGCTGCACCCGTTGAGTTTCTCCAGCATTTTTGTGTACCCCCCATTGTTTGTGGTTCACCAACAAACTAAACTAAACTATTCTCAACGGGACTTTATCCATCACTTTTTTCTCTTCTCTTCTCACAGAAAGTGAAGCTGGTGATTTCCATATGGGATCATGATAAGATGTCAAAGAACGATGCCATTGGAAGACTATTTCTCGGTTGTGGCGCCACTGGAAATCAGTTACGACATTGGTCTGACATGCTGGCCAACCCCAGGCGGCCAATAGCGCAGTGGCACGTTCTCCAAAGCAAAGCCGAAGTGGACAAGGCGCTCAAGGAACTCAAAGCAAATTCTCATAAAAAAGGCAAAGGCCGTTGAAGCAGGAGCACACTCCCATGAGGCAGAAGACCGAGAGATGATCTGCTTCAGATAGATCTCTTCATCCACACACTGGACAATATCTGCCGTTCAAGGAGCTGCACCAAATTGGAGGAGCTCGAACATTTTGTTTCTCAAACAAAGTCAATGTACAAAGCAGAATATATTTATGGAAGAATTACCGCACCGACAGCTTTGTGATCCGGGTTGCAATTGTAAAGTTGATCCTCGTATACATTGGAGTTCAGGGCAGCCCAGATACATTGCAAAGTTGGGATATCCAATGGGGAAAACTGACCACATCGAAAATAAATGAACCATAATGATATATCCTGAATAAATGTCAACATTACTATAATTGTTGTACTAATCTACAAGTTGAATTACTATTTTAATGGGCCACTGTCTTTCTATTTGTACAGTTGGTAATAATATGTAAAACAATTAGTTAAAGCACACTCTCACTTTAATAAAAAAACAAAATTGCAGGAGTAACACAGCAGCTTGGGCAGCATCTCTGGAGAACATGGATAGTTGACGTTTTGTTCAGAAACATTCTTTCTTCAGACTAATTGTAGTGGGGAGGGAGAAAGCTAGAAAAGAGAGGTGGGGCCAGGACAAAGCCTGGCATAGAAAGAACTGCAGATGCCAATACACAAAAGGACACACAAAGTGCTGGAGCAACTCAGCAGGTCAGGCAGCATGAAGAAGCAGCATGATGTGGCTGAAGCAGGATCTCAAGCTAAAACGTCACCCATCCCATCTTCACCAGAGATGCTGCCTGACCCACTGAGCACCTTGTGTCTTGGCAAGTGAAAGGTGGATACAGGTAAAGGTGGGGGAGGATTTGTTGGCAGATTGGTGGTTAGGTGGCTCAAGGTGAAAAGCAGACAAAAGGGTGTCAGATAAGGAGAGAATTAATAGCAGAGTGGGAGCATTGTTTGCAACAGGATATGCAGTGTGTTGGTGTGGGCATTCAATGAAGGCAGGATGTACAGTGTCTACCAAAGATAGACTAAAGGGCCTGTCCCACTGTACGAGGTAATTCACGAGGTAATTCAATTCTCCCGAGTTTCCCCTGATTCAAACTCGGAGAATTACGGTAATAGCCGCTCGTAGGTACTTGCGGCTCTTGTGGACATTTTTCAACATGTTGAAAAAAGTTCACGAGCTTACCGCGTTTCTTGAGTGCCTGCCGTTAGCGTTAAGAGCCGCTAAGAGATGTCCTGAGCTCAAATGTACCCGCTACGTACATTTTACGTGCTTACCACGAGTTTGATTTTTTTTAACACTCGGGAGAGCTCTTGGGTAAACTCGTATAGTGGGACAGGGCCTTTAGAGTATGAAGAAGGCTCCCAACCCGAAACGTCACCCATCCATGTTCTCCACAGATGCTGCATGATCTGCTGAGTTACTACAGCACTTTGTGTCTATCTTTTGTATGAACCAGCACCTGCAGTTCTTTGTTTCAACAGTGCAGTGTGTAACTCCAAGCATTGGGTGACAGACACTACAATATGTCAGTGTGGGTGGTGGGTGGAAGATTATGCATTGTTCCAGTGCTTTCTCACTGGGTGAGGACAGGTCGTGCAATGTGTTGACACAAGGTGCTGGAATCATGAGCTGAACACAACGTGCTGGCGGAACTCAACGGGTCAGACAGCATCTGCGGAGGGTAGGGAAAGTGGGCGTTTTGGGTCGGGACCCTTCTTCGAACTGCAGTTCATTGTGTCAACACCTTCACTTTACCTTCAGATAACGTTAGGGAGGCACAATGGTGCAACGGTAGAGTTGCTGCCTTACATTGCCAGATATTCGGGTTCGATCCTGACTATGGGTGCTGTCTGTACGGAGTTTATATGTTCTCTCTGTGACTGCGTGGTGCTCCAGTTTCCTCCTACACTCCAAAGGCGTGCAGGTTTGTAGGTTAATTGACTTTGGTAAATTGTCCCTAGTGTGCAGGACAGTGCTAGTGTGCCGGGTGATCGCTGATCCACGCAGACTCAGTGGGCCAATGGGCCTGTTGCCATACTATATCTCTAAACTAAACTATAAGAATAAATTTGAAGGTGCGCTTCTTGTCCTGAGGTGGTGGTGAGCCAGTTAATCTCCTCCAAGGCGGAAGAAATGGAGAAATAATTGGCCAGGTTCTTCTATGGCTCACTGTCCATTGAATCCTCACTAAATGTGCAAGAACTGATACTGTTAATAGAATCGTGCTCAGTTTTGGAGAGCTTCAAGTGTGGTTATTTCCGCAGTGTTGGGCTCAATCAAATCTAAAGAGTGGCCACATAAACAAGATATGGACATTTTCCTGCATCTCAGCCCTCCAGAATTCCATGCTCCCATAGTTTGTTCGTGTTCATAGCTGTGCAGGGTCTTATAAAGACAGGGTCACAACCACAGAGTAGTAACAAAATTAAGACTGCCATTGGCAGGTTACAATCACACCGTTATGAGATTAAAATATTGTGAACTTTATCCATAATACACACGACCCCCTGCGGCAACCAGCATTCGTGGAGGCCTCCAGAGTCCCCGTGCACACTGCGTGCTCCCTCTCTAGGGACACGCGGGGGCGGATGTAGGCCCGGAAGAGGGGCAGGCGGACGACTCGGGCAGAACCCTTGACTGCCCGCTGCCTGGACCCGCGAATGGCCATCTTGGCCAGGCCCAGGGGCAAACTGACAGGGAGATCCCCCCTCCCTCCTGGCCCTCTGTCCTCTGTGCCGAGTGACCAAAGATCAGGAGCGTGGGGCTAAAACATGAAGAGCAGCCCATTCAGATAGTCATACAGGAACTGCAACCTCTCGTAAGGGTTGCCATTATGGCGCCCACCATTGACTCCAGCTACACTTCACGCTGCCTCAGAAAAGCAACCAACATAATCAAAGACTTATCCCACCATTCCATCTTCTCCCCGCTCCCATTGGGCAGAAGATGCAAAAGCTTGAAGGCACACACCACTAGACTCAGGAACTGTGTGATCAGGCTTCTGAACAGTCCTTCCAAATGCTAGGGTACTGGCCGATTCACCTCTGCAGACATTGGACTTTGTCCATGGAACTGGTGCTCTACAATGCTGTATATTCTGTATTCCCCATTGCTCTACCTATTGTGTTTGAGTTTGACTTGATTTTATTTCTGTATAGTATTTTCTGATCTGACTAGATAGCATGCAAAACAAGGCGTTTCACTGTACCTCGGTACACATGACAGTAATAAATCTGAACCTAAACTTAACGTATTTAGATATGGTGATAATTTTCTTTCAGCACTATACCCCATTGCGGCGTTGGACTTTGTCTCTGGAACTGATGCGCTCCAATTCTGAGAACTATATTCTGCACTCTGTAACTTCCCATTTGCTCTACTTATTGTACTTGAGTTTGACTTGATTGTGTTTATGTATAGTATTCTTTAATCTATTTGGATAGATAAACTGATTGGATAGCATGCAAAACAAGCTTTTCGTTGTACCTTGGTACACATGACAATACTAGACCTAAACCTAAACCCATTGAAGATAAAAAGTAAATAGACTTTCTACAAATTCGGCAGACCACCTATCTTGTAGTTGATTTAACTCTCTCTAGATTTATGCATAAATGAATTCAAAAACATTGCCATAGCAATTACTAATGTTAAAGATTATTTCAAATTAATGTTTCCAAATTGAGCATAGCGTTTGTCGTGAGGTGTTATGCTGAAGCTAATTTTGCATGTGATCATTCTCTCAAGCATGCTTTTTCTCTTCCCAAATCAATAATCACAATTTGGAGTGCAAGTGCTAACATGCTCATTGTGTGTGTTACTTTAATTAAGCTGTCACACTTATCACTTAAGGGAAAAGCGCTATAACAAAGCATCTCTGGTGTAATGTGTTTACATTGTCAATATGGAAAAGGCGTCACTGCAAAATCTGTCGTGAGCAAACTGGAAGCTTGTCTATGGAACTGATGCTAACAACTATATTCTGCCTTTTCTCCAGAGATGCTGCCTGACCCCCCCCCCCCCCCTCCTCCCCCACCCACCTGAGTTACTCTAGCACTTGTTGTCTATCTTTAGTATAAACCAGCATCTGCAGTGCTTTGTTTCGACTGTATCTTCTCCTTCTTTCTACCTATTGCACTTGAGTTTGGCTTAATTGTATTTATACATTTATCTGGTCCATTTGAATAGCATGCAAGACAAAGCTTTTCATTGTACCTTTAATGCACATGACAATAATAAACCTAATTTTATTTTTTTTAGTTTAGTTTAGAGATACAGCACGGAAACAGGCACTTTGGCCCACCGAGTCCACCCCGACCAGCGATACCCGCACACTAACACTATCCTACACACACTAAGGATAATTGACATTTATACCAAGCCAATTAACCAACAAACCTGTACGTCTTTGGACTGTGGGAGGAAACCGGAGCACCTGGAGAAAACCCATACGGTCACGGGGAGAACGTACACACTGTGTACGGACAGCACCCATGGTCAGGATCGAACCCGGGTCTCTAGCGCTGTAAGGCAGCAACTCTACCGCTGCGCCACCATGCCGCCACTTTAATCTTTACTTAGGTAAGGTAAATCAACTTAAATGCAAATGTGAAAACATAGAATGTAAAAAAAACACAGATGCTGGTTTAGTTTAGTTTAGAGATACAGCATTTAAACAGGTCCTTCGGCCCAACCAAATCTACGCCATCCAGCAAAATCCGCACACTAACACTATCCTGCACATTAGGGACTATTTTTAATTTTACCAAAGCCAATTAATCTACAAACCGGAGCACCTGAAAAAAATCCACGCATGTCACAGGGAGAACGTACAAACTCTGTACAGACAGCACTCATGATCAGGATCGAACACAGGTCTCTGGCGTTGGAAGGTAGCAATTCTACCACTGTGCCACCCCAGGTTAATACACAAAAGGACACAAAGTGCTGAAGTAACTCATCGGGTCAGGCACCTTCTCTGGAGAGCATGGATAGGTGACATTTTGGGTTGAGACCCTTCTTCGGACTGGTAAGGTCTTCCCACTTACAGTTTGAAGGGTCCCAACCTGAAACATCACCTATCCATGTTCTCTAGTGATGCTACCTGAACTGCTGAGTTACTCCGGCACTTTGCGTCCTTTTGTCTGTAAGATAGACCTCTTCTTCTGTTTGTCACCTGTCACTTTAAAGGTGCTGTCCCACTGCAACGACCTAATTGGCAAATTTAGAAGAGTTTAGGAGAGTTTGAAAAAATGTCATGTTGAAGACCTCCTTCAACTATGTAGAAGACCTTCTTCAACCTCCTTCGACTTCGTTGAAGACTAGCTTCGACTAGCTTCGGGAAAATTAGACTCCGAATAGTGGAGAGTGAAGACGACCTCCTTCGATCTCCTTTGACCTCCTTCGACTATGTTGAAGACTATTTACGACTACCTTGGATTACCCTCGATTACCTTCGACTACCCTCGAATACCTACGAATAACATGTCGACCTACTTCGACTAAACCTACGAGTAAAAAAAGTATCGATTTTTTCCATGGCGACCTTTGTTTACTCGCAGACATTTTTCAACATGTTGAAAAATACGCCGCGACCTAGCTGAGGCCTCGAGTACGTGGGGACTACCTTCGAGCATGAAGGAGAGTTACAAAGACCTCCTAGGATCTCGTGTCGACCATGCTGCGAGTATGAGTCGAGGGCAAACTTGTCAGAACTCACGGATTATGTCGCCGCAGTGGGACTGCCCCTTAACTCTCTGTCCCGTTCTCATGCTATCCTTCTTGTGCTCAATCTTATAACTCGTTTCATAAACACCAATGCAAGGTTGAGGAACAGCAATGCATCTTCCTACAAAACACATTAGAGCCTTTTGGACTAGAGTATTCATAACATTGGTCATAAAAGGGTAATTGCGGCTTCAGGCCGGTGCATGTCAGATGAGTGTTTGCTCTTTGGGTTTTTGTGTTATTTACAGAAGATTTCAGATAAAGCCTAAGGGAGATGCTGGAATAATAGTCCATATATTTGATTGTTATTTGAGATTTCAAACATTCACTGTATTTTTTGAAGGTAATTCCAGAAAATAATGCTGCTGCTTCCCATCACATCTCCCCAATGGACCAATCTTCTTATTATGCCTTTTACCTGCACCAGCATCTTGTTTTTGTGACTAACTCCCTCCTACCTCACAACCTATCACAAATCTTCAAAAATCTTGTGCATCAGAAAATCTGTTCACTTGAAAGATTAAATTCTCCAATTTTACGTAACTAACCTACAAACTAATCCCCCGCCCTCTCCCATCCCCCACTCCCCCTGCCCCTCCCCCCTCCGTTCCCTATGCCATGCATGAATTCACACCCATTTCCCCACTTCCTCCACCCTTCACCCCCATCCATCCCCTCCACCTATATTCCTTCTTCTGGCTTCACAATTTGCACACCTCGTATTCTTATCTCACAGTTTTCACCTCTGGTCTTTGTTCAACTATCTGCCTTTCAAAACTTCCCTCACTGCTTCCACCTATCACTTGCCAGGCTTTGCCCCACCCCACCTCTCTTCCAGTGATACACCACCCCCCTCCCCCCACCCCCCTCCTACAATCAGTCTGAAGAGGGGTCCCGACCTGAAACATCGCTTTTCCATGTGCTCAATCGTTGCTGCCTGACCTGCTAAGTTCCTCGATCAACATGCCCCATCTACTCTAGTCCCATCTGCCTACGTTTGGCCCATGTCCTCTAAACCTGTGCTATCGATGTACCTGTCTAAATGTTTCGTAAACGTTGCGAAGGTACCTGCCTCAACTACCTCGTCCAGCACTTCATTCTGTACACCCACCACCCTTTGTGTAAAAAGGTTACCACTCAGGTTCCTCTTAAATCTTTCCCCCCTCACCTGAAACATGTGTTCTTGATTCCCCTACTCTGGACAAAAGACATTTACCATGTGCATTTCCTCCTTACCTTCTCCCTCTTCCGCTGAGAAGGCTTCAAAGTTAATGAATTATTTTGGAAACACACTCACTCTATTATGACAGGCATTTCCCACCTTGAAAGTTTCCACACAGACTGTTAAATCGATGACCAATTAATTTGTTTAAGAGGGAACTGCAGATGCTGGAGAATCGAAGGTTACACAAAAAAGCTGGAGAAACTCAGCGGGTGCAGCAGCATCTATGGAGCGAAGGAAATAGGCAACGTTTCGGGCCGAAACCCTTCTTCAGAATTAATTTGTTGTCTGAGGTAGGGACATTAGGAAGGTGCATTTATTTTCTTTGAAAATTTGGCTGTGGCATCCATTTTATCAAACATTTGGAGCCTCAGCAGAAAGTGCAGCAAGTATGAGTCATATCACAGTTTATTTTGACGAATTTGCGTTATAAGGCACATGCAGTAATATTCCATATGTGAAATATTAGGTACACTAATCCCTTTAATATATAGAAAGTAAACTATTTACTGTAATGTACATGTGGTTTGCTGTTGCTTTATAACTTATTAAGGGTAAAATAAGAAAATAAAACAAATATATTTAAAAATTCAATGACAATTATTTTTGACAGGATATCAAAAAGATGCAGCACAGAAACAGACACTTCTGCCCGTTTTCCCCATGCTGACCAAGATACCCCATCTACACTTGTCTCACCTGCCTGCATTTGGCCCATATCCCTGTAAACCTTTCTTATCCATGTACTCATCCAAATGTCTTTTAAAATGCTGGTATAGTACTGGCTTCAAATACCAGTCTGAGGAAGGGTCCCGACCCAAAATATCACCTATCCATGTTCTCCAGAGATGACCAGCTGAGTTACTCCAGCACATTGTGTCTATCAACTACCTCTAAGATCTGTTTTACAAATATATTTTTTATTTTTTGGACTTTCCAAAAATCAAAATGATCCAATGAATAATTTTATCTCCACACTGGGTTAACGGAGGCCTGGTGTCACTTTGGATGGGAAGTTCAAAGGGTAAGTCAGTTCCTAAATATCGTTCATGACAGGGGAGCACACTGGTGCAGCTGGTAGAGCCACTGCCTCACAGCACCAGAGACCCGTGTTCAATCTGACCTCGGGTGCTGTCTGTTTGGAGTTTGCACGTTCTCCCTGTGACCGTGTGAGTTTCCTTCCTCCGGGTGCTCTGGTTTCCTCCCACATCCCAAAGACGTGGGGTTTTAGAGGTTATTTGGCCCTCTTTAAATTGCCTCTGCTGTGCAGATGAGAAAGTGAGATAACATGGAACTAGTGGGAACAGGGGATTGTTGATCAGTGCAGACTCGGTCGGACGAAGGACTGTTTCCACACTGTATCTCTAACTAGGCTAAACTAAATACTCATTCAAAAAAATGGCAAAACAAATGAACTGGAAAAACACTTTGGCCTCCAAATTATTCCAGGCTAACAAGTATTGTTTTTCACTTTGTATCGCATTTCAAAGACTGGCTACTGGGTATGGATGGTTGTTTAACAACTCTCGCCCTTGTTGTAGAGGAGGGCTCCTGGAGTGTTCTGAAAGGTTATCCTTTCATGGTGTTTCACTGACCTCAGTAGAACACATGCTATCTGGATAACTACTCCTGCTGCTAACCATCCGGAAACATTCACCAGGTTAAGGCAATCTCTCTCCCAGAGTGAAACTTATGGGCTTTTTGTGACTTGTTGTACAGGGAATCTCAGTACTAAGTTTAGGTTTATTATTGCCACGTGTACCAAGGTACAGTAAAAGGCTTTGTCTTTGTTTTAGTCTTAGTTTGGAGATGCAGCATGGAAACAGACCCTTCGGCCCAACGAGTCCATGCTGTCTATAAATCACCCCAACACCAGTTCTCATACACTTGGAGCAATTTAAGAAGCCAATTAACCTACAAATCTATACATCTTGGGGATGTGGGAGGAAACTCCAGAGACCCGGGTTCGATCCTGACCTTGGGTGCTGTCTGTGTGTGGAGTTTGCACGTTCTCCCTGTGATGGCGTGGGTTTCCTTCGGGTGCTCCGGTTTCCTTCCACATCTCAAAGCCTTGCGGGCTTCCACGTT
Source organism: Leucoraja erinaceus (assembly GCF_028641065.1). NCBI lineage: Eukaryota > Metazoa > Chordata > Chondrichthyes > Rajiformes > Rajidae > Leucoraja > Leucoraja erinaceus. The sequence goes on from NC_073394.1 coordinate 20,886,276, forward strand.
AATCAGCCTCTGCAAATTGCTCATTGTGTATCGAGAGAGCATGAGAAAGTAGGATAATGTGGAATTAGTTTGAATGGGTGATCGATGATCAGTGCGGAATAGGTGGGCTGAAGGGCCTGTTTCCGCACTGTATCAATTAAATCAATCAAAATCAATACACCCTTTAGTTGGGTCGTGGCTGTATCAGAAGTAGTCAAGAATGTTCATCAATGGATAAACATAAGAAAAAGCCAAAGAAGTAAGTAAAAGGCCAGCCCCAGTTGTGAAAAAAATCCGTTAAAAGTATCACGGTGTTCATGCCCAATGAGGGCAATAATACATCAGGTAAAAAACACAAAGTACTGGAGTAACTCAACGGGTCAGGTAACATTTCTGGCGGACATAGATGGGTGGCATTTTGGTTCAGGATCCTTCTTCGGACTCAGTGGCAAGTTGGGCCGAAGGCAATCAGTGTGAAGAAGGGTTCTGACCCGAAGTGCCACCAATCCATGTTCTTCAGAGAAGCTGCCTGACCCACTGAGTTACTCCAACACTTTTGTTGTAAACCAGCATCTGCCAATGAGATTCCTCTTCAATCTCTCACCTCACAGTAAGGATCAGTGCCTAGATAGAGAGATGTCAGTGCTAATATCTAGTCTGTCCAAGAGTCCCAACCCGAAATGTCATTTATCCATCTTCTCCAGGGATGCTGCCTAATCTGCTAACCTACTCCAGCATTTTGTGTCTTTTTTTGTAAACCAGCATCTGCAGTTCCTTCTCTCTACAAAATACCAGTTTAGATCTCACCTGTGAATTTACTAATTATATGGTCAAAATTTTCATCCAAATGATTAATGTATCATTACAAATAGGAAGGGTTCTATTGGACAAAAAACTGTACTATTTATTGCACATGGTGTCCATTCACTAACACAACCCTCCACCATCACATTCCACTTCCTCCACCAAGACAGTGTTAGTGTCTGAAGAAGGGTCCCGACCCGAAACTTCACGTCTTCATGTTCTCCAGAGATGCTGCCTCACTCGCCGAGTTACTCCAGCACTTGGTGTCTTTCCTGGGTGAACCAGCATCTGCAGTTTCTCATTCCAACGCAGCCAATGTTTCAGGATGCCCACAGTTCAGGCATGCTTTCCAAGACACTCATCGGATTAGCTGTTTCTTTTTTTAGTAAATTCTAGCGTTCTCATGTAGGCGGCTGTTTGAGTCACGGAATGCACTGCTGTCTTGTTTTCCAGAAAACGTGACTCACCTTCATACCAATTACTCCACTCGCGGAACGCTTTCTGGAGCTGTGAACAGGTGAGACGCAGCATGCTATGGCATGGAATTCAGGAACAGAGCCACAGAGGGAAATTGTAACCCAGGAGTGAAGGCACGTTGTGGAGTTTTTGGCTGTTAATTTTTCTTAAACCTGTTCGATTTTTTCTCTTTCTGGCACACGACGAAATCTAATATTGCCCATAATTTGTTTCAGAGGAAATTCAAACCAGGAATTTAATTATTTTGGCAATTATTTTTCTGTATCTCATACTGATGCTAAGAGGATTGCTGCCACATAGAGTATTTAGTTTAGTTTAGTTTAATTTGAAACTACAGCATAGAAACTGGGTCTACCGAGTCCGCAGCAACTAGCAACCCCCACACACAAACGCTATCATACACACTAGGGATAATTTACAAACTTTATTGAAGCCTATTAACCTACAAAGCTGTACGTCCTTAGAGTGTGGGAGGAAACCGGAGCACCTGGAGAAAACCCAAACGGTCGCAGGGAGATTGTACAAACACCATACAGTCAGCATCTGTAGTCAGGATTGGACTCGGGTCTCTTGCGGTGAGAGACAGTAACTCTACCTCTGCGCCAACATGCCGCCCTTCATAGAGTCATACAGCATGGAAACAGGCCCTTCGGCCCAACTTGCCCATGCCAACCAACATAGCCCCATCTAAACTAGATAGGCGTTTGACCTATATACATCTAAACCTATCCTATCGATGTACCTGTCCAAATGTATTTGTTAAACAGTGTGATAATATCTGCCTCGGCTACCTCGTTTGACAGCTCATTCCATCTACCCACCACCATTTGTGTAAAAATCTTGCCCCTCAGGTTCTTATTAAATCTTTCTCCCCTCACCATCAACATTTGTCCTCTGGTTCTTGATTCTCCTACTCCGGGTAAAAGACTGTGCATTCACCCTATCTATTCCCTTCATGAGTCATAGTCAAACAGCATGTCACCTATCCACATTCATCACCTATTCATTTGAAACAGTTCCTTTGGCCCACTGAGTCCATGTCAACCATCAGTCAACAATATTTCTCTTAAGCATAGCCACAGCAAATGTCTGCTCTATAAAGGATCTTTGTGTGAGCTTCAGCTTATATTCATAACTAATAATCATCGGTAACCATAATCATCAGTAAACAATAATAAATGCAATTTTTTTCGATGGCGCAGAAGGACAGCAGGGGAGCTGCTGCCTCACACCGCCAGAGACCCGGGATCGATCCTGACCTCGGGTGCTATCTGTGTGGAGTTTGCATGTTCCCCCCTGTGACTGTGTAAGTTTCCTCCGGGTGATCTGGTTTCCTGGCACGTCCAAAAGACGTAGGTTAATTGGGTTTGTAGGTGAATTGGCCATCTGTAAATTGCCCCTAATATGTAGGAGTAATAGCGTGAATGGGTGATCATTGGTCAGCGCGGACCTGGTGGGCCGAAGGGCCTGTTTCTAAGCTGAATCTCTAAAAACCCATTTGGAACAGTTACTTCGATGAGCATCAGAACGTCAGTCTCAAGAAATGACTGTTCAAAGCAAGTGGACATTTACTCTGTCTCCCCTAGTTACTGCGCATAGCGTTGATTCTGTCAAAACGATTAAGGGAATACTTATATAAAATAGGCAACAGTACATATACAGTGAGAGGATGTTAGACATTGTGCAAGATTATTAAATATTTATTAATGGGGATTTCTGATTGGCCAGGCACGGTTTCTATGGCAACAACCATAGAGCCCATTGCAATTGGCTGTCACTATGGAAAATATTGAACTAACGAATGAGAAAACACTGATAACACAAAAATTTTGGATGTAAAATCTGTAGCTACACAATACATTAATACCTTATACAGAAATGCTGCCTCAGGGTTAAGGTTCAGCAGGAGGAATGATTGATTGGATTTAGACCAAAGAATTCCTGTTAGCCTACGTGATATTACTCCCATAGAACGGCGTTTTTCTTAAAATTGTTAAAGTTTCAAATTATTGTTAGTTTGCTTTGGTTTATTTTACCCTTTTCCCTCGCGTACAATCATTTTAAGTTAAGTCCAATGCAGAGCCGTGCGGCCTGATCTTAACTCTGGGTGTAATTGGGGGGCTGATTTTGTGCCAAGCCAGCCAACAAACTATTTTGATCCATGGACTATTAGCCATGAAAGTACGGAACTGCAGCGAGCAGGAGTGCAAACCCGCACATCTTTGGGATGTGGGAGGAAACCGAAGAACCCAAAGGAATCCCACGTGGTCACAGGGAAAACGTGCAAACTCCGCACTCACAGAGCACCCGAGGTCAGGATCGAACCAGGGTCCAGCGGCGCCGTGAGGCAGTGGGTCGACTAGCCGCCCTCACATGAAGTGCCTTTGAAATCTTCACCATTTTGAAGGTGGTGTCTAACTGCAGGTGTCACTTTCATGTCATAGAGTCATACAGTGTGGAAACAGGCATTTCAGCACAACTTAACGATAGCGGAGTCAGGGGATATAGGGAGAGGGCAGGAATGGTGTACTGATTGGGGATGATCAGCCATGATCGCATTGAATGGCGGTGTTGGCTCGAAGGACCAAATGGCCTACTCCTGCACCTATTGTCTATTGTCTATTATCTCTTTAAACCTGTCCTATCCATGTACCTGTCCAAATTGTTCTTAAACATTGTGATAGTACCTGCTGCTCTGGCTGATAGAACTCAGGAGGCTGGAGATTTACTGGAATAGTGTTGTTGGTTTCTTCACTAAACTACAGATGTTAGTTTACACAAAAAAAAAAAAATGCAGGAGCAACTCGGCGGGTCAGGCAACATCCCTGGAGAACATGGCAGGATAATGTTTTGGGTTGGGACTTTTCTCAAGGATTAATTAAGAAACCCTTTTCAAGCAGAACAGGTCTTGGTTATCATTGTGTTTTATTTGTAATAGTCAGGACACAATTTATTAGATCATTTAAAGGGGCTGTCCCACTTGGGCGACCTAATTAGCGAGTTTAGAAGAGTTTGAAAAAATGGCATGTTGAAGACCTCCTTCGACTAAGTTGAAGACCAGCTTCGACTAGCTACGACTAACTTCAGGAAAATTGGACACCGAATAGTGGAGAGTGAAGACGACCTCCTTCGATCTCCTTCGACTATGATGAAGACTATCAACGACTACCTTCGACTACCCTCGATTACCTACGACTAACATGTTGACCTACTTCGACTAAACCTATGAGTAAAAAAAATAACGATTTTTTTCATGGCGACCTTTTTTTACTCACGGGCATTTTGTAACATATTGAAGAAACGTCGCAACCTGGCTGAGGCCTCGAGTACGTGGAGACCACTCTCGAGCATGAAGGAGAGTTACGAAGACCTCCTACGATCTCGTGTCGACCATGCTGCGAATATGAGTCGAGGGCAAACTCACCAGAACTCGCGGATTAGGTCGCCCAAGTGGGACAGGCCCTTAACATTATGGCTGAAGTTCTTGAATTTATGTTAGGCCTTTTTGCTTATTTTTTATCCTCTAAAGGAAGAAAGTAGTTTTGATATAATCACTTTTCAATCATTATGATATGCAGAAAATGCTACGAAGCCCATTAGCTACATATTGAAGTAAAGTCCAGAGATGCTGCCTGACCCGCTGAGTTACTCCATCATTTTGCGTCTATCTTCAGTGAAAACCAACATCTGCAGTTCCTTCCCTCACTATAGAAATCTATGAAAAAATGTAATACCGTGGTCCATAAGTACGCATAAAACTCTCAAGGGGTGGCACGGCAGCACAGTGGTAGAGTTGCTGCCTTACTACGCCAGACACTTGGGTTTGATTCTGACTATGGATGTTGTCTGTATGGAGTTTGTACGATCTCTCTGTGATCGAGTGGGGTTTCGCTGGGTGCTCCGGTTTCCTCCCACACTCTAAATTGGCTTCATTAAAATTGTAACTTGTCCCGTGTGTGGGATAGTGCTAGTGTACGGGGTGATCGCTGGTCAGCGCAGACTCAGTGGGCCGAAGGGCCTGTTGCCACACTGCAGCTCTGAAGTCTAAAGCTGAAACCATCAAATCACACAGCACAGAAGGAGAGTATTCAATCTGTCACCCCGACTCATGTTAAGCAGCAGATAATTGTGAAGGTGACTGGAGCTGGTGAATGGGCAACTGGAGAACTCTCTTGCTTTGCTTCGATTGTTTCCAAGAGCCCTCGTATGTCTTCTGGAGAGGCTAGAGCTCTGATTTAATGTTGTGTGTGGAGGAATTAGATTCTGATGCTCAATATACTTCACCCTCAGTAAAATGCTTGTCTCTCCACGGTGACAATTTAAACCCATGACGAAATGATTCAGAAATGTGAGCATTGCTTCTGAGAAAACCAGCACCTTTTTTTTCATGGATAATATACATTTCTTATGAAAAGACTGCAGTACGGATGGAGAATACCCCAGAATCCTCTTCAAATAAGAGCATTTGGGTAAATCTATGGAACAAAAAAGAGAGAATGTTGCCAGGACTCGCGGGGCTGGGCTACAGGGAGAGGCTGGGCAGATTAGGACTTCATTCCTTGGAGCGCAGGAGGCTGAGGGGTGATCTTATAGAGGCGTATAAAATCATGAGGGGAATTGATAGGGTGAATATGCAGTCTTTTACCCAGGATAGTGGAAACAAGAACCAGAGGACATAGGTTTAAGTTGAGAGGGGCAAGATTTAATAGGACCTGATGGGCAACTTTTTCACTCAGTGGGTGGTGGGTGTACAGAACGAGTTGCCAGAGGAAGTAGTTGAGTAGTTTACAGAGTACTACTGTTGTGCTGTTGCAAGTCAGAATTTAAGTGTTACGTTTCAGAACATATGACAATAAAACACTCTTGACTTTGGAGGCAGGCATGACAACAACATTTTAAAGATACTTGGACAGGTACATGGATAGGAAAGATTCATAGGGATATTGGCCAAATGCAGGCAAATGGGACTAGCTTAGATGGGGCACCTTAGTTGACATGGACAATTTGGGCAATAGGGCTATATGTCTATGAGTGGATCTCTTTGTTGCAGGTATACCACAAGCTTGCTCACAGACAGCAAGTGATAGCGGAACAGATATGTAGACAAAAAGTTAAAAGTTAATGGGATCGAGGTAGGCTGTAAAATTGGATCCAAAATTAGCTTTGTCGTAGGAGGCATGAGTGCTGTTGGAAACCCCCCCCACAAAATGCTGGAGTAACTCAGAGGATCAAGCAGCATCTCTGGAGGCAACACTTCTGGTCAGGACTTTTCTTCAGTGTGAAGAAGGGTCCCGACCCGAAATGTTACCAATCCATGTTGCAGTCTGAAGAACAATCTTGACCCGAAACATCACCCATTCATGTTTCAGTCTGAAGAAGGGTCCCAAACCAAAATGCCACCTTTAGTTTTAGGTGTTTTTTTAGAGATACAGCGAGGAAACAGGCCCTTCAGCCCACCGAGTCCGCACTGTTCTGCGATCCCCGCACATTAACACTATCCTGCACACACTAGGGACAATTTTACATTTAAACCAAGCTAATTAACCTACAAACCTGTACGTCTTTGGAGTGTGGGGGAATCTCGGAGAAAATCCACGCGGTCACGGGGAGAACGTACGAACACCATGCAGACAGCACCCGTGGTCGAGATGGAACCGGGACTCTGGTGCTGCAAGTGTTGTAACGGCAGCACCTCTACCGCTGCGCTACTATGCCGCTCATGTCACCTATCCATGTTTCAGTCTGAAGAAAGGTTCCTGACTTGAAACATCACCTATCCATGTTCTCTAACGATGCTGCCTGACCCCCTGAGTTACTCCCGTACTTTGTGTCTTTTTTTTTGTTGTAAACCAGCATCTGCAATTCTTTGTGTCTCCAGTGAGGTTGGAAGGTTGTGTTTGTGACTAAGCCTGCGTCTAGTAGTTCACCACAGGGATTGGTACAGTGTCTCTTACTGTTTGTGATATATGGTAATATTTGTAATTAAGGTAGAATTGTAGGAAGAATGACTAATAAGTCAGCAGAAGACATGAAAATTGATTCATTGTGATGAGGTCAGTTGTAAGCTCAGAGTTAGACTGATCAATTGTTAACTTTAGCTTTAGACTTTGGAGAAACAGTGGGGAAACAGTCCCTTCTGCCTACCGAGTCTGCACCGACCAGCAAATACCCCTTAGTCTAGCACTATCCTACACATAAGGAACAGTTTACAATTAACAGAAGCCAATGAACCTACAGACCTGTACGTCTTTGGAGTGTGGGAGGAAACCGGAGCACCTGGAGGAAACCCACATGATCACAGGGAGAATGTACAAACTCTGTACAGATAGCACCTGTAGTCAGGATCCAACCGGCCCTTTGGTGCTGCAAGGCAGCAACTCCACTGCTGCACCACTGTGCCACCCATTACAATGGGCACAACAATAGCAAATGGAATTTAAACGTGATATAATAACTGGAAATGGTGCAGAGAAGATTTATGATGGTGCCAGGGGTGGAAGGCCTGAACTATAGGGTGAGGTTGAATAGCCTAGAAATGTATTCCTTGGTGCGCAGGAGGATGTGGGGTGATCTTATAGAAGTGTATAAGATCATGAGAGGGATAGCACAAATGCATATAGTCTTTTACCCAGAGAAGGGGAATCAAAAACCAGAGGACATAGGGTAAAAGTGAGGGGAAAGATTTAATAGGAACATGAGGGACAACTATTTTGCCCAAAGGGACGAGCTGCCAGAGGAGACGGTTGAGGCAGTTACTATTACAATGTTTAAGAAACATTTGGACAAGAGCATGGATAGGAAAGGTTTAGAGGGATGTGGGCCAAACATAGGCAGGTAGGACTAATGTTGTTGGGGCATGATGTTCGATGTGGGCTAGTTGTGCTGAATGGCCTGTTTCTGCACCGAATGACTCTATGACACTAATGCGGGGTGATGTACTTTGGAAGGACTAATATGGATAGGATGTAAAAATGAATGGGAGGACCAAGGGGGGTGTTGGGGAACAGAGGGACCTTGGTGTAAATGTCCAAGGGACCCTTGAAGATGGCAGCACAGGTTAATAAAGCAGTGAAGAAGACATATGACTTGGGAACAGTATGACCAATGAATTCCCCATTTTAGATAACTCGCATACAAACAAACCTCCCACCCGCCTTCCGGCCCCTCCTTTTCTCCCCCCTCTCTTCCTTGTGCCCACCTGGATTTGTGGCCATTTCTCCACCTTCTTCCTCCCTTCCCCCGTCCCCTTCCACCTCGATTCCTTCCTCTGGCTTCACAATTCATGCCTCTTCTATCTGACACTTTTTGTCCTTTCATTCTCTAGCCTTTATCCAACCATCTACCAATCAGCCACCCCCCTCATCTTTATCCACCTATCACTCACCAGACTTTGTTCCACCCCCACCTCTCTTTCTGCTTTCTCCACCCCCCAACCAACCACCAATCAGGCTGAAGAAGGGTCTCGACCTGAAACGTCACCTATCCATGTCCTCCAAAGATGCTGCCTAACCAATTGAGTTACTCCAGCATTTTGTGGCTTTTTAAAGACATATGGGATACTTGCCTCCATTAGCTGGCGGTTATATAAAAGAGCAGGGACATTATCTTATGACTTTACAAAATAGGCTACAAAGGAGATTGTTTAGAATGGAGAAACAAGGAACTGCAGATGCTGGTTTATAAAAAAAGACAGAAAGTGCTGGAGTAACTCAGTGGGCCAGGCAGCATCTCTGGCGATCATGGATAGGTGAGGTTTCAGGTTGGGACCCTTCTTCAGATTCACCAGGATGATGTTGCCTGTGGGGAAATATTTCACATGGGAGGAGATTAGATTGGTTGCTTTTCTTGAAATGGAGGAAACTGAGGGAGATCCAGGTGCACAAAATTACGAGTGGCATAGATAAAAGGAATCTCTTCCCCATGGCAGAGGCTTCGAAACCTGGAGCGGCACAGTAGCACAACGCTAGTTGCTGCCTCACTGCGCCAGAGACCTGGGTTCAATCCTGACCTTGGGTGCTGTCCATACGGAGTTTGTACATTCTCTCTGTGAATGCATGGGTTTCCTCCAGGTGGTTCTATATACCAAAGAAGTGCCATGTACCAAAGGAGAGGCTTTTAGGTTAATTGGTTTCTGTAAATTTCCGCAAGTGTGTAGGATGGAACTAGTGCACGGGTGACCGCTGGTCGATGCGGACTCAGTGGGCCAAAGGTCCTGTTTCCACGCTGTATTTCTAAACAAGACCAAATTAAACTAAACTAGAGGCCTATATTTAAGATAAGGTGCACGCGTCTAGTTTAGTTCAGAGATACAATGCAGAAACAGGCCCTTCAGCCCACCGAGTACATGCCGATCAACGATCTCCCCCGCACACTAGCACCATTCTGCACACTAGAAATAATTTACAATCTTTATCAAACCCAATTAACCTACAAACCTGCATGACTTTGGAGTGTGTGAGGAAACAGAGCATGCAGAGAAACCCCACGCGGTCATGGGGAGAACGTACAAACTCTGTACAGACAGCACCCGTGGTCAGGATTGAACCTGGGTCTCTGACGCTGTGAGGCAGCAACTCTACCAATCCAGACCAATCGAGATAACTTGTCCCCTAACATTTAATTAATATCAAACATTTAAGTATGTGAATCACCAAGGCACAGAGGCTTCAGACTTAATGCTGACAAATTGGATCTGTGTACATGGGTATACTCAATGGGCCAAACTGGCCAATTAATCTAAAGTGTCTTGCAGCACTGTGTCTTAATGGCAGCACCAATGTTCATGTGTTTAGCACCTCTGATTCAGTCAAATGTGCCAAGGTTGCTCACAGAATTGATATTTGACACCAACCTTGATGAGGAACCAGAAAGACGCAAGGGACTACAGATCCTTGTTTACAAATAAAGATACAAAGTGCCAGCGTAACGCAACAGATCAGGCAGCATCTCTGGAAGACATGACATAAGTTGTAAGCGATAGGAGTAGAATTAGGCCTTTCGGCCCATCAAGTCTACTACGCCATTCAATCATAGCTGATCTATCTCTACCTCCCAACCCCATTCTCCTGCTGCCTTCTCCCCATAACCTCTGACACCGGTACTAATCTAAACTCTATCTATCTCTGCCTTAAAAATATCCACTGACTTGGCCTCCACAGCCTTCTGTGGCAAAGAATTCCACAGATTCACCACCCTCTGACTAAAGACATTTCCCCTCATCTCCTTCCTAAAAGAACATCCTTTAATTCTGAGGCTATGACCTCTAGTCCTAGACTCTCCCACTAGTGGAAACATCTTCTCCACACCCACTCTATCCAAGCCTTTCACTATTCTGTATGTTTCAATGAGGTCCCCCCTCATTCTTCTCAACTCCAGCGAATCCAGGACCAGTGCCGACAAACGTTAACCTACTCATTCCTGGGATCATTCTTGTAAACCTCTTCTGGACCCTCTCCAGAGCCACCACATCCTTCCTCAGATATGGTGCCCAAAATTGCTCACAATATTACTCATATTACTCACATGGCTCACATGCGTTGATATTTTTAAAGTGGAGGTCAATAGGCTAGCAGGGGCCTCCAAACCTTTGAGCTTGGGGGGCACATTACATATTTGGCACATCTTGGCGGGCCATAGGATAAAATAAATATGTCATTTTTATAAATTTAATGAAAGATATATATATATATATATATATATATATATAGAGAGAGAGAGGAGGCAGAGAGAGGGCAGCGAGAGAAGGGGCAAAGAGGGCAGAGAGAGAGAGAAGAGAGAGGGCAGAGAGAGAGGGCACAGAGAAAGAGGGCAGAGAGAGAGAGGGCACAGAGAGAGGCAACTTGCTCATGCCAACAAAGATACCCCATCTCCATCTGCCTGCTTTTGGATCTTGCAATACAGTGGCTGTTATGTGTTTATCCAAAAGTCTCTAAAATGCCTCTATCCCACCACACCCACCCCTGGCAGCGCTTTCCCATTCACCTGTGTAAATACATATTCGCACATCTCCTTTAAACTTTGCCCCTCTCACCTTCAAGCTATGCCCTGTAGTATTTGATGTTTCCACCCTGGGGGATAAAAAGGGTTCTGACTGTCAACCCTATGCATGCCTCACGTAATCTTATATACAGCACTTCTACCCGGTCTCCCCCACACTATAGATGGCAAGAATATAGAAGATTGGAAGAGTTGATACAAGGGTGGGATGTTCTCTCGGGAGTGCCTTTGAGTTTTCCCTGTGTGTGGGTGTAGAGAGAGAGAGAGAGAGAGGGGGGGGGGGTGGGGGTGAGTAGGCGTTTGAGGATTTCCCTTATTTGGCGACCCATTTGATGACTGGTTAGGGCAGCCCGCCCACCGAGAAGCTCCTAATTCGGGTGTCTGAGGATTTCGTCAGTTGCGTGCTGACATGACCCAACTGTATCCAGGGTGAAGCAGCCAATTGCTGCAACGCGGCATCCCAATTGTTCAACACGGGCTGATGATGTGTTGGGAGTTTCCAATCAGAGGGGGTCGATAGCAACCTCTCGGAAGGGAACAGACGGAAGAAACTGTGTGTCGTGATATTGGTGGATGGCTAATTATATTTGTACCGAATTTCACGTCTCTGTCAGGTGGGGAGAACTCTAAAGTCTGTTTACACCACGCTTCTCCGCTCAATGCATTTGTACCTGTTGTCAAATTAATTTTAACCCGCAGTGATTTTTTTTTTTTTAATTTATCTGTATGATATTTGTAAATGCTAGCTGCAAAATGCAAGGCAGGACGTTGCATTGTTTTTACATTTCCATTTGATGCCCTTTTATTGCCCCATCTTAAAATAATGCAATTTCAGATCGCAAGGTAAGATTTAAGAATAAGATAAAAATGCAATTTGTACTTGCTCGTCCCTTGCCTGGTTGTTGGCGTTGCGTGTTGCGTCTGTGAACAATCCGAGACCCGCTTTGATAATCGTTCTGCTTCCTTGCGAACGCGCGGTCGACCGGGCTGAGTGGCAGAGCTTGGAGGGACATCCAGAACATTACCGCTAACCACGGCCGCTGCAAATTGAATCATTTACGCGATGCTTTCTTTGCAGGGAATGTATGTTCAATACTGGGCATTCTTCAATGGGAATGGAAATGCACCTTTCTTATCTTGCTTTGCATAAAAAGTAATTCGTTATGTTTTAGAAGCGACCCAAGATTATCAGATGCATAGTGTATGGTTTGTGTTTTTAAAAAAAACATACATATAACGCTGGCCATTGTGGAGTGTTATTAAAGGGAAGGAAGGGGTATTTTAAAATATGCAATCTGTTCCCCGCGTCTATTTTTTTGGCTGACGTGCTTGAAACCCCGCATAAAGATGATGGGAGACACCAGGAACTGCAGATGCTTCATGATAAGGGGGCGACACATGCGGATTTGAGGCGTCGGTTACATAGTGTAAACGGCTGGTGGCAAGAGCCGAGGCAGCGGGCTCACCAGAGAACAAGGGCGGAGATGGTCAAACAAACGCATTGAAGCGCCTGCTCTCATTGTCAACAGAGCAAGGAGAGTGTGGGGAGAGAGAGAGAGAGAGAGATCAGCGTACCACGACTTGCTACGGCTCAGACAGAGCAGGCTGTTGTTGCAAAAAGAAATCCCGTCATTCAGGGTTTATTGCACATTGTCGAGTTTGCTTCCAGAGGCAACTAACTGCAAGACGCCAGCGATGCTTGGCGTTCAAATTCACATTCCGGTCACACACGATCGCCGATTGTCTGACCAGGAATTGGTCGGGTGTTCTCTGTAACCCCTAGTGACTGACCGCTGCTGCCAGATCCCACTGTTTTAATTGTGTATGTGCACAAAATACAATCACTGGCCCAGAGCCGACAAATGTTCGAGCTGTACCTCGATGTACTACAAGCTAACACGGACCAACATGCCCCATCCACACTAATCCCACCTGGCCCCACTTGGCCCATATCCCTCTCACGAAGGGTCTCAACTCAAAACATCACCCATTCCTTCTCTCCAGAGATGCTGCCTGTCTCCCTGAGTTACTCCTTTTGTGTCTATCTTCCATTTCCCTTTAAACCTTTCCTATCCATGTACCTGTCCAATTGTCTCTTAAATGTTATGATAGAACCTGCCTCAAGTACCTCCTCGGGCAGTTCGTTCTATGAACCTACCACCCTATTGTGTAAAAAAAAAAAAAGTTACACCAAAGTTCCTATTAAATCTTATCACCCCTTCACCTTAAACCTATATCCTCTTGTTCTCAATTCCCCTACTCTGGGCAAAAGGCTCCATGCATTTACCCCAATCTACTCCTCCTGTGGCCTTGTACATAGAAACATAGAAATTAGGTGCAGAAGTAGGCCATTCGGCCCTTTGAGCCTGCACCGCCATTCAATATGATCATGGCTGATCATCCAACTCAGTATCCCGTACCTGCCTTCTCTCCATACCCCCTGATCCCCTTAGCCACAAGGGCCACATCTAACTCCCTCTTAAATATAGCCAATGAACTGGCCTCAACTACCCTCTGCGGCAGATAGTTCCAGAGATTCACCACTCTCTGTGTGAAAAAAGATTTTCTCATCTCGGTTTTAAAGGATTTCCCCCTTATCCTTAAGCTGTGACCCCTTGTCCTGGACTTCCCCAACATCGGGAACAATCTTCCTGCATCTAGCCTGTCCAACCCCTTAAGAATTTTGTAAGTTTCTATAAGATCCTCTCTCAATCTCTTAAATTCTAGAGAGTATAAACCAAGTCTATCCAGTCTTTCTTCATAAGACAGTCCTGACATCCCAGGAATCAGTCTGGTGAACCTTCTCTGCACTCCCTCTATGGCAATAATGTCCTTCCTCAGATTTGGAGACCAAAACTGTACACAATACTCCAGGTGTGGTCTCACCAAGACCCTGTACAACTGCAGTAGAACCTCCCTGCTCCTATACTCAAATCCTTTGGCCAGACAAAAGTGAAATGAACCCATTCAAAAGGAGATCAAAGGATGTTTAAGGGTTATTATTATCACAGGCAGTGTTACTCCATGCATGAATGCAATTGTTCCGTTTTGGTACATTTGACAATATGGCTTGGGCTCTGGGCCAGTACTCGCTGGAGTTTAGAAGGATGAGGGAGATCTCTTTGAAAACTACTGAATAATGAAAGGCCTAGATAGGGTGGATGTGGAGAGGATGTTTCCAGTAGTGGGAGAGTCTAGGACCAGAGGACACTCACTGCCTCAGAATAAAAGGATGTGCCTCTAGAATGGAGATGCGGAGGAATTTCTTTAGCCGGAGGGTGGAGAGTCTGTGCAATTCATTGGCACAGACAGTAGTGGAGGCCAAGTCATTGGATATTTTAAAAGTGCAGGTTGAAAAGTTCCTGATTTGCAAAGCCATCAAAGGTTATGGAGAGAAGGCAAGAGAATGGGGTTGAGAGGGAAAAATAGATCAGCTATGATTGAAAGGTGGAGCAGACATCATGGGCTGAATGGCCTAATTCAGCTCCTATGTCTTATGATGTTATGAAAACACTCTTGTCACTCTCTTGACTCTTGTGTCCTGTTACAGTGGAAAGCTTCAGTTCACATGCTAACCAATCAAGTAGATAATACGATACATGAATCCAATGGAGCTAAACAGAAGTATAAAAGGTAGAGCGATGAAAAAGATGCCAGAGTGGTATCTATACTCTAATAGGTTTAGGGGGTTATGGGCAGGTGGGACTAGTGTAGATGGGGCATGTTGGCCGGCATGGGCAAATTGGGCCTGAACGGACTGTTTCCACACTGGATGATTCTATGGCCTCCAATATAATTGTAGCTCTTAGGGATAGCGGAGTAAAGGGATATGGGGAGAAGGCAGGAACAGGGTACTGATTGTGGCTGATCAACCATGAATACATTGAATGGCGGTGCTAGCTCGAAGGGCCGAACGGTTGAATGTTGAGGTGTTGTTTGAAGATAGTTCAGGCAATGGTGGGGTCCTTAAATGGAGTCATAGCCCCATCAGCCTAACTTGCCCATGCCGACCAAGTTTAGTTAATTATTGTCACGTGTACCATGGTACAGTGAAGAGCTTTTTTATTGCATGCTGTCCAGTCAGTAAAAAGACTATACATGATTACAATCAAGCCGTCCACAATGTACGGATACAAGATGAAGGGAATAACGTGTGGCGGAATGCTAGTGTTAGAATATAGATTTAAAAGAGTGGGGCAATTGTAATGAATGATAGCAGAACAACATGGGCACTGAACAAGAATATGCATTAGGACAGAGCTGCTACATAAATAATTACTCAAAAGCTTGAAACCATAACATAAAACAATTATAATTCTTGATCCAATCTCTGAAATTCCATTCTATACTTGAATGTATAATTTCAACAAATATAGTTTTTTAATTATAAGGTTTGGTACACAATGATGATGCTTGGTATTCAATATAATGATGTCGTTATTATTGTATCCAATTAAAAGAGGTGATTTTTTTTTCAGGTTGTGGTGGTGGTTGTTAGTATGAATATATATTTAAATCAGCAGATAGTTAACTCTTAAGACAGATACAAAGTGCTGGAGTAACTGGGCGGATCAGGCATTGTCTCTGGAGTACATGGATCGGTGATGTTTTGGGTCGCGTCCCTTCTTCAGATTTCAGACCCGGATCTTTGGTGCTGTGAGTCCGAAGAAGGATCCCGACCCGAAACGTCACCATCTTTTCTCCCCAGAGACGCTGCCTGACCCGCTGAGTTACTCCAGCAATTTGTGTCTATCTTCGGTACAAACCAGCAGCTGAAGTTCCTTTCTACACATTTTGTTCACGGTTCTTTGTTTCCACTGAAAATTGCATTACTTCTATCTTTAAAATGTGATGTGCATTTTCTTTTTAGTGAATCGGAAGTAAAATATTGGAGCAAATTAAACACCCACTATTTTGGGTTGAACATTGTGACAACTGTACGTAAATGGCTGGTTAGTCAGGCTACTGTTGTGGGCACAGATGTTGTGGACACAGATTGTGTAGCTGCTGGATTGTTGCTGAAGTGGCGTGTACTCGGTGTGTTCAACTTGCCTGCAGTCCCACTTGGATGCTGACAGCCCTCCACTTTCCTGGAAGTGTCTGTTGTAAATGTAATGGGGAGATGAAGGAGATTTTCGAATATTAAAGTTAATGGGTAGACTCAAGATATAATGACCAGGAGAAATCAGGCATTGCACCCAAGCCATATGGTTCATTGGTTCAAGTATTTAGAGATACAGCACGGCACCACACCCTTCGGCTCACCAAGTCCACGCCGACCATCGATCACCCGTTCTGTTCACACTAGTTCTGTTATCCAACTTTCGCATCCCCTCCCAAGTCACGAGGGGGGCAATTTACAGAGGCCGATTAACTACACATTGGAGGAAACCCAAATAGGCAGTGCTACCCAATTCAAGGATATCTCAACAATTATCATGTATTGTCCAGTGTTGTGCCAAATCTACGAAATATTCAGCTAATGTCTCAGCAACCAGCAGATGGAATTCTAGCTGGTACTTTGGGAGATTGATGTCTAGGTACTAACCCCAACATCGAAGGGTTCTAAAGGAGGCTCCCCTCAAAAAGTGCAGCCAGCATCATCAGAGACCCACACCACCCTGGCCAGGGGCTCATTACGCTCCTGCTATCGGGAAGCAGGTACAGGAGTCTGAAAGGTGTTATGTTCAGGAACATCATCTTCCCAACAGCCATCAGGCACTTGAACACGACAAACACTGACTAAACTATGAACTGTGGACTGTGTTTGGTTGCACCTTAGGGCAGCACAGTGGTGCAATGGTAGAGTTGCTGCCTCACAGTGTCAGAGACCCAGGTTTCATCCTGAATATGGGAGCTGTATGGAGTTTATACGTTCTCCCGTGACCGCGTGGGTTTTCTCCTGGTGCTCTGGTCTGCTCCCGCGTTCCAAAGACACGCAGGTTTGTAGGTTAATTGGCTTCCGTAAATTGTCCATAGTGTGTAGGATATAACCAGTGTACCAGCTGATCGCTGGTCGGCAAGGACTTGGTGGACTGAAGGGCATGTTTCCGTGCTGTATCTCTTAAAGAAAAATGGACTTTGGGATTTTTTGTAGTAGTATTGGAGGTTATTAATTGATTTAATTTTGTTTTGTGTATTATATGTTATCTATGAGTATTGTGTTTACAAACCTGGTATGTCATGGAAAGGAGGAACTTCATAGTTCTATTGGCTGTAACAGAATAAGTAATTTCTCATGCTTTAATGGGACATTAAAACTTACTGAATAGTGAAAGGCCTGGGATAGAATGGATATTGAGAGTATGTTTCCACCAGTGGGTGATTCTAGGACCTGAGGCCATAGCCTCAGAATAAAAGGATGTACCATTAGAAAGGAGATGAGTACGAGCTTCTTTGGTCAGAGGGTGGTGAATCTGTGGAATTCATTGCCACAGAGGGCTGTGGAGGCCAAGTCATTGTGTATTTTTAAGGTGGAGATTCTTGATTAGTACCGCTGTCAAGGGTTATGGGGAGAAGGCAGGAGAATGGGGTTGAGAGGGAATGATGGATCAGCCATGATTGAACGGAGTAGTCTTGATGGGCCGAATGGCCTAATTCAGCTCCTAGAACTTATGGACCTATGAACGTTGTTGACTCTTGATGTTTGGTCATCCAGATGTTTTTGTGCCATTATCAAAAGGTCATCATCGCGTAGGGTTTTCTGGGTGAGGAACAGAGAAGTTGAACTTGGGTAGTTCAGGCACATCTTTGCCACAGTTGTGAATCAATCGCTGACGTTTGTTCTCCTTGTGAACTTTCAGGAGGTCTAAAACATGGAACCAGTGGAGAAATGGAACAAAGACTTGCTCGTTCTCAAGCTTCTGAACAACAAGTTGAACTCAAAGGGAAATGGGACCAAAGGTAGGGATGTTTGGCACTATAACCATGAAAAGATTGTGTACTGTCAGGATAATCTTCATTTGAATTTAAAATATCTTAATATACAATATTTTGGATGAATTGTTTCAGGGTTCTATGCCAGAACCTCTGTCATTTGCGATAAGTATATAATTACTTGGATGCAAATGTAGATGGATTGGTTAGTAAGTTTGCAGATGGCACCAAGTTTTCTGCGGTCATGAAATGTGAAGAAGGCTTCAAAGTATACAGCGGGATATAGATCAATGGATGGGGAAGTGGCAGATGGAGTTTAGTCCAAGCAAATGGGAGGTGGGAGATTGAATACAAGGAGAAAATATACAATTAATGGCAAAACCTTTAGCAACATTGATGTACAGAGGGAGGTTGGGGTCCAAGTCGATAACCCCCTGAACCTGGCAGCACTGGTAGATAGAGTGATAACGAAAGCATGCAGTGGGCATTGAGTATAAGAGTCAGGAAGTCACGATGCTAATTTGTAGGGTTTTAATTTGGCTGCTTTTGGTGTATTATGTGCAGTTCTGGTCGCCCCATTACAGGAGGCTGTTGGAGAGGATGAAGAGGAGGTTTACCAGAATGATTCCTGGATTAGGGAATATAAACTACGGGGAGAGGTTAGAGCGACTTGGATCGTTTTCCCTGGAATGACAGAAGCTGAGAGGATACCTAAATGATATATAACATATGAGAGGCATAGTTAGGGTAGACAGTCAAAACCTTTTACCCAAATACTAAAATGAATATAAAATACTACAGGGCATTGCCTTAAGGTGAGAGGGACAAAGTTTAAAGGAGATGTGCAGGGCATGTTTGTTTACACAGAAGGTGGTTGGGGCCCAGAACTTGCTGCTGAAATTGATTGAAAGGTGGTGGTGGTGGAGGCAGATTTAATTGGAGATTTGAGAGCGTTTTGTACAGTTACATGTACAGGTACATGGAGGGATATGGATTATGAGTAGGCAGATACGAATTAGACTTAGTAGCATGTTCGGCATGGACATTGTGGGCCTGTTCCTGTGTTGTACTGAGCTATGATGTCAGACTGAGGAGGGGTCCCGACCCGAAACGTCACCCGTCCTTTTCTTCCAGAGATGCTGCCTGGCCCGCTGAGTTGCTCCAGCACTTTGTCTCTATCTTTGCTGTGCTGCTAATGAGACCAGCATAGCAGTTGTTACGTAACCCCATCAGGCTCCAAAGAATGGGTTACAGACTCAAACTGAGTCGGGTGCAGAGTGAAAGATTGGATTATGGTGCCTTTAGTGTAAAGTTAATGATGCATCTAATATTTTCATTGATTGAAAAATACAGTATAGAAATAGGCCCTTCGGCCCTTTGCATCCGCGCTGACCATTGATCAGGGGGCAGAATGCTAGAAAAGAGGGGGCTGCAGGACAAAGCCTGATGAGTGATAGGTGGATACAGGGGAGGGGAGTTTTGATGGATAGACAGAGGTGAAAGAGAGACAGAAGGGTCAGATAAGGAGAGAAGAGGAGTGAATTGAAATTGATTGAAAGATACAGCATGAAAACAGGCCCTTCAGCCCACCGAGTCCGTGCTGACCAACGATCACCCGTTCTCACCTGCTCTATGTGATCCCGCTTTCACATCCGCTCCCTACACACTAAGGGGAAATGTTACAGGGGGCCGATTAACCTACAAACCCGCACATCTTTGGGACGTGGGAGGAAGCAGAGCACCCGGAGGTAACGCATGCGGTCTCAGGGAGAACGTGCAAACTCCACACACAGACAGCACCCGAGGTCAGGATTGAGCCCGGGTCTCTGGCGCTGTGAGGCAGCAGCGCTACCCGCTGCGTCACTGTACTGCCGCCCGGATAGGCTTTTCCCCAATTTTTCTCTGCCATATTATATTCTAAAGAAAAGGCCAATTTTCCCCAAAACTTCCCCAGCCCCTTTGATGGAGGCCGGTTTGGTGTGGGACCAGCATGGGGGATGCGTGCGGTTAAAATATTGTGTTTCTCACAAAATGGAAGCATAGGGCACTCAATAAAGAACAGTGTTCCTCTTTCTAGCTTGTGAGGTAATAGCTGCATTTCACCTGCAGCACCCGCTGGCTACTAGTCATCATATGAACAAAAGATCCAACTCCAATTATGGTGCTTTCAATATTAAATTATTAGTACCTTTAATACTTCGACCCATCAACTCCATGCCGACCGTCAATCACCCATTCGCACTAGTTCTGTGTTATGCCACTTTCCCATCCACTCCCTACACCTCGGGGCAATTTACGCAATTGAATCTACAAACCGATGTGTCGTTAGTATATGGGAGAATTCCTAGCTCCCATCTCTTTTCCAGCTTTCTCCCCCCTTCTGCAATCAGTCTAAAGAAGGATCCAAAATGTCCCCTATCCATGTCCTCCAGAGACACTGCCTGCCCCACTGAGTTACTCCTGCACTTTTGCATTTTTTCCCCTTGTAAACCAGCATCTGCTGTGAGGTTCAAGTTTATTATTGTCATGTGTACCAAGCTACAGTGAAAAGCTTTGCTTTGCTTGTCCTTCAATCAAATAATACTATGCCTGAATACAATTAAGTCACACTCGCATACAATTGGTAGAGCACAGTGGAGAAACAGTGCAGAATATAGTTCTCAGCATTGCAGCGCATCAGTTCCAGAGACCGAGTCCAATGTCCTCAATGGGGTCGAGCTGAATGGGACAGTACCCTGGCTTATGGAAGAACTGTTCAGAAGGCTGATCACAGAGGGGAAGAAACAGTTCCTGACTCTGATGATGCGCACTTTCAAGCTTTTGTACCTCCTGCCAAATGTTAGCGGGGAGAAGAAGGAATAACCGGGTGGGCCAAGTCTTTGATTGTGTTGGCTGCTTTTCTGAGGCAACGTGAAGTGTAATGGGAATCAATGGTGGGAAGTCTGGTTTGTGTGATCAACTGGGCTACATCCACAACTCTCTGCAATTACTTATGGTCTTGGGCAGAGCTGTTCCCAAACCGAGCTTGATGCAACCCGGCAGTATAATGTCTATGGTGGGTACACAAAAATGCTGGAGAAACTCAGCGGGTGCAGCAGCATCTATAGAGCGAAGGAAATAGTCAACGTTTCGGGCCAAAACCCTTCTTCAGACTGCTCCAGACCTAAATAATTTCTATGGTGTATTTGTAGAAGTTTATGAATTATTGGAGACAGTCCAAATTTCCTCGGTCACCCAAAGCTAGTAGAGGGTTCCTTCTTGGCTGTTGGTTTGATGTGTCTGGTCCACGATAGTTCATTGGCAATATTAACACCAAGGAACTGGAAATCTCAACTATTTCTTCCTGGTTTCTCCATGTAGGAATGCGAAATGGGTGATGTTTTTGACCCCCATTGTGAAATGTATGAAGGTTTTGAGCCACAATTGGCTCCTTTTTAACCCAAATAATTGCAACTACAAACTGGACATCCCACAGATAGTAATGATGTCCCGAAGTATGTAATTTTGAGGGTCAGATTTTATACAGTTGGTTCAGGAGCAAAAAAGGGCTCACAGTTGCGTTTCATCATGTTGCCCCTTTCAGGACATCGCAAGCGCTTACTGTCAATTAGATACCTATGCAGCATAGTTACTGTTGATTTGTAGGAAAAGCCACACCATCTTAGCGAGACCCGGGTTCGATCCCGACAACGGCTGCTGTCTGTAGGGATTTTGTACGTTCTCCCCGTGACCACGTGTGTTTTCTCCGAGATCTTCGGTTTCCTCCCACACTCTAAAGACGTACAGGTAATATAGGTTAATTGGCTTGGTGTATGTGTAAATTGTCACTCGTGTGTGCAGGATAGTGTTAATGTGCGGGGATCGCTGGTCGGTGTTGACTCGGTGGGTCGAAGGACCTGTTTCCGCACTGTATCTATAAACTAAACTAAATCTTCACATGGCAAACTCACAGAGGAGTATGTTGATGATTAGAAATAACAGTTTTTAGAATATTGAGCAATGCTTTGACAGACATTAATGTAAATAGTGCTGGGAATTGCTGTTATCTTTGAATGATGGATGGCAATTTCATAATAATTGATCCATGCAGTGTAACGATACAGCAGCCATTCATTGACTGCTCACATTGTAATGATTACCCTTGTGTAGACTGCTCTTGCAGGAGGTATCTTTTATTTGTCTTCATCTCTGGCAGGTTGACAAAGTATCTTAGCATTATGTATATTAAAATAAAAACCTACCAGATTTCCACAATAAAAACAGAAAATGTTGAAAACATTGAGAAGATCGGACAGCATTTGTGGACACTGTTTACTTCATCTACACTTCACACTGCCTCAGAAAAGCAGCCAACATAATCAAAGGCTTGTCCCACCCCGGTCATTCCTTCGTCTCCCCACTCCTCTTGGGCAAAAGCTACACAACCCTTTATCTTACTGTACGTACAGAAAGCGAGCACCGCCAGCTTCCTCCCCTCTGTTATTGAGTTTGTACATTGTCCCTGTGAACGTGTACGTTTTCCCCGGGTGCTCCGATTTCCTCCCACACTCCAAAGACAGGCAGGTTTGTAGGTTAATTGGCTTCTGCAAAGATTGTAAATTGCCGCTGGTATGTAGGGTAGCACTAGTGTACGGGGATCGCCAGTCGGCGCCGTCTCGGTGAACCAAAGGGCCTGTTTCCGCACTGTATCTCTAAACGAAACTAAATGTACCTAGGTACAGTGAAATTCTTTGTGTGGGCATTCGATGCACAAAGTACGCAAAGAGTCGCCACAAGTCCACTGCCGTCGAAGTTACAAACTTATTCATTCCAGTTCGGATAGTCCCTCATTGCGTCTTGTGGTCTTGGCATCATGTTCAGCACGGACATTGTGGGCCAAAGGGCCTGTTCCTGTTCTCTACCATTCTACTTACTATGACTGAATTTAAAGTGAGAAATATAAATGATCACAAACTTGGTTAGACACAAAATGCTCGAGTAACTCAGCGGGAGAGACAGCATCTCTGGAGAGAAGGAATGGGTGACGTTTTGTGTCTATCTTTGGTTTAAACCAGCATCTGCAGTTCCTTTTTACACATCACAAACTTATTGACTTTTGTGCTTTTTTTCTACAGGAATGATAGCTAAGAACCTCCTACAAATATTGAAGATCCGTGACTGTTTACCGCTCTCCACTCCTCATTCAGATTGTGGTGCAGGTTTGTACTCTCTCCCGCATTGCTTTGGGAATCATTTGTTTTGGAGGGTGTCAGCTGTACCGAGATTATCGGGCAGATCTGTGTTACTTAACGCAAGATTGGCTGGAGTGTAGATATGGATGTACAGTATGTTACCCCAATCACAATGCTCCTGCTTTCATACAGGCCCTAGGTTTCAC
The DNA here is from genome assembly GCF_028641065.1 of Leucoraja erinaceus. Taxonomy (NCBI): domain Eukaryota; kingdom Metazoa; phylum Chordata; class Chondrichthyes; order Rajiformes; family Rajidae; genus Leucoraja; species Leucoraja erinaceus. The sequence goes on from NC_073394.1 coordinate 20,909,785, forward strand.
CTTCACTCTGCAGATGCTCCAAGGATGACCATCTATTGCCCAAAATACATCATGATCTTAACTTAATGTGACCCTTGTTATGTTGTCAAGAGTAACAGTCATATAGCGCAGCGAAGCAGGCCCTTCAGCCCAACTCATCCATGCCGACCAAAATGCCCCATCTACCCAAGTCCCACCTGCTTGTGTTTGACCTATATCCCTTTAAACCTTTATTCTATCCCTGCCTCTGTCTTTTTCTGTGTCCGTGTCTGTGTGTGTCTCTCTGTCTCTCTTTCTCCATCTGTATATGTGTGCGTGTGTCTATTACTCTCTGTCTGTCCATGTGTGTCTGTCCATGTGTGTCTGTCCATGTGTGTCTGTCCATGTGTGTCTGTCCATGTGTGTCTGTCCATGTGTGTCTGTCCATGTGTGTCTGTCCATGTGTGTCTGTCCATGTGTGTCTGTCCATGTGTGTCTGTGTGTCTGTCCATGTGTGTCTGTCCATGTGTGTCTGTCCATGTGTGTCTGTCTCTCTGTCTCTCTGTCTCTCTGTCTCTCTGTCTCTCTGTCTCTCTGTCTCTCTGTCTCTCTGTCTCTCTGTCTCTCTGTCTCTCTGTCTCTCTGTCTCTCTGTCTCTCTCTCTCTGTCTCTCTCTGTCTCTGTCTCTCTCTCTCTCTCTCTGTCTCTCTCTCTCTCTCTCTCTCTGTCTCTCTCTCTCTCTCTCTCTCTCTCTCTCTCCCTCTCTCTCTCTCTCTCTCTCTCTCTCTCTCTCTCTCTCTCTCTCTCTCTCTCTCTCTCTCTCTCTCTCTCTCTCTCTCTCTCTCTCTCTCTCTCTCTCTCTCTCTCTCTCTCTCTCTCTCTCTCTCTCTCTCTCTCTCTCTCTCTCTCTCTCTCTCTCTCTCTCTCTCTCTCTCTCTCTCTCTCTCTCTCTCTCTCTCTCTCTCTCTCTCTCTCTCTCTCTCTCTCTCTCTCTCTCTCTCTCTCTCTCTCTCTCTCTCTCTCTCTCTCTCTCTCTCTCTCTCTCTCTCTCTCTCTCTCTCTCTCTCTGTCTCTCTCTCTCTCTCTCTCTGTCTCTCTCTCTGTCTCTCTCTCTCTCTCTCTCTCTCTCTCTCTCTCTCCTCCATCTCTCTCTCTCTCTCCATCTCCCCCTCCCATGTTTCTCCCTATCACTGACTGCTTCCCATTCCTCTTCCATTGACATCTGCAATTCCCTGGCATGTCTCTCCCTCCTCCTCCCACCCATTCATCCCACATTTTGCCACGGAGAGTGCGTGCTTCACTCCCTCCCACTCAGCTTGCACCCTCTGTGAATCTCTTCAACGCCTGGCTTTGCTTGCAATAACAAACGCTTTTAATTGCAAAAAGCAAATGGGAACCTGAGCAATATGTTTGCTAGATTCGGAGGTTCGGCCAATCTAGTGTCGGGCTGGAGAAGGCCACTGTTTACCCTGGTGACGGACATAAAAAGACAAGATCACCAGAGTAAGCGGCCACATTTCAGGCTGATCACTTTGGTGCTTTTGTCTCGAGACACACACGCACACACACACACGCACTACTCTTTGTGTTAATGTTTAGCCAGTAACTTTGTTATCGTGCTAAGCACGTGGTACATGCTTTGTAAAGTAAAAGGAACTACCCCGAGTCACCGTTCTCATAGGGTTTGTAGCAGTGGGTTTGAATTGACCATAGTTTTATTACCAAGAATGAAGATATGTATATTATTCACAAGACCTGGGGTTGGACAAAAGATTCCACAAGCAAAAACGACAGTGGCTGTTGCCATAGGAAGCCAGTTGATTACTATCCGTTGGTAAGAACAAGATTTTTTGTATATTTTGTGGAGAATCCCCCTCCCTACCTTCACACCTAAGACTCTAAAAAAGATGGCTCACTGTCTGATTGACAACCTTCCCTAGAATCTCTTGAATTTTATTTCTACATCAGCCTGAAGTCTTTCTTGCAACAGTGGCGCAGCGGGTAGAACTGCTGTCTAACCGCGCAGGAGACTCGGGTCCGATCCTGACCTCGGGCGGTATCTGTGTGTGGAGTTTGCACGTTCTCCCTGCGACCACGTGGGTTTCCTCCGGGTGCTCCAGGTTTCCTCCCACATCTCAAAGATGTGCGGGTTTGTTGGTTAACTAGCCTCTGAAAATTACCCATAGTGTGTAGGAACTGGGTGAGAAAGTGAGATAACATAGAACGATGGTCAGTGGTGATCAATGGTCGATGGGCCGAAGGGCCTGTTTCCATGCTGTATCTTTCAATTAATTTTAATTCACCCATCTCTATATCTGACATCCTTAGGTCTCTTTTTCATCTCTAGCCTTTGTCTACCCATCTGCCTTTCAAAACCCCTCTGCCCTATATCCACCTATCACTTATCAGTCTTGGTCCTGCCCCCACCTCTCTTTTCCAGCTTCCCCACTCCTGCCCCCACCCCCGGACTGAACAAGGGTCCCGATGTGAAACGTTGCCTGTCCACTCCCTCCACAGATGCTGCCTGACCCGCCGAGTTCCAGCAGCACTTTGTGTTTTAACACAGAGATTTACAGATTCCTGATTAGTAAGCGTGTGGGGGGTTGTGGGGAGAAGGCAGGAGATTGGGGTTGAGAGGAAAAGAGCGATCAGCCACCATTGAATTGCGGAGTAGACTTGATGGGTCGAATGGTCGAATTCTGCTCCGAGAACTTATGAACTTACTCAAGATTCCAGCTTCTGCATTTCCATCTGTCTACAACGCCTCCTTTCCTTCTGAAATGTAAATGCATTTGAGCATATTTTGCTCGTAGTGTGCTTTCTAAATATTGTGGCAGAAATATCAGGTTTGCTTCTCTGAAGTGGCTCGTATGATTGAGGCTGGGAATAGACACACTGCAGCAGCCTGCCCTCTCCTGGAAAGTGGGCACAAGAGGCATTAGCCTGGAGCACTTGGTGAAAATTAAATTTCTGCACGGATGTTGACCTGGTGACTAGTTCGTGCTCAACTCCATTATTGATTCTTCAATAAAGAACAAAAGCCCACAGACACGGTGCGGTTATTTTTATCAGTCAAGGCTCGGGTCCTAATCTGAAATGAGATTGCAATGGGACGCCTCCAGGTGTGACAGGCAAAGATAGAAGGAGAAGTACAGGACATGGGGAGTGTTGGGGGCCTGGAGCCTCAGGAAGTGAACTGCTGATACTGGTTCACTAAAATATTCCTGCATTCCATCCGCTCCCTTCCTCTCTCTCTCCCCCTCCCCCATCCTAGTTATCCTATGAGTTCCACTGTTCGTATCTTTGTATCCCTCTTGCTATCACAACAATGGGCCATTCTAGGTCATCTGTTGTCAGACCTGATTTGTCCTGGCCTTTTGTTCCCCCCCCCCCCCCCCCCCCCCCCCCCCCCCCCCCCCCCCTTCAGTCTGAAGAAGGGTTCCAACCCGAAACATTACCTACTCCTTTCCTCCAGAGATGCCGCCTGACCTGCTGAGTCGCTCCAGTGTCTATCTTGGATATGATAGTGAGTTTAAGAGGCTTTTTGGCGGGAGGGGAATGGAAGGATATGATTCACGTGGAGACAGAGGAGATTAGTTTAATTTGGCTTCATGTTTGGCACAATGACTTTAGTTTAGTTTAGAGATGCTGTGTGGAAACAGGCCCTTCGGCTCACAGAGTCCGCGCCAACCAGCGATCACCCCGTACACGAGTTCTATCCTACAAAATAGGGCCAATTTACAGAAGCCAATTAACTTAAACCCGCATGTCTTCTGAACGTGGGAGGAACTAGAGCACCTGGAAAAAACCCACATGGTCGGGAGGAGAACGTACAAACTCCATAAAGACAGCACCTGTGGTCATGATCTAACCCGGGTCTCTAGCGCTGTAAGGCAGCAACTCTACCGCTGTGTCACCGTGCCATAATTTCCCACACGAGCCACTTGATCTCTGCTTGCCTTCAGTCGTTATGAGCTACACATTTATGGGACGTAAATGTTATTCCCATTAACGTTTATCTGTGCACTGTGGACGGTTTGATTGTATTCATGTATATATAGACTGGATAGCACGCAAACAAAAACTTTTCACTGTACCTCGGTACATGTGACAATAAGAAAAACTAGAACTAAACTATCTACTTTGTTAGAGGATGGACACAAAATGCTGGAGTCGGGGCCTGTCCCACGTGGGTGTCATTTGTGCGTCACGCAGGTGACGCGCGAAGATTTTGTGAATCCCAAAATCCCGTGGCGGTGCGCGGAACCGTGCGTCACTGCCTACATCACCACGCACCATGCGCACGTAATGCACGCCATGCACGCATCACATGCGCGTCACAACACGTAAATGATGTCGCGTAAATGACGCGCAAATTACGCCCACGTGGGACTGGCCCTTAACTCTGCGGGACAGGCTGCATCTCTGGAGAGAAGGAATGGGTGACGTTTCGGGTTGAGAGGAGTATTGTGTGCAATTTGCGTTGCCCTATTATAGGAAGGGTATTGAGGTTTTGGGGACCCGAATCGTCATCCATTCCTTCTCTCCAGACATGATACCTGCACCCGCTGAGTTTCTCCAGCTTTTTTTGTGTACCTATGATACATGTCCCGCTGAGCTACTGTAGCATGTTGCAGGATTTTGTGTCTTATCATCGGTGAAAACCAGCTTCTGCAGTTGCTTCCGACATGTTTCGCAATTTTCTCTTTTATTCCACAGGTTCATGCCCAGATTTGGGAATGAGTAGAAGCGAGAGACCAGGTTACAAACACATAACCATGACCTCCACCCCCAAGCTCCCGGTCCGGTCACACCGACCCCTCTGTCTATCGGTCTCCTCGGACGGAAACGGGCGATACGCAGCTTTGGAATCTCAGGATTTTAAAAGCAGCCTGAAATCCCAGGTAAACGCAGTGATGTTGTGCATGGGATATTGGTATCATTATGGGATATGTTATGCATGGAATATCGTTCACTCCGGGTACAGCCGGGTATTCATTGTAAAGAAACATGGCCACGTGTGGTTGGGTTGAGGAGTTGGCTAAGAAATGCAGTGGAAACTCTGAAGAGGATTAGATACTGTATTTGACCACATAGATCGGGGATCAAGACAATAACCGCTTGTAAATAAAGTTCTACAGAAATCCGTGGCCTGGAATGAAGAGGAAGAAGGAATTAAGATGCTCCAGCACTTTGTCTTTTTTTTTGAAAGCCAGCAGCTGCAATTTCTGTGTCTCCAAACAATTGAAAGAACCTGAAGAAGGGTCCCAGGGTCTCTCTCTTGGGTATCGAAGTGAATCGGACAGTACCCTAGCTTAAAAGGGAGGGAGAGAGAAAACGGGGAATTACAGACCAGTTAGTCTAACATCGATAGTGGGGAAACTGCTCGAATCAGTTATTAAAGATGGGATAGCAGCACATTTGGAAAGTGGTGAAATCATTGGACAAAGTCAGCATGGATTTATGAAAGGTAAATCATGTCTGACGAATCTTATAGAATTTTTCGAGGATGTAACTAGTAGAGTGGATAAGGGAGAACCAGTAGATGTGTTATATCTGGACTTCCAGAAGGCTTTCGACAAGGTCCCACATAAGAGATTACTATACAAACTTAAAGCACATGGTATTGGGGGTTCAGTAATGATGTGGATAGAGAACTGGCTGGCAGACAGGAAGCAAAGAGTAGGAGTAAACGGGTCCTTTTCACAATGGCAGGCAGTGACTAGTGGGGTACCGCAAGGCTCAGTACTGGGACCCCAGCTATTTACGATATATATTAATGTTTTGGACGAGGGAATTGAATGCAACATCTCCAAGTTTGCGGATGACACGAAGCTGGGGGGCAGTGTTAGCTGTGAGGAAGATGCTAGGAGGCTGCAAGGTGACTTGGATAGGCTGGGTGAGTGGGCAAATGCATGGCAGATGCAGTATAATGTGGATAAATGTGAGGTTATCCACTTTGGTGGCAAAAACAGGAAAGTAGATTATTATCTGAATGGTGGCCGATTAGGAAAGGGGAAGATGCAACGAGACCTGGGTGTCATGGTACATCAGTCATCAAAAGTAGGCATGCAGGTGCAGCAGGCAGTGAATAAGGCGAATGGTATGTTAGCATTCATAGCAAAAGGATTTGAGTATAGGAGCAGGGAGGTTCTACTGCAGTTGTACAGGGTCTTGGTGAGACCACACCTGGAGTATTGCGTACTGTTTTGGTCTCCTAATCTGAGGAAAGACATTCTTGCCATAGAGGGAGTACAGAGAAGGTTCACCAGACTGATTCCTGGGATGTCAGGACTTTCATATGAAGAAAGACTGGATAGAGTCGGTTTGTATTCGCTAGAATTTAGAAGATTGAGGGGGGATCTTATATAAACTTACAAAATTCTTAAGCGGTTGGACAGGCTAGATGCAGGAAGATTGTTCCCGATGTTGGGGAAGTCCAGAACAAGGGGTCACAGTTTAAGGATAAGGGGGAAATCTTTTAGGACCGAGATGAGGAAAACCTTTTTCACACAGAGAGTGGTGAATCTCTGGAATTCTCTCCTGCAGAAGGTAGTTGAGGCCAGTTCATTGGCTATATTTAAAAGGGAGTTAGATGTGGCCCTTGTGGCTAAAGGGATCAGGGGGTATGGAGAGAAGGCAGGTACAGGATACTGAGTTGGATGGTCAGCCATGATCATATTGAATGGCGGTGCAGGCTCAAAGGGCCGAATGGCCTACTCCTGCACCTATTTTCTATGTTTCTATGTTAAGGAAGGACTGTTCAGAAGCCTGATAACAGAGGGAAGAAACTGTTCCTGAGCATGGTGGTGCTCGCTTTCAAGCTTCTGTATCTTCTGACCAATGGGAGTGGGGAGAAGAAGGAATGGCCGGGGTGGGACAAGTCCTTGATTTAGTTGGCTGCTTTTCCCAGGCAGCGTGAAATGTAGATGGATTCGATGGTGGTGAATCTGGTCTGTGTGATGGACTGGGCTACATCTACAAGTCTCTGCAATTTCTTGTGGCCTTGGGCAGAGCTTTTCCCAAACCAAACTGCGATGCTTACCATGGTTTAGTTCAGAGATACAGCATGGAAACAGGCCCTTCGGCCCATTGGGTCCACTATGTTACCCCTCTTTTACATCCACTCCCTACGCTCCAGGGGCAATCTTACAGAGGCCAATTAACTTACAAACCTGCACATCTGTGGAATGTGGGAGGAATCCAGAGCACCCGGAGAAAACCCACGTGGTCAAAGGGAGAACATGCAAACTTCACACATACACAGCACCCACGGTCAAGATTGAACCCAGGTGTCTGGCGCTGAGAGGCAACGATTCTACCTGATACGTCACTGTGCCACCCTTAAAGTATCAGAACTCGGTTTACAAAAACTATCCAATTCTTAAATAACTTACTTCCAATGCATTATTTTATTTTAGTGTAATTATATTTTCTCATGATATTTTCCCTTACACTTTTGCCATCCTTTTTTTGTTTCAGATGGACAAGGCTACTGGAGCCTCTAGCAGCACGGGATCTTTGGAGAGAGCTTCGCTCTTTTGTGCTTCTGGGTCAACCTCAACGACATCAAATTTAACGGGTTCCAACGAAGCCCTGGCCAAGACCAAGTCTTCCAGCAGATTCTCTCGGTTCTCAGCGCCTTGGAACAGCAGCTCGGAGTCTGACTCCAACCCGCCCTCGAGGACCGGCTCCAAGAGACTCAAGAACCACAGCCGCAAGACGGCGAACAAAACGGACAGTCCAAAGGACAGCAAGCGCGGCATCCCCGAGCAGCTACAGTACTCTGAGCCCGTCATCGCCAAGGTGACGGAGTACATTTACGTGGGGAATGTGAACGCCGCCTACAGTGGACGCGTCCTGTGCAGAAACAACATCGATAGCATCATCGACATGAGCAACCTACCCGAGGAGTCCAACATGTCCCTCATCCCATGCACCTGCACAAAGAACGTAAAGCACAGCTGGTCTCGACTCAAGGTCAACATCAGAGACTTCTCCAACGATGACGTGTTCCCTCTGAAGGAACATTGCTTCGAGGACATTAACGGCTGCATCAGCGCATCAGCAGAGAAACAGAAGCGAGTCCTGGTTCACTGCCGGGATGGGTACTCCTTGGCGCCGACTTGTATCATACAGTTCCTCATGTTGAAACAAAACATGCATCTCTTGACAGCGTACGAATTTGTGAGATCCAAGTATCCTCTCAACATCAAGGAACACCATCAGAATCTCTTGGTGACGCTGGAAAAGTCTCTCAGACCAGGCAAAACGGACCCCGAGTGTTTTAAACAAGCTCTGTCTCGAAAGATAGCTTGGACTTAATCCCAAATGCTTGTATCTTCACAGCCTGGTCCAAATAAATGCCTTAAAGTTTCCCCTCACAGAGTCAATTAATCAAAAGTTAGAAACTGGAAACAATTGCCTGCAACTTTGCTTGGCTTGAATATTTTGTTTCGGGTACAAAACTTGGACATATGTGTCCCTTCCTGGGGCATTTACATACACTTTTATAAATTGTCCCTTCGTTTCTTTCTGCATTGAATTGTTCCCTTAATTTATTTGTTTAATTTTCCAAATGGAATAAATAAAAGAGTGATGAATTATTGGATTGAACACATTTTGATGCAATGAATGATTATTCCGAGCCCCACTGACAAGTTTGTCTATCATAAAAACAATGACGATAGTTTAGTTTAGTTTATTGTTGTCACGTGCACCGAGATACAGTGAAAAGATTTTTTTGCTGGGTGCTATTCAGTCAGCAGAAAGACTACATTATTACAATCAAGCTGTCCAAAGTATACAGATACAGCGTGGAAATAGGCCCTTTGGCCCACCGTGTCCGCGATGACCAGCGATCCCCGTACATTACACACACTAGTGTGAAAAAATAACATTTGTACCAAGCCAATTAACCTACAAACCTGTACGTCTTTGGAGTGTGGAGGAAACCAAAGAACTCGGAGAAAACCCACGCAGATCATGGGGAGAACGTACAAACTTCGTACACGCAACACCCGTAGTCAGGATTGAACCCGAGTCTCTGGTTACGTAAGGCAGCAACTCGACCGCTGCGCCAATGTGTTAGATAAAGTTCAGTAAAGTCCAATTCAAGATAGTCTGAGGGTCTCCAATGAGGTAGATTGTAGCTCAGGACCACTCTCTGGTTAGTGATAGGATGGTTCAGTTGCCTGATAATAGCTGGGAAGAAACTCTGTGAATCTGGTGGTTTGTGTTTTGTGACCAGGTGTGGCCTCGAGGATTGGTGCTGGTCCCATTACTGTTTGTGGTTTATATCACCAATTTGGATGAGAATGTAGATGGCATGATTAGTGAGTTTGCGGATGACATGGAAGTGGATGGTATCGCAGATAGCGAATATGGTTACCAAAAATTACAGCAGGATCTTGATCAGTTGGGGAGAAGGCAGGCACGGGTTATTGATTGGGGACGATCAGCCATGATCACAATGAATAGCGGTGCAGGCTCGAAGGGCCGAATGGTCTCCTCCTGCACCTATTTTCTATGTTTCTAGTTACGCAAATGGAATGAGCTACCACGGGTGGTGGTGGAGACAGCTACAATAGTGGTGTTGAAGACGATTTGGGATAGGCACATGGTTATGCAGGGAATGGATGGATATTGAACAAGTACAGGCAGGTAAGAGTTGATCTTGGCATCATGTTCATCGCAGACATTGTGGATCGAAGGACCTGATCCTGTCTATGCCAAACATGATGCCAAGATAATCTCATCTGTTTATGCGTGATCCACATCCCTCCATTCCATGTGTCTATCTACAATCTTCTTAAACGCCATTACTATCTATCTGCCTCCACCTCCACCTCCATCCCTGATGTCGTCTGGCCCAATGGAGGAAGTATATTTTGCTCATATAGCTCAGAGGAGCATAAGTGGAAAGGGCTGTCATTACTGGTGAACCTAACAATACTATTGGCACAGCGCCAGAGATCCAGGGTTGATCCTGACTACAGGTGCTGTCTGTATAGAGTTTGTATGTTCTCCCTGTAACCGTGTGTGTATTCACTGGTTTTCTCCCACAACTCCAAAGAGGTACAGGTGTGTAGGCTTAAGGGCTTCTGTAAATTGTTTATATTGTGTAGGACTGAACTAGTGTAGGAGGAGATTGCAGGTCAGCGTGGACTTGGTGTGCTGAAGGGTCTGTTTCCACGTTCTATCTCTAAAAACAAAAGTCACAACTCACCAATTTTAGTGCAGTTCTGGTCATCCTAAATCAGGAAGGATAAGGAGACTATGGAGAGGGTTGGGAGGAGGTTTACCAGAATGATGCCTGGATTAGAAGGTACTAGCTACAGGGGAAAAGCTGGTCTGACTTGGATTGAAGATCAGACTTCTGATAGCATATAAAATTATGAGAAACATAGATATTCAACACCAAATGGCATAGCTTTAATGTGAGAGGAGCAAAGTTTAGAGGAGATGTGCGCGGCAAGTTTATTACACAGTGTAGTAGGTGCCTGGAATGAGCTGCCAGAGGTGGTGGTGGAGGCAAGTACAATACAGTAGAGGTGTTTAGGAGGCGTTTAGATAGGTGTGGATATTCAGGGAATGGAGGGATATGGATCATGTGCAGACAGCTATGAGTCGGGCATCAGGATTGGCATGGACATTGTAGGCCGCAGGACCTCTTCCTGTGCTCTATTGTTCGATGTGTAGGAAGGAACTGCAGATGCTGGTTTACACTGAGGATAGATACAAAATGCTGGAGTAACTCAGCGGGACTGGCAGCATCTCTGGAGAGACAGAATGGGTGACGTTTCGGGTTGAGACCCTTGTTCAGACTGTTGTTCTAAGTTCTAATTTTGTTGTTGTTTCTCCTGGGTAGTGGGCGCTGCTCAATGGCAGCCTCTAGTGGTGATTACTGGTTACAACGGTCCACGTATTTTTCTTTGTTCCAATCCAGGAACAGGAGAAGCTTGTAGGCTTTCTTGAGTGTTTCGGTGAGTATATCGGCTCCTCTTGGCCCCACTGAATGAAACGCCCCATGGAGCAATAACTTCCAACAACCAGGAGGCACGGTGGCACAGTGGTAGAGCTAATGCTTTGCAGTGCCAAAGACCTGGGTTCGATCCTGACTATGGGTACTTGCGTATAGGGACTTTATACGTTCCACCTTTGATCTGCATGAATTTTCTCGGAGATCTTCGGTTTCCTCCCCCACTCCACAGATGTACAGGTTTGTAGGTTAATTGGCTTGGTATAAATATATAAATTGTCCCTACTGTGTGTAGAGTAGTGTTAAAGTGCGGGGATCGCTGGGCGGTGCGGATTCGCTGGTCTGAAGGGCCTGTTTCCTCGCTGTATCTCTGAACTAAACTTTTCACCACCAGATTCCCATCCCCTGGTATTCTTAATTAGCCCAAATATCTAATCCTCTAAGGACCAGAAGCACAGGGAACCGCAGATGTTGGAGTCAAGCAAAACACAAAGTGCTGGAGGAACTCAGCGGGTCAGGCAGCATCTGCCGAATGAATGGATAAACAATGTTTAAGGTTGGACGTCTGAAGGCTGACGAGTTTCACCCTGGTCACTCCCTCTCCCCTCTCCCACCAGGCAAGAGGTACAGAAGTGTGAAAACGCACACCTCCAGATTCAGAGACAGTTTCTTCCCAGCTGTTATCAGGCAACTGAACCATCCTCTCACCAACTAGAGAGCAGTCCTGACCTACTATCTACCACATTGGAAGCCCTCGGGCTATCTTTAATCGGACCTAATTGGACTTTATCTTGCACTAAACATTATTCTTTTTATCCTGTATCTACACTGTGGACGGCTCAATTGTAATCATGTATAGTCTTTCCGCTAACTGGTTAGCATGCAACAAAAAGCTTTTCACTGTACCTTGGTACACATGACAATAAACGATATTAAACTAAGAAGGGTCCATACTGAAATGTTGCCTATCCAACACGCTCCCCAGATGCTGCCTGACCGTGGAATTCCCCAGTTGGCCAGTGTGGGCCGATTAAAATCAAGAGCTATTATGCTTGCTGGTTTCTACAGCTCTTGCCTCTTTTGTAAGCTCCCAACCCCACTCCAGACCCCTTCACACTTGGTGTAAATGTTCTTGCAACAAGAACTAGGACATGCAAATGCTGATTTGCTGAGAAAAGACACAAAGTGCTGGAGTAACTCAGCAGGCCAGGCAGAACCTCCGGAGAACATGGATAGGTGGCATTTCAAATCGGGACCCTTCACTGATTCAATTAGAAGAAGGTCCCGACATGAAAAGTCACCTACCCATGTTCTCCAGAGGTGCTGCCTGACCCGCTGAAGAACCAGGATGGCAGATGTGTTGGATTTACCAGAATGATGCGTGGATTTTCTCTGGAACGTAGAGGTTGAGGGGAAACTTGAAAGGAATATATAACATTATGAAAGGCACACCTTCTTAGATAAAGGGGGTAAATAAATGCTTTTCCCATGGTGGAAATATCAATGACTAGGGGGCATAACATTGTGACTGGGCCAAAGTTTAAAGGAGATGTGCAGGCCATGTGTTTTTACACAGAGTGGTGAGTACCTGGAATGGGAGGCTGGGGCGGGGGTCGGGATGGTGGAGGCAGATGCAACAGGCTCATGGATTCGCAGGGAATGGAGGGATATAGATCATTTGCAGACAGATGACAGTCGTTTAACTTGGCATCATGTTCAGCATGGACTTTGTGGGCCGAAGGGTCTGTTCCTATGCTATATGGGCTGTGCTGTCCTCTCTTTCTGCTTCCATGAAACATCAACTGTGAAAGATATGATTAGATTCCAACACACAGCTAACGTGGCCTGCTTCCGCTATCATCGTAACTTTTTTGCATATCTTTCATGCATTGTTCTTTATCTCTTTAGTCACAGTCTATACCTCTCGTTTCCCTTATCCCTAACTAGTCTGAAGAAGAGTCTTGACCCGGAACGTCACCCATTCCTTCTCTCCAGAGATGCTGCCCTGCCCGCTGAGTTGCTCCAGCATTTTGTGTATATCTTTGCTTAGACTTTTAGTCTACCTTGGGTGATTTATCCCATTCTTATCATTTTCAGAATAGTTTTATTCTTGGTTTTACAGTGAAAATCCCGTTTTCATAAAATGTAGAACTTTTCATGAAATGTTAAACCAATTCAGGAAATGAATCTGCTCAGAACACGTTTGGAGTATTGTGGGCAGTTCACATTGTTCTATTATGGGAAGGGTGTTGAGGTTTTGGAGCAGATGCAGAAGAGATTTACCAGAATGCTACCTGGATTAGATACAGGGAGAGGTTGGACAGATTTGCATTGTTTTCTCTGGAATGCCAAAGGCCTGGTAGAATATGTTCAGAGATCCTTTCTTTGCGTTTGATTTGATTTGGGATTTTAACGGGTTACTTGCTTTTATTAGTTTTATCATTCCTGATGCCATGGAAATATCAAATGGTTTCATTCAGATGAAGAGAAATGTATGAGTTATATGTCAAGTAGATCTTTCATTCACAAGTCAAATCCAGTCCTCTCGAAAGGATTTCCTGACATTATTCTGATGAATTTGACATTACCCACTGTAATAAAGCAGTGCAAAGGTGTGTGTCGTTTTCAGAATGCATGGGCAGAAGATAATAAACATGTAATAGTGCCGATTCTCCTGGATCTTTTCAAGAGAGCAATATACTCACAGTCTGAAGAAGTGTCTCGACCTGAAATGTCACCTATTCCTTTTCTCCTTTGGGGCTGCCTGTCCCGCTGAGTTACTCCAGAGCTTTGTGTCTATATTCCGTGTAAACCAGCATCTGCAATTCCTTCCTACACAAGCAGTATACCGAAACAGGAAGTCAAGATGCAGCTTTATAAAGCCTTTGGTCAGACCACATTGGGAATAATGTACACAGTTCTGGTCACCCCATTATAGGACGGATGTGGAGGCTTTGGAAAGGGTGCAGAAGATGTTTACCAGAATGCTGCCTGGATTAGAGGGTCTTCGACAGACTAATGGACCATTATAGTCTGAAGATGGGTCTCAATCCAAAACATCACCTATCCATGTTCTCCAGAGATGCTGCCTGACCCACTGATTTACTCCCTCACTTTATGTCCTTTTTTGCATTAACCACAGTCTGTAGTTCCTTGCTTCTACAGACCAGTTTAGTTTCATTTTTAGTTTTTAGAAATACAGCGCGGAAACAGGCCCTTCAGCCCACCGGGTTTGTGCTGACCAGCGATCCCCGCATTTTAACACTGTCCTACACACATGAGAGACAATATTTACTTTTACCAAGCCAATTTACCTACATACCTGTACATCTTTGGAGTGTGGGAGGGCACCGAAGATCTCTGAGAAAGCCCACGCGGTCACGGGGAGAACGTACAGACACCGTACAAACAGCACCCGTCAGGATTGAGCTCGGGTCTCCGACGCTGCAAGGCAGCAACTCTTGCGCCATTGTGCCGCCACTGTGTGGTTGACGTGGTCTATGGTCCGTTGACCCTTAATTCTTGTAGATTTGCAGTATGTAGGTGGCACCTCATCACCAACACTCCAATCATGCTGGTGCTCGTGTTGCTATGGCAACCAGAGCCCACTGACTCTGGGCCTTGCAGTAGTTGAAGCATTCAATATAAATCAGATGTTCAGAAATGCACACAGAAAACATGCCGTTGGACATCATTCAACATGTCGTTGAGTTATATTTATGATCAATGAGGTCCCAGTGAGTGGATTTGTTACATTATATTTTTTACATGAATCCAGTTTATCATGTAATCATGTATAATCTTTCTGCTGTCTGAATAGCACGCAACAATAAGTTTTTCACTGTACCTTGGTACACGTGACAATAAACTAAACTAAACTAAAAGGAGATGATTCTGTGTGATAAGCTATATATGCATATGGACAGATGGCTCAATTAGATGGCTCAATCAGATGGCTGTATCATTGAACTAAACTAATGTAAAGATGAGAAAGGATGAAATCTGGGTAAAAGGATAAACAAGGTACATGATTACAATCAAGCCGTCCACAGTGTACAGATACAGGATAAAGGGCATGACGTATCATGCAAGATAAAGTCCAGAAAAGATGATCTGAGGGTCTCCAATGAGATAGATGGTAGCTCAGGACCGCACTCTAGTTGGTGATAGGTTGGTTCAGTTGCCTGACAATAGCTGGGAAGAAACTGTCCTTGAATGTAGAGGTGTGCGTTTTCACAGTTCAGTACCTCTTGCCTGATGGGAGAGGGGAGACGAGGGAGTGACCTGGGTGAGACTGGTCCTCGATTATGCTGGTGGTGTTGCCGAGACAGCATGAAGTGTAGGGAGTCAATGGAAGAGAGGCTGGTTGGTGTGATGGGCTGGGCTGCGTCCACTACTATGTAATTTCTTGGAGTCTTGGATGGAGTTGGATGGCGCTTGGATGGAGCCTTTTATCCTATGATTCTGGGTGCATATACTCCTAAAGCAGTTATTTATTTCAATTCTTCTGCCAATGCATATCCTCATTTGGAAATGTATATCTTAATAAAAAATAAATGGATGGTTGTAGTGCCCTCTTGTGGTGAGGTTTATATCTGCAAGAGTTCACATCACATCTGACAACCTCATCACCTTCATTGGTCAAGTCAAGTCAAGTCAATTTTATTTCTATAGCACATTTAAAAACAACTCTCTTTGACCAAAGTGCTTTACATCAGTGCAGGTGCTAACGTGCTACAAACAGTGGTACATAGATCTAACAATACATACATAAATACATACATACAGCGCTCCCTCAGAGGACCTTGTGGTTTGTTTTGTTGTAAACTTACAAAATTCTTAAGGGGTTGGACAGGCTAGATGCAGGAAGATTGTTCCCGATGTTAGGGAAGTCCAGGACAAGGGGGTCACAGCTTAAGGATAAGGGGGAAATCCTTTAAAACCGAGATGAGAAGAACTTTTTTCACACAGAGAGTGGTGAATCTCTGGAACTCTCTGCCACAGAGGGTAGTTGAGGCCAGTTCATTGGCTATATTTAAGAGGGAGTTAGATGTGGCCCTTGTGGCTAAGGGGATCAGGGGGTATGGAGAGAAGGCAGGTACGGGATACTGAGTTGGATGATCAGCCATGATCATATTGAATGGCGGTGCAGGCTCGAAGGGCCGAATGGCCTACTCCTGCACCTAGTTTCTATGTTTCTATGACCTCAGGAAAGGCTTGTGAGTAGTGGTCAATGATTATTGTAGCTTCTCCGTCTCTCCTCTCACCTCCTTACTTACCCCGAATGAGGGAAGTTTAACTACGTTAATGTCTATCCTGGATTTTTACATATTCTTAAAGTAAGGTTTCTACACAATTCTGGGAATTCTCGCTGAGCCACCCATTCCCAAAAGTCCCTTTTAGTCTTTTTGATGAACATTTTTACCATGTATTTATTATATAATCTGTATTTACAATCCTGTTGTGCCAGCAGTCTGACAGCAGGGAAGAAGACGTTGGTGAGAATGCATGTAGAGTATTGTGTTCAGTTCTGGGCACCATGTTATAGAAACATAGAAACATAGAAATTAGGTGCAGGAGTAGGCCATTCGGCCCTTCGAGCCTGCACCGCCATTCAATATGATCATGGCTGATCATCCAACTCAGTATCCCGTACCTGCCTTCTCTCCATACCCCCTGATCCCCTTAGCCACAAGGGCCACATCTAACTCCCTCTTAAATATAGCCAATGAAGTGGCCTCAACTACCCTCTGTGGCAGAGAGTTCCAGAGATTCACCACTCTCTGCGTGAAAAAAGTTCTTCTCATCTCGGTTTTAAAGGATTTCCCCTTTATCCTAAAGCTGTGACCCCTTGTCCTGGACTTCCCTAACATCGGGAACAATCTTCCTGCATCTAGCCTGTCCAACCCCTTAAGAATTTTGTAAGTTTCTATAAGATCCCCTCTCAATCTTCTAAATTCTAGAGAGTATAAACCAAGTCTATCCAGTCTTTCTTCATAAGACAGTCCTGACATCCCAGGAATCAGTCTGGTGAACCGTCTCTGCACTCCCTCTATGGGCAGGCAATAATGTCCTTCCTCAGATTTGGAGACCAAAACTGTACGCAATACTCCAGGTGTGGTCTCACCAAGACCCTGTACAACTGCAGTAGAACCTCTCTGCTCCTATACTCAAATCCTTTTGCAATGAAAGCTAACATACCATTCGCTTTCTTTACTGCCTGCTGCACCTGCATGCCTACCTTCAATGACTGGTGTACCATGACACCCAGGTCTCGCTACATCTCCCCCTTTCCCAATCGGCCACCATTTAGATAATAGTCTGCTTTCCTGTTTTTGCCACCAAAATGGATAACCTCACATTTATCCACATTATACTGCATCTGCCAAACATTTGCCCACTCACCCAGCCTATCCAAGTCACCCTGCAGTCTCCTAGCATCCTCCTCACAGCTAACACTGCCCCCCAGCTTAGTGTCATCCGCAAACTTGGAGATATTGCCTTCAATTCCCTCATCCAGATCATTAATATATATTGTAAATAGCTGGGGTCCCAGTACTTAGCCTTGGGGTACCCCACTAGTCACTGCCTGCCATTGTGAAAAGGACCCGTTTACTCCTACTCTTTGCTTCCTGTTTGCCAGCCAGTTCTCTATCCACATCAATACTGAACCCCCAATGCCTTGTGCTTATAGGAAAGATATTGTCAAGCTTGAAAGGGTTCAGAGAAGATTTACAAGGATGTCACCAGGACTAGAGGGTCTGAGCTATATAGAGAGGTTGAGGAGGCTGGGTCTCTATTCCTTGGAGCGCAGGAGGATGAGGGGTGATCTTATAGAGGTGCATAAAATCATAAGAGGAATAGATCGGGTAGATGCACAGAATCTCTTGCCCAGAGTAGGGGAATCGAGGACCAGAGGACATAGGTACAAGGTGAAGGGGAAAAGATTTAATAGGAATCTAAGGGGTAACTTTTTCACACAAAGGGTGGTGGGTGTGTGGAACAAGCTGCCAGAGGAGGTATTTGAGGACGGCACTATCCCAACGTTTAAGAAACAGTTAGATAGGTACACGGATAGGACAGGTTAGGAGGGATATGGACCAAGTGCAGGCAGGTGGGTCTAGTGTAGCTGGGACATGTTGCCAGTGTGGGTAAGTCGGGCCAAAGGGCTTGTTTCCTCACTGTATCACTCTATGACTCTAAGCTGTTCCTGGGTCTGGTGGTACAGGCTTTTAAACTTTTCTACCAAGACTTAATATTGTTTAACTGTTTAATTGTTGATTAGATTCCCCACTATTTAGGTCTGTACAACTATCAGACTTTCAATGTTCTATTATTCTATCTGTCATCTTGTGCATCTCCTTTAATCTTTGCCCGTCTCACCTTATAGCTGTGCCCTTGGCTCTTTGACATTTCTACCCTGGCAAAAGGGTTCTGACTGTCTACCCTATCTATACCTCTCTTACTTTTACATATTTCTACCAGGTCTCTCCTCAACTTGTGATGCTCCAGAGAAAACCACACAACACAACAGAACAATTCCAGAAATGGATACACAGAGGTTTAGAAGGTTGTGTGAGGTTTTTAAGGAACTTCGGTGCACTCATAATTTTTTCATATTCATAAGTAATAGGAGCAGAATCAGGCCATTTGGCCCATCAAGTGTACTTCGCCATTCAATCATGGCTAATCTATCTTTCCCTCGCAACCCCAATTTGCTCAGTGTTGCCGGCCTCTTTTAAATTTACGTTCATGGCCTGGGATCTTGGCTGTGGCGGAATGATTACGCCTCCATGATCTTGGAGAACTCATCGCCCGGTTTATTTTAGTTTAGTTTGGAGATATAGCGTGGAACCAGGCCCTTTGGCCCGCCGAGTCCATGCTGACCAACAATCACCCAAATGCTAGTTCTATCTTACACATTAGAGACAATTTACGGAGGCCAATTAACCGGCACATCTTTGGAATGTTAGGTGGGCCGAACGGCCTGTTTCCACACTGCACCTCTAAAGTAAAGAAATGATTAACTCTGATATTAGGATGCCAATATGTCCTTTACAATCCTGACTTCAACAAGAACCATTAAGCAAGTGAAAGTTTCACCGTTTTTGTTTAAAGAGATTTCTTCAGCTCAACAGCTCCTTGAAGTGGCTTTGCAGCCGATTTATTTATACTCTAGACGCTCAGCTTGGGTATTTCTGGAGTCCGGAGTCGATTGGTCTAAGGAGAACTCATTGCCATAAAGAGAAAGCTGCTTTTTGCTGACCCATCACACAAAGCACTTTATACTGCTTGCTTTTGAAACCTGCCTGTGGCTCCCCAGTCTTCTCTTCACCCTCTCCATACTCCCGTCTGTCTTCTGCCTTCTTTATTCCAGGTGAGCTCTAAGTTTGACTTTACAAATCTCTCTCTTGATGTCCTCTTTCGCAAAAATCTTTCTCACTGTGCATTATTAATTTCAACTTGGAATCTTTATTTTTATAATTGCCAAATCATTTGTCATATTCATCTATCTGGTAAAATGTTGTCTTCTAACTGTTGCCATACTTATTTCAACTTGGAATCTTTAATTTTCCAATTTCCATTTAATTTGTCTTATTAATCTATTTGGTAAAATGTAGTCTTCTAACTGCGTGTCTATCAAACAAAATAAAACCTTTTCTAAGGCCACCATTTAATATTATAGAAATAAATATTTAATTGGCTAATCACTTTTATAAATCTGTTCATCGGTCTCAATATGTCAATTTCTGTACCTCATTATTGTTTTAAAATCATTATATAATGTTGGATTTTAAATGATGACGGATATTCCGAGAATGTTAGTTTCTTCCCAGCTGTTATCAGGCAACTGAACCATCTCATCAACAACTAGAGAGCGTTCCTGAGTTACAATCTACCTCATTGTAAACCCTCGGATTATCTACAATTGGACTTTACTGGACTTTATCGTGCACTAAACGTTATTCCTTTTATCCTGTGTCTGTACACTGTGGACGGCTTGATTGTAATCATGTATAGTCTTTCCGCTGACTGGTTAGCACGCAACAAAAGGCTTTTCACTGTACCTCGGTACACATGACAATAAACTAAACTGATACTAAACTAAACTAAGCTAAAACAAAGCTAAAACTAAACGAAAGCTAAACTAAACAAAAACTACATTTAAACTACATTGTAGGCAAAGACATGGATTTTTTTCCATAAATTACTTCCTTTGGCAGCAACTTTGATCAGTGGTTGAGATGGGTGGAGAAGTTCTTCAGTTTTACGGGAGGGAGGATGTCCCTCAGACAGTTGCGTGTCTACCACCTGCCACTGGTCTTAGACTGTGGGGCTCTGAGGAATGATTGACATTAAGAAATGCTTCCACCAAGCATCTGCTACCCTTCGCGTTCAAACCAAATTTAGAAGCACTTTCTCAAATTAATTTCCAAAATGCCAACCATTCTAAAGGATTCGGTTTCTACACGGCTAATCTTTCCCTCTAGGGTCTGGTTTTGAAAACCATTACAAGTCATCAGGACTCAGCTATTGAGAATTCCTTCTCCCCATCTCCATATTGTTTAAATGGAATGTAAGCATTGTGACCAAAATCCACCAACATTATAATTATTATTTTCAACCTGCAATCTTGATTTTTACAATTGCCATTTCACTTGTCTAATTAATTTATTTGGCAAATTCTGGTCTTCTAACTGTGCCTATTGAACAAAAGAAATCATTTTCTAAGGCCCTCAATTAAAATAATTAAGACTATTTGCAATGAACATAAGTCATAAAATAAACAATAATGCCTTACAACGCTAAGAACAATATCTTGCACTTTGCGCTATCCATTGTACTAAAGTTTGATTATATTTATGTATAGTATTCACTGATCTGTATGG
Organism: Leucoraja erinaceus; assembly: GCF_028641065.1. NCBI lineage: Eukaryota > Metazoa > Chordata > Chondrichthyes > Rajiformes > Rajidae > Leucoraja > Leucoraja erinaceus. The sequence goes on from NC_073394.1 coordinate 20,930,614, forward strand.
ATAACATACAACACAAAGCTTTCCACTGTACCCCAGTAAACTTGACAATAATATACCTAAACATTTGAGGTTAAATCATTAAGTTAGTAACTTAATTGTTCTTTATCCACAGGGTCATAAAACACAACCGTCACAATGGGAGAGTAAGTATTACCTGAAGCTTTACATAATTTAATTTGTAATGTCTGATTTAATGGGCTTGCAATTGGCAAATTTCAATACAGTTAAGTGCATAAGAAGACCAGGCGTTATATGGAAACAAGGAACTGCAAATGCTAATTTACAAATAAATAGTTGCAAAGAGTTGATGTAATTCAGCGGGTCAGGCAGCATCTCTGGAGTACATGGATAGGTGGAGGTTTAGGCCGGGACACTTCTTCAGACTGATAACTGGAGGATGGGGGGAAGGGTGAGAAAGCTCTGGAGAGAGAAGAGGCAAGAGGATGTGTGCCAGGTAACGGGTGGATAAAGGCATACTTAAAAAATCATTACTTGGCTAGCAAAAATCTGAATAGGATAAGGGGGCAAAGAAAGAGGATCTAAAGATATAGAACCACCATAAAAATTGGCAGCGTTGGTAAATAAGGCCTTAGAAAAATACGACATTCATCTTTAGAAGGCCAAATCAGGAAGGCAGGAAATATGTGTTAAATTTATATTCAACCACATATTGGGCCCCATATCTGAGGAAGGATGCGCTGGTGTTGTCGAGGGTCCAGAGGAGGTTTACGAGAATGATCGCAGGGATGATTGGGTGAACGTGTGATGAACACTGGGCCTGGACTTGCTGGAGTTTAGGATGAGGGGTGACCTCATTGAAACTTACCAAATAGTGAAAGGGTTGAAAAGACGTACAGATATGTGGGTTAATTGGCTTCAGTGAAATTATACACATTGTAGGACAGTGCTGGTGTACAGGGTGATCGCTGGTCGGCAGGGACTAATTGGGCCAAATTGCCTGTTTCCGCGCTGTATGTCTAAAGTCTAATAAACAATGACATCTGGAATTAGCTTGGAATCTAATGGCTTGTTCTTTCTCTTCACAGCGACGAGGTATTGTCTTGGATGTCTGACCTGCGACAAATTGTTTGACTGCATGATAATATTAAGGCTGGTGTAAATGCAATTTAACTCATGGTTCAAAGATCTCACTCACTGTGTTACCTAAAGCTTGCTACAATCACACTCTGCATTCCAACATCACGTTAACAAAGTTTTCACTAGGATGTTTAGTCAGCATGGTTTTGTATGCTGGAGGTCGTGTCTCACAAATCTGAATGATTTTTTATGAAGATGTGACCAGGTTCCGCATTGTAGGCTGCTCTGGAAGATTAGATTGCATGGGACCCAAGGAAAGATAGCTGAATGGAAAGCAAATTGGCTCCATTGAAGGAAGCAGAGGGTAATGGTGAAAGGTTGCTTCTCAGACTGGATGCCTTGTGACTAGTGGTGTGCTACAGGGTTCGGTGCTGGGCCCGTTACTGTTTGTCATTTACATCAATGATTTGGATGAGAACATACAGGGCACGATTAGCAAGTTTGCTGATGATACAAAAGTTAGTGGTTTTGCAGACAGTGAAGATAGTTGTGAACGATTGCAGCAGGATCTGGATCGATTGTCCAGGTGGGCAGTGATGGAATTTAATACAGAGAAGTGTGAGGTGTTGCATTTGGGAGTTGAACAAGGGCAGGACCTATACAGTAAATGGTAGGCCTCTGGGTAGTGTTGTAGAGCAGAGGGATCTAGGAGTACAGGTGCATGGTTCCGTGAAGGTTGAGTCGCAGGTAGATAAGTTGGTCAAAAAGGCTTTTGGCACTTTGGATATCAGTCAGGATATTGAGCTTAGAAGTTGGGAGGTCATGTTGCAGTTGTATAAGACGTTGATGAGACCGCATTTAGAATATTGTGTTCAGTTCTGGGCACATGTTATATGAAAGATATTATCAAGCTTGAAAGGGTTCAGAAATGATTTACGAGGATGTTGCCAGGACTAGAGGATGTGAGCTATAGGGAGAGGTTGACTGGGCTGAGTCTCTATTCCATGGAGCGCAGGAGGATGAGGGGAGATCTTGTAGAAGTATACAAAATCATGAGAGGAATAGATCAGGTAGATGCACAGAGTCTTTTGCCCAGAGTAGGGGAATCGAGAATATAGGTTCAAGGTGAAGGGGAAAAGATTTACTATGAATCTGAGGGGTAACTTTTTCACACAGAGGGTGGTGGGTGAATGCAACAAGCTGCCAGACGAGGTAGTTGAGGCTGGGACTATCCCATCATTTAAGAAACAGTTACACAGGTACATGGATAGGACAGGTTTGGATGGATATGGACTATGGACCAAGCGCAGGCAAGTGGGACTAGTGTAGCTGGGACATTATTGGCTGGTGTGGGCGAGTTGGGCCGTAGGGCCTGATTCCACACTATATCACTCTTTGTCTCCATGACTATGACTAACCCTATATTAGGTGTGTGAAATATTCCTGTATATCCCCTGGCATGACTAATTTGTCCCAGAGTTATGTGAGTGGTGATCATAGTAACTCTCTGTGCCTTTGGCAAATGATCCACAGGTAGTTTATAGGCAACATCCTACTGGGTGTAGGCTGCATCTGTAATTACAAATGATGAGGGTAAAGACATACATTTTCCACTGCAGACAGTATTATCACATGTGTAATAATAATATTACAACAGCAATAAGCCTAAAAACATTGTACATAGAACAGGACAGCACAGGAACAGGCCCTGCAGCCCACAATGTTCATGTCAAACATGATGCCACATTGAATTGATCTCCTCTGCCCGCATGTGGTCCATATCCCTCCATTCCTTGCATACCCACGTGGCTCTCTTAAACGCCACTATTGTAAAAGTGTTTATGATAGGGCTATGTAGACAAAAAAAACAAAGTGCTGGAGTAACTCAGCAGGTCAGGCAGCATCTCTGAAGAACATGGATAGGTACAACTCCTTTGGTTTAGTTTAGTTTAGAGACACAGCATGGGAACAGGCCCTTCGGCCCACCGAGTCCACGCTGACCATCGATCACCCGTTCACACTAGTTCTATGTTATCCCACTTTCTCATCCACCCCCTCCCTACAGACTAGGAGCAATTTACAGCAGCCAAACTGCAGGTCTTTGGGATGTGGGGGGGGGAGGGGAGGGGGGGGCCAGAGCACCCGGAGGAAACCCACGCGGTCACAGGCAGAACGTGCAAACTCCATACAGACAGCCCCCGTAGTGAGGATTGAACCCGGGGCTCTGGCACTTTGAGTCACCGTGTAATAGAACATTCAGGGAACACTTTATACTTCATGCAGAACACACAATTGTAAGGAGTGAGTGAAACAAATAGCACAGATAAAGAAAAGGACACAAAGTGCTGTAGTAACTCAGCAGGTCAGGCAGCATCTCTAGAGAATATGATTTTCAGTCTGAAGAAGGGTCCCGACCCGAAACGTCACCTATCCATGTCCCATGCGGTCACAGGGAGAACGTGCAAACTCCACACACAGCATCCGAGGTTAGGATCGAACCAAGGACTCAGGCGCTATGAAGCAGCAGCTCTACCAGCTGTACCATTATGCCACCTGAAAGATACAGCATTGAAGCAGGCCCTTTGGCCCGCCCAGTCCTTACTGACCATCGATTACCTGTTCACACTAGTTTTATGTTACCCGACTTTCTCTTACATTCCCTACACACCAGGGGAAATTTGCAGAGGGCCAATTGACCAACGGATCTGCACGTCTTTGGGATGTGGGAGGAAACCAGAGGAACCAACTCTGGATTTTAAAATACTATGGGATTTAGGGCCCAGCTTTGCTCTAGCTGCTGATTTGGAATTTACTGCACAATAACAGCATGTCCCTCTGCTCATGCAGTGATTTACACTAATCTGGCTTCAACTTGCCTTCCGATCCATTCTCATGTTCTCTGTTTATTTATTACAGCAGAAAAAATCCAAGATGACCTCATCTCGTAGAATGCACCTGAAGGTAACCTTTCCAATCGATTGCACACTTTCCCCTTGTCCGTTGTGATTATTTCCCCTGTAACTGAAGGCTTTATCACACTTGTCTTGCAGAGCTTACTGCTTTCACTTGCCAAAAGTGCAATCGAGAAGGAGGAAGCAGATCGGATAACGGAGAAGGAGAGGTACATGGGAGAACATTGCGCACCATTGCAGATTTCCGGGGCTTCCATGGCAGACTTACAGGTTACTTCAACCTAATTTTCTTTAAACAAAATCTAGCTTTGGTGGCTCCTATGAGTCCACAGATGTTATACAAGTATAACATTATCAGGTCAGAAATTACAGTGAATTTGATGTAGCCCAGTCTAGTTTAGCTTAATTTAGAGACACAGCGTGGAAACAGGCCCTTTGGCCCACCGAGTCCACGCCAACAAGCGATCACCACACATTAACACTATCCTACACACACACTGGGAACAATTTACAATTTTGCCAAGCCAATTAACCTAAAAAATCTGCACGTCTTTGGAGTGTGGGAGGAAACCGGAGCTCCCAGAGAAAACCCACGCAGGTCACGGGGAGAATGTATAAATGCCGTGTGGACAGCACCCGTAGTCAGGATCGAACTTGGGTCTTTGAAATTGTAAGGCAGCATCTCTACTGTGCCATCCCCAGTCCATCACACTGACCAGACTCCCCACCATTGACACTTCATGCTGCCTCGAAAAAGCAGCCAACCTAAGTTCACAAGTCATAGGAGCAGAACAAGTCTACTCTGCCATTCTATCATGGCTGTTCCAACTTTTTCTCTTTCATCCCCATTCTTCTGCCTTCTCCCCATAACATTTGACACCCTTATTAATCAAGACCCTTTAAAAATGCACAAAGTCTTGGCTTCCACAGTCGTCTGTGGTAATGAATTCCGCAGATTAATCAAAAAGGCTTGTCCCAGCCCCGGTCGTCTTTCTTCTCCCTGCTCCCGTCAGGCAGAAGCTAGAGAAGATTGAAAGTGCGCATCACCACACTCAGGAACAGCTTCTTCTCTTCTGTATCATTCACCCATTTACACTAATTCCACACTATCCCCATTTCATTCTCCCCATATTCTCATTGTCTCCCTCAACAGATTTTACCACTCATTTTCACACTAGTGATAACTTACAGTGATGTACTAACTCAACAACCATATGCATAGGCTAGGGCACTGTCCGATTCACCTCCACCTCATTGCAGACATTGGACTTTGTCTCTAGAACAGATGTACTACAATGCTGAGAACTATATTCTGCACTCTGTATCTTCCTCTTTGCCGACCTATTGTATTTGTGTTTGGCTTGATCATATGTATGTATAGTATGATCTGATTTTACTGGATAGTACACTACACAAAACCTTGGTACACCTGACAATAATAAACCAAAACATTGGTTGATTTGATTTGATTGGATAGCATGCAAATAAATTATTTTTCACTGTACTGCATGTGGCAATAATAACCTAAATGGCGGCACGGTGGCGCAGCGGTAGAGTTGCTGCCTTACAGCACTTTCAGCGCCAGAGACCCGGGTTCGATCCCGACTACGGGTGCTGTCTGTACGGAGTTTGTACGCTCTCCCCGTGACCACGTGGGTTTTCTCCGAGATCTTCGGTTTCCTCCCTGCACTCCAAAGACGTACAGATTTGTAGGTTAATTGGCTTGGTATAAATGTACATTGCCCCTAGTGTGTGTAGGAGTGTGTTAGTGTGGGGATTACTGGTCGGTGCGGACTCAGTGGACCGAAGGGCCTGTTTCCGCGCTGTATCTCTAAACTAAACTAAACTAAAAAATAAACATTATTGAGTTGATTAAATAGCATACAAATAAAAGATTTTCCCATGTGACAATAATAAACTGAAACCTAAGTGAAAGATTTTAGTTTGGTTGCAAAGATCAATGTGGAAGGAGATTATAGTTTTGAAAAGAATCTTTGTTATCAATGAAAATATTGCTTCATTTATCAATGGTGTTTCTGGAATTTAGTATAAAATGTTCACTTAAAGATCCATGTTCACTTAAAGATCCCTTTCTTCTCAGGATATTACCTTACTTGTAAAATGTAGTTGATAATTAATCATGAGTCACTTACTCCCACATAAAATGTCCATTGGAGATTTTGACTTTGATACTTCACCTGTTCTGAACTCAATTCATTGCAACAACTTACCCCACACACCAACTTAGTCCATAAACATTGTAGTGTCGTGATGGGAGTATCTTCATTATATTCTCGCCGCTCAATGGATCCCCTGTTCAGAAACACTTCCCCCATCTCAAGAAATTGCAGCCATTTTGCAGAAATTGTTATTTTATGCTCCTCTTTTAGTGGGACGTTGGTTAACTGGAGATATAGTGTGAATACGTTTTCAGGTCCTCCTCTGTTGGACATGGTTTTGATTGAAAGAAACAGCATGGAAACTGGCCCTTCGACCCACCAAGCCTATGCCAAACATCGATCATCCGTTCACACTAGTTCCATGTTATCCCACTTTCTTAACCACTCCCCACACACTGGGGACAATTAACAGAGGGCCAATTAACCGCACGTCTTTGGGATGTGGGAAGAAATTGGAGCACCATTGAGAAATAAAAATAGATACAGGAAAATGCAGATTCTGGTTAACTACAAAAAAAGACACAAAGTAGTAACTCACTGGAGTAACTCAGTGGGCCGGGCAGCATCTCTGGAGAACATTTTGGTTTGGGACCTTTCTTCAAACTGAGGAAGGGTCATGTCTTTTTTTTGTCAAACAGCATCTGCTATTCCTTGTTTCTACCGACGAGAAATGTTGTATGACAATTCTTCTTCCACATTTTAATTTCTAGTACTCATTCGCCCATGCCAATATGGAGTGGAAGAATTCACGAAAGCCTTCCCAGTCAAGCGGCTATTTCTCCCCATTTTAGACATTTCTGGTCTTGATCCTATAGCTCCCAACTTGTCCACTAGTTTCAGTAAAAATGAGCGTGTACTTTAAACTGCACTCCAGTTTCAGAATGAAGAACAAGACATTGAGTTAGCACAATGCTAAATATTCTTACTATCTGTCTCAACAGGAGATATGCAAAAAGCTTCATGGCACTATCGATGTGGTTGATGAGGAGAGATATGACATGGAAATCAAAGTTACTAAGACAGCCAAAGAGGTATGATTATCTTTCCTGAATATGTTCAACTTATCTTTCTTCCTTTATGGAGTGGCATTTTGAATGCCAAGGATAGTTCATGGATATGATAGAATATGAGTTGGGACGTTATGTTGCAAATGTACAGGACATTGGTGAGGCCACATTTGAAGTATTGTGTTTAGTCTTGGTCACCCTGTTATAGGAAGGATGTTGTTAAGCTGGAAAGGGTGCGGAGAGGATTTACGAGGATGTTACCAGGACTCGAGGGCCTGAGCCATAAGGAGAGGTTGAGCAGGCTAGGACTTATAGAGGTGTACAAGATCTTAAGAGGATTAGTTTGGGTAAATGCAGTCTTTCATTCAGAGTCGGGGAATCAAGATCTACGGGTTTAAGGTGAGGGGGGTAAAGATACAATAGGCACCTAAGGGGTAACTTTTTTACACAAACGGTGGAATGATAGTTGAGGCAGGTACTACTATCATACCATTTCTGAAACATTTGGACAGGTACATGGATAAGAAAGGTTTGGAGGGATATGGGGCAAATGCAGGTAGGTGGGACTAATGTGGATGGGGCAAGTTGGTCGGCGTTTTGATAGTACCTGCCTCAACTACATCCTATGGCAGTTTGTTCCATACACCCACCATCCTCTGTGTAAAAATGTTGGTTGTAACGTTTGCAGCCGAGATTTTCCTTTGGATTCTATTTAGGTGTAGATGTGCCAACCCTTGAATCTGTCAATGTTGCAGATTGATGACCTGAATCTGAAAGTCTTTGACCTGAAGGGCAAGTTTAAGAGGCCACCCCTCAAGAGAGTGCGCATGTCAGCCGACGCCATGTTGCGTGCACTGCTGGGCTCCAAACACAAGGTGTCCATGGATCTGAGAGCCAACCTGAAGCAGGTGAAGAAAGAGGACACTGAGAAGGAGAAGGTAAGTCATCGCCAACAGAATGCATGGCTGGTCCTTATGGTGCTTGCTCTCATGACACCATCTGTTAACAGGCAACCAAATCATCCTCCCACTAGCTAGTTCATGGTCACAGGTTCTAGAAGCAGAATAAAGCCATTCAGCCCATCAGGTCTACTCCACCATTCAATGTATGAATGAATGAATAAGTTTATTGGCCAAGTATATTCACATACAAGGAATTTGCCTTGGTGCTACACCCGCAAGTAACAACATGACATACGGTTTAAGAAGGAACTGCAGATGCTGCAAGATCAAAGGAAGACAAAAATGCTGGAGAAACTTAGCGGGTGAGGCAGCATCTATGGAGCGCAGGAAATAGGTGAAGCTTTGGGTGGAGACCCTTCTTCAGACTGATGTGGAGGTTGGGAGGGCGGGAACTAGAAAGGAAGAGGCAGAGACAGTGGGCTGTGGGAGAGCTGGGAAGGGGAGAGGAAAGAGGGAGAAAGCAGGAACTACCTGAAATTGGAGGTCAATGTTCATACAGCTGGGGTGTAACTACCCAAGCGAAATACGAGGTGCTGCTCCTCCAATTTACGGTGGGCCTCACTCTGGCCATGTAGGAGGCCCAGGACATAAAGGTCGGATTCGGAATGGGAAGGGGAGTTAAAGTGCTGAGCCACCGGGAGATCAGGTTGGTCATTGTGAACCAAGCGGAGGTGTTGGGCGAAGCGATCGCCAAGCCTACGCTTGGTCTCGCCGATGTAGAGCAGCTGACACCTAGAGCAGCGGATGCAATAGATGAGGTTGGAGGAGGTGCAGGTGAACCTCTGCCGCACCTGGAAAGACTGGTTGGGTCCTTGGATGGAGTCAAGGGGGGAGGTAAGGTGACAAGTGTAGCACTTCCTGTGGTTGCAAGGGAAAGTGCCAGGAGAGGGGGTAGTTTTGGTGGGAAGGGACGAATTGACCAGGGAGTTACGGAGGGAGCGGTCTCTGCGGAAAGCCGAAAGGTGAGGAGACTGGAAGATGTGGGGATCCTGTTGGAGGTGGCGAAAATGTCGGAGGATTACCTGTTGTGAACTGCAGCTGCTGGAAAACCATGACACACAGTGACATTTAGGAATGACACATAAAACATTAATAATAAAACATGATCAATTAAATATGTGAATTAAATAAAAATACCAGAGCAAAAGGAGGCTACAGATTTTTGGTTATTGAGTAGAGCTACTACTCATGGGGAAAAAAGCTGTTTTTATGTCTGGTTTATAATCATGGCTTATCTATCTTTCCATCTCAATCCCATCCTCCTGCCTTCTCCCCATAACCGCTGACACCCGAACTAATCAAGAATCTATCATCTCTGCCCTAAAAATATTCATTGACTTGGCTTCCACAGCCGTCTGCAGCAATGAATTCTACAGATTCACTGCCCTCTGACGGAAGAAGTTCCTCCTCACCTCATCCAGTAGCCCTGAATACCAACTGTTGCCATACATTACAGCACTCGACACAACAGTGGCCAAGTTAGCACACCAATTCCTCCACCTCCTCAGAGGGCTTAGGAAGTTCGGCATGTCCCCAACAATACACACCAACTTCTACAGATGTGCCATAGAAAACATCTTATTGTGATGCATCACAGCTTGGTTTGAGAACAAATCCATCCAAGACCATGTGAAATTGCAGAGAGTTGTGGACATAGCACAGACCATCACTCAAACCAACCTTCCTTCCATCGACTCCATTTATACTTCACACTGTCTCGCCAAGGCCACCAGCATAATCAAGGACCAGTCTTACCCCAGTCACTCCCTCTCCCACCAGGCAAGAGGTACAGGAGCTTGAAAATGTATACAGCGTAAAAAGCGTACCTCACTACAAGTGACCATAAATTAAACTAACTAAACTAACTAACTCCAGATTCAGGGTCAGTTCTTTCCCCCAGCTACTTATCAGGCAAATTAACCATCCTATTACCAACTAGGTAGCGGTCCTCACCTCCCATCTACCTCATAGGAGAGCTTTAAAATATATTTAAATGGACTTTATCTTGCACTAAACCTCATACCCATTATTATGTCTCAATATATTTTAGCCTGCTTGATTGTAATATTGTATGGTCTTTTCGCTGATTTGATAGCACACAACAAAAAACTTTTCACTGTTCCTCTGTACATATGACAATAATAAACTAAACTAAACTAAACATTCACCTCTGACCATATTGAGTTGCAGCAACAATATGGACAGGATAGATTCAGAGGGATATTGGCCAAACAGTGGACATGATGATCCGTGTGGGCAAGGTGGGCCGAAGGGCCTGCTCTATGACCATGACTATATGACTCTGGCTCTGTGACTCTACTGGAATGCACAGTAGCACAGCGGTAAAGCTGCTGCCTTACAGCGCCAGAGACCCGGGTTCGATCCTGACTACGGGTGATGTCTTATGAGGCTCATTTTCCTCCATCGCTCAGTCTTTCAGATTCCAACCATCTTATGGGTAAAAAAAACTTCCTCCTCAGATCCCCTTTCAAACCTCTTACCACTTCATCTCTACCTCAGAAAACAAAGAATTCCACTGCACATCTGTACAAGTGACAATAAAGAACCATTGACTGTTATTGGACTGTGAACCATCCTCACAACAAATAGAGAGCAGTCCTTAGCTACTACATACGTCCTTGGAGACCCTCGGACTATCTTTGATCGGACTTATTGGACTTTATCTTGCACGAACCATTATTCATGTTATTCACTTTATCATATGTATGTACACTGTGGGTGGCTCAATGGTAATCATGTATTGTCTTTCCACTGACTGGTTAGCAGGTAACTAAAGCTTTTCACTGTACCTCGGTGCACGTGACAATAAACAAAACTAAACTAAACTATTGACTTCCCTCTCTAGGTTAGGTTAAAACACAACTTCTGCACCTATCTTGCATATCTCCACAATGATACATCTGATTCAATGATGCTCCTTGTTGTGTGTCCAAAGTCACATCATGGGTGGGATAATTGGTCTTAACACCACAGACAAATAAAGGCTGTTTTACTGGACGGTTCCATCCTATAACAGTTGTTGCTGGAGGAAGAGGTACAGTAACATAATGGTTGATTCATGGATTAAAGACAGAGCTCTGTACCACTAATTCAGAGACACAAGTTCAAATCCCACAACACCTGGAGAATTTCAATTGGAGTCACTAAATGAAATCTGAAACTACTATCTTTATGCCATTGATCACCCCATACACTAGCCCTATCCTACACACTAGGGACAATTTACAATTTCACCAAACCAATTAACCTACAAACCCGCACGTCTTTGGAGTGTGTGAGGAAACTGGAGCACCCAGAGAAAACCCACGTGGTCACAGGGAGAATGTACAAACTCCATACAGACAGCAGCCGTATTCAGGATCGAATCCGAGTCTCTGGCGCTATGAGGCAGCAACTCTACTGCTGCGCCACTGCGCCGCCCCATCTAGGGAAGTACTGGATTCTTGTAAGATCCCATCAAATCCACCTATATCCTTGAGTGAACAGATTTGACACTCTTAAACTGTCTCAGCTTTATGTGAGGACTCTTACCTCCACCAACATGGCTGACTCCCACTGTTCAGGGGCATTTAGGGATGGACACTAGATACTGGCATTGCTCATGACACAAATAAGCGCATATAACATCGACCCAGCTGAGTTAGGTAGAGCTGAGTCAGTGTGAAGTGTGGATGGAATCTTCTACTGATGGAAGCATGTGGTATCAAAGGTCATGTCATCACTTTATGGCATTTCGTTCTATAATGTTTACAAATCGCTCTTTCCTCAGGACCTGCGGGACGTCGGAGACTGGCGTAAGAATATTGAGGAGAAGGCTGGAATGGAAGGCAGGAAGAAGATGTTTGAGGGTGCTGAATAAAAGATCACTCCATAAAACCTCATGCTGTATTGCAGTTCGTGTTTGTAATAAATTATATGTAGGTCAGCTTTGTGCTCAGCTGCATTGGAAATAATCTGTGCTGATTTAGTTAGTTCTGGTTAGGCTAGATGAATAGTATGCCTGTTGGATCCAAATGAGCTTCATCCATTATTTTACTGCCAGGCTTCAAGCCATAGCCCGCTGACGCAGGCCAATAAACATAATCTTCCATTGATTATTGACTTGCCTTTGCCCATTTAATACCAGGAAGCACAAAATGCTGAGGGAATTAGATGGTATTAAACGGAGACAGGGCAACCAGAACATTGGTGAGCAGGTACAATAACCGGCCTTGTCCTTACTGAACAGACTGCAGGAATGTGGAATTAACAAAGCAAAGACCGAGAGAGTTTTGTTAGTTTGTGTACGTGAATCCGTGGTCAAATTATATGAAGGAAGGAAAATAAAGAGAAGGGGAAAAAAATCAGGTTAAAAGAGAGATATAAAGTGGACAAAGAGAAAGCTGAAGCTTCATAAAAGAAAATGCAGTGAATAAGATGGTTATGACTTTCTCTAATGAGTTTAGTTTGTAACAGCCCTGAAAACTGAGTATCCTTATACTGTTCATTGAATTTGTTATGCTGATCAAGGCAATGATTTGCTCTTTCTATTTGGATTGCTACCATCAGCCAAGAATCTGCTCTCAGCTAAGTTAGTGCATCATTTCCATTTAATTCATGGTGAACACTGTAAGCTCAATGTTATTTTGGCAGTAAACTATGGCCCATTATGTATCACCATGCAGCCCCATACATGTCAAGTGTCCTTTACTTTGGAATAACATGAAGGTTATTAACAACTTTGTAGAATTACCAGCAAGAACATTTATTTTATGACCTATGTACTCCAGATCTAAAGCTAAAGTGTAAATAAATTCTTGAAAGCAGGATTGATTTTTTGTTAGTTGTAATTAGTCTGAGGCTTCATTTGGTCACTTTTGCTGCAATTTAGTTTTAGAGATCCAGCACAGAAACACGCCCTTCGGACCACCGTGTCCCCACCGAACATCGCACTCGTTCCATGCTATCCCACTTTTGCATTAATTCCCGACACACCGAGGGCAATCAACCTCCAAACCCGAACGTCTTTGGGATGTGGGAGGAAACTGGAGCACCCAGGGATAACCCATGAGGTCCCAGGGAGAACATGCAAACTCCACTTAGACAGCACCCAAGGTCAGGATTGAACCCGTGTCTCTGGCATTGTGAGGCAGCAGCTCTACCAGCTGCACCACAGTGCCGCCACTGAGGACCTCTTACACTGGCGGTCAATATCTTGACCAACATCCTTGTGCAGTGTTCTCACTACTGCCCCTAGTGTCCATAATCTAGGGGTGATTGGGGTGGGAGTGCCGCTGGGTGCATGTGAGTTGGATAAATGCCTCACTTCACCTCAGCAAGTAGAACAATGAAACTATCAGAACTTCACCTTCCATGCTCTAACCAGCAACCCACTAACAAAATCGGGATTATTTTCCATCCACAAAACATACGACTTCAGGAATGGGTGAAGATTGACAGATTGAACAAAGACCTAGAATCAAACAGTCATACGGCACGGAAACAGGCCCTTCGGCCCAACTTGCCCATGCCGATCAAGATGTCCCATATTTCCCAGTCCTACTTGCCTGCTTTTAGCCCAATATCCCTCCAAACCTTTCCTATCCATGTACCTGTCCAAATTTCTTTTAAATGTCGCAATAGTACCTGCCTCAGCTACCTCTTCTGACAGCTCGTTCCATATACCCACCCTCTGAGTGAAAACGTCACCCATCAGGTTCCTATTAAATCTTGTTCTCTCATCTTAAACATATGTCCTCTGGTGCATGATTCCCCTACTCTGCGTAAGAGACTCTGTGCATTCACCCTATCTATTCTCCTCATTATTTTATACATTGCCTGTAGATTGTGGAGGTAAAACAAAATACCGTGAACATCAGAGTAACAATAATAAAATCTATCAAGGTTTTGCCTGAAAATATTTTCAAATAATTTTTAGAACAAATAAAATAGGTTCTTTGATACAATTAATATGGTCATCCTGCAATGGAGAGCACATTAAACACTTCCATTATCCATGTTTTTATAGCTCCTTTCCCCACCCCTCTTTCTGCCCGCTACCTCCACTCTACTCCAGCAGTAACCCAAGCCAAAACTTAATTCTTAATTGTTATAATTTCTCATGTAAGTTATAATAGTTACTTCAAAGCCAGGAACAACAGAATAAAAGGACATACCTTTAGAAAGATGAGGAGGAATTTCTTCAGTCAAGAAGGTGGTGAGCCTGGGGCTTTCATTGCCACAGACAGTGGTGGAGGCCAAGACATTGAGTGTTTTTAAAATGGCGATTGACAGGTTCTTAATTATTAAGGGCATCAAAGATTATGGGGAGAAGGCAGGAGAATGGGGTTGAGAGAGAAAGATTGATCAGCCATGAATGAATGGCGGAGTAGACTCGATGGGCTGAATGGCCTAATTCTGCTTCTCTGTCTTATGAATTAATGGACTGGATTCTTTCAGAATGGGGTCAACCAATAAACTGCAATGTAACCAGAAGGATGGAAGAAATTTAACGAGGGAAAATAATCTCAGCAGCAACTGATGCGATTTCTAGCATTTAAGCAAATAAATGTCAGGTGCCTATTGAGGATGAGTCGTTTCATCTTGTCACATCAAGACTAGTGTGACCGTGTTATCAATGGTCAGTGTGGATTCAGTGGGCCGAAGGGCCTGGTTCCATGCTATAGATAGGGACAGCCAGAATCTTTCAGGAAAGTACAGCGGCACAGCTGGCAGAGACCCAGCGCCAGCCTAACAATGCCAGAGGCCCAGGTTCGATCCTGATCTCGGGTACTGTCTGTGTGGAGTTTGCACATTCTCCCGATGACAGCATGGGTTTCACCCTGGTGCTCCAGTTTTCTCCCACACTTCCCCTAAGGACGTGCAGGTTTGTAGGTTAATAGGCCCTTTGTAAGTATGTAGGGAGTGGGTGAGAAAGTGGGATAACATTGAACTAGTGTGAACGGCTGGTCGGCTTGGACTCGTTGGGCCAAAGGGCCAGTCTCCATGTTGTATCACTTAAACGTAAGGTAAATCTCCACTCTAGCATCTTCTTTGCTTGCAGCCCTCAATAGCATTGGCTCCCAGTAATTTATGTATCTCAACTTTAAAATGAACAATCAGTAAAACTCCAGTTACTGTTTATAGGGAATCAAAATTTCAATAATTATTTGTAGAAATCTTTGAGTGGCACAGTTGCACAGCGGTGGAGTTGCTGCCTTACAATGCCAGAGGCCCAGGTTCGATCCTGACTACGGGTGCTGTCGGCACAGAGTTTGTATGTTCTCCCCATGACTGCGGGGGTTTTCTCCGGGTGCTCCAGATACGTGCCACCTTTCAAAGATGTACAGATTTGTAGGTTAATTTACCATGGTAAAATTATAAATTGTCCCAAGTGTGTATAATAGTGTAAGTGTACGGAGTGATCGCTGGTCAGCGCAGACTCGGTGGGCCAGAAGGGCCTGTTTACGTGCCATATATCTAAAGTCTAAAGTATGGAGCAGTATATCCGCACTACAATGCCCCAACTTGCTTACCAAGACCCTCGACCATAGAAAATAATTTTAACTTACGTAAGTTTCACTTAATAACTTCCTGTGGAATGTTCAGTCAAATCACCAATATCCATTTCAAATAGAATGGATGCAACCTTAAGATTGAAACCTTTTCTGGTAACTCAATATTGGCTCAAGGACTTAATCTGATATATCTGAGCAATACAAGTTCATCTGATCCTTCCAACGGAGTGGTGCCCAGGATAGTTTTGCGTGTGGTCTAATTGGGGCTATCTATAATGGTAGCGCATTTAATTTCTTGAACTCCAGGCCTTTCAATGTAAGACCAAGAACTTGGGGGCGGCACAGTGGTGCAGCGGTAGAGTTGCTGCTTCACAGCGCTGGAGACCCGAGTTCGATCCTGACAATTGGTGCTGACTGTACAGTATTTGTACGTTCTCCCTGTGACTGCATAGATTTTCTCCGGCTACTCCAGATTCCTCCCACATTCCAAAGACATGTAGTTGAATTGGCCTCTGTAAATTGTCCCTAGTGTGCAGGATAGAACTAGTGTACGGGTAGTCATTGGTCGGCGTGGACTCAGTGGGCAGAAGGGACTGTTTCCACGCTGTATTTCTAAACTAAAATAAATTTCATTAGCTTTAAGGTTTTTAATTATTATTGATTTAGTTTTTTTTTTTAAAGTTTCCTTTATTATCATTCAGATCTTTCGGTCTGAACAAAATTTCGTGCCTTGCAGTCATACATATAATAAAAATAACAAAAACACCCAATAAACACAAATTTAACATCACTGTGATCTCACTGTGATGGAAGGCAAAAGTCTTAAAGTCCTTGTCTCTTCCCTCCTTGTACTCCCTCTGCGCTGAGGCGATCCAGGCTTCCGATGTTGTGACCCCTCCGGGTGATGGTAAGTAAGTCAGTCCCGCGGCTGAATCCAAGCTCCACGAATGGGCCGGTTCAAACTCCGCGGCCCGGGGTGGTCGAAGCTGTCGAAGTTGCCGCCCTCCAGTCCAGCGAACGAAGCTGTTGTTGCGGGAGCTCCGGAAAAACAGGTCACCAACCTGTGACCTGCGAGCTCCCGACGATGTCGTCCACTGGGCCCGCGGCCGAGCCTCCGAAGTCGGGTCCGCTGCCGGAACGCCGGAATGCCGCCACAGCCCCGAGGCCGCCATCTCCGCCATTAGGCCTCAGCGCAGACGGAGATGGAGACGGGGGATACGACAAGAAAAAGTCGCATCCCCGAAGGAAGAGACCTAAAACATGTTTCTTCCACCCCCCCACGCATACACAACCCAATAAACTAAGATTAACTAAAACAGGACAAAAAAAAAAGAAAAACCAGACAAACTGCAGGTGAGCTGCAGCTGCTAAGGCAGTGCCGTCACTTCCACTCTGTGTTTAAATTAATTTAGTTTAGAGATACAGCACGGAAGCAGGCCCTTTGGCACACCGAGCCCACACCGACTAGCGATCCCCGCACATTAATACTACCCTACACACACGGGTCAATTTACACATACAACAAGCCAATTAACTTACATACCTGCATGTCTTTGGAGTGTAGGAACCGCGGATCTCAGAGAAAACCCCCGCAATCACGGGGAGAATATACAAGCGCCGTACAGACAGCACCCATAGTCGGGTCTCCAGCATTGCAAGCGCTGTAAGGCAGCAACTCTACCACAGTGCCACCGAGCCGCCCATTGTTAGAGATACAGCATTTTGCACTGAGTCCACACCAACCATCACCCATTCACAGTAGTTCTATGTTATCCCATTTTCTCAACCACAAGTCCAATGTCTACAATGAGGTAGATTGAAAAATCAGGACAGTACCCTGGCTTTTGGAAGGACCATTAAGAGGTGGACTTTATCTTGCACTAAACTGTGGATAATTTGATTGTAATCATGTATTGTCTATCCACTGACTGGTTAGCACGAAACAAAAGCTTTTCAATGTACCTTGGTACATGTGGCAATATACTAAACCAAACAAATGTTTGAACACAGAGGGGAAGAAGCTGTTCCTAAGTCTGGTGGTGTGTGCTTTCAAGCTTCTGTACCTTCTGCCCGAAGGGAGCAGGGAGCAGGGTGAGGAAGGAATGACCAGGCCCAGCTTTCCACCTCCGGAACCGGGATGCGAAACGTCAACTGCATGTGCGATGGAATGATGTCCTGTTGGAACACTGCAAAGCCCAAAAGTATCTATGTGTGGTCCTCGATCGCACGTTATCATATCGCCAACATGTTGAGAAAACCAAGGCAAAGGTCAACACCTGGAACAATGTCATCGAAAAATTGGGAAACAGTTCATCTGGAAGTGACCCAACAACAATCCTCACTGCGGCCCTGGTGCTCTGTTTCTTAGTGGCAGAATATGCAAGTCCCGCCTGGAGCCGCTCTAAACATGCACACAAGGTGGACTCTGCACTTAATACTGCCTGCAGGAAAACCAAAGGATGCCTGATGCTGACAAAGGTTGAACATCTGTACGAGCTGGCTGGCCTCGACGAACCATCTCGAAGACGTGATCGGGCAGCTGCATGCAGCAAAAGGCTTCAATGTGGACACGGACCCCCGTCATCCCTTGCACAATCACCAACATGGCAAGAAACCCTTGAAGTCGGAACAGCTTCATGAAACTAGAGCCAACCGTGTCAGGCACCAAAACTAAACAACAGATGGCACCAGGACACCACCTGCCTTATACTACCTGGAAAGCCCTAAACTGCCTCCGCACTGGAGTGGGACATTGCGGACTCGACCTGAAGAAGTGGGGCCTCTCGGATTCTGACAGGTGCAACTGTGGAGAGGTACAGACAATAGCCCACCTACTGATTTGCGGTGAGAGGCATGCACTGCGGACGATCTCTGCAGAGGCACAGATGTGGCACTGGCTGTGGCAAAGCGATGGCAGAACCGTGTCTAACACACCAGCGAACGAACTTGAGGTTGGCTTGTATTTATAAGGTATTATCTGATTTGATTGGATAGCATGCAAAACAAAGCTTTTCACTGTGCCTCAGTACACTTGACAGTAATCAATCTAAACTTAAGATAAATAACTCCTCAAGTACAGCTTCATAGTTAGATCAGAATAATCTATTGATCACTGTGGAATAAACTGGTTACAACGTTAAAAAAAAACAGATTGTACAAACAAAGAACTGCAGATGCTGGTTTACCAAGGAAAGACACATATTGCTGGAGTAACTCAGCAGGTCAGGAAACAAAAGCCATTCACTGTACATCAGTATACGTTACAATAATAAACCTGGTGCTATCATAACGTTTAAGAGACATTTTGACAGGTACATGGATAGAAAAGGTTTAGAGGAATATGGACCAAGCGCAGCAGGTGAGATTAGTGTAGATGGGGCATGTTGGTCGGCTTGGGCAAGTTGGGCCAAAGGGCCTGTTTGCACACTCGATGACTAAACTAAAGTTAAAGAGCATAATGGAGAACATGGATCGGTGACGTTTCGGATCGGGACCTTTCTTTAAAATAAGCAGCTTGCTCTCTTGTTTTCCAGTGTGAATAGCAATGGAAGTTTTTATCCAGGAATATGAAACTACCAGAGCACTCAAAGAGTTAAGGATTTGCTGACAATTCGTCTTTCAATGTTTGGAGAGAGAACTCATCTCAGAGACGTCAGAATTTGTTTCACTTTGGGCAAGAGAGTAGAGGTGAGGGGATCTGAATGCCCCTGTCTGAAGGCCTCTTCTTTGGCACAGCTGGATCGAGAGAAAGGCATTTTTTCAGCCCGATTTCCCCGCGACCGGTTTCCTGTTTGGTGGGATTTTACTTTCTAATATTACAGGAAGAATTTTTTTTTACACGCCACCAACTAAGGCTCGGCTGAACACTCAGCAGGCGACAAACAAGGGGTATTTTTTCTTTTTGATTTGCGAGCGAAAGGGGAGACAAAGGATGGATGACTTTGAGCGCAGGCGTGAAATGCGGAGACAGAAACGTGAAGAGCTTTGGCGTCAAGCAGAGAGGTACGGTGTGTTCTTGTTTTGATTGCAGCCCTCTCTCTGCTTCTGCAATTTGCAGAAAGCCGCAGTGTAATGGCGTTAAAGCATTAATAACCTCCAGCAACTGCAGACACAGTTTTGTTACCATTGGGTTTGCTATACAGTCAAGTCCGCAGTTACCCGTTAATTCAATGGATTGTTTTAACTGAACTGAAACATTTAAGTCTTAAACACTTACTAGCCACTGGTACCTTCAACCCTGAACTGCTGAATATTGCAACCCAATGAAGGGATCATAAAATCCAAATATTTGTATGCACAGTGGTAGATTTAGTAGAAATTGTTCGGATTTTTGCTCTCTTTTATGATGTTGTAGGTTATTTTCCTGAACTTGTAAATACCTCTCATGACTGACGATGATTCATGGTATGTTGTGGGTACTGCTTTAACCAGCTGTGCATAGCTCTTACTTTAGAAACGAGAACATAACATTTGTTGCGTGTTTAATCCTTTTTGGCACATTCTGTTAAAGTGGAGAAACCTAGGAAAAGCATGATATCCTTCTGTGGGCTCGTGAAGACCCGTTGCAGAGTTTTCACCAACATCTCACTCAAATCCCTTCTCACCTCAGAGTGTGGATTTCCTCTTTGCAATAACGGGTGGCACAGTAGCGCAGCGGTTGGGTTGTTGCCTTACAATCCAGAGACCCGGGTTCGATCCTGAGTACGGGTGCTGTCTGTACAGAGTTTGTATGTTCTCTCTGTGACCGTGTGGGTTTTCTCTGTGCTCCGTTTTTTTTCCGCACACTGTGGAGGTTTGGAGGTTAATCGGCTTCTGTAAATTGTCCCGAGCATGTAGGATAGAACAAGTGTACAAGTGATCTTTGGTCGGTACAGATTCGGTGGGCCGAAGGGCCTGTTTCCACACTTAGTCTCTAAACTAAACTAATTACAGAGCTTTTATCTACATCCTAACCTCCTTCTCACCTCAGAGTGTGGATTTTCCCTTTACAACAAAGGCTTCCATGCTGCTGTATCTTTCTATCAATCAATCATTACAGTTTCCGTATCCAAGCTAAAAACCCAAATGGATTTACAGGATTCATGGAGTCAGAGGAGCAAGCATCACACGGAGGCAAAACAGAAATGTTATTGTGGAGTGCAGCTAGATAGGGCTCTTAAAGATAGCGGTCAGGGGATATGGGGAGAAGGCAGGACCGGGGTACTACTGATTGGGATGATTAGCCATGATTACATTGAATGACAGTGCTGGCTCGAAGGGCCGAATGGTCTACTCCTGCACCTATTGTCTATTGTCTATAAGCAGTATATCATGGGGTTTGATCAGAATCCATTGCAACATGCATTAGATACTTTACGCATGTAATTTATGTTACATAGATGTCAATTGTACAATTTGTTAACATGCACACACAGTCTATGATTTGAAGTGAGTCCCGACTGCGGAAAGAGGTCTAGAGGCTAAATATCTGTCCCTACATTGCTTAAAAAGGTCAATCTCTCAGTCGTGAAGAATTCTCAATGAGAATTTGTTCCTCCTTGAGATAACATTGCTGAATTCTCTAAATGTCCTCAGTAAATGGCTCATCCACGCCTTCCAACCACTGCCACTGTAGGACACCCCTCTTCCCCCTGCCCCCTTGACCCCCTGCCTACATAATTCAGTTTAGTCTGGTCCTGACCCAAAATGTTGCTTGTCCATTCCCTCCACAGATATAGCCTGAGCTGCTGAGTTCCTCCAGCACTTTCTGTTTTTTCTCAAGAATCCAGCATCTTCAGTTCCTCAAGCCTCCATAAAGCTGAATAATAATAATAATAATAATAATAATAATAATAATAATAAACTTTATTACGGACTCAAGGTCCAGACACGGGGCAACATTACATAAAAAATGCATTGCATATTAAAAAATATCACAAAGTACATATAAAATCTTAGTATATCACTTATAAAAGCATCATAAATTATATTTAAAAAAACGCACAATACACGAGTTAAAAATCCAGATTAAAAGAATGATCAATGTCCTACAAGGAAACAATGATACCAGTGTCTCCACAGCTGGGATTTGTAGCGTGTAGTGCTAACCCTTATGTTTGACAAGGCCACAATAATTACATTTTTAGAGTCATTTATCCTGCAAATGAATTTATACATGTGATGTCTTAGAATAGTTTCTAATATACTGACTCCTGCAGCCACAAACATATTACTAGCACTACGTCATCTAGGTTTCCTTAGCAGTTGTCTCATGGCATCGTTATATGCCACCTTTAGTCTCTGCAAACTTGTCTTTCCATAGTTCGACCACAGGTGCGCAGTGTAGAGGGGTGTGCAGTATGCTCTAAACAGCGACATCTTCACCACATCTGCACACGCACCAAATTTATGCAAGAGAATATTTGCCTGTGCATACAGCATGCGTCGTTGCCTATAAATATCCTCATTATATGTCATGTGTTCTGTAATAAAATGCCCTAGATATTTTTCCTTATACTACAGGGCTGCCAGCCCTTCCCACGATCCCCAATATTTGATATGCCAACATCTTTTTAATCATAGTCCCTCTCTTCCCCACAATCTCCCTTCAATACCTGTGATCTTTTGCCTCAGCATCTCTTCACTCCCAATTGCCGCCCTTTAGCACAAAATCCACTTCACTCCCTAACTGGTATTAGCTCTCCCCAATCTCATTCCTAACCACTCTAGCAAGTTGCAGAGGGATGTAGATGCAGCCTAGTCCATCACACAAACCAGGCCTCCCACCATTGACCTCATCTGCACTTCTCACTGCCTTGGCAAACAGCCAACATAATTAAAGACTTGTCCGACCCCGGTCATTCCTTCTTCTCCCTGATACCGTCCATATCTCTGGTTTCCCTCTCCCCTGACTCTGAGTATGAAGAAAGGTCTCGACCCGAAACGCCACCTATTCCTTTTCTCCAGAGATGCTGCCTGACCCGCTGAGTTACTGCAGCTGTGTGTCTACCCATTTCTTTTCATTCCTTCATGACAGAATAAACAGAATCTCCAGCCCATATTCGAATACATGACATTAAATGGACTGTTTAATCTTCCAGAGAGGTAGCCCTGCGTGCCAAAGGCTTGCAAAGTGAATGACTTTGTGCAGGAACTGTCAGCTGCAGTGAAGTGTTCCGCAGAAAGACGGTTCACTGAAACTTGAAAGAGTAATTCTGCGTGCTGGTCAGGACGCAAGAGTCAGGACGCAGCTGAAACTGATTAGTCTGTCAGGACAAAGTCTTGTGGACCACTGTTTATTGAGACTAATCCTAGGAGGCAGATCGTGAGAAGAATTTGCAGCAACTTGGCAAACGTTCGTGGAAAAAATATCGGCATGTTTGTACCCTCCATCAGAACTCACTTGGTTCTGAAGTAAGTGTTGCGCGTTTTTGTTAAGAAAGCTGTGAATAATTTAGATGCTTGGGTTTGTGATGAGGAATAGGATGAAGGAGTGGGTGAGAGAGGTACGCACTGCCCCCATTAGCAGGTTCTTCCACCCTTACAGTCAGCCCGCCTCCTTCCCCTCCTTCACACACTCAGCTCCCATCCCCAAGTCCCTCCATTCCCTTTCCTCCTATCCCTTCCACTTATATCCCTCCTTCTGGCTTTACATCTCTTCTCTCCTTCTCACACCCTTTTATCTCCTTTTTTCACCAGCAGCCTTTGTCATTTACTCCACCCATCAAAACCCATCTTCACCTGTATCCACCTATCACTTGCCAGGTTTTGTCCCACCCCCCGCCTCTCTTTTCCAGCCTTCTCCCTACCACAATCACTCTGAGGAAGGGTCCCGCCTGACCCGACTCATCTGCCCATTCCCTTCCACAGATGCTGCCTGACCCATTGAGCTCCTCTAGCATTTGAATAGGATTTTGTGTTGTTATTCTTGAGACTTGGGTCCATTGGACTTTGAATCAAAATATATTGGATGCCACAGAAATCTAAACAAAAACTGATTCCAATATTGCTGATCTCCTCCTAATTCAGTTGTACTTAGAATCATAGACTCACAGAATCATAGAGCACGGAAACAGGCCCTTTGGCCCAACCTCCCATGCTGACCAAGATGCCTCATCTACACTAGCACCATCTGCCCATATCGGACCCGTATTCCTCCAGCAATTTGTGCTTTGCTCAAGATTCCAGCGCCCTCAGTCTTATTCTAGATCTCTAATATCTTTATTACTTCACGGCACGGTGGCGCAGCGGTAGAGTTGCTGCCTTTCAGTGCCAGGGAACCCGGTTTGATCGTGACTACGAGTGCTGTCTGTACTGAGTTTGTTTGTTGACCACGTGGGTTTCCTCTGGGTGCTCTGGTTTCCTCCCACATTCCAAAGACATGCGGGTTTGTAGGTTAATTGGCTTCTGTAAATTGTCTCTAGTGTGTAGGATAGATGCAGTGTGTACGGGTGATTGATGGTCGTTGCGGACTCGGTGGGCTTGTTTCCACGCTGTACCTCTAAAACTAAGGCTAAAACTAAAACTGAGCATCAATAGTTACTGCAGCAGTTTGTGTGTTATGACAGCGTGGCTTCACTTGTCCTGTGTGCGCTCAATGCACTGTGGAGCTGGCTGTGAATTCTGTCTGTCATCAGTCTCTGATGAATGGTGCTGCAGACAGCAGACAGGCACTCCGACTTTGATCTGGTCGCCAAATTCAATAAAGGACATAATCTAATATAACTTCCAGATTGTACATTCTGTGCAGTTGCCATAGATACTGAGCCTTTATTTAGTTTAACCACAAGTTGAAAACTGTGTGCGACTCTGATGAAAGGCTTTGAGATAACAGATGGTACTGGGTTAAGGTATGAGGAGTGTTTTGGGCCTGTATTCACTGGTGTTTAGAAGCATGAGGAGGATCCCATTGAAATGTACCAAATAACAGAAGGCCAAGAGTGGATGTGCAGAGGCTGTTTCCGCTAGTGGGAGAGTCTAGGACCAGAGGGCACAGCCTCAGAATAAAAGGACGTACCTTTAGAATGGAGATGAGGAGGAATTTCTTTAGCCAGAGGGTGGTGAAGGAATGGCTGACATTTTGGGTCGAGACCCTTCTTCAGACCTTCCCTTCTCTCCAGAGATGCTGTGTGTTCCGCTGAGTTACTTCAGCATTTTGTGTCTATCTTCAGCCAAGATGAGAGTGACAGGTGGAGCATGCTTGAGATGCTGTGGGCCTACTCTTGTGTTGATAGAGATGGCACGGTGGCGCAGCGGTGGAGTTACTGCCTTACAGCCCCAGAAACCCGGGTTCAATCCTGACCGCGGATGCTGCCAGTACGGAGTTTGCATGTTCACCCTGTGACTGCATGAGTTTTCTCCCACATTCCAAAGACGTGCAAGTTTAGAGGTCAAGTGGCTTCTGTAAAATTGTCCTTAGTACGCAGGATAAAACTAGTACACGAGTGATTGCTGGTCAGCAATGTGTTGGTGGGCTGTAGGGCCTGTTTCCACACTGTATCTCTAAACTAAACAAAACTAAACTAAGACAGGGAGGGCAGCAGATGCAGATTTGCTGGATGCAACAGTGGTCTGGGCTTCCACTCGGTAAGGCCTGACCTCTGCTGGCCTGCCAGGGGAACATTCTAAGATGATGCAACCTCTGCCCTCACCAACACTCCACACACCAACTCCACCCCAACCTCCACAGGATATGAGCAATGAGTCAGCGTATGGTTTCTCACAAACCTTATAATGCAAATCAAAATGTAGAGAGGTCGTGGGGGGGGGGGGAGACACAGAGATAAGAAAGGGTAAGGTGTGAAAACAAGACATCAAAAGAGATGGAGATGGAAAATGGAAGATGAAGATGGAAATTGTAGAATAGATCATTCTATACATTGTACATCTATTCAATAATGTAGAATAGATAGAACATTTACATTTTCCTTTAACTTCAATTCTTTTGATGTCTCGTTTTCACACCTTACCCTTCCTTATCTCTGTGCCTCCCTCTCAGTCTGAAGAAGGGTCTAGACCCAAAACAACAACCATTCCTTCAGAATTACAAAGATGCTGCCTCTCTGCATGGTCTATGTGCTCAGTGACCACCCAGCCTTGCTGTGATGTAGTCAATGTTTCATGGCTGTGGGTGAGCAAGGTACTGGGCACAACCTCCCAGCACCTGAATGGACAGCTTCACTAATTTAGACTAGAATAGAAGAATACTTCATTGTCACATGTGACTAGGCACAGTGAAAATCTTGCAAACCCTCACAGCGGTCCCCCTACACCAGGTCCCCATTGTAATTTACACCAGGAATGCACCAGTGAATGTTCAGACTCCATGCCCAAGAGCATGATAATGAGCCAGTGGGTGGACAGTACTGGTAGAGCTGCTGCCTTACAGCGTCAGAGACCTGGGTTCGATCCTGACCACGGGTGCTGTCTGTACGGAGTTTGCATGTTCACCCCGTGACCATATGGGTTTCCACCGGGTGCTGTGGCCAGGGTGAGAGGGGTCCGAGATGATCTTGCCTGCTCGCTTCCTGGCCCTTGCAGTGTACAGTTCATCAGTGGGGGGAAGGTTGCAGCATGACCGTGGTGTTGTTGATGGTGAGTGGGGAGAGCTCTCCTAAAGTCTACCATCAATTCCACCGTCTTAAGAGCATTGAGCTCCAGGTTGTTGCGATGGCATCAGGCCAACTGTGCCACTTCCTGTCTGTAGGCAGATTCCTCCCCATCCTGGATCAGTCCAATCAGTGTTGTGTTGTCCGCAAACTTGAGAAGCTTGACAGAGGTGTCTGTGGAGGTGCAGTCATTGGAGTAGAGAGAGTAAAGGAGAGGGGAGAGTACGCAGTCTTGTGGTGCACTAATGCTGAGGGTCAGAGGGTCCAAGATGTACTTTCTCAACCTCACATGCTGCTTCATGTCTGTCAGGAAGAAACTCCATACAGACAGCACTGTAGACTGGATTGAACCCGGGTCTCTGGCGCTGTGAGGCAGTAACTCTACTGCTGTACCAAAGTGCCTCCGATCTCTGAAAAACATGGATAGGTGATATTTTGGGTCGGGAGATTCTGAAGGGTCTCGTGCTAAAAGGAGACTAGCGAAGGGTCTTGACCCAAAATATCATCTATCACTGTTCTCCACAGATGCTGCCTGAAAAACCATCACTTTGTGTCTTTTTTTCATCTTAAATAAACTTGAGAAGCAAAGATATGCAATTTGCAGGCACCCTCTCTCCTATTACATTAACTCCCCCCCCCAATGGTAATATGCCTTAACATGACATAGACACCTGTTAAGGCTATCAATTACCAAATATTCAGCAGCTTGGTTGAAATGCGACTCTTTCTGACCCGCTGATTAATAGCTGCCATTTAGCATTCAAATCGTAAATGGTGCCAAGAGTGTCAATGTACATGAAATGTGGAAAAATCTACATTGATGCTGCTGACAGGGTTCATGGATAAGATTGTATTTGGCTGGCCTATACCAATGAAGGCAGTAACGATATGTTAGATCATACAAGTAAATTATATCAATCTGAAGCTACTAAATTATTCAAGGGGAAAAGAGGTAGTAAAGCTTGATTAATGAATGTAATCAGAAACATGAGTAAGTCATCTAATCTCCCGGATCCACCATGCCATTAAATTCGATCTGATTTAAGTGGCATCTCAGCTCTATTTTCCTCCCTTGGCTTCAGGTCCCTTGATACCATTTCCTAACAAAAATCCATTGAGCTCACGTCGTGGGTGATCCGAATGGAGGTGACGGCTGCAATGGGCCTTAGTGGCCAGCTGCAGTTGGGGACTGTAAATGGCACCAAAACCTGGCCACTTGCATATGGACAGTGGGCTGAACATTCTATACTTAACATGGAATTGTATTTATGTATGGCAATAATCTTACTGAACTGTTTGCAAAAAATGGAGTCTCACTCTATCTTGCTACATGCAATCATTAAGAATGGTTCAGGCAACTGAGCCACTCCACCAACAACTAGAGAGCAGTCCTGAGCTATCATATACCTCATTGGAGAACTTCAGACTATCTTTGATTGGACTTTACTGGACTTTATCTTCCACTTAACATTATTTGCGTTATTCTCTGTATCATGTATTTGTGCACAGTGAATGGCTCGATTCTAAGCATGTATTGTCTTTCCGCTGACTGGTTAGCACGCAACAAAAGCTTTTCACTGTACATGTGACAATAAGCTCAACTCAAACTCAACTCAACCGTTGCACCATTGGTCCTTAAGAAGTTTAATAGTGCCGTTATCTCCATCCTTTGCAGTAGAGTCTTGCAGGTTTCCCTCAGGTTATGTACAAAGATGCACATCCTGATCCCCTACCTAAATGGCAGACGTCTTGTTCCCAAATTTAGCTCCAACTCGTCCATGCCAACCAAGATGCCGATTTGCATTAAAAAAAAAAAAAAAATTTGTTGGAATTTGGCCCAAATCCCTCTAAATCTTTCCTAGATAAAAATGGGCACCTGATTGGAAGAAGTGTCCTGTTGAACTTATTGAGTTAACCTTGACAGGACAGAAAAGGAGTCGTTGGGGTAGTGAAAATCTTTGTTGCGGAACCAGATGCTCTTGAACATGGAAATCCCTCTAAATTCCTTCTCAGTCCAAGTGTCCTGTACCATATTCCCAGGTGGGAGGAGTGTTGGGGTAGAAAGCTTTGTTGGGAAGAAGATGCTCTTGAACATGGAGGTCATTGTTCTCAGGCTCCTGTACCATATTCCCAGTTGGAGCAGTGATATGAGAGCATGGCCAGGGTGGTGCGGTTCTTTGACGATATTAGTTGCGTTTATGCGGCAGGGCCTTCTGTAGATCCCTTCGATGGTCGGGTTAGATCTACAAAAGCCTGAGAGGGGTATTGAACCAGCTCCAGGATAATGACTGCAAGAGATGATTTTCAGTGCAGTGCATTTTATTCAACCAATCTGTTATATCCATTTGCACCTGCACACAAGAGAATTTCTAACCCCCTTCTGTTGATCTATGTCCAGTCGTTCCTGTTTAACTTTCCTTTGGGTATCTTTAGCATTTAATTATCCCACATGGCTGGCTGTCCTGCAAAGTATCTTTACACTGTGAGCTAATATTCTCTTCCCAACTGTGACACTAATGTTGTAAATACATCAACTGAAAATAGCCATGCTTCACTCCACAGAAGTGGAACTGCCCTATACACATCAAAGTGCACGCTACTCTTTCCATAGCAATTAACAAACTCAAATAAACAGAAACTCGCACACAGACCATAAGCTCCGCACAGTGCTCTGTGCAGCAGCATAATAACTTTTGTACTCCCATAGATTCCATTGCTTTGTCGTTGCCTCTCCATCATTATTGCTCCCGCTATGTTTCTGGATGAGTGATATCACTGCTGTGTCTGATGGCTTCTCGCCAAGACAATCATTTTTTTGCCTAACCCTAGCTGACTCCAAGACTGCCGCTGGTATTTGGGGGGGGGGGGGGGGGCTGCCAAGTGTAGTGTGAAGTTACAGTGGTCTGAATGAGGCCAAGGGAATCATTGCTGAAATATTCATCTGCTTCAGCAATACTGGTCATGTTCAGATCTCCGGCCAATCTGTGGCATTCAGTAGTTTCCTCCGTGTTTTATCTATCCTATCTCCTGGAAGCATGCCTTTTACTTCTTGAACTTCAGACTGCAAGACAAAGTAACCTTTGGGGGACTGTAAGGGTTGTTTTTCTGTTCTTCATTAGAGTCCATTTTACTTAATGGAAATTAATACTGGTAGGCTGCATTAAAGTTGCTTTTCAGATTTGTATTTGAGACTTAATTCTTTCACCCCTATTTCTTGCACCATAAGCAACACTCTGGCCTCCCGCTTTGCTTCCTTTCACATGTAATTGCTTAGTTTAGTTTAGAGATACAATGTGGAAACAGGCCCTTTGGCCCGCCAAGTCCATGCCAGCCAGCAATCACCTCATACACTAGCACTATTTTAGACACACCAGGGACAATTTCCAATTTTACCAAAGCCAATTAGCCTATAAACCTGTACATCTTTGGAGTGTAGGAGGAAACCGGAGCACCTGAAGAAAACCCATGCAGGTCATGGAGAGTACATACAAACTCCATACAGACAGCACCCATGGTTAGGATCAAACCCATGCCTCTGGCGCTGTAAGGCAGCAACTCTACCACTGCGCCACTGTGCTGCCCATGCTTGCTCACTCTAAACATAAAACGTTGGCAAGTAATTTTCACATAATTAACTTGTGGATGGATAAACTACAGTGAACTAATGTAGTCACAAGGATTTAGTTCAGTTTATTATTGTCACGTGTACCAAGGTACAATGAGAGGTTTTTGTTTGCATGTCATCCAGTCAAAGCAAAGACTATACATGAATACAATCAAGCCGTCCGCAACCCATAGATAAAGGATAAAGAGGACAACATTTAATGCCAGATATAACATTGAACTCCTATAAAGTCAAATTAAAGATAGCTCAAAGGTCTCCAATGAGGTAGATGGGAGGTCAGGACCACACTCTAGGTGGTGATAGGATGGTTTAGTTGACTAATATTAATTGTTGTGTTAGCAGTTGGCCTTAAACTGAGACTTTCTCTCTGCACAAGTGCTGGAACTAGCTTGCATAGAACACCAATTTAAGATGGAAATATGATTTAATAAACTTCAAATCAATTAGCATTACTGATCCATTTAAAAAAAAAAACGTAAAGTTCAACTGGAAATAACATGATTTCAGGTCCGGTGATTTAAATTCTGAAAAACTGTCTGAGGTCTTTATTGGACGAGTTTTGGATTATATTTATCTGGTGCAATTTAATTTCACAACTAGCGTTACTGTGATTTAAACAGGAGTCAAACCAAGTTGTTTGACGATGAAGGCTAAGATGATCAGTATAAAGTGGGTTGTATACCAGGGTAATAATGAAAGTTTTTACATAATCTGTTGAATGTTTTAGTACAGCTTTTTCCATAGAATATAGAACAGTACAGCACAGGAACAGGCTATTCGGCCCACAATGTCTGTGCCAAACGTAATGTCCATATCAAAGACATGCGAGTTTGTAGGTTAATCAACTTCTGTAAATTGCC
This sequence comes from Leucoraja erinaceus, assembly GCF_028641065.1. Classification (NCBI taxonomy): domain Eukaryota; kingdom Metazoa; phylum Chordata; class Chondrichthyes; order Rajiformes; family Rajidae; genus Leucoraja; species Leucoraja erinaceus. Next base: position 20,961,301 of record NC_073394.1, read on the forward strand.
CCGAATGGTGTAGGGAGTGGAAGAAAAAGTGGGATAACATGGAACTGGTGTATGGGTGATCGATGGTTGATGGGAACCCGGTGGGAAGAAAGACCTGTTTCCATGCTGTATGTCCAAATAAACATCCTCTGCCTTTGCATGATCCATATCCCTCCATTTCCTGCATATCCATGTGGAATTATTTTGCCACAGAAGGCTGTGGAGGCCAAATCAATGGATAAGGCAGAGATAGATAGGTTCTTGATTAATACAAAGGTGTCAAAGGTTATGGGGAGAAGGCAGGAGAATGGGGTTAGGAGAGAGAGATAGATCAGCCATGATTGAATGGTAGAGCGGGCTTGATGGCCCGAATGGCCTAATTCTGCTCCTATCTTATGATCTAACGGTCTTATGATCTTATGATCGTATGATTGTATGATCTTATGATCTTATGTGCTTTTCCAAAAGCCTCTTAACCGCCACTATCGTATCTGCTTCCACAACTACCCCTGGCAGCATATTCCAGGTACCCACCACCCTCTGTGTAAAAAGACTTGCCCCGTACATCCCCCTTCTCTTTGCCACTCTCAACTTCAAGCTAAGCCCTCTAGTCTTTGACAATTCCCCCCTTTGGAAAACAAGCTCTGACTGTCCACGCTATCTACGCCTCTCATAATTATATATACTTCTGTCAAACGAGTGCATGTTTTAAAATAGCCTGAGTATGAAAATGATAAGACGTTAATGGAGGAAGACAGTATAAATGATTTAATGATAAATGATCGGAGGAAGGATGTATAAATGATTTAATGATGCCGTCATAAAACCACATGTCCCTTATTTATGAACATGCGTTGTGAGATGCTTTTACTTAAAGAGGGTGGGTCAGTCTTACAGATGATGCCCACGCATTGAGCTACTCTGGGAATACTAATCTTTCCATCTATGGGCAAATGATCTCGACATGTACAGGGGAGCTCCTGTACATTCTACCCTGAGATCAGTGGCTATAGGGTTTCACCGAGGAGTTCAAATGCTAGTCTGCAAGGAGATGTCTTGCTAATTCGGTCACATGGTTCAGACCCTTGGCATGAAAGAAAAGATCAGGTGCTATCTTTAGACCGACCGCATTCGATACCATTCATGGAAGAACTGCCGTGACTCCAAGGCATTCCATGTGACCTTCCGAGAAACAGCTTGAGGTAGAATCGAAAAGAAAAGGAATGAGTTGAGTTTAGTTTAGTCTATTGGCACGTGTACTGAGGTACAGTGAAAAACTTTTGTTGCATGCTAATCCGTTTGTGGAAAAACTATACATGATTACAACAGTTTACAGATACAGGATAAAGGGAATAATGTTTAGTGGAAGATAAAGTCCAGTAAAGTTGGATTAACGATAGTCCAATGCTCTCCAATGAGGTAAATAGCCACTCAAGAGGCGCTTTCTAGTTGGTGAGAGGATGGTTCGGTTGCCTAATAAAAGCTGGGAAGAAACTGTCCCTGAATCTGGAAATGTGCTTTTTCACACTTCTGTAACTGTTGCCTTACGGGAGAGGAGAGAAGAGGGAGTGATCAGGATGAGACTGGTCCTCGATTATGCCGGTGGCCTTGTAGTCAATGGAAGAGAGACTTGGTTTGCATGATGGCCTCGGCTGCATCCACAATTCTCTGCAATTTCTTGCGATCTTGGATGGAGCTGTTCCCAAATCACGCTGTCATGCTTCTCAATAAAATGCTTCCTACGGTGCTTCTGCAGAAGTTGGTAAGAGATGCTGGGACATGCCAAACTTCCTAAGCCTTTCTAAGGTAGTTGAGAAAGGAACTGCAAATGCTGGTTTATGTCGAAGATAGACAAAAAATGCTGGATTAACTCAGCGGGTCGGGCAGCTCTGGAGGAAAAGAATTGGTGACATTTCGGGTCGGAACTCTTCTTCAGACAGATGGTAGAGGTGGTGGTGGGGTGGGGGGGGGGGGGGGGGGGAGTTGGGGGAGTAGAAGTAGAGGCATTGGTGTGCTTTCTTGGGCATTGCTTCAATATAGGTATCCAGAACAAGTTGCTGGTGATATTTACTCCTAGGAACATGAACCTTTCAACCATCTCTACTTCAATGGCATCAATGAATACCAAGGTATACATCAGCTTATTCCCAAGCTCAGCTTGCAGTTTTTCATATGGCCAAATATAACTAATCTTTTATAATGCTGGGCCTGGTACATTGTCTTTTTCTTGGGACATAAAGAAACGGTAGGTTTATTCAACACAAGGAACTGCAGATACTGGTATATCAAAAGAAGACACAAAGTGTTGGAATACCTCAGGCAGGTCATGTGTGTCAGGCAGCAGCTCAGGGAGAAAGCTGGAAATGAGGTCGGGGTCGGACAAAGCCTGGCAACTGATAGGTGGATACAGGTGAGGGAGACACTAAGTCCTGGAGTAACTCTGAAGATTATGGACAAGAATTTAAATTCGTAAATGATTGAAATCTCTTCAAAGTTACACATGAGTTTTAGCGGCAGTTACAAGTAAATGATTTTTGAGTTGAAGCAGTACAAAAAATGTTGGAAAAAAAAGAGACAAAGTACTGGAGTAACTCAGCAGGTCAGACAGCATCTCTGGACAATATGGATTGATGACGTTTCGGTGGGGACCTCAAAATAGAGTCAGAGAGTCATACAGCGTGGAAACAGGCCCTTCAGCCCAGCTTGCCCATGCCGACCAACATACCCCATCTACACCAGTCCCACCTGCCTGCGTTTGGCCTCTATCCCTCTAAACCTATCCTAATAGTAAATGTTGATGTACCTTGCAGTTTATTACAATAAATTTCAACATTATACTGGGCACGTTTCCTTTCAGTTCATTCATCTGTATTGCTCTGGGAGTTAGAGAGAAGATGAGTGTATCACTGACAAATGTGCTGACAAATAATTTCTTATCCTGTAGAGGGCTGTATTTCACATAACAAATAACCATCAACACATGGGCCCACATTCATCAGCAACCAAACCCTTTCACTTAGTTATACAACTCGTTTTTTAATTGATGTTGCCTAAATGGATTCCCATGTTATCTCTTAAATAACTCATTGAACACTAATGTAATTTAGAGAACATAGAACACTTTGAGACGTCAAGAACACTGGACCACCAGGGAATAAGGAATACCAGGAAACATGTAGTAACCAGTATCTGCAGTACTTTGTTTCTACCAGGAAACAAGTCACGTTTGACCATATGTCTGGAAACCGATCCACCCAACGTGCAAATAATTATTACAATACAATTGCAAACCTTCATTCTCATCTGTTCTTCTTTTCCAACTCTCTTACATATTAGTATATAACTTATGTAGCATACATCTTACATCTTAGTGTGTTCATTTATATATATATAAGTGTGTGTGTAGGAAGGAACTGCAGATGCTGGTTTACACCGAAGATAGACACGAAATACTGGAGTAATGCAGCGGGACAGGCAGCATCTCTGGATAGAAGGAATGGGTGACCCTTCTTCAGACCAGCATTTTGTGTCTATCTAAATATATACTGTATGTATATATATATAGATATGTGTGTGTGTGTGTGTGTGTGTGCGCGCTTGTGCGCGTGTGTGTGCATGCGTTGCGTGTCAGTGTGTGCAAGTGTGCTTTGAGAGGAACTGAGGATTCTGGTTTACACCAAAGACAATCATAAATATAAACTGAGAATATAGACCCAAAGAACAGCAGATGCTGGTTAATGCACTGAAGGACACAAAGTGCTGAAGCAACTCAACGGGTTAGACAGCATCTCCTTATGATTAGAAGTTGCCAGTGTCATTTTCCAGACCTGTTGCTCTGGGCTTTAGGGCTAAAAGGCACAATTTTAATCTGCCCTATAGGGAGGGGTTCCAAGTACAATCTAACATTGCCAGCTCAGAAGATGGTGGCATATGGAACAAGCTGCCAGAGGAGGTGGTTGAGACAGTTACAATAACTACCTCTTCAGACAGAATCTCTGGAGGACATGCTTAGGTGATGTTTCAGGTTGGGATCCTTCTTCAGATTGACAAGGAAATTGCATTGTTTTCTCCTTGCATTGTTTTTCTAGTATTGTTACTAGTTTTGGTTATTCAATTTTAGAGATACAGCATGGAAACAGGCCCTTCAGCTCCGCGTCTACGCTGACCATCGATCACCCATTCGCAATAGTTCTATGTTATCCCACTTTCTCATCCACTCCCTACACACCAGGGGCAATTAACCTACAAACCCGCAGGTCTTTGGGATGAGGAAGGAAACTGGAGCACCCGGAGGAAACTCATGGTTGCAGGGAGAACGTGCAAACTCCACACAAAGACAATACAATACAATACAATGCAATAATACTTTATTAGCCAAGTATGTTTTGCAACATATACGAGGAATACCATTTGCAAAGTCAGTCATACAAATAAAAAGCAACAGAACACACAAAATACATTTTAACATAAACATCCACAACAGTGACTCCTCCACATTCCTCAATGTGATGGAAGACAGGATTGAACACAGGTTCTCTGGCGCTGTGAGGCAGGGCCACTACCAGCTGCACCACTGTGCCGCCCATAATGGAGTTTGCCGTTGTAATTTGGATGGCAACCAAGAGAGGGCGCTGGATATTAACGTCTGCTGATCAGCAGAGGGTTCTCCAGAAAGTGCAGAAATGTGATTTAACACCACATTGATGCTCTCAGCAACTACTTCTATCAATGTATAAAATCTCGTCCGTGAGGCTTACATTTTCACATTAGCTATAATTGTTTCCAAATGTTCACTTGGGGTGACGGAAACACTTTTAATCTACCACTTACATTTTTTCAATCCTTTACACAAGATGTCAGATTGAATCATTGAGGAAGTGTGGAGTCATTTTAGCAGCCATTTCAAACACACAATTTGCACGTTCACACTTTACAAGCAAGACTATAATAACAACAGGAGGGAGACAATACATTTTATACATTCCTGGAACGTAGGTGCCATTGCCAAAGCTGCCAATTGGAGTATGTATTGCTTTATTATTCTCACGGATACTGATATTCAGCAAAAAGCTTTTGTTTGATGCTATCCAGTCATATCATGTCAAACATGAATACATGCAAGCCATACACAAGTACAACAGGCAGTGCAAAGGGAAAAGTGTGCAGGATTTTATGTTACACCATTATAGCTTTACATCAACAGAGAAAGTGCAATTTTTAAAAAGTGCAAGGTCTGCAATGACGTAGGTTGGAAGATCAGAACTACATCTTAGGCTTATGAGAGAGGGGTCATAGCCTGATAACATAGGGGAAGAAGGTGTCCCTGAGTCTGGTGGTGCGTGCTTTCAAGTTTTTGTACTTTCTACCGGATGGGAGAGGGGTGAAGGAGGAATGACTGGGGTAAAAATGGTCCTTGATTATGTTGGCTGCTTTCCCGAGGGAGAGTGAAGTGTAGAAGGATTAGATGGGAGTGAGTCTGGTCCATGTGATGGACTGGGCTACATCCACAACTACATATTCTTGCCATCTTGGGCAGAGCTGTTGCCAAACCAAGCTGTGATGCAACACAAGAGAATGCTTTCAATGGTGCATCTGCAAAATACGGTTTCTTTAAAGTTTCAACTAAACAAAATTAGGCCATTCAGCCCATCAAGTCTACTATTCAATCATGGCAGACCTGTCTTTCCCTCTCAATTCCATTCTCCTTCCTTCTCCCCATAACCCCTGACACCTCTACTAATCAATCCAGGGCAAGTCCAGGACAAATTGTTCTTATCGGAAGGTGACCAGAATTGCAAACAGTTCTCCAAGTGCATTCTCCAAGTGTGGTCTCGCCAATGACTTGTTCAGTGTAACATGACATCCAAACTCTTGCACTCATTGCCTTGACTACAGAGGGTAGGCATGCCAAACATTAATCTGGAGCAAACGGCTCCTTGACTTTGGACTTGAGGGCTTCTTTTTGCTTGTAAGGGTGCAGGACACCTCTCTTTCCTCCTGATCCAAAACATCACCTATCCATGTTCACCAGAGAATAGACAGTGTGAAGAAGGGTTCCGACCTGAAACATCACCTATTCCATTTCTCCAGTAATACTGCCTGACCCGCTGAGTTACTCTAGCATTTTGTGTCTATCCTTGGTATAAACCAGCATCTACAGTTCCTTCCTCCACATGTTCATTAGAGGTAACTGCCTGACCTGCTGAGTTACTTCAGCACTTTGTGTCCTTTTTCCCCCACAAACTGGTGGACAAACTGGGGGACTTGGGACTTCCACACTCCACCTGCACATGGATAAATAGCTTCCTGTCGGGTCGCAGCCAGAGAGTCAGAGTGGGCCATCATACATCCACGGCCCTCAGCCTCAGTACCGGCTCTCCACAGGGCTGCGTACTGAGCCCCCTGCTCTACACCATCTACACACATGACTGCACCCCCACCCACCACAGCAACACCATTGTCAAATTTGCGGATGACACTACGGTGGTGGGACTCATCTCCGGGGGGGACGAGTACGCCTACCGGGATGAGGTGGAGCAGCTGACAGTGTGGTGTGAAGAAAATAACCTGCTCCTCAACACCTTAAATACAAAGGAAGTAATAATAGACTTCAGGAAGAATAAAACGGACATGGTACCATTGACTATCAGAGGGGACTGTGTAGAGAGGGTGGTGGATTTCCGCTTCCTGGGAATCCATATTGAGGAGGACCTGACGTGGAGCGTGAACTCCACTGCGCTGCTGAAAAAGGTCCAGCAGAGACTGCACTTCCTGAGGGTGCTCAGGAAGAACAACATCACTCAGAGACTGCTGCTGTCCTTTTATCGGTGCTCCATTGAGAGTATACTAACATACTGTGTATGCGTATGGTACACCAGCTGCACAGCGGCTCAGAGGAAAGCGCTCCAGAGGGCCATTGACAACGCACAGAGGATTGTCGGCTGTCCTCTCCTTACCTTGGAGGACTTACACAGTTCCCGCTGCACCAAAAAATCCCAGAATATCATAAAGGACATTTCCCACCCCGGACACTCCCTGTTTGAACTGTTGCCATCAGGCAGACGGTACAGATCTACAAGGACAAGGACGAACAGACTAAAAAACAGTTTTTACCCCACTGCTATAAAAGCACTAAATGTAGCCGCCAAGGAACGCAGGGGCGAGACATACTAAGGGACTGTGGTACACTGTGAAATCGACAGAAGGATGGAGGGTTGGGTGTTTATGCGTGCTATTTTCGTGATATTTATTTAGTTGTTTATCTTTTAATATTTTACCTTGTATGTATTGTTAGCTTTTAGAAATGTTTGAATGGTGCACTGACTGGCTGACATTTTTAATTTTCGTTGTACATGGTTCATGTTACAATGACAATAAATAAACTATTCTATTCTATTCTATTTATATAAACCAGCATCTGCAGTTCCTTCTGTCTCAATTTTATTGCTCAGAGCAAGATGTTTATTTGATGTTGCGAGTGCTAAGTAACTGGTAAAGTTCTACCTCAGAGAACAGTTCTGACACTTTGAATCTTTTGGGTTGATGAGGACAATGTTGTAGTGCGTGGGTCTCAAAATGAGGCAAGTATTCCGAAGTTTGAGAAGCACTTTTATTTAATTCCTCCCGGTTCAAGGGAAGACAAAACCAGCAGAAGATGGCACCCAAACCCTGCTTTTTAAACCCTCCGGCTAAGGGCCACCTCCGGACTGCACCACTCCTGTGCCGAGGGGTTCGGCAGTATAATGGCACAACCCTTAGGAGCCGCCACAGGACCCCCCCCCCCCCCCCCCCCAGAACCAGAGGCACAAAACGCACCGGCGGGCGCACGACCTGGCCGGCCCGCGTGCGGAAGTCAGCAGATCCCGGGGCTTGCGGGGGCGTAGGTGGAGAGACAGGTCAAGGGACCGGCGGGAGGACAGATGGAGTGACAGGTGGAGGGTGTCGTGAGGGGGGGCTTTGTTCTGTCTCCATCATGATGCCAATGGAGCGTCGGGGTCACCAATGTAGTGCGTGGGTCTCAAAATGAGGCAAGTAGTCCGAAGTTTGAGAAGCACTTTTATTTAATTCCTCCCGGTTCAAGGGAAGACAAAACCAGCAGAAGATGGCACGCAAACCCTGCCTTTTAAACCCTCCGGCTAAGGGCCGCCTCCGGACTGCACCACTCCTGTGCCGAGAGGTTCGGCAGTATAATGGCACAACCCTTAGGAGTCGCCACAATGTAATTGATGTAACTCACAATTAATACATTCTCCGTGTGATTCCTGAATGCTGAGACATTTGAATGCTGCGGCATAGAGGTGGAGCAATAGAGTTGTTGCTTTACACATTACACATGAAATGAAAGTGGCAATGCTCGCGGACTTTTGTGCAAAAGACAAACAACAAATCAACCAAACAAATTATAAACACAATCATAAACACACACATATTATTTTACATAATAATAGAAGGAAAAACGTTCTGTACAGTTAGTCCCTGGTGAGAAAGGCGTTTACAGTCCGAATTGCCTCTGGGAAGAAACTCCTTCTCAACCTCTCCGTTCTCACTGCATGGCAACGGAGGCGTTTGCCTGACCGTAGCGGCTGGAATGACGGTAGTCATTCAGGCAGGCTGGGGAGGCATTTTTTGGTACCGGTACCAGCCTCTCAAAGCATTTCATGACTACCGAGGTAAGGGCCACCGGACGGTAGTCATTCAGGCAGGCTGGGGAGGCATTTTTTGGTACCAGTACAATGATGGATTTTGAAGCAGGCAGGGACCACGGACTTGTCCAGGGAGAGGTTGAATGTGACAAATAAACTTGACTTGACTTGACTTGACTTGACTTGACTTGACTTACACAGCCAGAGACCCGGGTTCAATCCTGACCACGTGTGCTGCCTGTGTAGAGTTTGCACGTTCTCCCTGTGACCACGTGTGTTTCTCTGGGTGCTCCGATTTCTTCCCATACTCCAAAGGTGTGCGGGTTTGTAGGTTAATTGGCCTCTATAAAATTGTTCCCAGTCTGTTGGTGAGTGGATGAGAAAGTGGGATAACATAGAGCGAGTGTGAACAGGTGATCGATGGTCCGTGGGGATTCGGTGAGCCTACGGCCTGTTTTCATGCTTTATCTCCCTCTCTCTCTGTTTAAAATGACACAAAGTGCTGGAGTAACTCAGCAGTCAGGCTGCATCTCTGATGTACATAGATAGGTGACGTTTCAGGTCTGACTCTGAAGTCCCGACCCGAAACATCATCTACCCACTTCCTCCTGAGATGCTGCCTGACCTGCTGAGTTGTGTCCGTTAGTGTATTAACCAGCATCTGCAGTTCTTTGTTCCTATATTCTCTGATTCTAAATCTTTTCATATTTCAGCTAGCATATTTTCTTCCCAGCTGTTATCAGGCAACTGAACCACCCTATCGCCAACTAGAGAGCGGTCCTGACCTCCCATCTACCCCATTGGAGACCCTCGGACTATCGTTATCTTGCACTAAATGTCATGATTGTAATCATGTAGTCTTTTTGATGATTGGATAGCACGCAACAAACCAACTTTTCAGTGTACCTCAGTACACGTGACAATAAACTAAGCTAAACTAACTAACATTAAAGTGGAAGACATACACAAAGTGCCACAAAGTGAAAGTACCCACATTGGGGCGCCTAGCATAGTGATGAGGTTTAGACAGTGTAACCAACTGTCGGAAACCACATTAAAATAGTAGTGTTGATAAAATACCAGAGTTATTGCAAGCATGGTTTTGTGTTTGTATAAAGTGGGAGATGTGGTAAACTATCAATATAAAATCGCCTTCCTTCAGAGCAAAATACTGGGGTCTCTCTCTCTCTTCTCTCTCTCTCTCTCTCTCTCTCTCTCTCTCTCTCTGACTCTCTCTCTCTCATTCTCTCTCTCTCGTTCTCTCCCCCTCTCTCTCGCCTCTCACTCTCTCTCTCTCTCTCTCTCTCTCTCATTCTCTCTCTCTCTCGTTCTCTCCCCTCTCTCCTCCTACCTCATCTCTAGTCTCTGCAGTTCTCTCTCTCTCTCTCTCTCTCTCCACCTCCGAGGAGCTCTCTTTTCTCTCTGCTCTCTCGGCTCTACCTCTCTCCCCTGACTCTCAGTCTTGAAGAAGGGTTGCAACCAACCTCAAATCCTTTTCTCTCTCTCTCATGGGTCCGGCAGCGGTGCTCAGGTGGAGCGAGCGCTGCTGCTGCTGCTGCTGCTGCTGCTCTCCGCTCATCCGGTCTCTCTCTCTCTCTCTCTCTCTCTCCTACCTTCTCTCTCTCTGACTCTCTCTCTCTCTGAAGCCGCTCCTCTCTCTCTCTCTGGCCCTCTCTCGTGGAATGGCCGCGGACTCTGCTAGCTTCGGAGGCTCAACGACATCCGGGGGCTCCAACACCAAGCCCGGTGTACCATCCAACCATCATACTAGTTTCACTGTCGTTCTGCTGAGTTTCACTGGCGCGGGTTATCTCCTTCCAATCGCAATCGAACCATTGTGAGCTTCCACCTTGACTCTGACCTCGGGCTTTGATCTGTCTTTGTGAGATAAGTTTTTGGCCTTCCACACAGCTTGTGATGTACCTTTTCAGTTATCTCGATTTATGTCTCCCCTGACTCTCAGTCTGAAGAAGTGTTGTATGGCTGCAGAAACATCATTTCGTTTGGACCTCTAGGGGTTCAAATGACCATTAGATTGCTTGACTCTTGACCGCTTGGGTTACTCCAGCTTTGTTGTCTGTCTTCAGTGTAAGCCAGCATCGGCAGTTCCTTCCTACAAACATTTATTCACATGGGCATTGAACCCTCCAGCTTTCTGGTTCAACGTGTTGTTATTTTTCTCCCATTATTCCCTGTCCTGACACTTGTTTTTTTCATTTGTACATTAAATTGGCCTTGAACCTGGTATGTCTCAACCTTACACCTTTTATTTGGATGCAAACCACTTTTTAACCCAATGTTTTGAAAGTTAACTTCCGCCTTCAAATCAAACTGCTGGAGCCAATAAAAAAAAATCAAATGATAACGGTTAAGCAACTCTTTAGAGCATGCAGTTCTGGTAGCCCCATTACAGGAAGAATGCATGACCTTTGGGGAGGATGCTGAAGAGGTTCTCCAGAATGCTGCCTGGATTAAGTGGGTATTAGCGATAAGGAGAGTTTGGACACACTTGGATTGTTTTTTTTCTGGAGCATCAGAAGGCTGAGTGGAGACTTGATAGAAGTCTCCAAAATATAGAATGATAGATAAAAGTAGGGGGGCATGGCTTAATGGTAAGAGGGTCAAAGATTAAAAGTGATGTACAGGGCAAGGGTTTTACACAGAAGGTAGTGGGTGCCTGAAACACAGTGGTGGTGGAGGCAGATACGATAGTGGGATTTAAGAAGCTTTTATATAGGCATGACATGGAGAGATATGTATCACATGCAGGCTGAGGAGATAATTTAAGTTGGCATCATGTTCACCAGGGACATGTAGGGCATGTTCATGTGCTGTACTGTTTTGTATTCTATGCCCTTTCAATGGGTTACTATTCAGAACAGTTCTGACAAAAGGTCTTCAACCTGAATGTTAATTGTTTCTCCTTCTGCAGAGGCTGCCTGACGTGTCGAGTGTTACCACCAGTTTTATTTATGCAGCAATGGGACATAAATGTGAACCTGGAATTTATTTGAAATAATGTAGAAACAAAGAATCGCAGATGCTGGTTTACACCAAAGAAAGTCTGGAGAACGGTCTCCAGAAACATCAGCCATCCTTTTTCTCCAGAGATGCTGCCTGACCCGCTGGGTCACTCCAGCACTTTGTGTCTATCGTTTCTTTGAAAAAGATTTCTTGCTTTTGGAATAATCTTTATTTCCAGCAGAGCTACAGAGCCACTCTTCGGAAAATACTGAGAGAAGGCACCTTGAATCAGAAATCATGTCAGATGAGCTAAAAATGCACTCACGCAACTCTGAATACCGTGTGACTGCCCTGTTGAAAATAATCTGGGGTGGAATAATCTTCCACAGATTTCTGAGTGATTTGCAACTCGTCAGGAAATTCATCTCCTCATTTCTCAGTGATGGCTACATTCTCCCGAGTACATTTTTCCAATGTAAAACTCCCCCAAATGACGTCAACAGAAATTCATCATGTAACATTCTACTGGAATGAGATTTTCAAAATGAGTCAACTAAAAATCATTTCATATTTTCTCACAGAATAACCAAGTATTACTGATCTAATTTTGCAATAAACCGATCCTGATTAAAGTAAGTAAGTTTAGTTTAGTTTAGTTTAGTGTATTGCACTAAACTAATAACAGGAATTCTTTGATTCCTAATAAACTATAATCTTCCCTTTAATGAATAGTACAGATATAAGTAGATGCCAGTACTGAAATTAGAGGTCAACATGCTAAATTTCAGATGAACAACTTGCTCTGTAATATTCTTTATTATACCATTTGGACATTTAATGACATGGAGGAGAATACAAGTGCATGGCCAGAAGTGTTAGATCATCCAGTGAGTTTTTGATGCTAAAAGAAACACACCAAATGCTGGAGTAACTCAGCGGGTCAGGCAGCATCCCTGGAGGACATGGACAGGTGACGTTTCAGAGCCTGAAGAAGGGTCCCGACTGGAAACCTACCCATATCCTCCAGAGGTGTTAAAGCAATGTAGAAACACAGAGAGCTGTGGAGGCCAGGTCAATGGGTAGTTTTAAGGCAAGATTGATAGATTATTGATTAGTACACGTGTCAAGGGTTACAGGGAGGGGGGTAACCTGTTCACACAAAGGGTGGTGGGTGTATGGAACGAGCTGCTGGGGGAGATAGTTGAGGCAGGTACTATCGCAACTTTCAAGAAACATTTAGACAGGTACATGGGTTGGACAGGTTTAGAGGAATACGGACCAAATGCAGGCAGATGGGACTAATGTAGATGGGGCATGTTGGTCAGCATGAGCAAGTTGTGCCAAAGGACATGTTTCCATGCTGTATGACTTCATGGCTATATCTGTAGTTTCATGTGTCTCATATTTTTAATATCGCTACTTTTTTATGTAACATTTTAATCGGCATTTTAAGTTACTTAGTGAGTTGCCTGAAAGGGTCAGAATTAAAAAGTAACATAAATGTGTTTTACAAAGCCATTTTTCTTGTTAAATGATCTGCTCTCAATGATTTAAAATACAAGCGAATAGTAATTTTATTGCTAATCATAACTCAATAGTGCACATTTATAAGAACTAAGCGTGAAAATGTCATTATTTTAGTTTAGAAATACAGCGTGGAAACAGGCCCTTCTAGTCCATGCCAACGAGCGGTCCCTGTACACAAGCACTATCCTACACACTAGGGACAATTTTACAATTTTACTGAAGCCACGTAACCTAGAAGCCTAAGATTTACACAAAAAAATGGAGTAAATCAATAGGTGATGTTTATGGTCGAAACCCTTCCTCAGACTGAAGAAGGGTCTCGACCCGATATGTCACTTATTCCTTTTCTCCAGAGATGCTGTCGGTCCCGCTGAATTACTCCGTTTTTTTCTGTCTATTTTCAGTTTAAACCAGCATCAGTAGCTGTTTCCTACACAACCTAAAAACCTTATGCGTCTTTGGAGTGTGGGAGGAAACCAGAGCACCCGGAGTAAACCCATGTGGTCAAAGGGCTCAAAGGGTTCAAAGAGTATTTTATTGTCACGTGTACCAATTAAGGTAAAGTGAAACTCGATTTACCATACAGTCATACTAAAATAAGCAACAAGACTCACAACTATATAAAAGTTAACATAAACATCCACCAGAGTTGATTCCCCACGTTTCTCACTGTGATGGAAGGCAATAAAGTCTAATTTTCTTTCCTCTTTATTCTCCCGCGGTCGGGGCAGTCGAGCCATCTGCAGTCGGGGCGGTCGCAGCTCTTGCGATCGGTGATCGAAGCTTCCGCGTGGGGGCGGTCGAAGTTCCTGCGATCGGGGCGGTCGAAGCTCCTGTGGCTTGGAGCTCCCGAAGTCGGTCCCTAACCAAGGGACCACGAGTTCCACGATGTGAGAGTCCGTAGGCTCTCGTGGTTGAAGCTCCCAAAGTCGATCCCCAGCAAGAGGCTGCCGGCTCTTCGATGTTAGGCCGCAGTGTGGACGGAGATACGATCTGGAACAAAATCGCTTCTCCGTCGACGTAAGAGATTTAAACAAATTCTCTCCCTCCCCCCCATATAAAACAGCTAAAGCGCACTAAAACATACATTTAATGCATACTAGAAAAAAAGTAGAAGAAAAGGATGAGACAGTCACAGGGAGAAGGTACTAACTCCATACAGACAGCACCCGTAGTCAGGACAAAACCCGGGTCTCTGGCGCGGTGAAGCAGCAAATCGACCGCTGCGCCACCGTGCTGCCCTTTTTACATTAAACAGTCAAAACAAAATACTATTTCTTTCATTTAGGTGTCTGATTATCTAAGTAATCCTATTGGTATTTGGCTATGCTGAAGGCGTATAAAAGTTAGATAAGGGTTTGAAGTAGTTTGAGAAATCTCCAGTCTGTCTCAGAGCCTGAAAGAACGAACTTTCAGCGACGTCTGGAAGCTTTTCCATGTCCTCAGCATACCACACAGATTATGTCAGCCTACCGGGAACACTGGTCAGGATCTTGGGGCAGTGCTTGAATTGGACTGCTTTCTCCTGTCTGTAACCAGAGGGTTTTTTTTCACACTATAAAAGAAGGAGAAGTACATGAAGAAAAATAGATTACTGTCTGGTAATATGAGGAAGTTATACCTCAGGGACTGTCATGAGATTTTTTTTTAAATGTTCTGTTTCTTTATTTTATAGCTTTCTCTTGTTTCATTACCTCATCCAAAATGGCTATTGTGCATTGGGAAGAGATAGTTTCCACTGTCCTTCGGTAAACACGACCATAATAAAGTTAACTAAACTAAATCGAAGGGATCTATAGGAAGTGCTGCCTCAAAAGGCGCCCAATATCATCAAAGAGCCATTTCATCCTAGTCATTTCACTTCTACCATCAGGATGAAGGACTTCTTCTTGTCGAGTCGACACACACGATTAGAAGTTGTTCAGCCAGAGCAATGGTGTCTGTCTTGTGCTTCTTGTGTGCGGTGGTGGAAAGATTAGTGGAAACAGGGCCGTGACGTGAATGCTCTTTCCTTGACCCCAGGATGAAGGAAAGGGGTGTGAAAAATCATGAGCACCAGGTTCAAGAATAGCTTCTTCCCAGTAACCATCAGGATCTTTAACACTACACAACACTAACCTCATATATGGACTGTCTTTCTTTGCACTAGTATTTGGGTTTGTTGCTGCTGTTATAGATGGATCCCTCACCTGCGTCTCCTCCGTGTCCCCAAGTTCTCCTTGTCGTTTCCTTTCACCACACCAGCCCTCACCTGAATCCACCTATCTCTCGCTGGGCTTTGTCCTGCCCCTCTTCTCTACAGCTTTCTCCTACCAACCACACCCCCCCACCACCCCCCCTCCCCCCCCCCCCCCCGCCCCCCCCCCCCCCATCCACCACCACATCACAATCAGTCTGAAGAAGGTCCTGACACGAAACGTTACTCAGACACGTTCTCCAGAGATGCTTCCCGACCTGCTGAAGTACTCCAGCACTTTGTGCCTATTTCTGTAAACCAGCATCAGCAGTTCCTTGTATCGACATCATTCTGGTAAACCTCTTCTGCACCGGCTTCAAAGCCTCCACATCCTTCCTGGAATGTGGCAACTGGAACTACACAAGCGTGGTCTAACCAAAGTCCTATAAAGGTGCAGGAAGGAACTGCACCAAAGATAGACACAAAATGTCTATCATTTTGTCACTCAGCAGGACAGGCAGTACCTCTAGATAAAAGGAATGGGTGACGTTTCGGATCGAGACCCTTCTTCGGACTGAGCGTCAGGGCTGAAGGAGTTACAGAGATAAGGAAGTGCAAGCGATCAAAAGAGATCAAGTTCAAGGAAAATGTAGAATAGACCGTTGATAGCTTGGGGAAGATAACTACAAAGCAAACTGCGACACAATGTAATCAGGAGAACAGTCAGACTGGTCAGAGAACTGGGAAGGGAGAGGGATGGAGAGAGAAATATAAATATGACTTCCTGACTCTTATACTCAGTGCCCTGACCTATGAAAGCAAGACCATATGCCTTCTTTACCACTCTATCTACTTGTGATGCCACTTTCATAAACGTTTTAACACAATTATTCCTCTGTACACCAATGCTGTTATAGGTCATACCATTCATTCGATATTTTCTCCTTACATTTGACCTCCCAAAGTGCAACATCTCACACTTGCTCAGATTAAACTCCATCTGCCATTTCCCCACCCATTTCTGCAGCTGATCGACTATCCTGTTATATACTCTGACAGCCTTCCTCACAGTCCATGACCCCGGCAATCTTGGTGTCATCTGCAAACTTAACTAACCAACCAACATGTTTACGTTCATGTCCAGGTCATTTTTTTAAATCACAAATAGCAGAGGTTCCAGCACAGATCCCTGTGGAACTCCGCTGGTCACAGACCTCCAGCCTGAATATTGTCCTTCCACCACAACACTCTGTTTTCCATCAGTAAACCAGTTCTGAATCCATACGACCAAGTCACTATTAATCCCGGGCATCTTAATCTTCTAGATCAGCCTACCATGGGGGTCTTTATCAAGTGCCTTAAAGTCCATGTAGACAACATCCACTGCCCGGCCCTCATCGATCACCTTCACCACCTCCTCAAATAACTCAGTCACTGGACACGAACACAACTTAATACTTGCGATGCCATTTTCAAGGAGATATGGTTGAAGACCCTAAGATCCCTCTGTACATCAATGCTCTCAAGGGTCATGCCATTAATTGTATACTTTCTCTTTACATTCGAACGCACAAAGTGCAGCACCTCACACTTTAGTCTTTCTTTCAACCCACGCATGTCTATGCCTAGAATACAGGCTATTAAGAGTCAAGAGTCAAGATCATTTTATTGTCATATGTCCTGAAGCGGAACAATGAAATTCTTACTTGCAACAGCACAACAGGTATGCAAACAGATATGCAGAGATACAGCGTGGAAACAGGCCCTTCGGCCCACCGAGTCCGCCTGACCAACGATCCCTGCACCTTAACACGATCCAACTCCGACTAGGAGCAAATTACACGAGGAGAACGTACAAACTCCATACAGACAGCACCCGTAGTCAGGATCGAACCCGGGTCTCTGGCGCTGTAAGACAGCAACTCTACCGCTGCACCACCGTGCCGCCCTAATATATGTAAACCATATATGTATTAACCGTGCAGTGTGGGGAAACTTTGCAACCTAAATATCCTTCCACTAAATACTTTGGCTTCTGACAAACCCAAGTGGTTCTGTAGAGGATTATGGCTATGTGCGTTTGATACCCTTTGTAACTGTCACAAGTTTCCATTCAGAATGTACAGTATATGAAAATGTAGTAAGAGCTGCAATTACTTGAATGATCCTTGTGTTGACAACTTCTTTTATCTTTGAGATCTTACTCACGAGCCTCCTTTGTAGTTCCTTTGTAGCGCTACTGTTAAGCCATCTGCACCTGGATGGAGCCCTGGGCTTTACGTTGCTCCCTATAACACACTGGCCTCTTTCAGCTTCTGGCCCCTTTCTGCCCACAAACAGGCACTGTTCCCTAAGTGCCAAATAAATCTTTCTTTGTGTTATTCCCATGGTGAAAGTGGGAACAGAATTACATTTTTAGTTGGGATGTGGCACGGTGGCGCAGCAGTGGAGTTGCTGCCTTACAACACCAGAATCCGTGTTTCGATCCTGACTATGGGTTCAAGTTCGTACAAAGTTTGTATATTCTTCCTGTGACCACATGGGTTTTATCCAGGCACTCCAGTTTCCTCACAGCACTCCACGGATGTATATATTTGTGGGTTAATTGGCTTCGGTAAAATTGTAAATTGTCCCTAATGTTTAGGATAGTGCTAGTGTAAGGGGTGATTGCTGGTCCGACGAAGGGCCAATTTCCATGCTGTATCTCTAAATAAAAGATACAACATTCCATTTGGCCCACTGTGTTTCCTTGATAACAGTGCACAGATCATCCCCAGGTTATAAATGCTTAACTTACTGTATGTACAGCCCATACACATTAGGTTGAGGTTTAGGTTGATTGTCACATGAGCTGTGGTACAGTGAAAAGCTTTATTTTGCATGCTATCCAAACAGGTCAGATAATACTAGGCATAGCTACAATCAAGTCAAACTCAAGCACAATAAGTGGAGCAAAGGGGAAGATATCTCAGCAGTGTAGTACATCAGTTTCATAGACAAAGGCCAATGCTGGCAATGGGGCATATTGGAGAATCAGGACAATACCCTGATTTATGGAGGGACCGTTCAGAAGCCTGGTAACAGAGGGGAAGAAGCTGTTCCTGAGTCTGGTGGTGGGCACCTTCAAGCTTCTGCATCTTCTGCTGGATGGGGGTGGGGAGAAGATGGAATTGGGAGATGGGAGGTATGGATTTGCTGGTCTCTGTGGGATTGGAGGCACCCCCTGCTCAGCCACGGCACTATCATAGAATTATCGGAACAATTCAGTTAAACACTCTGGTTGAACTATATGTGTAGAAAGGCACCGCAGATGCTAGTTTACACCAAAGTGATACAAAGCTATAGGATCTTTGATACAAAGTGCTCGAGTACCTCAATGCGCCATGCAGCACCTCTGGAGAAAGATGACCCAACCTGGAGGAGGGTCCCGACCCAAATCGCCACCCACCCTTTTTCACCAGAAATGCTGCCTAACCTGTTGAGTTACTTCAGCATTTTGTGTCTACTGTTGTTTTGAGTACATGTTGTCCTTGGCTGGCCTCTGTTTTATTGAAATATATTGCCGTAGTTCTGGCTCACAAACTGTTGGGTTTATAAACAGTTCTCAACAACGGGAACCCTGCTCTAGCCTAGAGGGGACATGTACTGCTATCTTTAGCAATATCTCCCTTGGTGCTGAAGTTTCTGTGCTGTTATTTAACACTGCAACGACAGATGATCTAATACAGATGTACATGTAAGCTTCAGTACTTCAAAGATTACACCCTCTTTATTGCCACTAAAGATTTTCCTTTCTTCCCATCATTTTTCTGCTTATCACTGACATTGATAGGTAATTGGGCGCAATGGCATTTCCTGTTCCAGTGGAACGTGAGAGTTAAGCGATGGGAATAAGGTTCATCTCCAAAAAGCAGCATAGTAAACGAGTTATCTTCTTGGGAGGAATTCATTCCCATACTTTTTTCGTGTATTTTTTCAGAGGCTACATTTTTTTTCCAGTCCCATAGATTATTTCACAGGGTTTGAAAGATAAGGGAGCATTTCAAACCCTGCTTCTCATGGAATATGCAAGGGAATAGAGTCATAGAGAGTCATACTCCATGGATAAAGGCCCTTCGGCCCAACTTGCCCATGCTGACCAACACGTCCCATGTACATTAGTCCCACCTGCCCATATCGCTGTAAACCTACCCTATACACGTAGCTGTTTGAATGTTTTTTAAATGTTACAGTAGTACCTGCCTCAACTACCTCCTCTGGCAGGTCGTTCCATACACCCATCATCCTTTGTATAAAAAATTACCCCTCAGGTTCCCATTAAATCATTCCCAACCTTGTCTTAAACCTATGTCCTCTGGTTCTCGATTCCCCTACTCTGGGCAAAAATCTCTGCATCAACGCCCGACCTATTCTTCTCACGATTTTGTACACCTCTATAAGATCACCCCTCATCCTCTTGTGCTCTAAGAAATAAAGCACTAGTCTGCTTAACCTTGTTTTACACAGTGGGGACACAAGAAACTGAAAATGCTGCTCCCGGCCCGAAACTTCACCTCTTCATGTTCTCCAGAGATGCTGCCTAACCCGCTCAGTTATTAATCTAAAAATGAAACTAAACTAAATAATAAGGATAGCGGCACAGTGATAGAGTTGCTGTCTTACAGCGCCATAGACCCGGGTTTGATCATGACCATGGGTGCTGTCGGTACGGAGTTTTTACATTCTCCCCGTGACCGCGTGGGTTTTCTCCAGGTGCTCACGTTTCCTCCTACATTCCAATGAAATGCAGATTTGAAGGTTAATTGGCTTCTGTAAATTGCCCCTATATGTGTAGGATAGAACTAGTATACATGTTAGTCAGTCTGAACAAGGATCTCAGCCTGAAAAATGTCACCTATTCTTTCTCTCCAGAGATGCTGTCTGTCCTGCTGAGTTACTTCAGCTTTTTAGAAACATAGAAACATAGAAAATAGGTGCAGGAGTAGGCCATTCGGCCCTTCGAGCCTGCACCGCCATTCAATATGATCATGGCTGATCATCCAACTCAGTATCCTGTTCCTGCCTTCTCTCCATACCCCCTGATCCCTTTAGCCACAAGGGCCACATCTAACTCCCTCTTAAATATAGCCAATGAACTGGCCTCAACTACCTTCTGCGGCAGAGAATTCCAGAGATTCACCACTCTCTTTGTGAAAAATGTTTTCCTCATCTCGGTACTAAAAGATTTCCCCCTTATCCTTAAACTGTGCACAGGGTAGTCGCTGCAGGTTGAAGTGCCTGTTTCCACGCTGTTTCCCTAAAATTAAATATAAAAAATAATGAAGCTGCTGCTTGACCCACTGAGTTACCCCAGCACACATTGTAAACCAGCTTCTGCATTTCCATGTTTCTATAATAATTAAGCAGGATTTTTCTCTTTACATCACTTTATTTTAAAATGGTCTCTGATACCATTTTCAAAAAGGGGCTCAGAGGAGTTAACAGGCGTGACTGTGACAGAGTAAAAAATGCAGGGCTGGTTACAGGAATTTAGAAAAATCAAAGGTCACTGACATGTCTGTCACTTTAATCCTCTCTCCTCCCACTCCTCGCAGCCAGCTCTGTGAATGAAGGCCTCCATCTCTGCATGTGTTACCGCACTTATCGCATACCACTGACTTCTTATCTCCTGTCAGCAGAACCCTGTAATCATGAAGATTCTTGCTGATTTTGATCCCAACTTTCCTACATTCCATCTGATCCATTCTCCATCTTAAGGCCTCTAGTTTAGTTTAGTTTAGAGATACAGTGCGGAAACAGGCCCTTCAGCCCACCGAGTCTGCGCTGATTATCGATCCGATCCCCCTGCACTATTGGCATCTTGCACTCCAGGGACGCTTTGTAAATCTTATCAAAGCCAATTAACCTACAAACCTGCATGGAGTGTGGGAGGAAACTGTAACACATGGAGAAAACCCACACGATCACGGGGAGGAAGTACAAACACCATACAGACAGCACCCGTAGTCAGAATCGAACCCTGGTCTCTGGCGCTGTAAGGCAAGCAGCTCTACTGCTGCGCCACCGTGCCACCCTGAGTTTTGGGTGAAAGACGCACTTTGGTCTGCCAAAAACCTGTTGGCAGCCCAGCAGAGCGAGATGTCCATCAGGGAATGTGGTTCATTCCAGACCGCAGGAGTTCGTACTGAGGGACCCACTGAAGCTCGGTGCAATGGCTCTGTGGGGGGGGGGGGGGGGGGGGGGGGGCAGAGTCTAGGGTCATACGACAGCCAGACTTTTCCATGTTCTCCAGGGATGCTGCCTGACCTGTTAAATTAAACTTTGTGTCCTTTTGTGTTTTGTTTAAAGATATGTGCAAACACCATAGAGTGTTGACACTTGAATGTATAAACACTGAACATTTCTGAAGAGTTTTGGCACAGATTTTTTTTGTATAGACTTTTTCTTCTGAATAAAGTTTATTTTTGAAAAAAAAATCCTAGTTTTAATTCAACATCCTTAAAGTGCAAGATTTTATCATTTCTGTCAATTGTTTGTGAGACTATGCTTACAAGCGTCATTGTTTGAAGAAATTAAATAGCTGGGTTTAACTACAATAAAGTAGTTTTACAAGACCTACAATTTGGTAAGGTATGTCTTTCCCTTCGTAATCTACAAATGATTGTCAAAGCAGTGGTATTATTATCATTTTTTACAATCTGATGCTTCTCACATGTTTAGTTTAAAGATACAACATGGAAACATTCAGCCCACATTCACAACCACTCCCCACACAAGGGGCAATTTATAGAGGCCAATTGGTTTACAAACCCGCACATCATTGGGATGTGGGAGGAAACCAGAGCACCCAGAGAAAACCCACGCGGTCACAGGGAGAACATGCAAACTCCATACATAGAGCACCCGTAGTCAGGATCAAACCTGAGTCTCTGGCGCTGTAAGGCAGTGGTGCGATTGCACAGAATTAATGCTCTGCAATGAGCAGCAATGCCCAGCAATGCTGAGAACTATATTCTGCACTCTGCATTTTCTCTTCATTCCGTCTATTGTAATTGAGTTTGACTCGATTGTATTTGTGTATGGTATATCTGATCCGTTTGGATAGAATGCAAAACAAAGCTTTTCACAGCACCTACTCAGCAAACCTGGCAATAAAAACATAAACCTCAAAATGAGGCACCTCCCACTTTGAGTTTAGTTTAGTTTAGTTTAGTTTAGTGTAGTTTAGAGATACAGCACGGAAACAGACACCTCTGCTCACTGAGTCCACGCCGACCATCAATTGCCCGTTCACACTAGTTCTATGTTATCCCACATTCTCATCTACTCCCTACACACTAGGAACAATTTACGGAGGGCCAATTAACCTTCAAACCCGCACTTTGTCGGGATGTGGGAGGAAGCTGGAGGGCCCAGACAGCACCCGAGGTCAGGATCAGTCCTGGGACTCTGGATCTGTGAGGCAGCAGCTCTACCAGCTGAGCCACTGTGCCGCACCCAAATTTGCATGGAAATCTCTTTCCCCTTCGTATTCCAAAGTGGGTGGGATGATGAAGTGGAATTATTCTGCACATTCTGATGAATCTCACATGTGGCGTGATGGCAGAGAATTAAAGAGAACATGCAAATCAACTACTAGCCACTTGTAAATCACATGAGTCTTTGACTATTACGTGCATTTCATCTCAACCTTCCATCACACATCATCGCTTCGCCGAACACCTCCGCTCGGTTCGCAATAACCAACCTGATCTCCCGGTGGCTCAGCACTTCAACTATCCCTCCCATTCCGAATCCGACCTTCCTGTCCTCGGCCTCCTCCATGGCCAGACTGAGGACCACTGTAAATTAGAGGAGCAGCACCTCATATTTCGCTTGGGCAGTTTGCACCACAGCAGTATGAACATTGACTTCTCTAATTTCAGGTAGTCCTTACTTTCTCCTCCCCTTCTCAGCTCTCCCTCAGCCCACTGACTCCACCTCTTCCTTTCTTTTCCCCCTGAATGTAACTCGTCCCATCCTCCTTTGATGTACTTGCATTGATCTTAACTTGAGAATGAGACCTCAATGTGCATTTAGCACATGGATATTCAGGGAATGGAGAGATATGGATTAGGTGACAGCAGATAAGAGCTGGTGCTGTACTGTTCCATATTGGAAGGAACTGCAGATGCTGGTTTACACCAAGGATAGACACAAAATATTGGAGTAACTCAGCGGGTCAGAGAAAAGGAATAGGTGATCTTTCAGGTCGGAACCCTTCTTCAGACTGACTGTCTTCAGTCTGAAGAGTAGTTTTGACCCAAAACGTCACCTAGTCCTTTTCTCCAGATATGGTGCCTGACCCGCTGAGTTACTCCAACCTTTTGTGTCTATCTTCTATACTGTTCTATGTTCTATCAAACATGCAATTGAAATGCTTCATCCCAGGGGCTAGTAAACCTTTACTCCACACTCACTTCTGTGGGTGGCGCAGTGGCGCAACTGGTAGAGCTGCTGCCTCCCAGTGCCAGAGACCCAGGTTCGATCCTGACCTCGGGTGCTGTATGTGTGTGGAGTTTGTACGTTCTCCCTGTGAGTGGGTGGGTTTTCTCCAGGTGCTACGGTTTCCTCCCACACTCCAAAGACGTACAGGTTCGTAGGATAATTGGCTTCCGTAAAATTGTAAATTGGCCCTGGTGTGTAGGATGGGAGTAGTGTACGGGGTGATCGCTGGTCAGCGTAGACTCGGTCGGCCAAAGGGCCTGTTTCTGTGCTGATTCTCTAAACTATAGTGGATAGTAGATCTAAGTTGCTCCTGTTTTTAGTGCTTTTAATGTCTTTTAATTTTTACTGTTTTATAGTCCTTTGTTTTACGGTTTTTAATGGTTTGTAATAACTTCTTGTCCATGAGTTCTCATGTACAACACTTTGTGGCAACTGCAGTTGTTTAAAGTGCTTTATAAATAAAGTTATTATTATTATTATTATTATTATTATTATTATTATAAGTGGGTATTTTAAAAGCAGAGATAGACAAATTCTTGAGTAGAACGGGCGTCAAGGGTTATGGGAAGAAGGCAGGAAAATGGGATTAGAAGGCAGAGATTAGTCATTTTCAGGGAATGGAGGGATATGGATTAGGAACAGGCAGATAAAAGTTAGTGCTGTTCTATGTTGGAAGGAACTGCAGATGCTGGTTTATAGACACAAAATATTGGTGTAACTCAGCGGGTCCGGCAGCAAATAGGTGACGTTTCAGGTCGGAGCTCTTCTTCAGACTGACTATCTTCAGTCAGACTTGCACTAACTTCAGTGTGAAGAGGGGTTCTGACCAGAAAAGGTCACCTAGTAATTTTCCCCGGATATGCTGCCGGAGTGGTCTCGATGGGCCGAATGTTCTAATTCTCCTCCTATAACTTGTGAACGTGAAGTCTAAAGTAAAGTCTGAAGAGAGTCACATCTGGGACAGGAGTAAGGGGAGAGGAAAAATTGAGAAAGCAGAGCATCAGAAACAAAAAGGAAAATGTCAACTGAACTTCACATGACCCACATGTGATGGGGGAGGGGTGATAGATATGTCACTTCAACTAATTTGTACAATGAAAAATAAATCTTCCATTGGCAGGAGGTCACATTCTTGGCTTTTTCTATTGATATGCCATCGAAGCCCAGTCTTATTTGTTAGTTTTAGTTGTGAGTGGGAACAAAAGGGAGTTGTACCAGTAGGGGTTTAGGTTTAGGATTATTATTGTCATGTGCAGTGAGGTAGAGTGAAAAGCGTTGTTTATCCACTCAAATCAGATAACACTGTACATTAATACAATGAAGCCAAACTCAAGCACTATAGCTAGAGCGAAGGGGAAAATGCAGAGTGCAGAATATAGTTAGAGTCAGAGTCATGCAGCATTGAAACAGGCCCTTCGGCCCAACTCGCCCATGCTGACCAAGAAGCCCCATCTAAACTAGTCCCATTTGTCTGCTGTTGGCCCATATGCATCTAAACCTTTCCTGTCCATGTATCTGCCCAAGTGGCTTTTAAATGCTATGAAAGTACCTGCCTCAACTTCCTCCTCTGGCAGCTCATTCCACATACCCACCATCCTTTGAGTGAAAAGGTTGCCCTCGAGTTTCTCAGGTAAATTAGACAGGGCTTGTGGAAGGACCATTCAGAAGCCTGATAACAGAGGGGAAGAAGCTGTTCCTGAGTCTGGTAATGGATGCTTAAAATCTTCTGTCTCTTCTTCCCAATGGGTTCGGGAGGAAGAAGGGATGACCGGGCTGGGACAGGGCTTTGATTTTGTTGGCTGCTTCCCTGAGGCAGTGTGAAGTGTAGATGGAGTCAATGGTGGGGAGTCTGTTCTGTGTGATGAACTGGATGACGTCCACAACTCTCTGCAATTTCTTGGGCAGAGCTGTTCCCAAACCAAGTTGTGATGCAACTTGACAGTGTGCTTTCTATGGTGCATCTGTAGAAGTTTGTGAGAGTCATTGGAGACAAGCTAAATGTCCTCAGTCTCCGGAAGAAGTAAATATCTCTTTAGGTGCTGCTTTATAAAAAGCATCAGTCTAGGAAAGCTTCGGACATTATTCCCTTCCCATATTGTTTGATAAGAGAAACATCACTTATTTTGAATTTAGATGAGGTAGAGGGTTAAAACTATGCTTTGAGGGATCTTAGCTCACTCTGTCTCTACCTCAGCTCCCGGCCTCATTCACCCAAACCTGCAATGGACCTCAACTACATTAGACAAACAGAATCTCTTGCCCAGGGTAGGGGAATCAAGAACCAAAGGAAAGGTTTAAGGCGAGGGGTAAGATTTCATAGGAACCTGAGAGGTAACTTTTACACACAAAGGGTGGTGGGTGAATGGAACAAGAGGAGGTAGTTGAGGCAAGGACTATTGCAATGTTTAAGAACCATTTGGACAGGTACAGTACATGGATAGGACAGGTTTAGAGGGATATGGGCCAAACACAAACAGGTAGAACTAGTGTATAAACCAGCATCTGCAGTTCCTGGTGTCTCCAGGAGATCGGGTTTTGCTGGGATATGACTATCTGACAATGCATCAGCGTGCTTTTATTTTAACTAATGTGACATCGACTCCATCTACACTTCATGCTGCCGTGGCAAGGCCACCACATCAGGAAGGCCGTCAGCATCCATAATTACTCCTCACACCCTTGTAACGGACTGTTCGAACTACTTCCCTCCGGCAGACATTACAAGGCCTTCTACGCCCGAACCTCCAGACTCAGGAACAGCTTCATTCCCAGAGCTATAGCGGCTCTGAACCGGCCCTGCTGAGTGCCCCCCATCCCCCCTGGACTGGCTCCCTCGGATGGTCACGTCACACAGTTTATTTATTTATTTTATTTTTTTGACATCGGTTGCATACGAAATACGACAATAAAATATATTATTATTATTATTATTATTATTATTATTATTATTATTATTATTATTATTATTATTATTATTATTATTATTATTATTTATCAAGGACCAGGCTCACTCTGGCCACTATCTTCTCCCCTCACCCATCCAGCAAGAGATACAGAAGTATGACAACGCACACCTCCAGGTTCAGGGACAGCATATTTCCAGCTGTTATCAGGCAACTGAATCATCCTATCATCTGACCTCTCATCTACCCCATAGGATGGACTATCTTTAATCAGAGCTTACTGGACTTTATCTTGCTCTGAATATTACACCTTTTATCCTGTATCTGTGCACTGTGGGTGGCTTGATTGTATTCATGTTTCAGTCTTTCCGCTGATTGGATAGCATGCAACAAAAAAGGCTTTTCACCTATATACGTGACAATAATAAGCGAAAACTAATAAATCAGTGGCAGGCAGCTGAGGCATTTGCATGTGAATTTTCAGTGACGTGTATCACATGTGAGTCCAATCCTTCCTTTGCCACCGTCCTTGCATGTCCAGTTAACGCCTGAGGTCAGACAAGTACAAGTGAGATAGGAACTCTGCTATTTGGTTTCCTAGCTAGAGGCATTGCATCACACAACCGCTGCCCCACTCTCTCTCTCTCACTCACTCACACACTCTCTCTCTCTCTCTCTCTCTCCCCACATTCTCTCTTTCTCTCTCTCTCCCTCGTCTAATGCTGCTCCTATGACATGAACATGAACTTATCATTGGGAAGATTAAAATGGCTGCCTGCCATGAAAATATTTGCAACCACTGAGTAAAGACAATGGACAGCCAACTCATGCTTGAATTCTGATAACATTGAGTGCTAATATATTCTAATCGCTTTAGGCACCATAGAATTTACACTGCAGTGTAAATAATTCTGAAGTAAACTCTTCTATAGTGAAAGTTAAACAAGGACAGGACGTTCACAGTGAACAGCAGGGCCATGGGGAGTGTTGTAGAGCAGAGGGATCTAGGAGTACAAGTTCATTGATGGTGGTGTGATGAAGAAGGCTTTTGCCATACTGGCCTTCATCCATCAGGAGATTGAGTGTAGATGTTGACATGTTATGTTACAATTGTACAAGATGATGCCTGACACCGCACTTGGAGTATTGTATTCAATTTTGGTCGCCCTGCTATAGGGAAGGATGGAAAGAGTGCGGAGACTATTTACGAGGAAGTTGCCACAACGTGAGGACCTGCGCTAGCTATTAGGAGAAGTTAGGCAGGCTAGGGCTTTATTCCTTGGAGCACAGGAGGATGAGGAGTAATCTTATTCAGATTCAGATACAGATTCAATTTTAATTGTCATTGTCAGTGTACAGCACAGAGACAACGAAATATAGCGGTGTATAAAATCATGAGGAGAATAGATAGGGTGAATGCAGAGAATCGTTTTCCCAGAGTCGGGGAAATCAAGAACCAGAAGACGTAGGTTTAAGGAGAGAGGAAAAATATTTAGTAGTAACAAGATTGCAATTTTTTCACACAGAGAGTGGTGGGTGTATGGAACGAGCTGCCAGATGAGGGAGTTGAGGCAGGCACATTAGCAACATTTAAAAGATATTTGGTACATGGATAGGATAGGTATAGAGGAATATGGACCAAATACGGGCAAAGGGGATTAGCGTAGATGAGTAGATCGTGGTCGGCATGCATGTGTTGGGCCGAAGGGCATGTTTCCGTGCTGTATGACTCTGATCCTAACTTACACTCCGGAGCATCAGGAGCTCTAGTAGTTTACTGAATGGCTGCAAAATGGAATAGGAAGGAACTGCAGATGCTGGTTTCAACCGCAGATAGACACGAAAAGCTGGAGTAACTCAACAGGTCAGGCAGCATCTCTGGAGAAAAGGAATAGGTGACATTTCGGGTCGAGATGCCTGGAAAAGGGTCACCCATTTCTTCTCTCCAGAGATGCTGCCTGTCCCGCTGAGTTAAATCCCTGTCTCATGGTGCGAGCTGACCCACGAGGTACCCTGTGTTTAAAACAAATTTTACTCGTGTTAATCACGTACAATTAACTCTAGCTTTCTGTGTCTATCTTCAACTGCAAAGTGGAAGCAGACCCGCGCATAAAAGAAGCCATTAGTTTTTCACTGGTAATGAATCTGCAGAGATTGCTATAACAAATGCATTTTGTGGAAAAAAAGACACATTTGTTTGGCTCAATGTGAAAATTTCCAAAACTGATGCACTTTGCAACTCTGACTGGAAATTAGTCATTTGAGACAGTTTTACGTCAATAGCTGGGTTTGAAAAGGTCAACTAGGATAGAGAACAGTGAATGTGTGGCTATTTCTCTACACTGGCCGGGTGATGCCCCATTAGTAGCTCTCGTCCTAGAAATTGGCAGCATTCAAGTACAACCAATGAAGTCAATTCACACTCTATTATAATGTTACTTTTGAGTAGAGCACTTATTAATCTTGGTGAAGCTCAACAATCAGTTGGATATGAAGTCCTGCGTTCAAACAAAAGGAACGAACATGCAGGAAATAAATGCCATAAAATTTTATCGCTGAAGAAAATAATTAGGTGGGTTCTAAAGCACTTTAGTTTAATTTAAAGCTGTTCGAATAATTTTGATTATTTTCTTCAGCCAGAAGTATGAAGGGTCCTGGAATCTTTCCATGGACTTCTTGGCAGTCTTAATGAATAAATACGGCCAACATCTGGAATTGATGAAAGGCAACTGAACAGCTTCCTTTCTTATTTAGTCTACAACTGTAGCCGAACATTGTCTGTCACCCTTACCCCCCGTAATAAATTCGCATTTCTACTTGCGCTCACTCCCAAGGGATTTGTAGACTTGGATGAAGTGTTCTCAAGATGGCCGCACAGCGCCCAGCATCCCTCCCCTCTCCCCTCCAACATTTACTAGCTATCTTCTACCAGGTTAGAGTTGAGGCAAGGGACCTTCATGTTCTTTCAAAGTTTCAAACCACTACTCCACGTATTCGCTGGGGTAAAATCATTAAAGAGGCAACTTCTTTACACAGAAAGGTGGTAGGTGTACAGAACGAGCTGCCGAAGGAAGTAGTTGAGGCAGGTACTGTTGACTTTAGACATTAGACTTAGACACAGCGGCTCAGCGAGTTCAGGCGAACCAGCGATGCCCCCCCATACATCAACACTATCCTACACTCTAGGGATAATTTACAATTTTTCCCGAAGCCAATTAACCTACAAACCTGCACGCCTCTGGAGTGTGGGAGGCAACTGGAACACCCGGAGAAAACCCATGCAATCACAGGGAAAACGTCCAAACTCCATACAGACAGTACCCATAGTCAGAATCAAACCCGGTATATGGTGCTGGGGAATGTTGGGCAGAAGTGCCTGTTTCCACACTGTATGACTCTATGACTCCGTGACTCTATCTGCAGTTCCATGTGTCTAAGACTGGTCTTGGGTGCTGTCCAATTGTAGAGTTTGCACGTTCTCCCTGTGACTGCGTGGGCTTTCTTCAGGCGCTCCCATTTCTACAACACTTCAAATACATGCAGGTATGTAATTTAATTGGCTTCTGTAAATTATCCCTAGTGCGTAAGATAAAATGGGTGATTATTGGCTGGAGCAGACTCGGTGGACCGAAAGGCCTGTTTCCATGCTGTTTCTGTAAACTAAACCAAATTAATCTGAACTAAACTAAACTAAACTAAACTGAACTAAATTGAACGAAACTAAACTGAACTAAACTGAAGTCCGTACAGCTACCTCCAATCAACCTCTGTATCTAATGTCTACTCAAATAGACACAGACCATCTGGTCCATGCTGGTTCCCAGAGGAACAATCCCAGAGGTCCCATCCCACCTCTCCTTATTTCACTGAACTCCTGCATCTTTCTCTCACACATGCCCTTCGTTCCCCTTTTTCATTCTTTCTGTCATTCACCTCCACTGAAGAGTAATTTACGGTGGCCCGTTAACCTACCAGCACGTCGTTGGGTCTGGGAGGAAATTGGAATACTCTGAGGAAACTGAAGCTGTCACGGAGAGAATGTGGTGCTTACAACTGAATGTTTGTGTTGCCATAAATAAGCAGGGTCGCTGAATCATACTGCACGAGAACAGCCCCTTTGGCCCAACTCGTTCATGCCGACCAAGATGCCACGTCTAAGCTGGTCTCATTTCCCCATGTTCTGTCCTTATCCTTCTGAACCTCAGATAGCCACAGCGTCTATGTTTAAAAATGACCGGCGGCGTTTCGAGTCGGGACCCTTCTTCAGACTTTTTCACCAGGGTGTGAGACTGACATCTTAGAACAGCTCACCCATTAGAAAACCTGTCGCCACAAGGAACTACAGATGCTGGCGTCTTGCATAGAACCCAAAGAGCTGGAGTAATTCAGCGGGTCCGACAGCATCTGTGAAGAACATGGATCGGCGAAGAACTGGAGTACAGCGTAGGTTCACGAGATGAATTCTCAGGATGGCGGGACTGTCATATGATGAAAGAATAGTGCGACTGGGCTTGAATTCACTGGAATTTAGAAGGATGAAAGGGAATCTTACAGAAGCATTTAAAATTATTAAGGGATTTGGACACGCTAGATGCAGGAAACATGTTCTCGATGTTGGGGGAGTCCAGAACCAGGGGCCACAGTTTAAGAATAAGGGGTAGGCCATTTAGAACTGAGATGAGGAAAAACTTTTTCACCCAGAGAGTTGTGAAGTTGTGGAATTCTCTGCCTCAGAAGGCAGTGGAGGCCGATTCACTGGATGCATTCAAAAGAGAGTTAGATAGAGCTCTTAGGGCAAGCGGAATCAAGGGGTATGGGGAGGAGGCAGGGTCGGGTACTGATTGTGGATGATCACATTGAATGGCGGTGCTGGCTCGAAGGGCCAAATAGCCTACCTATTGTCCTATTGTCAATATATTGCACCTATTGTCTATGTATCTATGCGACCATCCCATCCTCATCTGCCAGTCCAAAAACTCTTCATTTCAGGGCTATACGTTCCCACTCCCATCCACCTATCACTTGACAGGATAGACACTAAATGCTGGAGTAACTCAGGTGGGACAGGCAGAATCTCTGGAGAAAAGGAATAGGTGCCATTTTGGGTCAAGGCCTTTCTTCAGACTGGAGTCTCAACCCGAAACATCACCCATCCCTTCTCTCCAGAGATGCTGCCTGTACCACTGAGTTACTCCAGCATTTAGTGTCTATCTTCGGTGTAAACAGGCATCTGCAGTTCCTTCCTATCACTTACCAGTCTTTGTCCTGCCCCCACCTCTCTTCCAGCTTTCACTTCTTCCCCACAGAGTCAGTTTGGAAAAGAGCTTCCACCTAAAATGTCACCTACCCATGTCCTCCAAACATGCTTAAACAGGGAACTACAAGGAACTGGTTAACAAAAGATGACTCAAAGTGCTGGAGTAACTCAGCAAGTCAAGCAGCATATCTGGAAAACATGGATAGATTACGTTTTGGGTCGGGACCCTTCTTCGGACTGAAGCAACACTTTGTGTCTTCCTCCAGAGATGTTGCCTGACCCACTGAGTTACTCCAGCTCTTTGCGTTCTACCCATGATAAAAAAAAACTGTTCATTTTTCTTCACCGGGATGAAGTGACATCACCAACAACTCAATCCTCAGCAAATGGAAGGAGGTCACCGATTACGGAGGAGTTGACTGACTTTGCCCAGCAAAGACAAACAAGAATTGTCTTTGCTACTATAAACTTGCTATACAGGAATAGTCATGTTTTATGAGACCCTCACTTTACATGACATTCGATACCCTTCCATTAGAAGTCTGGCTGACCCACGCAAACCAAGCTTGTCCCTTGCTTCCCTCCCAAACAGATGCTCTTGTCTTGGACTTACAAAGCATTTGAAACAGCTTGAAGCAGATTTAAAGGTTTCTTTAGAAAGGAAATGTTTTCCCTGCAATGTATTTAATGTAATATGCCCCAGGTGAAGTGCTATTCAATTGTCTCCTTTTGCTTGGTATTAATCCATCATTACATTTGTGCTAAAGTCTGCTTTCACTCGCGATCCTTGCTCAAATTCCAGCAGCTGTTTTTATTAAGGGTTTAGTCTGGCTTCCCCTAACATTACTATTTAGTTTTAGAGATACAGCATGGAAGCAGGCACCCACTGAGTCCACACCGATCATTGATCATCTGTTCACACGGGTTCTATGTTATGCCACGTTCTCATCCACTCCCTGCACACTAGGGGGCAACTTACGGAAGGCCAATTAACCTACAAACCCACACTCTTTGGGATGTGCAGGTTGGTAGGTTAATTGGCCCCTCTGTAAATTGCCCCCTAGTGTGTAGGGGTGTGTGAGGAAACCAGAGTACCCGGACTAAACCCACACGGTCACAGGGAGAATGTGCAAACTCCGCACAATCAGCACATGAGTTCAGGATCCAACCCGGGTCTCTGGCGCTGTGAGGCAGTGGCTTTACAAAGTTATGCCTCTGTGCCATTTCATATTCTATAACAGAATGTATCCCTACGACTGAATCCAAAAGTACAGCAGTAATGAGGTCCTGTCCACCAATATCCAAGTGGTGTCAGGAATATAAATCATTCAACATCTGTGTAGTGGACTAATGGCTGTATATAGATCCACACAATGGGTTCTTACTGACTGGACTCAGCACAGGAACAGGCTCCCTCGACCCACCATTGAAACATAGAAACATAGAAAATAGGTGCAGGAGTAGACCATTCGGCCCTTCGAGCCAGCAGCACCATTCAATATGATCATAGCTGATCATCTAAAATCAGTACCCGTTCCTGCTTTTTCCCCATATCCCTTGATTCCATTAGCCCTAAGAGCTAAATCCATCTAGTAAATTGGCCTCCACTGCCTTCTGTAACAGAGAATTCCACAGATTCACAACTCTGGATGAAAATATTTTTCCTCATCTCAGTCTTAGATGGCCTACCCATTATTCTTAAATGGTGTCCATTCCGAACATGATGCCAAGTTAAAATAAGAATATAGACACAAAATCCTGGAGTAACTCAGCAGGACAGGCAGCATCACTGGAGAGAAGGAATGGATGACGTTTCAGGTCGAGACCCTTCTTCAGAAGTACCCTTTCTTCAGAAATAATCTCCTCTGCATGTTCGTATGTGATCAATATCCCTTCATTCCCTGTATATCCACATGCCTATCTAAAATGTTGTAAATAACACTTCCTATAGTCCATCACGGGCACACAGAGTCTCTGCTTCATAAAGGCAGCCAGCATCATCAGAGAATCACACCACCCTGGCCACACTCTCATTTCACTTCTGCCATCAGGAAGAAGGTACATGAGCCTGAAAACTGTTAACGTCCAGGTTCAGGAGCAGCTTCTTCCCTACAACCATCAGGCTATTAAACACTACAACTTGCAAATAGGCTCCAAAGTATATAGACTTGGGGGCGTTGTTGTGCTGTTGCAAGTAAGAATTTACACTCTTGACTATCGTATCTGCCTCCACCACCACTCCAGGCAACACATTCTAGGCAATCACCACCACTGTAAAAGGACTTGCCCCACACAACTCCGTTAAACTTTTCCCCCCTCTTCACTTTGAAGCTGTGCTCTCTAGTCTTTGACATTTTCACCCTGGGAAAAAGGGTTCTGACTGTCTACCCTATCTATGCCTCTCATAATCTCTATATTTCTATCAGTGCTGCATTGTTCTATGTTCTATGTTCTGTATCCAACTATCACTTTCCAGGCTTTGTCACACCCCACTCCTCCAACCTCTTGTAGCTTTTCCCCCCATATGAAGATGGGTCACCGACCTAAAACGTTATCTATCCATTCCCTTCACAGGTGCTGCCTGACCTGCTGAGTTCCTCCAGAACTTTGTGTTTCGCTCAAGATTCCAGCATCTGCAGTTCTTCAAGTACTCATATGGTTCAAGATTTAGCTGCTGATATTTGTCAAGAATATATAGTTAGGGATTATGATTGAGGGGGTGGCACAGTGGCATAGCAGTAGAGTTGCTGACCAGCGATCACCCTGTCCACCAACACTATCCAACACACTAGGCACAATTTTACAACTTAACGAGTCTAATTAACCTACAAACCGGTGCGTGGGAGGAAACCAGAGGACCTAGAGAAAGCCCACACGGTCACAGGGAGAGTGTGCAAATTCCACACAGACATGGTCAGGATCGAACCGGGGTCTCTGGCGCCATGAGGCAGCAACTCTACCGCTGCGCCACGGTGCCACCCTAAGTTAATATATACTCTCAGGAGAAAAAAATAGATTCCCAATGAAGTGAAGACTCATTTGTCATTGAAGATGATTTATACCAATGGGAAGAGCATTATGTTCTTGTTGCGGTTTACAAGAGAGGCAAGTGGAGATATGGTGTTGGAAAAGAGAGGACAGTAATCAGAAAGTTCATGTCAGGGTTAGCTGTTTGAGAAGATAAAGCTGTGACTGAATGCATTTGTGGCAGGAATGTGAATCAGTTCAATCCTTTGAAAATAAATGAGCAGGATTTTGGTCTGTGACAAACAAGGAAAGTGTAAATTGGCTCTGGCTCAGTGTTTACATGAACATCGGTCACAGGATAATCCATTTTTAAAGCAGGAATTTGGTGGTGATTATATTACGTAATGTATCTGAGGACAGAAAGGTGACATCATTGAAAATATATGCAATTAAATCAAGATGTAGAAATAAGGAACTGCAGATGCACATTGACAAAAAAAAGACACAACGTGCTAGAGTAACTCAGCAGGTCAGGCAACATCTCTGGAGAACATGGATAGGTGACCTTTCAGGTCTGGACCCTTCTAAAACTTGGCATTACATTGGAATTGTGGGCTGAAGGGCCTGTTCCTGTGCTGTACTGTTCTATATGCACTCTAAATTTGAAATAAAACATGATAAAGTTTTTAGCTCAAAAGTCTTTTACCCCAGACACATCAAAAACATCAGAAACATCAAACGTATGGGATCAAGAAATATGGGGAGAAAGCAGTAACGGAGTACTGATTTTGGATGATCAGCCATGATCATATTGAATGGCAGTGCTGACTCGTAGGGCCAAATGGCCTACGCCTGCACCTATTTTCTATGTTTCTATGAATGGGTTAAAATTGGGTTAACATATGATGAATTTTTGAGATTGGGTAAACATATGATAAGTGTTGGACGGCACTGAGCCTGTACTCGTTGGAGTTTAAAAGGATGAGGGGCCCCCTCATTGAGACTTACCAAATAATGAAAGGCCTGGATAGAATGGATGTGGAGAAGATGTTTCTACTAGTGGGAGAGTCTAGGACCAGAGGCCATAGTCTCAGAATAAAAGGACATGCCCTTAGAAAGATAAGGAGGAATTTCTTTAGTCAGAGGATGGTGAATCTGTGGAATCCATTTTCACAGAAGGCTGTGGAGACCAAGTCAATGGATATTTTTAAGGCTTTGACAGCACTGGGCCTCTACTCACTGGAGTTTAGAAGGTTGATGGGGGACCTCATTGAAACTTACAGAATAATGAAAGGCATAGATAGAGTGGATGTGGAAAGGATGTTTCCACCGGTAGGAAAGTCTAGGATCAGAGGTCATAACCTCAGAATTAAGGGGGCGCTCATTTAGAAAGGAGGTGAGGAGGACCTTATTTAGTCAGAGGGTAGTTAATCTGTGGAACTCATTGCCACAGAATGCTGTGGAGGCCAAGTCAATGGATATTTTTAAGACAGAGAGTGACAAATTATTGATAAGATGGGAGTAATGTCGGGGGTTTTGGGGAGAAGGCAGGAGAATGGGGTTAATAGGAAAAGTAGATCAGCCATGATTGAATGGCGGAGTAGACTTTATTTTATATCTGTGCACTGTGGATGGCTTGATTTAGTCAGGTATAGTCATTCTGCTCACTGGATAACGCGCGACAAAGGGTTTTCACTGTACCTCGGTACCCGTGTCAATAACGCAAACTAAACTAAAGGAAGAACAAAAGTTATCTAAAATAAACCCTCCTGCTGTATTAATGTTTGTGCTGGCAGTTGACGCCATTCTGCAGTAGCAAGATGGCGGATAAGATCTTTATTGAATCGTCAATCACAAATTCATTCTCTGGAGGAAGCAAAGATTTACAGTGCATTTGAGTTCGAACTAAGCTTCATTTCATGGGATGACTTTATCATTATTATCTATCCCAGATGTGCGTTGATTGTGTGGTAGCTCCCCGCTTGTTCATACAAGTCAGCTATGTTTTGATGTATCCCCCCCTTGTCTGCTCTTGGACGGTGATGCTATCTGTCTTCCCCAGTACATGACATCGGTACTTCAAGTAGTCCAGTTGCTGGCTAAGAAGTGAGTTCAGGTTAATCCAGCTTTAATTTTAAATATCTTTCATCTTCCATAGTTTAGAGTCATAGAGTCATACGGTGTGGAAACAGGCCCTTTGGCACAAGGTGACCATGCTGACCAAAATGTTCCATCTACACTCGTCCCACCTGCCTGCATTGGGCCCATATCTTTCTAAACTTATCCTATCCATGAACCTGTATATGAAGGAACTGCAGATATTGGTTTAAACTGAAGATAGACACAAAATGCTGGAGTAAATCAGCAGGACAGGCAGTATCTCCGGAGAGAAGGAATGGGTGACGTTTCGGGTTGAGAGGGGCATTTCGTGCAGTTTGCGTTGCCCTCTTATTGGAAGGGTGTTGAAGTTTTGGAGCGGATATATATTTAGATAGACACAAAATGCTGGAGTCTGAAGAAGGGTCTCAGCATTTGGTGTCTATTTATCCATGTACCTATCTGAATGCTTCTTAATCCTTGATAGCACCAACCTCAACTACCTCCTCCGGCAGCTCGTTTCATACCCCGTGTCGAAAATAAGTTGCCCCTCAGGTTCCTATTAAAACTAGTTTGTTTATTATTGTCACATGGACCGAGGTTCAGTGAAAAGGTTTTTAATTGCGTGCTATCCAGTCAGCAAAAAGACTATGCATGAATTCCAATCAAGCAGTCCACAGTGTACAGACACAGGATAAAGGGAATAATGTTTAGTGCAAGATAAAGTCCAACAAAGTCCAGGATAGTTCAGTTGCCTGATTATATATGAGAAGAAACTGTCCCTGAATCTGGAGTTGTGTCATGAACACTGACAAAGGGTGGGGTTTGACAGGATGTTACCAGGCTTCTGAATGGTCCTTCCATAAGCAAACGTACTGTCCAAAGCACCTCAACCCTTTGTGGGCTTTGGAGTGTCAAAGGCCTGTCCCACGAGCATGCGCCTGCATGCAGCAAGCGTGACCAAACCAGAAGCGGGGGCCGCACGGAGGTCGAGTGAGTGACATGAAGTTCTAGCCAAGTCCGCGGGAAGTTAGCGCGTGACGTACGGCGTCGAGGCGGCTGCGGGCCGGCAGGCCATTGTCGCGCAGAATTTTTGAACACGGTCAGTTTTTCGGAGCCCCGCGCGATGTCGGGACCAGCTCCACACAACTCCATACGGCTCCGGCGATCAAAGTGGGACCGGCCCCACGAGGCCGTATGGCTCAAGCGACCACGTTAGGTATGCTTGCCGCATGCAGGCGCATGCTGGTGGGACCAGCCCTTTAGGTCGTGCTTGCCGCATGGATTCGCATGTTCGTGGGACAGGCCCTTAAGGACAGCACTTCACATTGTTATTAAACCATGACTTGTTTTCCTCTTAAGTATAATGTAAATATTGACAGTCTTTTCCAATGTGAGGACATAAAAGCCCGATCTTAACCCACATCCACTTATTCTGGAAGTGACCCTTTGATTGATTTTTGCCTCACAGAACCAATTATCGATACAATTTCACTGCCAACCCTAAGATTATCTCACAGTACAAAATAGTAACCGAGGCATACAGCACAGAAACAGGCCCTTCGACCCAACTCACCCATGCCGACCAAAATAGAGTGGATGCAGAGAGGATGCTTCCACTAGTGGGAGAGTCTCTGACCAGAGGGCACAGCCTCAGAATAAATGGAGGTACCTTTCAAAAAAAGTTGAGGAGGAATTTTTTAGTCAGAGGGTGGCAAATCTGTGGAATTCATTGCAACCTATGGCTGTGGAGACCAAGTCAATGGGTAATTTTTAGGCAGAGATTGACATATTCTTGTGGGTGTCAAGGGTTACGAGGAGAAGGCAGGGGAATGAGGTTCAGAGGCAAAGATAGATCAGCCATGATTCAATTGCAGAGTTGACTTGATGGGCCAAATGGCCTAATTCTGCTCCTATGCCCTACAAACGTATACCAATCTAGTACACAGAACTAAACTGGTCAGTCTGCCTTACAACACGATGCCACTAAACCATGAGTGGGCTTGTTTTATTGGATTTGTTTTACTGAGAAGCCAAGCTGTTCCATTATTCTGTGTCAGAAACAGTCCAGGGGGCACATCAAGGTGTGTCACCCTCCCAGTCAAAAATAATATGAGCTCCATGAGTTATTTAAAGCCTCTTAAACGCTACTATTCTATCTGTCCCCACCAAAACAGCAGCAGTGGTGCAGCGGGTAGAGTTGCTGTCTTACAGCGCCGAAGACCCGGGTTCGATCCTGACTATGGGTGCTGTCTGTACGGAGTTTGCACGTTCTTCCTGTGACCACGTGGGTTTTCTCTCGAGTGCTCCGGTTTCCTCCCACGCTCCAAAGACGTGCAGGTTTGTAGTTAATTGGCTTTGGTAAAAATGGAAAATTGTCTGTAGTGTGTAGGATAGTGCTAGTGTACGGGGTGGTCGCTGGTCAATGTGGACTCAGTGGGCAGAAGGGCCTGTTTCAGCGCTGCATCTTTAAACTAAATCCATTGCTGCCTATGATGATTAACAGGGCCTCATTCTCGAACAATTTGGGCTTTCCGCGCTGGTAGTGGGGTTTCTAATTTATTGATTTCTCTTTGTTTATAATCTTATCTATGAATATTGCGTTTATAGGCGTCTTATGTTGCTGCTAGAACAAAGTTTATTGTTCCGTTGTCGATACACATGACAATTAAACACCTCCTGGCTCTTTTGGCTCTCAATTACTCTTGAATACCGTATTAAAAATAACTCAGTCCAAAGCATTGAAGAACACATCAATATTGTGCCCATTTAGTCATGCATGGTCGGGTATTCGCTCTTCAGACAGGCACCATTGGGAAGATGGATGAGCCCCCTGGAAAGGCCTAATCATCCATCAGAGAAACCCACACAAGCGGCTGAGGTGATATTTGATTAGTTTGTCCTCGGGTCCCCTGTTAGCAGTCAAGGGGCAGCCTTTATCTCATTAATCCTGGGCCTGGAGGCGACTGCTAAGCGTATAGCCATCATGTGCGGGGCTCAGGTAACAAGGTCTGACTGTGTTTCTGCTCTCTGCATGAGGTTTTCCCCTTGCATTCGTGGAAGCCGCTTTGTTTACATTATCAGGGTTTAGCAGCAATGAGCCCACCCGAGAACAGGCACAGGGTAAAGTTCAAGGAACATTAACCAAATAGTCCAGGCAGCATTCGGGCAAGAATGTCATGGCACCACGCTGTGCCTTTTTGAGGATAAATACAGCTAAGCAATTCTCCTAATAACAAGGGTGCAGCTGGTAGAGCCACTGTCTCACAGAGCCAGAGAACCAGGTTCGATCCTGACCTCGGGTGCTGTCTGTGAGTGTGGAGTTTGCACGGTCTCCCTGTGATCGCGTGGGTTTCCTCCGGGTGCTTCAGTTTCCTCCCACATCCCAAAGACGTGTGAGTTTGTAGATTAATTGGCCCTCTGCAAACCACCCCTAGTGCATAGGGAGTGGATGAGTTAACGGGATAACATAGAACTAGTGTGTGAACAGTTAATCAGTGGACTCGGTGGGCCGATGGACCTGGTTCCAACCTGTATCTTTCAAATTCAAATTTAAATGTATTGAATTTTTAGACTTTATTTCCAGCAATGGTCGTCAAGGACTCAGCGGATCAAAGGACCTGTTGCCATGCTGTATCCCTAAATTGAAGTAAAACTGAAACTTTAAGGAACTGTTTTTTGAACTATGATTGGACAAATCTCTGTATGGTTTTGGTCAAGCAACATCCTATTTCTGCAATGTGTTTTTACTTTAAATCCTTACATTTGTTATGCACATCCTAGTGAACATTACACTGAATGGAAATGGTTAAGTACAGGAAACATTTTTCCTCTAAAATGTAACTTGATCTCAAAGTAATGCTCATTTCAAACAAAAAGCCTGGATGTTATTGAAGGATCGTTCATTCATGGTCATGCTCCTAAATACCGAATTTGATCATGTTTAAGCATTCTTTCATATCTGAACTGGTGGGTAAATAAAACATTACGACTAGTGACCAGGGAGGGCATCGCAATGGCGCAGCGGGTAGACCCGCTGTTTCTCGGCGCCACAGATCTGGGTTCTATCGTGATCCCGGGTCCTGTCTGTGTGTGTGGAGTTTGCACGTTGTCCTTGTGACAGCGTTGGTTTCTTCCAGGTGCTCCGGTTTCCTCCCACATCCCAAAGACATGCGTGTTTTTGTAGGTTAGTTGACCTTGGTTCAGGTCTTGTTTGTCAGCAGGGGGCTGGAATTTGGTCAAATGACCATTTTACACACTGCCTGGCCATGTGCATGACGTTGGTGAGGCCACACTTGGAGTATTGTGTTCAGTTTTAGTCACCCAGATATAAGAAGGATGGCATTAAGCAGGAAAGGGCGCGGAGAAAATTTACAAGAATGTTGCCAGGGCTTGAGGGTTTGAGCTACAGCGTGAGGTTGGGCAGGATAGGACTTTATTTCTTGGAGCGCAGGAGGACGATGGGTGATTCTACAGAGGTGTATAAGTTCAGGAGGGGAATAGATAATGTCAATGCACAGTCTTTTCCCCAGGGCAGGGGAATCATAAACAAGATGATATAGGTTTAAGGTGAGAGGGGAAAGATTTATGGGATCCTGAGGGTGTAACATTTTTACACAAAGGGTGGTGGGTGTATGGAACAAGCTGCCGGAGGAGACAACTATGCCAACTTTTAAGAAACAATTAGACTGGTACATGGATTGGGCGGGATTAGAGGAATATGGGCCAAATGCAGGCAGGTGGAACTAGTGTAGATGGGGCATGTTGGTCAGTATGGGCAAGTTGGCACAAAGGGCCTGCTTCCACGCTGTATGACTCTATGACTCCATGACTCTAGGAGGTAGTTGCCACAGATGAACTCTATAGCTGACTTCATTAAAGGTGTGACATCTAAAGAGTATTTTGTTTGTGTATTTGATTCTTCAGTATAACTCTCCAAACCCCACTCATACACAGGGATTCCCTGCACATTTCGTCATCTGAGAACTGATGTATAAATAACATCAGAACGTAGACCTATCCCACCAGAAGCATTTAATGAATGACCACAGTAAGGAGTTTGTCTCTCAGTAATTGGGTCTGATGTTGTGGGAAGTAAGGGGCGGGCACTGTGTGCAGCTGGTAGAGCTGCTGCCTCACACCGCCAGTGGTCCACTTCCTTCCTGACCTCGGGTGCTATCAGCGTGTGGAGATTGCACGTTCTCCC
The DNA here is from genome assembly GCF_028641065.1 of Leucoraja erinaceus. NCBI lineage: Eukaryota > Metazoa > Chordata > Chondrichthyes > Rajiformes > Rajidae > Leucoraja > Leucoraja erinaceus. The sequence continues at coordinate 21,003,506 of NC_073394.1, forward strand.
TGTGACCACGTGGGTTTCCTCCAGGTGCTCCGTGGGTTTCCTCCCACATCCCAAAGACGTGCAGGTTTGTAGGCTACTTGGCCTCTGTAAATTGCCCCCTAGTGTGTAGGCTTCTTGGCCTCTGTAAATTGCCCCCTAGTGTGTAGGAGTGGTTGAATCTGGGGGGAATAGATGCTGATACGGAGAGGAAAAAGGTGGATCAGGTTAGTGTAGGATTAGTATAAATGGGTATTGATAGTCATTGTGGATTCCATGCTGTATGCCTCTATAAAATTGGCAGACATGTGAAGAGTAGTGTGCAAGTGGTCACTTGGATTTCCTGGAAAGCTTATAAGCAATAGAATCAAAGAACTGCAGATGCTGGTTTACAAAGAAAAAAGAAGCAAAACGCTGGAGTAACTCAGCGGGTCAGGCAGCATCTATGACGACTATGGATAGGTGACGTTTTGAGTCGAGACCTATCGTCAGTTATGTTTTGGAAAGGCAGCCAAACACAATTTTTTTATTCTCTACCTCCCATAGCCTCGCAGTTAATACCGTTTCCAGCAATTCCCCTTCAAAAGCTAGCACTAAATTTATGCCCATCAGCCTTAAGATAACACTCTTTGATATTATTCCGAAATGAGTATGTACTTAAATCTCTGAGTGGTACTTGAAAATAAAACCTCCTTTCTCAAGTGCTGAGATTATTTTAAACTGCCATTTAGAATAAATGGACTTCCTATATTTCATTGAGCCAGAAGGTTGCTTGCAAAATTTACCATAAGATGTTTAGTCTCAGATTCTATTCAGTATTTCTTCCCAGGACAGATGAATGCTTAATTAAACCTTACAACACATTGGAATAACTAAATTGTTCTAGCTATCCAGTTTGCTATTGCTGCATATTTCTACCTCACAGCATCAGAGTCCCAGGTTCTACGGGTGCTGTCTGTACAGAATTTGAACATTCTCCCTATGACGGTGTGGGTTTTCTCCGGGTGCTCCGGTTCTCACCCACATCCCAAAGACGTGCGGGTTTGTAGGTAAATTGGCATCTGTAAATTGTCAGAAGCGTGTAGGATAGAACCAGGATGTGAACGTGTAATCGCTGGCCAGCACAGACTCGGCGGGCAGAATGGCCTGTTTCCACACTGTATATATAAACTAAACTGAGAAGAGTCTCAACCCGAAATGTCACCCATTCCTTCTCTCCAGAGATGCTGCCTGTCCTGCCGAGTTACTCCAGCATTTTGAGTCTATCTTCAGTCTAAAATAATTTGAACTAAACTAAATTATATAAATGTCAGGAACAAAAAAGACCTGAAGGGATTGGAAGAAAAGTAGGCGGCGCGACTCTCGTCAGCTGCCGGTGGGCGGCGCGACTCTCGTCAGCTGCGGCCTCTGCAGCCCGTCTGCGTTTTTATTATTTTTTGTCTATGTTTCTATGTAGTTTTTTGTTATTTTTTGTGGGGGTGTGTGGTGGGGGTGGGGTGGGAGGGAGGGGGTAACTTTTAAATCTCTCCCTGCACGGGAGACCTGACCCTTTCTTGTCGGGTCTCCGTTGTCGTTGGGGCTGCAACGAGGAGCGGCCTCCAACAGGAGAAGTCCGGGGACTCTGGTGCCGAGGACTCACCTCACCGTCGCGGAGCTGGCCGAGTCCAGAGCGGGTGGAGCGGTGGTGGAGCGTTGCTGCTGCTGCTGCTGCGGCCCGACCTCTGGAGATTCGGAGGCTGCAACTGCAGGTCTGGCGGACGGCGGCTCCGGGAGCTCGCGGGTCCCTGGAGGGAGACCGCTTTTCAAGGCTCTCGCAACGGAGACTTCACCCGCCCGAGTTGCGGGGTCGAAGAGCTCCTGGAGCGGGGCCTGACATCACCGCCCCGCGCGGCTTGGAATGGCCACAGTACTCTGCCGGGGGCTCTAACACCAAGACCCGGTATGCGACCTCGCACCACCCGACGTGGCTTTAATGGCCGCGGGACAATCGCCATCGCCAGCCGGGGGCTTTGACTTTGACTCTGAGATCGGGGGGGGGGGGGAGAGTGCAGTGGAGAGATAAGTTTTTTTGGCCTTCCATCACAGCGATGTGATGGATGTTTATGTAAATTATGTTGTGTCTTGGGTCTATTTGTTTGTAATGTATGGCTGCAGAAACGGCATTTCGTTTGGACCTCAAGGGATCCAAATGACAATTAAATTAAATTAAATTGAATTGAATTGAATTGAATTGAGATTGAAATTGAAATGGGTGTTACAATTTTTATTATACCAAAATATGGAAATATACTTTCTGAAGAATGGTCTCAATTTGAAAATCTGCCCAACCATGTTCTCCATCAAAGCCCTTCAAAACAGACCTTTAAACAGGTTAAAATAACTCACTCACAAACCATCTGCCTATAAAACAAATCCCTCACCTGTATTAACCTATCACTCGCCAGGCTTTTGGGGTCAAGACCCTTCTAAAGACTGATGTGTTACTCCAGCACTGTGTCTCTTTTTGTAAACCAGCATCTGCAGTTCCTTGTTTCTCCTGTTAAACATGTATATCAAAACTATAACTACTAATCATTAATTTTACATCTAAAGCAACATTTTCTACAATTGTACTGTGGGGGTGGGGCTTCTCACTCGTGGGAATCAAAGTGTCCCATAAACTGCACTTACAGTCTGTAGTCCACCAAGACATTTTACGAGCTACATCCGATAATTTGACATGGGTCACTTATTTCAGTTGAGACAAATAACTGGTACTTAGTGTTCAAGAGAAATAAAAGCACACACACGCATACACGCACACACGTACACGCACACACGTACATGCACATACACACTCTGACACCCACACTCACACTCATGCATACCACTCACATACGCGCGCACACACATACATGCACACACACAACATACGCACACACACAGATGCATATACACACTCACATGCACAAGCGAGCACACACACTTGTACACACACATGCACGCACATGCCCTCACACACACACATACACACACCCACATACATGCCCACACACATACACAAACACACGCACGCAAATTCACACATTCTCTCACACACACACAGACGCACACAGACACACACACACACACACACACACACACACACACACACACACACACACACACACACACACACACACACACACACCACACACACACACACACACACACACACACACACACACACACACACACACCACACACACACACACACATGACCAAGTATGAGAAAATCAAACATTGCTGCACACTCTTAAAGTTTTCTATTCTTGAATAGAATAGATTTGGACATTTATTTTACAACAGTTTGTATTTGATGTTCAAGTAACTTTATGTAAAGAGTTTAAACATTTCATCATATGTTTGTTTCGATTGATTGAAAGTTACAGCTTGGAAACAGGCCTTCAGCCAACTGAGTCCACACTGACCATCGATCACCCATTCACATTAGTTCTATGTTATTCCACTTTCTCATCCACTCCCGCACACCAGAGGCCAATTAACCTACAAACCTGCACATCTTTGGGGTGCGGGAGGAAACCGGAGCACTCGGAGGAAACCCATCTGGTCACAGGGAGAACGTGCAAACTCTGCACACAGACGGCAGCCAAGGTCAGGATCTAACCTGGGTCTCTGGCGCTGTGAGGCAGTAATTCTACCAGCTGTACCACTGTGTTCTTAAAGTGAAAGCAGTTGGTATTTTCCCACTGTGCTTTTAACCAGGTAAATGAACAAAGTAAATGGTGGGAGACAGGACCTTTGAATGAATGCACTTTTAAGAAATCTTCTTATGAATGGGCTTCATTGTACTTGTGAATCTTTCTTTGGCTACAAGCCAGGAGGACAGTATCAAATTTAAAATTCCACGCATTCCTTATCGCTGTTAAAGAGACTTATTGCAATCTATTAGGAGAGTTTGCAGGTAGATTCATTGCACGGACATATAAAGGCACGGTCTCAGTTCAGAGTTTTTGGGATTGAGTTAGGGTCTATTAAAGAAGCATTTTTGTCTCATTAGAAAGTTTCAGTCTTGGCATACTTCCAGTGAAATGTGCAGACTGAAGACGATGCCACAGAGGTTTAGAGGGAGTTGATCCGGTAAAAGTCTCCATTCATTGGGGGATCTTAGATCAATTCAGTTCCTGTTCAAGAGAGGGTCCCAGGCGAGTTAGGAAATTTTTAGAGCTATTTTGTTCCTACCGAGAGGCCAGGATCATCTCAAGGGAGATTTTGAAAAAGAGCATTCAGCTCTTACCTAACCGTCAGTTTACGATGAGAGTGAATCCAAAAGGATCATGAAGCAGTCATTTTCTAAATAAAAATTCTTCAATGTCCAAATAAAAAGAAATAGGGAGGAATTACATTGTGGTTACTTTTATATGTTCAAGATGTCAGAAAGTCACCAGAATAATCCCAGGAATGATTGGGTTAACATATATTGAGCATTTGACTGCTCTGGGTCTGTACTCGCTGTTGTTTAGAAGGATGAGGGTGGACCTCATTGAAACTCACCGTATAGTGAAAGGCTTGGATAGAATGGATGTGGAGAAGATGTGTCCACCAGTGGGAGTATTTAGGACCAGTGGCCATTGCCTCAGAATAAAAGGACGTACCTTTAGAAAGGAGATGAGGAGGTATTTCTTTAGCCAGAGGGTGGTGATTCTATGGAATTAATTGTCACAGACGGCTGCAAGGGCCAACTCATTGCGTATTTTTGAGGCAGAAATTGACAGATTCTTAATTAGTAAGGGTGTCGGGGGTTATGGGGAGAAGGTAGAAGAATGGGATTGAGGGGAAGATACAGTAAGTCAGCTATGATTGAATGGCAGAGTAGACTTGATGTCCAAATGGCCTAATTCTGTTCCTATGAACTTATGAACTTATGAAAGTCGTTGACATGCAGTAAAGTACTTTTAAGGCAAAGACTCACAAACTTTTTCCAACACCAGGAACTGCAGATGTTAATTTAGTTTAGTTTATTATTGTCATGTGTACCGAGGTTCAGTGAAAAGATTTTTGTTGCGTGCTAACCAGCCAGTCAGAAGAAAGATTACACATGATTCAAATCAAGCCGTCCATATTGTACAGATACATGATAAAGGGAATAACATTCAGTGCAAGATAAAGTCCAGTAAAGTCCGATTAAAGAAAGTTGCTGGAGCCTCCGGAGCTCAGAGGCTCCAGCAACGCAGCTTCTGTGGACTGTGATATCGGGAGCTCGCGGGTCCGGGTGGGAGGCCGCTTTCCGGAGCTCCCGCAACGCAACTTCTCCAGCCCGTGTCGCGGGGTTGGAACGACCCGGAGCGGGGCCGTACATTAATGGCCCCATCGCCCGGCGCGGCTTTAATGGCCGCGGGACATTCCAGCACCCGCCAAGGACCTCCAACTTTGTGACTTTTGGGCCTGGAGCGGGGCCGTACATCGCCCGGCACGGCCTAAAACGGCCGTGGGACTTACCATCGCCCGCCTGGGGCTTCAACATAGGGCTTCAACATCGGGAGAAAAATGGAGAGCAGGGGAGAGAAAAGACTTTGCCTTCCATCACAGTGAACCTCCTCCTCACTGTGATGGATGTTTGTGTGTCTGTGTGTCTATTGGTTGTGTGTCTAGTAGGAATTGTTTTTTGTTTGTATGGCTGTAGAAACAGAGTTTCATTTGAGCCTCACTGAGGTTCAAATGACAATAAATATTGTATTGTATTATTGTATTATTGTATTGTATTGTAAGTCGGAGGGTCTCCAATCTGGTGGATGGGAGGTCAGGACCGTTCTCTAGTTGGCGAGAGGATGGTTCAGTTGCTTGACAATAGCTGGGAAAATAACCGTTCCCAAAATAAAACAAAAAGTGCTGGTGTAACTTAGCAGGTCGGGCACCATCTTTGGAAAACATGGATAGGTAACGTTTCATCAGAAGAAGGACCCCAACCCAATTCGTCACCCATCCATGTCCACCGGAGGTGCTGCCTGACCCGCTGCGTTACTCCAGCACTGTGTATTTTATTTCCCCAAACTTTCTCATCCGTGGCTGAAAACTGATCAGATATTTGCACTTGGAGCCCATATTCAAGGGTCAGGATGGTTTTATTTTCATATGTTCCTGGCAGGACAATAAAATTTTTACGTAGCAGTACAACAGAATATGTAAACATGGTACCCTGTAAACTATATAATGAACTAAAAGAAAAAGTTCAGTGTATAGCTGTAAAAGACATCGAGCCAAATTAATTGTTAATTCTGTCAAAATTATTCGAGTTTTCAAAATCTTTTTTTTTGCAGTTTATTAAATCACAAAATTAAAGCATGAAATTCAAAGCAAATTAAATTGAAAACAAAAGTAAAGCATGGAAGGACAGAGTCAAGATGAATATTGTGATGGCATTGAATGCTCATATTCACCTGTCCCTTGCACGCTGATACTTGCTGCAAGGCAGCGTGTCCAAAAGGAACTGCAGATGCTGGTTTTTAAAAAAAGGACACAAGTGCTGGAGTAACTCAGTAAGTCAGATAGTATAAGGTACTAAGTTCATATTATGGACTGTGGACTCCTGTGGACTCCTATACTATATATCAGCGAGACCTCGGCGATAAGCGCAAGCTCGGGGATCATTTCACTGAACACCTCCACTCCATCTGACTAAATCTACATGATCACCCGGTTGCTAAACACTTTAACTCCCCCTCCCATTTCCATACTGATGTTTCTGTTCTGGGCTCCCTTCACTGTCAGAGTGAGGCCCATTGCAATTTGGAGGAACAGCACCTCATATTTCACTTGGACAGCTTACACCCCAATGGTATGAATATTAACTTCAAGTAACTCCTGTATTCCCTCTCTCCATCCTTCCCCCAACCTAGTTCTCTGACCAGCCTGACTGTCCTCCTGATTAAATGTTATCTATGTATGCTTTATTGTCACTGTCCCCTAGCTAGCAATGATCTATTCTACGTTTTCTTTGAACTTAGATGTCTCGTTTTCACACCTTATCTTTCCATATCTCTGTCTCCCGCTCCCCTGACTCAGAAAGAAGAAGGGTCTCGACCTGAAACATCACCCATTCCTTCTATCTGGAGTTGCTGTCTGTCCAGCTGAGTTACCAGCATTCTGTGTCTATCTTCACAGTATACACACACACACAGGATAAAGGAAATGCTTAGTGCAAGATAAAGTCCAGTAAAGTCCGATTAGAGATAGCCTAAAGGTCTCCAATGAGGTAGATGGTAGGTCAGGACTGTTAGGATCATTCATTACCTGATAACAGCTGGGAAGAAACCGTCGCTGAATCCGGAGGTGTGCGTTTTCACACTTCTGTACCTCTTGTTTGATGGAAGTGGGGAGGAGAGGGAGTGATCAGGGTGAGACTGGTCCTTGATGATGCTGGTGGCCTTGCCGAGGCAGCATGAGGTGTAGATGGAATCAGCTGAAGATAAAGTACTGCGGGTCATGCAGCATCTTTGGAGGGCATGGGACTAGCTGAGATGGGGCATCTTGGTCAGCATGGGTGAGTAGGGCCGAAGGGCTTGTTTCTATGCTGTATGAATCCATGGCTATGATTTTCTGTTGAACAAGGCTGAACCAGGAAACACACGAAAGAAATAAATAAACCTCAAATGTCACAAATGTTGGGAAGGAAAGATATAATTTTTTTGTTGATTCAGTATATTTGCACAGTGGTTCAGGGATCAATGTTACAATCTAACGGAACATTTTAGGGATTTTATAGCACAATTTAACAGCCCAACTGCAGTTTAAAAATAATGTTTTATTCCAAAACAAAGGCCGGCACAGAAGCGCAGCAGTAAGCAGTAAACCTCATGCTTTACAGCGCTGGACACCCAGGTTTGATCCTGACCTCGGGTGCTGTCCGTGCGGAGTTTTTACGTTCCCCCTTTAACCCCTGTGGATTTTCTTCAGGTGCTTCGGTTTCCGCCCACTCTCCAAACATGTGCAGGTTTGTAGGTTAATTGGCTTTGGTAAAAACTGTAAATTGTCCATAGTGTGCAGGATAGTGCGAGTGTATCGCTGGTCAGCATGGACTCAGTGGGCTGAAGGGCCAGTCTCCATGCAGTATCTCTAAACTAATCTAAACTAAACAAAACTAAACAAAAGAAATCTGGAGAGTGCAGTAAAGAAAAATACGACTCTGGAATGTGCCGTGACTGACCCAATAGATCCTGTGGTCTGATAAGACTCACATTCTTACTGTGAAGACTCAAGACACCCTTGTGGGTAATTAGGTAATTATTGATCCTGTAGTGCACCCCCTGTCTCACAAACATAACCCCCTCCATTCAGAAAAGTCAATTTGATGAAATCAATCCCTTCTGATGGGGTGAGGAAAACTACATCCAGTTTCTCTTTCTTTGGAAAATAGTTATGTTTAGTTTAGAGAAACAGTATGGTAACAAGCCCTTTAGCTCACCGAATCTACGACCATCAATCACCCCATACACTAGTTCTGTCACCCCATACAATTTACAGAGAGCCACTTAATCTACAAAACCGCACGTCTTCGGAATGTGGGAGGAATCCGGAGCACCCGGAGAAAACTCACGCGGTCACAGAGAGAACGAGCAAACTCTATGCAGACAGCAGCAACAGTCAGGATCGGACCCAGGTCTCTTGTGTTGTAAGGCAGCAACTCCATCACTGCACCATTGTGCCGCCCACAAATAATCCATGAATATTTCTCCTCTGAAAATTGTGCATGAGCCATAAAGCAGTCTAACAGCACTGGATAGGTTGTTTCTAGCTTTAAATGACAGCTATTCCTGCTGAGAGATGGATGTTATGATTCTCTATGATGAGATACAGTCATAGGTCCAGTTATAGAGTTATACATCACACAAACAGGCACTTCGGCCCAACTCTTCCATGCCAACCTAGATGCCCGTTTGCCCGCATTGACTCATACCCCATTAAATCATTGCCCGCGTTTGGCCCTTGTAACCACATGTTGTATTAGTCCTAGGCAAACAAGATGGAGAAGATATAGCATGGAAACAGGCTCTTCAACCCACCAAATCAAAGGCCGACCATCGATCACCCGTTCACACTAGTTCTATGTTATCCCACTTTCTTATCCACTCCCTGCACACCAGGGGGCAATTTACAGAGGACCAATCAATCTACATACCCGCACATCATTGGGATGTGGGAGGAAACCAGAGCATTCAGAGGAAGCTCATACGATCCCAGGGAGAACGTGCAAACTCCAAACACAGAGAGTACCCGAGATCAGGACTGAAACCGGGTCGCTGGCGCTGTGAGGCAGCAACTCTACCGCTGTGCCAGCATGCCACCCTTTGTGTATATATATATATATATATAAGAAACCTTTGTATCAGTTTGAAGAAGGGTCTTGACCCGAAACGTCACCCATTCCAAGGTATAGCGAAGTGTGAGATCATGGAGGAGGTTGTGTGAAGGGGGTAAATCCCCAATCTATCTCAGTGCAAGATACTGAGTTGGATGATCAGCCATGATCATATTGATGGCGGTGCAGGCTCGAAGGGCCGAATGGCCTACTCCTGCACCTATTTTCTATGTTTCTATGTTTCTCTCCAGAGATGCTGCTTTTCTCACCGAGTTACTCCAGCTTTTTGTTTCTATCGTGTGTGTGTGTGTGTGTGTGTATGTGTATGTGTGTGTGTGTATATATATATATATATATACACAAACAAATAAACAAACAATAGTGGTGCGTCAATGTACTTTGGAGCCTATTTGGATGTTGTAGTGTTTAATAGGCTGATGGCTGTATGGAAGAACCCAGGTCTCTGGTGTTTTGAGGCAGCGACTCTACCAGCTGTGCCACTGGGCCAATGACCCAGGTCACGACCTTCCTGAGCTGGACATCGAGCCACCGATGGTGCCTCCATCCTGGATTTGGTCTCCCTCTCCTCAGGCACCTTGACAAACGTATCCAACGCTATTTCTTTGTATGTTCACATACTTGGCTAATAAATTAATTACAATTACAATTATTAGACTGCTCTAAAAAGTTACGACACACGCACGATTTTCAGCAGAGAAATATATGTGAATTATTTTCCAAAGAAAGAAAAAAAACGATGTAATTTTCTGAGCTGAACTGAATCATCATAAGGGCCTCTCCCCAGAGATCAGAGCTGCCAACATCATCGGGCTGGAGAAGAAAAATATATTATTGAACAAAACAACAAAAATCACAAGGCTTTTTAAAATACTTTAATCTCGGCAGGATTTCCTGCATTTTGTGCTTCTTTAGTTAGGAACAAGAGTGATTGACATCAGTCCTCTTGTCTTTCCTTATTTTCCTTATACAAAAGCTGCATGTCGGTAAGGTAATTACACCTTAAGTCTTAACGGAACGAACCAAACTTGGAGAGGGGATGAGAAGCTAATGATGCAGATGCAGGAAAGCTGCAATGAAAACAATCAAAATGCTGGAAATGCTCGACAGGTTCATATGGTCACAAGTGATAGGAGCTGAATGAGGCCATTCGGCCCATCAAGTCTACCCTGCCATTCAATCATGGCTGATCTATCTCTCCTTCCTAAACCCATTCTCCTGTCTTCTCCCCATAACCCCTGACACCCGAACTAATCGAAAATCTGTCAAATCTCTGCCTTAAAAATATCGATCGACTTGGCCTCCACAGCCTTCTGTGGCAAAGAATTCCACAGATTCCCCACCCTCTGACGAAAGAAATTCCTCCTCATCGCCTTCCTAAAGGAATATCTGTTAATTCTGAGGCTATGACATCTGGCCCTAGACTCTCCCACTGGTGGAAACATCCTCTCCATATCCACTCTATCCAAGGTTAGGCCGCATTTGCAGAGTAAATGCAGAATTAATATTTCAGGTTAACTCATTCAAAACGAGGACGTTGCCAGGACTCGAGGACCTGAGCTGTCGAGAAAGGTTGGGCAGGATGGGACTTTATTCCTTGGAGCGCAGGAGGCTGAAGGGTGATCTTATAGAGGTGCATAAAACCAATCGATAGGGTGAATCCACAGTCTTTTACTCTTCTGGTTTGGAAACACTGAATTAGGCTGTTTGCCGCAAGCAGCGTTCATCGCCATTCATCCTGCAATAATTTTCAGGGCAACGTGCTACATTCAAGTAAATTACTCAAATCGATCCAAGAGAAGGGTAATCAAAAATCAGAGGGCATAGATTTCAGGTGAGAGGGAAAAGATTTAATGGGAATCCGAGGTGTGGCTCTTTCCCTCAGAGGGTGGTATGAATACAGAACGAGCTGCCAGAGGAGGTAGTTGAGGCAGGTTCTATCACAACATTTAAAATACATTTGGATGGGTACATGGATAGGAAAGGATTTACAGGGATATGGACCAAATGTGGGCAGGTAGGACCAGCGTAGATGGGGGATTGTGGTCAGTATGGGCAAGTTCAGCCGAAGGGCGTGTTTCCTTGCTGTGTGGATTTAATAAGAACTGGGAAAAAAATTAGTAATGAGAGAGTTTTCAGTTAGAGTCATAGTCATAGTCAGAGTCTTAGAGTGTGAAAACAGGCCCATACCGGCCAACGTGTCCCATCTACACGTCCCACCTGCCTGTATTTGACATATATATATATATATATATATATACATATGTGTGTGTGTGTGTGTGTGTCTACTGCATGTGTGTGTGTGTGTGTGTATATGTGTGTGTGTGTGTGTGTGTGTATGTGTGTATATATATATATATATATGTGTGTGTGTATATATATATATATATATATATATATATATTTACACATATATATACACACACACACACACATATGGGATATATATATATATATACACACACATATATTATTTACACATATACACACACACACATATATATACACCTACACACACACACACACACACTTATATATATAAACAAACAATAGTAATGCAAATGAAACTGCCCAGTCGATGTAGTTCAGATCCAATTTGGAGGTTGTAGTTTACACAAAAAAGCTGGAGAAACTCAGCGGGTGCAGCAGCATGTAGTGTTTAGTAGCCTGATGGTTGTAGGGAAGAAGCTGTTCCTGAACCTGGACCTTACAGTGTGAAATTAAAGCCATTTTTTCATTGTCTCCAATATTAGGAGGAATGTGGTATTGGCTGGGAGTTTTTTTTCTGTCTCCCTTTCCATGAGGAAGGTCACATGGGCTATGGAGTGTGTGGATTTGGTTGACGGGAGGGAGGGAAGCGATGCAATGTGTGTGAACAGTGTGGAATGAGAAACACATTGTGCAGGACGGAGTGTGGCGTTGCTCAGCCTGTCTGACTGCGGGACTGCGCAGAGAGAGAGCTGAAGGGATTAAAACCAAACAGAAACCTAACCCAACCAGAGGTAGACCTGCAATTGTTTTTATTTTAAAGAAGCCATTCACTGAACTTTCGAGCCACAAGGCTTGGGGTTAGAAGGAGACGCATCTATACCAAGCCAAGGAACAGGCAGAAGACCTTTTTTCCTTTGTGTTGTGCTTGTATGAATTACACTGACGAACATGAGCAGCGCAGTTTTTAGGCGAGGATCCAGCAAAGAAAGTCTGAAAAACCTCTTACGGTAAGTGAAAATATTCCTGAAAGATTTAGAGCAGTCTGCCCTCGCTGGGATTGTGAATGGAGTATTTGAGCGATATTAAATACAGCAAATGTGTTTTATCTGTTCAGTAATTTGCAATATACTGCAGTTTACTGTGACTTTCTAATGTAGATGTGCTTACATTATATTGCAGCGATTCGCAGTATTTTAACGGATGCTAGTACTTCTGGTCCACACAGATTGCTTATGTTCTTCCATGATATTAAAAGTCGTTTCAAATTATTATATATTTTTTGAAAGGGATTGATTCGAAGTGCCAGAGTTTTTACTTTTCCCTGTTGTCCAACTGGTTAACAATACACTGAGTCAAAGTTGCTTCCTAAACGGGGGATTCCTTTCCTGAATCCAAGTTAGATTTAGTTCTGCTTTTAAACCGTGGAACATAGACAGGGATTTGACTGGATCACTGTCGCCTCTGCTTCACACACTTTCAGAACGTTTGATCTGAAGGGGCCACTATGAATGGAAGCTTTTACATTCATTTATGATACTTGATATCATTTACATGAAAGTACATGATGATATCGCATGAACCATCGGAACAAGAATCGCAGGCAATACTTGATGTAGAAGGAAATCTGAAAAGGCACATACTCAAGTGTTTGTCTTTTCCCAATTTTTAGATCACGTTGGCTATAATCCTGTTTATCTCTCTCGGTGTTTCTTTTTCTCCTTTTCTCTCTCTTTTTCTCTTTTTTTCTCCCATGTCTCTCTCTTTCTTTCTCTGTTTTTCTCTCTCTATGTCTCTCTCTGTCTCTCTCTGTGTCCCTTTCTGCCCTCTCTGCCTTTCTACCTCTATCTCTCTCTCCATCTCTGTCTCCCCATTTCTCAGGGTCTCTCCTCCCCCCTCTCATACACTCTCTCTCGCCCCATTTCTCAGATTCCCTGTATCTATCCCGCTTTCTCTCGCTGATTGCTTTGTTAATAGCCATTGCCTTGCCAATGATTGAGACTTGTTGATAAACGAATCCAAGATGTTTCACAAGGTGCTACTCCGACCGGCTAACTGTTCAATTTGAAGATATCGCCATAAAGAGGCACCCTGGGACTGGTGTAAATGGGTCCTGTTAGTCGGCGTGGGTCAAAGGGCCTGTTTCCATGTCTCTATGATTCTATAGGCAAGACAGAGATAAGTTGGAGGGAAGGAGCTTAAGCCTGGCATCTACAGCAATGATGCATGACCTCGAACTGAATAAAACATCTTTCCAGGAAATGATGGTTGCTTCAATGCAACTGTTGTGACCGTGAGGAGGACATATCCTCACCAATCCGTCACACACAGGAAAGCTGGTCGTTTCAATTTGGTGGTTATGCTCATTGTATGACTCAGACTATACCAGTTTACCTGCCCAGACTAGGTTTTACTCAGCACCCTGCTGCCTGACCCACTCAGTTACTTCAGCACTTTGTATTTTCCTGGAGATTCCAGCATCTGCAGCTCTGTCCCTGTTTACTGCTCTACTGCGAAATTAGTCTGAAGAAGCCCCATCCTGAATCGTCACCTATCCATGTTCTCAGAGATACTGCCAGAGCCGCTGAGTTACACCAGCACTTTATGTATTTTTTTTTGTACACCAAGATCTGCAGTTCCTTGTGTCACTTTTGATGGGATGGGGAGGGGAGGGGGGGGGGGGGGGGGGGGGGGGGGGGGGAGATTTGCAGATAGATGGAGCAAGTGACAAAGGGTAAAGGTGAAAAGGAGACAAAAGGGTGTTGGAACAGGTAAGGGGAGGAGTGAAATGTAAAGCCAGGGTAACGGTTACAGGTGGAAAGGGAAAGGGAAGAGAAATGAGTGTTGCATCCGAATGGAGGATGCAACACTCAGGGAGGAGAGGGGGTTAGAAAAGTGGGTGCGGTGTTAACTAAAATTGGAGAATTCAATGTTCTTACCATTGTGATGTAAGGGGCAGCACAGTGGCACAGTTGCACAGCCTTACACTGCTAGAGACCTGGATTTGATCATGATTACGGGTGCTGTCCTTACAGAGTTTGTACGTTCTCCTTGTGACCGTGCGGGCTTCCCCCGGGCGCTCCGGTTTCCACCCACACTCCAAGGACGTGTATGTTTGCAGGTTAATTTATTATTGTAATATAAATTGTAAATTGTAAATTGTCCCCAGTGTGTAGGATAGTGCTAGTCTATGGGGTAATCATTGCACAGTGTGGACTCTAAGGACCTGTTTCCGCGCTGTGTCTCTAAAGCCTAAAATCTATCCAAGCAGAATACGAGGTGCTGTTCCTCCAGTTTACTTGTGGCCTCTGCTAATGGAGGAGGCCCAGGACCAGAAGGTCAGTATGAGAATGGGAAGGGGAGTTAGCACCAGGACTCTAAGCTATTGCTGAGTCAGTGTTAAGCCTTTGTGAACACTGATATATTTAGCATTGTTTAACAGCGAACCAATAAGACTTCAACAATAGATATAAGGTGCTGGAGTAACAGCGGGCCAGGCAGCTTCTCTAGAGAAAAGGAATAGGTGATGTTTCAGGTCAAAACCCTTCTTCGGACTGAAAGATAGAAACGACCAGAGCTATAAACAGGGCTGGGAACAGATGACCTCAGGAAGGGTGGAGTCCATAATGGTCCATGGATGGCTGGGGAAGGTGTGTTAACAACACGTATACAAGGATGCGAACAGTGGAACTAGTAGAGCAACTAGGGTGGGGGAGAGAGGAGAGGGAAAGTAAAGCAGAAGCTACTTGAAGTTAGAGAAAGGTCTCAACCCGAAACGTCACCCATCCCTTCTCTCCAGAGATGCTGTCTGTCCCGCTGAGTTACTCCAGCTTTTTGTGAAATCAACGTTCATACCGCTGGGTTGTAAGTTGCCCAAGCGAAATATGAGGTGCTGTTCCTCCAGTTTCTGTGTGGCCACACTCTCGACAGTGGAGGAGGCCAGGACAGAATGGTCAGTATGGAAATGGGAAGAGGAGTTAAAATGTTTAGTGGTACACAAAAATGCTGGAGAAACTCAGCGGGTGCAGCAGCATCTATGGAGCGAAGGAAATAGGCAACGTTTCGGGCCGAAACCCTTGGGTTTCGGCCCGAAACGTTGCCTATTTCCTTCGCTCCATAGATGCTGCTGTACCCGCTGAGTTTCTCCAGCATTTTTGTGTACCTTCGATTTTCCAGCATCTGCAGTTCCTTCTTGAACAATAAAATGTTTAGTGATCGGCAACAACTTGCGTCTATGTAGCACCATTACGGAGAGGGAAGCGTGGTCTCATGGAAGAGCCAAGTGAGTGTTTGCTTTGTTTGGTTTGTTGGCTTTAAAATGGTATTTCACAGCATCAAATTGCTAATCGCATTAGTTTGAGAAGCTGAAAATGTTAAATGCTGTGCTAGGAAAACGGGGGGGGGGGGGGGGGGGGGGGACTATAGTAAAGTTTAGTTTAGCGATACAGCGTGGAAACAAGCCCTTCGGCCCACCGTGTCCGCGCTCTCTGGAGAAAAGGTATAGGTGACATTTCCGGACGAGACCCTTCTTCAGACTGCGAGTCAGGGAAAAGGGAAACGAGAGATATGGACATTGATTTAGAGGGATATAAAACAAATGAAGGAAAGATCTGTAGAAAAGTAATGATGATTAAGGAAACAGACCATTGTTAGCTGTTTGTTAGGTGAGAATGAATACAGACAATGAGACTCAACAAGATAACTTTGAAGCTGGTATGACTTGGGTGGGGGGGGGGGGGGGGGGGGGGGGGGGGGGGGGGGGGGGGGGTGGAGAAAGGGAATGCAGGGGTTGCTTGAAGTTAGAGAAATCAATATTCATATCACTCGGTTGTAAGCTGCTCTAACATATGAATATCGAGGAAACAAAAGGGAAATAAAGTCAACAAATCAATGCTTAATGGTATATTTTTTTAATGCAATGAGTCTAGGAAATAATTTTAGTTTAGTTTATTATTGTCACGTGTACTGGGGTACAGTGAAACGCTTTTTGTTGCGTGCTAACCAGTCAGCGGAAAGACTATACATGATTACTATCACAGTGTACAGATAGAAGATAAAGGGAATAATGATTAGTATAAGATAAAGTCTTATAAGGTCTGATTAAAGATTGTCCAAGGGTCTTCAATAGAAACATAGTAACATAGAAAATAGGTGCAGGAGTAGGCCACTCGGCCCTTCGAGCCAACACTGCCATTCAATATGATCATGGCTGATCATCCAAAATCAGTACCATGTTCCTGCTTTCTCCCCATATCCCTTGTGCTTTAACCCTCAGAGCTAAATCTAACTCTCTCTTCAAAACAGTAATAGTTGTACCATGTCATACTTTCCTGTGAACACCAGTTTCCTGTGAACGATTCTAATCGTCTGCCTTATGTCAAGGACCAGTCTCACCCCGGTCACTCCCAGCATCAATGAGGTAGATAGTAGCTCAGGACCGCTCCATAGTTTGTGAGAGGAACGTTCAGTTGCCTGATAAGAAAGCTGGGAAGAAACAGTCACTGAATCTGGAAGTGCGTGTTTTCACATTTCTACACCTCTCCTTACCTTGGAGGACTTAACACAGTTCCCGCTGCATCAAAAAATCCCAGAGTACTATAAAGGACATTTCCCACCCCGGACACTCCCTGTTTGAACTGTTGCCGTCAGGCAGACGGTACAGATCTACAAGGACAAGGACAAACAGACTTAAAAACTGTTTTTACCCCACTGCTATAAAGGCACTAAATGTAGCCGCCAAGGAACGCAGGGGCGATACATACTAAGGGACTGTGGTACACTGTGAAATCGACAGAAGGATGGAGGGTTGGGTGTTTATGCATGCTATTTTCGTGATATTTATTTTAGTTGTTTTATCTTTTTTTAATATTTTACCTTGTATGTATCGTTAGCTTTTAGAAATGTTTGAATGGTGCACTGACTGGCTGACATTTTAAAATTTTGTTGTACATGGTTCATGTTACAATGACAAAAAAGAAACTATTCTATTCTATTCTATTCTATGGAAGAGGGAGTGACCAGGGTGAGGGTGGTCCATGAAATAAGGCAAAGATAGGACACAAAAAGGTGGAGTAACTCAGCAGGACAGGCAGCACCTCTGGAGAGAAGGAATGGGTGACGTTTCGGGTCTAGAACCTTCTTCAGATGTCTCGACCCGAAACGTCACCTATTCTAGATATGCTGCCTGTCCCGCTGAGTTACTCCAGCTTTGTGTGTCCATCTTCAGTATCTTTCCTACACACTTGAAATAAGGCATGCATTACTGATACATGCGGGTAACTCAACATTCCAAGTTAACTAGTTTTCAGATGACGTAGAGAGGGAAAATAAAAGGAGAAGAGGCAATGTTGTGTGAGGAAGCACATGCTGTAGTGAGGAAAGATGATATGCTAGAATCGTCAACACAAGAGTGGCACAGTGGCGCAGCTGGTAGAGCTGCTGCCTCGCAGCGCCAGAGACCCGGGTTCAATCGTGACCTTGGGTGCTGTCTGTGTGTGGAGTCTGCATGTTCTCCCCGTGACTGCGAGTACACTCCTGACCTTTTGAGAATCACTGAACTCTGCTTGAATCTGAAGAAGGGTCTCGACCTGAAACGCAACCTATCCATGTTCTCCAGAGATGCTGCCTGCCGCGCTGCAATACTCCAGCAGTTTGTGTCTTGTTTTTGTAAACCAGCATCTGTCGTTCTTTGTATCTGTCTTGAACTCAATCAGAACAACATCTGCCTTCTGAGGTGGAGAATTACAAATATTAAAATATCTAAAATAAATTCTCCTTGCCTCAAATAAAGAGGAAATATTAAGGAACTTGGAGTTCTTTACTAATAGATAAATTACTGTGTTGGAATAAATTGTGTTCTCGGCTGTGCAGGGAGGAAATAACAGTCTCTGATCATTTTTTTCCTATCGTCAGATAACTATCTCAGTGCCGAGGTACAAGTTTATCAACATGGTGTTGCTTTTTACAAATAAGGAAACGTGATTGAGCAAAAAAATATAGACTATTAACAGCAGGAACATTTGGTGAAAATTCTGGGGGTTGGTTTAAGTGGCACAGGGGTGCAGCGGTGAAGTTGCTGCCTTACAGCGCTGGAGACCCGAGTTTGATCCTGAATATGGGTGCTGTCTGTATGGAGTTTGAATGTTCTCCCCGTGACTGTGTGGGTTTTCACCGGGTGCTCCGGTTTTCTATTCCACCATTCCAATAACATATGCATATGTCGGTCAATTGCCCCTGGTGTGCAGGGACTTGATGAGAAAGTGGGATAACAGAACGTGTGTGAACGGGCGATCGATGGTCAGCACAGGCTCAGTTTCCACGCTGTATCTCTAAACTCAATTAAATTGCCTTGTAGAAATGTAGTGAGGAGGATTGAAGAAGAAGGAATATTTGATGTAGTCTCTATCCAGTACGATATTCAGCCTGCGCATCCAGTAAGTGCAAAGACTAGTCATGATTACAATCGTGCCATCCGCAGTGTACAGATATGGAATGAAGGGAATAACGTTTAGTGCAAAATAAAGCCCAGTAAAGTCCGATTAAAGATTGTCTGAGGGTTGCCAATTAGGTAGATAGATGAGAGATCAGGACAGTTCTCTAATTGTAAGAGGACAGTTCAGTTGCCTGATAACAGCTAGTAAAGGGCCTGTCCCACTTGGCAATTTTTTTGGCGACTGTCGGTATTATAGATTGATGTATCAGGTCACCGAAATAGTCGTGGCGTGATGCGGCGTGACACGGCGACGATGACGTATTTACGCGTGGTGTTTCCTCAAGTGTCGCAACAATTTTTTGTCGCCGCTGGATTTTGAAATGTTCAAAATCTTTCGTCAATGACGCCGGCAGTTGCCGAAAAAATCGGCAAGTGGGACAGGCCCTTAAGAAACTGTCCCTGAATCTGGAAACAAATAAAATATTCAAAGAGTCAAAAATATCTAACTCGGCAGGTTTGAAAATGCAGAGGCACGCTGTACATGTCTCAATCCCAAATGATACAGGTTGACTTTCTTTCACTAGGGAAATAGCATGTTTGGATTTTAAAGTTTTCATGCCAGGTTCATTGTTGCAAAACTTGCCATACAATTGCAGGGTCACTGAAACTCTGACACAGTGTGACGCAAGCATATAGCATCAAAATAAAAGGTTCAACATTTCCACAACCCACTGACAAGTTGGGCAAAGTTGATTTTTTTGTTGCGATGTTTCACATGGCGCTGACGCAAAAGCTGAGGTTTACAGCCACTGGTTTAATCTGGACTGTGGCAGAGATTGTCTAGAATAGCCGCTGTAGGTCTGCACAGTGGCGCAGCGCCTGAGCCCTGGGTTCGATCCTGGCCACGGGTGCTGTCTGTATGGAGTGACCGAGTGGGCTTGTGTCTTTTTGTATATCTCAATTGTTGGTGAAAACCAGTATCAGCAGTTCATGCAATTGAGTCTGAAGAAGGGTCCTGAACCAAAACATCACCTATTCCTTCTCTCCAGAGATACTGCTTGACCTGCCGAGTTACTCCAGCACTTTGTGTCTATCTTCGTTATAAACCAGCACATGCAGTTCCTTCCTACACATTTTGTCTCTAGCTCTTTGTTAGTACACATTGAGTCATGAATGTTCACACTTAAATATGTCTCTCCTCCCTTTCACCGCACGTACACACATACCCTCAAATGTACTTGTATAGCAGATCTTCACAGCAATATAAACATATTGGCATTTGTCTGGAAACAAGGAACTGCAGATGTTGGTTTGCACAAAAGGGACACAAAATGCTGGAGTAACTCAGCAGGTCAGGCAGCATCTCTGGAGATAGTCTGGAGATATGTGACTTTTTGGGTTGGGACCTTCTTCTGGAGTGTAGCATTTAAGAAACCTTTGGATAGGCACATGGATTAGCAAGGAATTGATAGATATGGATTAAGTGCAGGCAGATGTCTCGGCATCATGTTCAGCACAGATATTGTGGGCCGAAGGGCCTGTTCCTGTGCTGCACTGTTCTACCCTCTAATGGTTACACAGGGAACTGCAGATGCTGAAACCTTGAGCAAAATACAAAGTGCTGGAGGAACTTGGCTGGTCAGACAGCATCTGTGGAGGCAACGGACAGACGACTTTGGTTTCTGATCGGGCCATTTCTTCAGACTAATGGAAGTTACAAGTGCATACAACCACAACGGTGAGCATTATGAAGGAATATAGGTGGAAGGGGAGGGGGAAAATAGGTGCAAGTCCAGGGCACAGAAAAGCGAGGGGGGGAATGGGGAAATGGAAATGGAAATGGGTGAAGGGAGAGGTTATTTTCTGCAATCAGTTTTCATGCTGAACTATGTTGTTATCTTTTTCCATGACTGTTACAGAAATCATTTTAAGGATGATACAATAATGCAAATACAACAATGTCATCCCTGGAATCATTTGGATAATTTTACATGTACCAAGCAGTTATATACCAGCATTGAAGTCCGCATCCAAAGAGATTTGGAGCTTTTCTGAACTTGCTATCATCTAGAATTAGCAAAATATTCTAACCGTGGGAAGGAACTGGGGTTGATCGCTGAAAATTTGAGAAGAGTCATCTTAAAAAAAGAATATAGTTCCAATAGCTGTGAGGCTGGTAATTAAATATACCAGGAATATAATGTTAAGAATAATGGGAAAATGTCGTAGTTGTAATTGAAATAAACAACAGCATTAAGAAACTAGAAATGAAGTCATACCAAGCATATGTACCAAGTGTAGACTCAACGATCACTTTGCTCAACACTTTGAGTTGTAGACTCATAGAGCCGTAAAACTGGTCCTTTGTCCCAACTTGCCCATGCAGACCATCATGCCCCATCAACACCAGTCCACTTACCTGCGTTTGGCCCATATCTTTCTCAACCTATCCTATCTGTGTACCAGTCCAAATTTTTCTTACATGTTATGATAGTACCTGTCTCAACTACCTCCACCAGCAGCTCGTTCCATACACCTAGCACCCCGTGTATTAAATAAACGTTGCCCCTCACGCTCCTGTTAAATGTTTCTGTGCCTTTTGTAAATACAGTAGTCTCTGTGCATTAATCCTATCTATTCCCTTCATGATCTTCTGCATCTTATATACCTCTATAAGATCACCCCTGAGCCTTTCGCACTCCGAGGAATAAAGCCTTTACCTGCTCAACCTCTCCAACATTTTTCCAGCTTAAGGCATCCTTCCTAACGTAGTATAGTTGAATGAGGGTGGCATGGTGGCACAGCGGTAGAGTTGCTGCCTTACAGCGGCAGAGACCCGGGTTCAATCCTAACTATGTGCTGTCTGTACAGAATTTGTACGTTCTCCCTGTGACTGCGTGGGTTTTCTCCAGGTGCTCCGGTTTCTTCCCACACTCCAAAGAAATACAAGTTTGTATAGGTTAATTTTGTAGGATCGTGTTAGT
The DNA here is from genome assembly GCF_028641065.1 of Leucoraja erinaceus. Classification (NCBI taxonomy): domain Eukaryota; kingdom Metazoa; phylum Chordata; class Chondrichthyes; order Rajiformes; family Rajidae; genus Leucoraja; species Leucoraja erinaceus. Next base: position 21,025,458 of record NC_073394.1, read on the forward strand.
ATGGGATGATTGCTGGTCGCCGTGGACACTTCCTGTGCTGTATTTCTAATGTTTAAAGTCTAAAGAGCGAAAACAGCAAGAGAGAAAGCAACGTAGCCCGTGTCAAAAGGAAAACAGAGCCATTAATTAATAATTGTGGAATACATCGTCCGGAAGGGGAAAAACTATAAATATAAATGTAACAAAGAAGAATAGTTTATGTCAAAGGATGAGTCAGGAAATGAGATAATTAAAAAAAAAATGATATTAATAGGAGAAACAAATAATAAAAATAGCTCGGGAACAATAAATGCACAGCAATTATACTGTACAATGATAAGATTAGACAGGCACATGGAATGCCAGGAAAACTGTGGATGAGCAGAAAGCCCAATAGAAGAGCTTTTCGAAGCACAATGATAAACAAAGATGCAAATGAAATGCAATCTACTGTGCAGCGCAAAGTGCTGGAAGAACTCAGCGGGTCAGGCAGCATCTGTGGAGGGAATGGATAGGTGATGTTTCAGGTCGGGACCCTTCTTCAGGCTGATTGTAGCTGGTACCTGTAGATTGTAGAAAGCTGGAAGAGAGGTGGGAGTGGGACAAAGCCTGGTGAGTGATAGGTGGATACAGGTGAGGGAGGTGGTCAATTGGCAGATGGGTGGAGTAGATGATAAGGATGGAGTAAAAAAGGAGACTAAAGGGTGTCAGGTAAGGAGAAAAGAGAAGATAAGAGAAGAATAGGGAAGAGAAGAATAGAGAAGAGAAAAAAAGAATAGAGTAAAGTTGAAAGGAGGTTTATGGGTGAAAGGGGATCGGAAGGGGGGGGGGTCATGATAGTGGCTATCGATTGCAAGAAATTACAGTATTGGAGAGGTTTTAAGGATATGTGTGGAGGAGTTTTTTACACAGGGTGGTGGGTGCGTGGAATGTGCTGCTAGGGTAGTGATGGAGACAGATAAGTTGCGGTGATTAAGAGGCTTTTGGGTGGGCACATGGATATGCAGGGGATCATATGCAGGCAGAGGAGATTAGTTTATCTTGGCATCATGTTCAGCGTAGACTTTGTGGGCTTTAGGGCCTGTATCTGAACTGTACGGTTTTATATTCCAAAAGAAAATAAATGATATTGACAAATAACCTCAAAGGACTTTTTAACATAAATTCACATTTCATTGAAATTGATTGAAAGACACAATGTGGAAATAGGCCCTTTAGAATAGTGAGCCCACTCTGACCATCGATCATCCGTTCACACTCGTTCTATGTTATCCCACCTTCTATTCCACTCCTTACACTCTAAGAACAATTTACAGACGGCCAATTAACCTACAAACACGCCCGGCTTTGGGATACAAGAGGAAACTGGAGCACCCACGCAGTCACAGGGAGAAGGTGCAAACTCCACACCGACAGCACCAGAGGTCAGGATTGAGCCAGGACTATGACGCCGTGAGGCAGTGGCTCTACAACTGCTCCACTGTATGGCCCTAAAATTGTCAACAAATTAAACCGAAGATAGAGTCAAAATGCTGGAGTAACTCAGCAGGCCAGGCAGCATCTCTGGAAAGAAGGAATGGGTGATGTTTCGGATCTGAAGAAGGGTCTTGACCCAAATCATCACCCATTCCTTCTATCCAGTGATGCTGCCAATCCCACTGTCTTTTTTATGTAAAGCACTTTGGTGTCAATGTGAGTTGACTTAAAACGTGCTATATAAATAAAACTTACTTACTTACTTACTTGCTTACTTACTTACTTACTTACTTACTTACTTACTTACTTACTTACTTACTTACTTACTTACTTACTTACTTACTTACTTACTTACTGAGTTACTCCAGCATTTTGTGTCTGCCTTCAGTATAAACCAGCATCTGCAGTTCCTTCCAACACAAGCACAAATTTTTGAAACATTTTTTAAGGCTGTGAAGAACAAATTAAATATCTGAAGGAATAGGGCAAATGTATTATAGTTCATTTTCACTTTATTAGCTGTAATTAGCACTTCTCAATTCTTGGAACTTCCAACAATGATATAACTTCCTTTGCAACATGTTTAGATCACGTATACAACGTATTAAAAAAACAATTGCATCCTTTCTGGTGAATTTCAGATGGCAAGTTAGACCACAGGCTGATATTGGAATAGTGATAATCACAAAGGTGCCAAAAAAAGACGGTAACGTTGTGGCAGTAACATTTCACTGCACTCGTGTTCCACACCCAAAGTTACTGTAACTTCTGCAGAGGAACAGTGACAGTTTCCACTGGCCCCTTGGCTACTTTGAAAGCCAAGTCTGTTCCATGGTGAAGATTCGCTGAATCAGACTGACCTGCTAACTCGTGTGTCAACAAATGGTAATGTTGTTAAAAAGACAGAACGCATGATCAGTTACTGTTGCACAGAAAATAAGCAGCGTACTTTCTATCTTTATCAGATAGATAGTTTACACTTACTAAAGCAATCACGCACCGTTAAGTTGCAGACACCAACTCTCGTTTGTACCTCACGTTTTTGTGTGTCACAAAGTGCAGGAGTAAGGTGGGCACGGTGGCGCAGCGGTGGAGGCGCTGCCTTAAAGCGCCAGAGACCCGGGTTTGATCCTGACTACGGGTGCTGTCTGTATGGAGTTTTATGTTCACCCCTTGACCACATGGGATTTCTCCTGGTGCGACCGTTTCCTCCCACATTCCAAAGACGTACAGGTTTGTAGGTTAATTGGCTTTGATAAAGATTGTAAATTGTCCCTAGTGTGTAGGGTAGTGCTCATGTATGGGGTGATCGCTGGTCGATGCGGACTCAGTGGACCGAGGGGCCTGTTTCCACACTGTATCTCTAAAAGTCTTTCAATAAACGTAGCGGGCCAGGCAGTATCTCTGGAGAACATGAATGGGTGGCGTTTCAGGTCTAATTGACTGAAATTCTTCAGACTGATTGCAAGTGGAGGGAAGAAAGATCTAGGGACAATTTACAATTGTACCAAACCAATAAAACTACAAGGTACACAAAAATGCTGGAGAAGCTCAGCGGGTTCAGCAGCATCTATGGAGCGAAGAAAATAGGCAACGTTTCGGGCCGAAACCCTTCTTCAGACTTTCTTCAGACTTCAGGCAGGTTTCGGCCCGAAACGTTACCTATTTCCTTCGCTCCATAGATGCTGCTGCACCCGCTGAGTTTCTCCAACATTTTTGTGTACCTTCGATTTTTCCAGCATCTGCAGTTCCTTCTTGAACACAATAAAACTATAAACCTGTATGTCTTTGGAGTGTGAGAGGAAACCAGAGATCGTGGAGAAAACCCACACAGGTCATGGGGAGAATGTACAAACTCCATACAGACAGTACCCATAGACAGATTTGAACCCAGCTCTCTGGCACTGTCAGGCAACAACTATACCGCTGTGTCCTAAACCTTTCAAAGGATTTTACTGCCTTTTTAAGTCCAGCCACTATTTTAGTGTAGAAGGCCTTTCTATTTGTGTACAAGTGAATCCCCTAAACAACAGTGTGATAATTACCGCAATCTGTTTTAGATTTGTCATTTGAGGTATAAACTTTAGTCAGGTCGCCAGGAAGGACTCCTTTAATCTTCAATGGAGAGTGTCATTAAAGGTTTTTACATCTGTGACTGTGCATCTCTCTATTTTCTTTAATGCAGAAGAGCAATGGGGAATTGTTGCACACAGATCATTAACATTTATTGCACGGGGCCGTATTTAACTTAAGGAAAAATAAACAATTGATCCTTATCTCAGGAAGCTGAAACATAAATCTGAAGAAAGATACCCTGAAGCTTAGCGAAGCAGCCTGTGTAGCCTTGGCTTGCATTCCTTTGGCTGTAGGCACCAAAATGTTGAGGTCTTTGACACAATAAACTGAAGGAATAGATAGGGCGGCATGGTGGCACAGCGGTGGAGTTGCTGCCTGACAGCACCAGGGACAAGGTTTCGATCCTGACTACGAGTGCTGTCTGCACGGAGTTTGCACGTTCTCCCAGTGACCAAGTCGATTTCGCCTCGGTCTTCTCCCACACTTCAAAGACGTACTGTACAGGCTTGTAGGATAATTGGCTTTGGTAAAAATTGTAAATTGCCCCTAGTGTGTAGGATGATGCTTGTGTGCGGGGATTGCTGGTTGGCACAGACTCGGTGGGCCAAGGGCCAGTTCCCACACTGTATCTCTTACCTAAATTAAGCTAAACTTAAAACAGCACAACACAGGGTCAGGCACTTTTGCCCACAATGTCCATGCCGAACATGATGCCAAGTTAAACTAATCTCCTCTGCCTGCATGTGATCCCTATCCCTCCAGTCCCTGCATATCCGTGTGCATATCCAAATGTCTCATAAAACACACTGCTATTATCTCTGCCTCTACCATCACCCCTGGCAGTGCATTCCAGCCACCCACCACTCTGTGTAAAACTAAACTTGCCTCACACATGACCTTTAAACTTTACCCCTTCTCATCTTAAATCTATGTCTAAGAGTCTTTGACAATTCCACTTTGGAGAAAAAATGTTCTGACTGTCTACCCTATCTATGTCTCATAATGTTATATACTTCTATCAGTGAAAACTACCCTCAAACACTGAAAAAACAATCCAAGTTTGTCCAACCTCTCCTTATAGCTAGTACCCTCTAATCTAGACATCATTCTGGCAAACCTCTTCTGCACCCAGTGATCAAGGAACCTGGACATAAAACTAATGGTTAAGACAACTAGGAATGAAATTTGGATGCATTCGTTCATAAAATAATTTAATTAAAATTGTAAGTACTTTTTCCTAAAGGCAGTGGACAACTGAATGTTTCAAGACTCGAGTGATGGGATTAGATTTAAATATAGTCGGTATGCAGCAAAGAATTTAGATAGAGTTTTTTACATATCATCCATGATCCACCCGAACAGATCACATCGAGATGGAGAGTCTATTCGTATTGACGTCATAGTGACGTGCAGCATGCAAATGGGCCCTTCGGCCCAACTCGTTCAGGGCGACCAAAATGCCCCAACTATGCTAATCCAACCGGCCCATGTTGGGCCCATATCCCTCTAAACCTTACCTATCCATGCACCTGTCCAGGTGTGTTTTAAATATTGTTGGAATCTCTCCCTTAATTACCTCCTCTTGCAGGTCGTTCCGAATCCCCACCTCCCTCAGTGTGAAAAGTTACCACTCAGGTTCCTATTAAATCTTTCCTCTCTCACCGTAAACCTATGTTCTCTGGTTCTCGATTCTCCTACCCTCGGTAAAAGATTCTGTGCATTCATCCTATTTATCTATTCCCGTCATAATTTTAAACTTACGGAAAAGATTGCCCCTTATCCTTCTGAACTCATAAGAAAAATGTCCTAGCCTGCCCAACCTCTCCATATAGCTCAGGCCCTCAGGTCCCGGCAGCATCCTCATAAATTTCTGATCCAGTAATGGGAAATAGTCTGGAAAAAACATTAGGCTGCCAGAGTAGGAACTTTGCATCTTCAGTTGATGCAGAAATATCTCTGATGTCAAGTGTTGCACACAATGGTCATATAGAATGTGGAACAGTACAGCACACGATCAGGCGCTTTGGCCCACGATGTCTGTGTTGAACATTATCCCAACACCAACTCATGCACATGATCCTTATCCCTCTATTTCCTGCATATCCATGGGACTTCTAATCTGCCAAGACCCAAAGCCCATCAATGTTCTGACGTTAATAACCCTTTCTGGTGTTTTTTGATGCTCTCTTTTGCTAGCTATGGCTGAGTTGGAAGCTGTCAGCTTTTGTTTTTATGCATGAGTCTCTGGGTGCTACTTAAGGGCCTCAGGTATAATAATCAGGCCAACACACGTTGATCAAGTGATGAGTGTTGGCGGCCTCATTGGTGAAAGAAAGTGTTAAATTGATATCCCTTTCTCCATTCCATTGGGTAAATATCATAAATCTTCAAAGAAGAGCACAAGTGACCAATTTTGTTCTGTTCAACATTTATCCCCCAGCCTGCTTTAATTAAAACCAAATGGTTTGGTTGTTAACTGATGCCCGATGCAAGACACAAACTTCCCAGAGTCGAACACAAAGCGCTGGAGTAACTGAACGAGTCAGGCAGCATGAAGATAGACACAAACTGCTGGAGTAACTCAGCGGGACAGGCAGCATCTCTGGAGAAAATGGACCAATGACGGTTCGGGTCAGGTCCCTTCTTTAGACTGATTACAGTAGTGGGTACAGAAAGCTGGAGTAGAGTGGTCTTTCTATCCACTATTATGACGGGCGGCACAAGGATGCAGCAGTAGACTTGCTGCCTCACGGCGCCAAAGACATGGGTTTGATGCAGACTATGGGTGCTGTCTGTATGGAGTTTGCACATTCTCCCTGTGACCACGTGGGTTTTTTCCGGGCGCTCTGGTTTCCCCCCACATTCCAAAGACCTTTGTAGGTTAATTGGCTTCTCTAAATAATAAATTGTCCCTCGTGCGTAGGATAATGCTAGTATACGGGGTGATCACGGGTCGGCGCAGACTCGTTATACCAAAGGGCCTGTTTCCACCCTGTATGTCTAAAGTCTAAATCCCTAAACTCTAAAGAAATAGACATGAACGCTCATCACAACATGTGGGTGGTTGGATTTAAACATTTCTGACCAAGATTGAACTTACACTGAAATACATTGTTGATTTAAATAGAATGCATCTTTCTGGAGATCCCAAAGAGTGGGGCATTTGTGAGCAAGGGGACACAATAAACATCAATACCACTCTACTTGATAGAACGCAGAATACAGCACAGGAACAGGCCCTTCGGCCCACAATGTCTGTGCCGAACATGCGTTGTTGGAGAATGTAAAAGAAGGGGGTTGAGAGGGCAGAAAGATCAGCCACGATCGAAAGGTGGAGTAGACTCGACGGGCCGAATGGCCTACTACTGTTCCTATGACTTGCGAACTTATGAAGCTGCCACATTTTGTGCCGCAGTCTCCTGCGTTATTTTTCTGGTTAAATCAGCCTTTCTCCGAGCCACATAATCAAATACTTATAGATAGTGTTAATTGAGAAAACAATTACCACTTCAGTCACAAATGCTGTGGTGAGAATAGTTGGCAACACCAAATGACGAATCTCAAATTACTAATACATCGTGGAATTTCCTGACAGCTGTTAAGGTCATGAAGTTAATAAAAACTGAGCCATTCAGTGTCACTAACTAACTCCTCCACCTCTTTCCACCTCTGTCACTGCATGCTGGCCATGACTTGTATCACTCCACAAATCAGATAGCGTGTACTTGAGGGAAACTATTCTACATATTGGCACTGAGGTGTGAACTGCCATTTCTTTCAGTTTATCTCTGGCCAAGGCTATGCATCTGCACCACCAAAGGAGATGAAGTCACTGTTACCATATTTATACCAATACAAGGTCCAAAGAAATGAGGTCATTTTAAGAAATGCAATGACTCGAATGTGAATAGATTTGCATGTAAGGCAGACACAAAATGCTGGAGTAACTCAATGGGTCAGGCAGCACCTCTAGGGAAAGTAAACAGGTGACGTGTGGATAATAAAACATATCCACGTGCAGGTTAGTAGGTTAATCGGCTTCGGTAAAATTGTAAATTGTCCCTAGTGTGTAGGATAGTGCTAGTGTACGCTGGGGTGGATCGCTAGTCGGTGCGGGCTCGGTGGGCCGAAGTGCCTGATTCCACGATGAAATCTCCTTTAAAAGGTCCTCATTGTTATTTGAGATGGAATGAAAGATGAGGAGCCTTCCCATTCTTGTCATTGTGTGCGTGGTGTTTCTGGAAGTTAATTCTGCCACAATGGTGTGATGACAAGCTCTTTACTGTTTCTGAATGTTTACTATTATAAGTAACTGATTACTTTGTACCAAAGGAATCTGTCTCCCTGTGCGCATTCACAAAATTGCTACCAAACCGCAAAATTCCATCTAGCCTGTACAAAAGTAAAAAGATAGCCAAGAAAATATTGATCTGTGAAGCCTTTGCACTATTTGTGTCGGAAAATGCATTTTAAACTAGGTTTTATGTAGTTATGTTTGAAATCTCCAGGATAACATACAGGCAAGGGGGGTTTAGAATGATGCTACAAGGAACTGCAGATGCTGGTTTACGCAAAAGGACACAAAGTGCTGGAGTAACTCAGCGGGTCAGGCAGCATCTCTGGAGACCAAGGATACATGACATTCTGGGTCCCTTCTTCAGGCAGATTGTAATATTGGGGTGGAAGCTAGAAAAGAGGTGGGTTTGGAATTAAGCCTGGCAAGTGTTTTGTTTAGTTTAGTTTAGTTTATTGTCACTCGTACCAAAGTACAGTGAAAAGCTTTTTGTTGCGGGCTAACCAGTCAGTGGAAAAAATTTACATGATTACAATTGAGCCATCCATAGTGTACAGATACATAATAAAGGGAATAGAGTTTAGTGCAAGACAAAGTCCAGTAAAGTCCAATTAAAGATAGTCCGAAAGTCTCCAGTGAGGTAGATAGTAGCTCAAGACCACTGTTCACTTGGTGTTAGGGTGGTTCAGTGATAAGTGATAGGTGGGTACAGGTGAGGGGTGGGGAGGTTGATAGGCAGATAGTTGGACAAAGGACAGAGATGAAGAGATAGAAAGTGTGAGATAAGGAGACACGGATAGAAGAGACGTGAAATGTGAAACCTGTTGAGCTGCAGTTTGTTCAGGATTTGTTCACCGTGAGGCTCCTGTCTCAAAGTAACAACAGAGAGGCCAACATTTCAAGTGTTAACACGTTAATGTGTCTTGCAGCCCAGTTACCAACTTCCTCTGCAGGCAAATCCAGCTTTCCTTTAAACATCCTTCATCTTCACTAGTTTCGAGTCATAGAGTCTTACAGCATGGAAACGGGCCCTTCGGCCCATCTTGCCCATGCCGACCCACGTGCTTCTTCTACACTAGTCTCACCTGCCTGCGTTTGGCCCATACTAAACCTATCCTATCCATGTACCTGTCTAAATGTTTCTTAAACGTTGTGATAGTCCCTGCCTCAACTACCTCCACCGGCAGCTCGTTTCATACACCCATAACCCTTTGTGTAAAAAACAAAGTTGCCCCTCATGTTCCTATTAAAACTAGTTTAGTTTATTTTTGGCACGTGTACCGAGGTGCAGTGAAACACTTTTGTCAGCATGGTATCCAGTCAAAGACAAGACTGTAAATGAGCACAATCAAGCCATCCGAAAGATCCAGATACAGGATAAATGTTAATAAAGATATCAAAGAGTATGATGATTGAAATGAACGATAGCAGATCCTCTTCTGAGACCAACACGCAGAGAGTTGCCACACTCTGGCACCGTTACATTTGATTAGTTTAGTACAATCAAAGTGTTTTTGTTGCGTGCTGTCCAGTCAGCAGAAATGGAATGTCTTTAGAGTGTGAGAGGAAACTCCATGCAGTTACAGGGAGGATGTACGAATTCCATATGGACAGCACCCGTCGTCGGGATCGAACCCGGGTCTCTGACGCTATGAGGCAGCAACTACATCGCTGCACCACCGTGCCGGCCCAAGCTACAAACAAGAATTTACACACAATTGCATGTTGATGGCGCTAGTGGAGTCTCATCTCGGTGGTCTTGATTAGATTAAGTTAATCCTTGATGTTCCAAAGATACACATTGTTTGTAGTGCTTAAGTGAATACAGAGAATTATTTTCCCCAAATACACATGTCTGCTTGTAATCTAAACTGTTGGGCTTGGCTGGTTTATTTCAGTGAAATGAAGTGGAGCCAATTTCCTCATCTGATGAAGCCATTTTGAATGTGGTCTCTTTCTGAAATTAATCTTGCACTGAAGGAGACTGTATGCACTTCCATCCTCCCCAGGAACCTGTGTTGAAAGCTTGGCATATGAATTGCAAATCCAGTATGAGAAGAGGTACACAGTGTTTCTGTGTGGTTTCTCTGATTCTCTGCCAAAGGTTTCGTAGGAGGAACCCCTTGTGAAAGGTTCATTCACCTGTTTCCAAGCAAAGACATTCACGAGCTGCAAAACAATTGTATCCCATCTTCATTATGGTGCCAGGAAGATCGAGGAACTGCAGATGCCGGAGTCTTGAGCTAAACACAAAGTGCTGGAGGAACACAGCGGGTCAGGCAGCATCTGTGGAGGGAATGGAAAGATGGCGTTTCAGCCCGGGACCCTTCTTCAATCTCAATCCGCAAAGTCGTCGGTCCGTTGCCCCTCACACACAGATGGTGCCTCACCTGTTGAGTTTCTCCAGCACTTTGTGTTTTTATCATGGTCACGTTCCGATAAGGAGAGGTCTATTGACATATGACACAGAGTCATAGAGACATGTAGCACAGGAACAGGCCCTTTGGCCCAACTTGTCCTTGATTCCCATCTGAACTGCTCCCATTTACCTGCATTTGGCCCCGAACCCTCTAAACCTTTTCCTATCCATGTAACTATCCAAGTATCTTTTAAATATTGTTATAGTACCTGCCTCAGTGGCATAGCAATAGAGTTTCTGCCTTACAGCGCCAGAGTCCCAGGTTCCATCCTGACTACGGGTGTTGTCTGTACAGAATTTACATGTTCTCCCTGTGACCGCGCAAGTTTCCTCTGGGCGCTACAGTTTCCTTCCACATCCCAAAAACATGCGGGTTTATGGGTTAATTGGCTTCTGTAAATTGTCCCCAGTGTGTAGGATAGAACTAGTGCGAATGGGTGATCTTTGGTCAGCGTGGACCCGGTGGGACGAAGGGCCTATTTCCATGCTGTATCTCTGAACTGAACTAAACTAACAACCTCCTCTGGCAACTTGTTCCGTATACCCACCATTCTCTGCATTGTGGGCCTGGTCTTGTGCTCGACTGTTCTATGTTCTATGTCTCCACTTTACACTCAAACACTCACATATATCTATGCATATACACACAAATATATACAGTATACACACACACACACATATATATATATATATGTCTTGTTTATCTAAGATAGATATCTTAGATCTTAGATATTTATTTAGACCTACTGTAAATATCGAAATGCTATTTAGATAGCATTAATTATCATCGCTAACTAAATTAATTGCCGGCCGCTGTGAGGAGGCTGGTGTAATTTTGTGTTGCTCTTTTCCGACAGGTTGACTGCACAGCGGAGCATAGAAGATGAGGAGGAGATAGCTCGGGAGCGCCGGAGACGGGCGCGTGAAACGCGTCGCTATGACGATGACGAGAATGGGTCCTACGCCGGCAGCACCCCATCCACGCCTGCATTTGAAAGCCACCGAACGACCAAGGAAAACCAGTAGGTCCATCACCTTGCATGGTTTATAAAACCTCTCTAGCAACTCTGAGATCTAGTTAACACACTGATAGACATTATGACACCAATAGAAGACACAATGGGACAGAGTAACTCAGCGACTCAGGCAGCATCTCTGGAGAACAAGGATAGGCCATGTTTTGGTCAGGGACCTTCTTCAGACTAAGTTGCACCAGCATTTTGTGTCAATTTTCAATACGTGCATTGTTTCGGGTCTGGACCAATTTACCTCGGTGTTCTGTCTGTCTGCGGTTTGTAGCTTAACCGGCCTCTGTAAATTGTCCCAGGTGTGTAAGGAGTGGATGATAAAATGGGATAGCATACATCTAGTGTTTAAGAAGGAACTGCAGATGCTGGAAAATCGAAGGTAGACAAAAGTGCTGGAGAAACTCAGCGAGTGAGGCAGCATCTATGGAGGGAAGGAAATAGGCAACGTTTCGGGTCGAAACTTCTGAAGAAGGGTTTCTAGTGTGAGCAGGTGATCGATGGTCAGAGTGGGCCAGGGTGGGCTGACAGGCCTATTCCCATACTGGATCTCCAAACCGCCATCCACTAAATAGTGCGCACAAGACCAATGTGGTCAGATTGTGAGATGGGGCCACTGAACCTTACTGCTGCCTGTTCACCTTATGGAAGTTCAAAGATTCATGATTCCTGTTGATGGGCTCTGCATTTACTGAGCCTGGTGTGCAACATATAACATAGAACAGTACAGGAACAGGCTGGTTTGACACACTATGACCCTGCTGAACATGATGCCAAGTTAAACTAATCTCCTCTGCCTGCACTTGCTCCATATCCCTCCATTCCCTGCATATCCATGTGCCTATCTAACAGCCTCATAATGTTACACAGATAGCACCCGAGGTCAGGATCGAACCTGGGTCTTTGGCGCTGTGAGGCAGCAGCTCTACCAGCTGCGCCATTGTGTCGCTCCATTGGGAGTCTAAACCTCAACCTGAATGCCAATCAGTCACTATATTGAAATTGCTGTTCCATTTACACAACGAATGTGATTTACAAATATCTAGCATCCATTTTATACAACATGATTGTGATGCAGAATGTATTGCTGACTTCTTTGCTGTTTAAGCCAGAAGATAGAATGGAAATGAGAAAGAATATCACTAGAATATCATTTTTTAACTAGATGTTACCTGGAAGCAATTTTGGAATCTTATGTGATCCTAGACTCTCCCACCACTGGAACCATTCTCTCCACATCCATTCAGGCATCTATTCAGGCCTTTCATTACTGGGTAGGTTTCACTGAGATCCCCCCTCCCCCCTGAATCGTTCTGAACTCCAGTGAATGCAGGCCCAGAGCAGTCATAGAGCAGGTTTTTGCTGCGCAACCGTGAGTGTATTAAGGTATTAATCTTGAATTTATTGGGTGTATTAATCCCAAGAATATTGGGTGTATTAATTAGGAATGTATCCAGTGTATTAATTGGGAGTGTATTGAACATGCTAATTGTGAGTGCATAGAGTATTAATATTAATCGCGAGGGTTGGGTGTGTATGCGTGCTTTGTCTGTGATTTTTATTTAGTATTAATTGTGTGGATTGAGTATAGTAATCGGGAGTGTATTGAGTATTATTTGTGAGTGTATTGGGTGTATTAATTGTGAGTGTGTTGAGTGTAGCAAGGAACACATCTTTGTGAAGGGGAGATTGTAGCCAGCTTGCCTGGATGGAAAGTGCAGAGAGTAGTGGCTGTTCGGGCCTGATCCCGGAGAGCTCCCGGCTTCTATAGGAGCACGCTCCAACACACGTCAGCTTTGCATTTGAAAAAACACAAGCTACTCTACAGTCGAAATGTTGTGATAGTTCCTGGAAAGCGACATAAATGTTGAATTACATTTACTGAAAGGTACAGAGAGCCAGAAGTGAATGCAAGTATTCACAATGCCCTTTGAGTGCTCGCGGGATGGTTGAGTTTGACTGAGACCTAACGTGTGATCTCAGTTTACAAAACGTTGATGCCGCATAAAATGTCGTGGCAGCTTCCCAATCTGCGATGACAGATTATGCAAGGAATTAGCAATACATCTTGTTTCAATGAATCTGCTTTACAAAGAACACAGTGGCTACAGTGAGTTGACTCGTATTACTGTCCAGGCAGTTGAAGAAAGACATTAAACTACACAATAGAGGAAACCGCACTGTTAATGTTAACTTTCTTTCTGAGCCAAGCTTTTTGTTGGCAAGAAATCATCAACCTAATTAAAAGCAGGATGAGTATTTTTTGTACACACCGTTACAAATGTTTTTGGGAAGTGCCGGAAAAATTCAATGTTAGTTCTTCGTGGTCGTTCAGCATGGCTTTAGTCCATTGGTGACCTTCAGAGACTGCAGTTGGTGCAACCTAAATTCTTTGGAGAAAAACTTCCTTTAGTTGCAGTATGACAGTGGCACCACAATTTCAGGAGGAAAAGGTTTAGGTTTAATATTGTCACGTGTACCGAGGTATAGTGATTTGCTATCCACACAGATCAGATAATACCATACATCAATACAACCAAATCAAACTCAAGTACAATAGGTGGGGCAACGGGGAAGATACAGATTGCAGAATATAGTTTTCCGTATTGTAACACATCAGTTCCATAGACAAAGTGCAATGTTTACAATGGGGTGGATGTACCCTAGCTTATGGGCTATTTCCAGTAAACAGTCATCTCGACAGTGACACAGGGTATGTTACTGCTGTATTTTGTCAAAGTGGGTCTCTGTGGATGCCTTGCAAGATTAAGCAACCACTTCTGGCACCACGTAAAGGTTTGTTACATAAAACACTGGCTCAGGGGATTAGAATATAGCATTAGTGTGGATGAAATTCAGCAAACAGAGAGCAAGGATAACTTCTTTAAGTAAAATAAGTTATTAAGTATTATCAGCATTAAGTTAAAGCAAGGAACTGCAGATGCTGGTTTCCCAAGGAAAGACATAAAATGCTGGAGTAACAGCAGGTCAGGCAGCATCCCTGGAGAACTTGGATAGGTGACATTTTGGCTCAGGGCCATTCTTCAATCCGAAGAAGGCTCACAACCCAAAACGTCACCTATACATGTTTTCCAGTCTGAAGAAGGGTCCCGACCCGAAACATCACCTATCCATAATTTCCCAGGAATGCTGCTTAACCGTGCTGAGTTACTCCAGCACTTTATGCTTATCTAGGTCATAATCAAGTTGGCAAGTTGTTAGGAAGCAGTAAGATGTAGACACAAGGAACTGCAGATGATGGAATCTTGATTGGGACACAAAGTGCTGCAGTAACTCAGCTGCTCAGGCAGCATCTCTGGAGAACATGGGTAGGTTATCACTTCAGGTCTGAAGAAGGATCCCGACCTGAAACGTCGCCTATCCATGTCCTTCAGAGATGCTGGCTGACCCGCTGAGTTACTCCAGTACTTTGGGTTCTGCGTTAATAAATAAGAGTTTATTAATTAATTGTTTTTTCTTCTTGGTTGATCACAGATATGACTTGAACTGCAAGTCGACCAATTCTGCCCTGGATGAGGATGAGGGCTTCAGTGACTGGACTCAGAGAAGAGAAGAGCGTCGGCAGAAACGGAGGGAGGAGCAGGGATTGTCGGAGGAAGGTCACGTCACCGACTCCACCGTGGGGCTCAGCTTCACCGTGAGAGAGAGAAGGGAGCAGGAGGACCAAGAGAAGGCAGGGATGGGCAAACTGAAGACGTGGCAGATGGAGGAGGAGAGCAGGATGCACCAGAGGAAACAGGAGCAGGCGGAAGAGAGCCGTCAGTGTGAGCGGAAGCTAAAGGAAAAGGAGGAGGTGGAGAGAGCTCAGATGGAGGACAGACAACGATTGAAGTATCTGAGAGAAGAGGGAGAGAGATTGGACCAGGAGAAAATGGAAAAAGAGAGATGGAAGGTGGAGATTGAAAAGGTAAGGGGAAAAAATCGAGTCACTGAGTCATGTAGTACGGGAACAGGCCCTTCAGCCAAATTGCCCATGCTGACCAAGATGGCTAATTGGACCAGTTGGGCTGAAGGGCCTGTTTCCGTGTTAGATGACTCTTTGACTTTACTTTAGTTTAGAGATACAGCACGTAATCAGGCCTTCGGCCCACCGAGTTAACACCAACCAGCGATCCCCATACACTCGCACTCTCTAACACACTGGAGCCAATCTATGCAAACCTGCATATCTTTGGAATGTGGGAGGGAACTGGAGCACCCGGAGAGAATTCACGCGGTCACGGAGAGAACCTACAAACTCACAGACAGCCATAGTCGGGATCGAACCCGGCTCTCTGGCACTGTAAAGCAGCAACTCTACCGCTGTGCCACCCTGCTGCCCAAACTTGAACTTGTAAACAAGTTCCCATTGGCTAATCACCTGGCAATGATTTGCCATTAATAGATGAACTTGATCGATCTTACCACAAGCAATGGTTTGAATCAGCCAGATGGACAAAGTGCAGCTCTGTGTATGTCACTGAACTCTAGTTTGTCTAAATAAAGAGAGCTTTACCCAGTGTCTGATCCAACGGTGTGCGATGTTGATGTGGGGAGAGGAATAACTAGCAGAGTTCCACACACCTATACTAACCTAGAACACTGATGCAAGGAACAGGCCCTTCGGCCCACAATGTCTGGGCTGAATATGATGTCAAGATAAATTTATCTCATCTGCCTGTACGTGAACCATATCCCTCCATTCCCTGCAAATCCATGTGCCTATCCAAACGCTGCTAGAATGCCACTATCATGTCTGCCTCCACCACCAACCCTGGCAGCAAATTACAGACATCTCCTTTAAACTTTGCCCCTCTCACCTTAAACACTGCCTCTAGCGTGGCTTGGACACGCTAGAGGCAGGAAACATGTTCCGGATGTTGGGGGACTCCAGAACCAGGGGCCACAGTTTAAGATTAAGGGGTAAGCCATTTAGAACGGAGACGAGGAAACACTTTTTCTCACAGAGGGTGGTGAGTTTGTGGAATTCTCTGCCTCAGAGGGCGGTGGAGGCAGGTTCTCTGGATGTTTTCAAGAGAGAGCTAGATAGGGCTCTTAAAAATAGCGGAGTCAGGGGCTATGGGGAGAAGGCAGGAACTGGGTACTGATTGGGGATGATCAGCCATGATCACATTGAATGGCGGTGCTGGCTCGAAGGGCCAAATGGCCTACTCCTGCACCTATTATCTATTGTCTATAAAGCTATCACCTCTCGTCATTGCTATTTTCCATCCTACAACTGTGTACCCTTTCTCAACACTTTAGATACTTCTTTCTATCAGGTCTCCCCACAACATCCGGCATTGCAGAGAAGGAACCCAAGTTTATCCAACCTCTCCTTATAGCTAATAATGCAGTCATCATTGTGGTAAACCTCCTCTGCACCCCATCCAAAGCCTCCACATCCTTTCTGTAATGAGGCAACCAGAACTGCAAGCAATACTCCAAATGCAGCCTGACTAAAGTCCTATAGACAGACACAAAATGCTGGAGTAACTCAGCGGGACAGGCAGCATTACTGGGGAGAAGGAAGGGATGACTGACGTTTAGGGTCAAGATCCTTTTAAGTCTGAAGACTGAAGAAGGGTCTTGACCCGAAACGTCACCCCTTCCTTCTCTCCAGAGATGCTGCCTGTCCGGCTGAGTTACTCCGGCATTTTGCGTCTGTCTTCGGTTTAAACCAGCATCTGCAGTTCCTTCCTGCACACAAAGTCCAATAGAGCTGCTTCGTGACTTCCTGACTCTTATACTCAATGCCCTGACCTACGAAGACAAACATAACATTTGTGAATTAAAAAATGAATCAGATTGATTAATGAATGAATGAATTCATGGAGTTCATGTTTAATTGTCTGTTCTTCAGAGACCAAAAGAAAACGAGATGAAACTTTCCATCGCACCCAGGTCATGGATTGGAGATCTTCATTATGAAGAGGAAAATGACTGTGTGCAAAATAAAATGGCAGCGTATCAGAGCTACAGAACGACCAAGATAGTACAGAGGTAATGTTCTGGATATCAAGGCAGGAAAAGTAGAAACATATTTCCAATTTGTTGCAACTAAGTATGTAGGTATTAGGTTTAGGATTATTATTATCATGTGTAGCAAGGTCCAATGAAAAGCTTTACTTTGCATCATATCCAATCAGATCAGATAATACCATACATAGACACAATCAAGTCAAACTCAAGTGTAATAGGTGGAGCAAAGGGGTGACACAGAGTGGAGAATATAGTTCTCAGCATTGTAGCTCAACAGCTCCAGAGCCAAGCTCCAAAGTCCACAATGGTAGTAGAATTGAATCGGGACAGTGCCCCCAGCTTATGGAAGGACTGTACAGAAGCCTGATAATGTAGGGGAAGAAGACGGGATATCATAGAGTGATACACAATGTACTCAAGAACATTGGGAGGTAACCACTGTGTATGCAGTGCAGCATGTCATAGTCATACAGCACAGAACCAGAAACAGGCCCTTCGCCCCAAGATGCCCCATTTGCACTAATCTCACCTGCCTGTATTTTACCCATATCCTTTCCTATCCATGTTATTTAAACCTTTCCCATAAATGTTATTATCCAAGTGTCTCTTGAATGTTATTATTGGACCTGCCTCATCTGTTCCGTATACCCACCACTCTCTGTGTTAAAAAGTTTCTCTCCCTGTTCCTATTAAACATCTTATCCCTCTCACCTTAAAGCTCTGTCCCCGGGATCTTGATTCCCCTACCATAGGTAAAAGATCATGCCCTACCCTATCTCTCCCCCTCATGATCTTATATACCTTGAGTTCTTGATTCCTCTACTCTGGGATAAAGACTCTATGCATTCACATTATCTATCCCCCTTGTGATTTTATACACCTCTATAATTATACCCTTTACCACTTCAACAACTAAAGTCCTAGCCTGCTCAACCTCATCCTGTAGCTCCGGGCCCTCGAGTCCTGGCAACATCCGAGTGAATGTTAAATTGAGAGTGAAATTCTACATCCCACACGGGGGATTTTGGTCAGGAAAATACTTTTATGCTTCTTTCTTCACCCTCCCCCCTCCCCCCTCCCCCCTCCCCCCCCCCCTCAAGTTCAAGTCCACCACCATTCCAACTCTGCTTTATAACAACATTTGAATCTGACATTTTTTAAACCACTAGAAATGAAATTGCTTTCAAGTCAGTTAGTTCTGCTATTGTTTGAGGCAAAGATACCACGGAAGACATCGTATGGAAATTATTATATTGTAATTGAAAACACGTTCTCTGAGAATAACCAGTATCTCTTTGAATGTCATGCAATTTCCAAATAAAAATGTTACAGCTGCATTTATCCAAACTGCAAGAAAAGTATAAATCCTGAGGCTTCAAATAGTGTCAGAACATAGAATAAAAATCTGTACAGTTTAGTTTACTTTAGAGATACAGCATGGAAACAGGTCCTTTGGCCCACCAAGTCTATGCCGGCCATCTATCAGCCATTCACACTAGTTCTATGTTATCCCACTTTCTCAGCTGCTCCCTACACATTAGGGTCAATTTACAGAGGCCAATTAACCTGCAAACTCACACGTGGTCACAGGGAGAACGTGAAAACTCTACATGCAGACAGCACTCGAGGTGAGGGTCGAACCTGGGTCACTGACGCTGTGAGACAGCGGCTCTATCAGCTACACCACTGGGCTTCCCCAGGGATGTTAATAGGGCAAAATATCCCAAGAATCTCAAAGGAACAGGAACCGAAAATAAAAACATAGATCAATACAGCACAAGAACAGGCCCTTCGACCCCACAATGCATGCACTGAACATGATGCTAAAACTTTGTGTGAAAGTAAACAGCTGTAACCCGAGCTGATTCCCTTTGAAGATAGACGCAAAGTGCTGGTGTATCTCAGCAGGTCAGGCAGCATCTCTGGAGAAAAATAAATTGACGTTTCGGGTCGGAATCCTTCTTCAAGCCCTTTGAATCCAACTATTTTCCTTTAATTATGTTTAATTGCACTCACAATTTTGTTGGAGGTCTTCACCTGAGGAAATGCAGCTGTGCATGAGCAGCAAGATGTCAAGGACCATAAGATAGGTCACTCTTTAGTCTCTTTCTTGCATCGTCTGCTGGGGGAGTTGGATTGGGTCAGGCTGAATGTTGAGAGGTTGGCTAGAGATCGGGTTATCCAGACTATGTGATGAATGGAGGAGGGATCAGGTCAAGGAAAAGCTGCCATGGAACGTGAGTTGTTGGGGAGGGGAGAGGGGAGAGCAGGCTGGGTGATTGGGGTGTAGAATCAATAGTTGGTGGGGAGGGGTAGACCAGATTTGGAGGGAATGGATTTGGGAAGGAATTATACCTATTGGAACATAGAACAGGAACAGGCCTTCAGCCCACAATGTCTGTGCCGAACATGATGCCAAGGCCAACACTGATCTGCCTGCACATGATCCGTTTAGTTTAGTTTATTGATATGGCCCACTGGGTCCGTGCCGACCAACATTCACATGGTCATTAGTTTTATCCCACACACTAGGGGCAATTTACAGCAGCTAATTAACCTCCAAACCCACCCTTCTTTGGAGTGTGGGAGGAAACCCGAGCAACCAGATAAAACCCACATGTTCACAAGGAGAACGTACAAACTCTGTACAGACAGCACCTGTAGTCAGAAACTAACCTGGGTCTCTGGCGCTGTAAGGCAGCAACTCTACCGCTGCGCCACTGTGCCATCCAGTTGATGGATGTCAAAGCAGACTCGAAGTGCCAGAAGGCCGATCCTTTCTCTGGATTCTTGCATCCTCCCGTTACAACATATCACTTCCCTTCCAACGGTTACAGTGTGGTACATTGACGTTCAGCTAATAGGTAGTCTTGGAACAATGATAGTTTGCTTATGGGATACAATGACCTTCAGCTAATGTACAGGTTCTGGTACATTGGCATTTCAAGAATTCAGTACACTCAACCTTGTTAATGGATACATTGTTTAACTGTAATGAGATGCATTTCATTCAGTTGCTTACCATTGACTTACTGCCGTTAAACATGGATATCCTGCCAGTAGCCACAAGTACAATGACATCTCTCTCCAGCCACTACAAACAATACGTTGGCCCTTCTCCAGGCCCTGGTTGACAGTGAGCCACGTTCTGACCTTGTCGTGTTGGCCAATGATCTGAAGTGGGTGGTAGATGCTGTTGATTCCAGCCACAAGCCTGGCTCACCTGAGACAGCACGTGTCTGGCACCGAGTGCCATCTGGCACCTTCCACGTCCTCAAGGCCGGCTGTGGGAGGCGCTGCAGGGACACAAAGGCTGAAAGTGGCCGGGCGAGGAGTGGGCACAGAGGCGATGGCTGGACTCGAGCACGGACTTTTGGAAATGGCGCCAAAACTTCACTCCGCTTGCATGCCGTCTCAGTGGACTATTTCTATACACTTAGCACTATCAGAGATTGTGATTAGGGATGGCAACACTTTACTGAACTGCATGCAAAAAAATAATTTCACTCAACGTCTGTGGAAGTGATAATGAACAACTATTGAACTACCCTAGGTAGACACAAAATGCTGGAGTAACTCAGCGGGTGAGGCAGCAGCTCTGGAGAGAAGGCGTGGGCGGCGTTTCGGGTAGAGACCCTAATCATTTCTCCGTCTCCCTGCTCCCATCCTCTCAGAAGAAACAGAAAATTAAAATCACACGCCACCAGACTCAGGAACAGCTTCCTCGCCTCCATTATCACCTAGAGAGTTGTGAATCTGTGGAATTCTCCGCCACAGCAGGCAGTGGAGGCCAATTTACTGGATATATTCAAGAAAGATAGTTAGATATAGCTCTTAGGGCTAACGGAATCAAGGGATATGGGGAGAAAGCAGGAACGGGGTACTGAATTTGAATGATCATCCATGATCATATTGAATGGCGATGCCGGCTCGAAGGGCCAAATGGCCTACTCCTGCACCTATTTTCTATGTTTCTATGTGCCTTCTGAATGGTTCTTCCATAAGCTAGGGTACTGTACAATTCACCTATAACGCATTCCAGACATTGGACTTTGTCTATGGAACTGATGCTCTACAATGCTGAGAACTATATTCTGTACTCTGTATCTCCCCCTTTGCTCTACAAGCACATACTTACGTTTGACTTGATTGTATTTATGTATGGTATATTATTGGATAGACTTTACACTAGCACTATCAGACACACTGACGACAATTTACAAATTTTACTGAAGCTAATTAACCTACAATCCTGTACGTCTTTGGAGTGTGGGAGGAAACCGCAGCGCCCGGAGAAAACCCATCCGGTCACGGGGAGAAGATACAGAGTCCGTACAGACAGCACCCGTAGTCGGGATCGAACCAGCGCTGTAAGGCACCAACTCTACCGCTGCGCCACAGTGCCGCTTACATGGAAAACAAAGCTTTTCACTGTACCTCAGTACACGTGGCAATGTTAAACCTAAAACTATGGTGCATGCGAACATTTTGAGACTTTTGACGATTATGAGTCACCTTAATGTTGCCTAATACGCATGCTTGGTGCATGGGTGGTCTAGCAAGTGACATGTTACTGCATTGCACTGTGTTTATAAGCATGATGTAATGCACTAGGACCTGGCTATGCTCCAGTGAGTTTGAATCATCTAAGTACAACATTATGAATGTAATTGAGCATAACTCATGGGTCTTTGAGTCAGTGTGGGGCCATTTCAGAATACAGCACCCCAGCTGAAAGTATAAATACAGAAACAAGGAACATTACAGTCGGTGGTTTATAATTAAAAAAAAGACACAAAGTGCCTGACTAACTCAGCAGGTCGGGCTGCATCCCTGTAGAACATGGATAGGTGACGTTTTGGGTTGGGATATTTCTTCAGATTGAGCGCTGGATGGGGGGAAGGAAGCTAGAAGAGTATACAGGAAGGACAAAGCATGGCAGGTCATGCGAGTCATGTGACACATAGATAGGATAGACAGTCAGAACCTTTTTCCCAGGGTGGAAATATCCAATGCTAGAGGGCATAGCTATAAAGTGAGAGGGGGAAAGTATAATGGACAAGTCTTTTTACACAGAGGGTGGTGGAGAGCTTAGAATGCACTGCCAGGGTTGGGTGGTGGAGGCCGATATGATAGTAATGTCTATGAGGCTTTTAGATGGGCACATGGAAGTGCAGGGGATAGAGGGATATGGATCATATACAGGCAGATGAGATCAGTTTAACTTGTTCGGCATCATGTTCGGCACAAATATTGTGGGCCGAAGGGCCTGTTCCTGTGCTGTCCCATTCTATGTCACCATGGCAGAGCTTTACCAGTTTTCTTACCCTCCCCCGGCAATCAGTCTGAAGAAGGGTCCCGGCACGAAACGTCACCTATCCATGTTCTCCAGAGATGCTGCCTGACCCGCTGAGTTACTCCAGCACGTTGTGTCTTTCCGAAAGTGTAAATGCAATGGTTGTGCCCTTTCTATGTTTCTATGCTTATTTCCAATAACTCTCGGGTCAGGAGGAGTGCTGACATTGAAGAGGAGTTAGCTGTGATACAGAAAGGAAGCATGACATCAACGTCTTCACCCACGCTTTTCACAAAACATCTGCCACAGTGACTCACCAACTGAGCTCTGACTTTGGAGCATTTCTCCTACTCCTTGCTTAATAATGTTCATCACCAAGGGTTTAATGAGACCATGATGAGCAGAGTCTTGAGGCTTTCATCCCTTACACTCTACAAGTAGCATGTTTATAGTATTGGTGCAATTGCTGCCTCACAGCGCCAGAGACCCGGGTTCAATCCTGACTTTGGGTGCTGTCGGTACGGATTTGTACATTCTCCCTGAGACCACGTGGGTTTTCTTCGGGTGCTCTGGCTTTCAAAAAGTGTCCAGGTCCGTAGATCGATTGGCTTTGTTAAAACATTGTAAATCGTTCTTAGTGTGTAGGATAGTGCTAGTGTATGGGGCGATCCCTGAACGACGCAGACAGTGGGTTGAAGAGCCTGACTCCATGCTGTATCTCGAAAGTAAAATCTAAAGTAAAGACATTGCCATGGGGGAAAGTGGGTGAGCATTTAGAGCATTGCTTGCAAAAGGACGAGCTAATTGTTTGAAGGGGAAGATATGAGTCAGTGGATCAATGCATGAGCCAGATTTCACATGCGTGTGATTACCAGATGTTAGTCATCACCCTGAATGTCACTGTTACAGCATGGTCCTGGGTCCTGTGTATGCCAGATTGACCATTGATAACTAACCAACCATAGTGAACTCATGTTGCAGCTGTATAAAGGGCCTGTGCCACTTGGCTGTCATTCGCTCGCCATTTACGCGACCTGCAAGCGTGTGGGTAGCGCGTGGGTAGCGCGGGACGGGCGCATGGAGTGGTGTGGAGGAGTGTGGACTTTGTCCTGAATGAGATCTTCGTGCGCCACTGGCCTGTCGCGTAACTGCCGGCCAAAGTGGGACAGACCCAAGACCCTGGCGCGGTGCAACGTCTCACCTCCAACAGCAGCAGAAGCAGGCAAACGATCGAGGCTCACGGCCGTTGCGGATCCGGTTCCGCCCCCACTCTTACTCCCAGAGCAGGGCCAAGACAATTGGAGATAGACACAAAATGCTAGAGTAACTCAGCAGGATCGGCAGCATCTCTGGAGAGAAACAATGGGTGACGTTTCGGGTCGAGACCCTTCTTCAGACTGTGGAACTGATGCGTGGCAATGCTGAGACCTATATTCTGGATTCTGTATCTTCCCCTTTTTCAATTAACGTACAAACCCGCACGTCTTTGGAATGTGGGAGGAAACTGGAGCACCCAGAGATACCCCACGCAATGGTCTCCTCGTTCTGCGCTCCAAGCAATAGAGTTCTAGCCTGCTCAACCTCTCTCTACCTACATTTACCTTCACATAATCCATATCCCTCCATTCCCTGCATATCCATGTGCCCACCTCAAAGACTCATAAAGACCGCTATCATATCTGCCTCCACCACCACCCCTGGCAAAGTGTTCCAGGCACCCACTGCCCTCTGTGTGTAAAAAAAACACCTTCAAGCTCTGCCCTTTAGCATTTGACATTTCCACCCTGGGGGAATTAAGGTCCACCCTATCTAATCCTCTCATAATTTTATATTCTTCTATCAGGTCTCTCCTCAACCTCCGACATTCCAGAGAAAAGGGGAAATAAGAAAATAAAATTGTGTCATGAAATCCTTCTTGAGATATTAATAGTCAGATTCGTAGTGCATGAGAGGCTGCCTCGTGTTCGGAATATGAATAGAAGAATATGTTAACTATTTTCTTTTACTAATATCATGAATGCAGTTTTTCATGAGTAACTCAAAGACATAGTGTTAAACTCAAAAAAAACTTTTAGAACCTGCAATTCACTTTGAAAAATTCCAAGAAAAATTTGCTCCTTTGGTAAATATTTTTAATTGCATTGACTTTGACTTAAGACTTTAGAGATACATTGCGGAAACAGGGCCTACGACCAGCGATCACCCCATACACGTACACTAGGGGCAATTTTCAATCTTTTATACTCAAGCCAATTAACCTACAAACCTGTATGGCTTGAGAGTGTGGGAGGAGACCGGAGCACCCAGAGGAAAACCCACGAGGTCACAGGGAGAACATACAGTTGCTGGAAATGGGTTGGCGACAGTCCTGTTGCAAATAGAAATAATTCCAGAGCTAAATTTCACGTAAACTTTTTGCTGAGGACGGGTCCCAGCCCAAAATGTCGTCTGACCATTCCCTCCACAGATGCTGCCTGACCCACTGATCCCTTCCAGCACGATGTGTATTTGTTAGAAATGTAGTTTGTGCTGTTTTCAATGATGTTGACAGCAATATCTGGAGGATTTAAGAGTTAGGAAGAGAGGAACAGCATGGTGCATCACAGTGTTGATAGTGGTCTTTGAGACTCTTAATCTTTGAAGACCTTTTTTAACCTCAGATATATCACAGTTTAAGTTTTGTGGGGAGAGGTACCAAGGTTGGTAAGAGAAGAGATACATGCATTCAATGGTTGTGTTGTGTTAAGAATCGTAGCTTATGACCAAGCAACCTGTGTGTTATTAGTCACAGTCATACACCATGAAAATGGGCATTTTGGTCCAATTCGTCCATACCGACCAAAATGGCCCAACTAATCTAGTCCCAATTGCCCATATTGGGCCTATATACCTCTAAACCTTCCTGAGGTCATCTGTCGCCGGCCCAGATTTGTCCTAACCTTTTCTCGCCTTTAGTTTGTTCCACCTGTCCCCCCCCCACCCCACCCCACCTATATCCACACCTCTACTTTCATTCTGGAAAAGGATTCTGGCCCAAGCGTACACGTGACAATAAACTAAACTCAAGCTCCAACATCCTTGCAAGTGCTCTCTGCGTGTACCATGAGAACACCCCTCAGCTTCCTGTTGTGTGAAGAGTTAACATTGTGGCTTTCATGTACTGTGGCTATATTGCTCAGTTTCCTTCCTGTGCAAGTCCTTCTCTATTTGCTGGTGTTGCATTGAAGCAAAAGCTAACTTGGTTTCTCTGATGGCTGAGGTGCAGGAACATTCATCGCGACACTCGTCTCTCAGGTAACACAATCCCACAGAATCTTTGCTTCTGATCCAGAGTTGTGCTGGCTGACTTCCATGTGGCACCAATTCTTAGATGTGTAGATAGGGAAGGGAGTTTTCCCAAAATCAAATACAAGACGGTATAGTTTTAAGGTGAAAGGGGCAAAGTGTAAAGCAAATGTATGGGGCAAAGGCTTTTTTACAGAGTGGGTAGTGGGTGCCTGGAATGTGTTGGTGGAAGCAGATACATTAGTGGCAGTTAAGAGGCAGGTCGATATGCAGGGAATTTTGTTGCATGCTATCCAGTCAGTGAAAAGACCATACTTAGGTTAGTTTTGTGTAGATTATTGCCACGTGTACCGAGGTTCAGTGAAAAGCTTTTTTGTTGCATGCTATCCAGTCAGCGGAAAGGCTATACATGGTTACAATCAAGCCACCCACAGTGTGTAGATACAGGTCGAAGGGTAAAGCATTTAGTGCAAGATATAGGCCAATAAAATCCCATTAAAGATAGTTTGAAGGTCTCCAGGGAGGTAGATGGGTGGTCAGTACCGCTCCCTAATCCAGTTCAGTTGCCTGATAACAGCTGGGAAGAAACTGTCTCAGAATCCAGTTATACTTTTTCAAACTTCTGTGTCTATTTCCTGATGGGAGTGGGCAGACGAGGGAATGACTGGGGTGAGACTATTCCTTGATGATGCTGGTGACCTTGCCGAGGCAGCGTGCAGTGTAGACGGAGTCAGTGGAATGGAGGTTGGTTTGCAAGATAGTCGAGGGCGGCTACGTCCACAATTCTCTGCAATTTCTTGCAGCTGTTCCCAAACCAAGCTCTGATGCAATGCAATAAAATGCTTTCCACGGCACATCTGTAGTTGGTGAGGGTTGTTGGGGTTTATACTGAACCTCATAAGTCTCCAAGCTATTAGAGGCGTTGGTGAGCTTTCTTGGCCATTACTTCAATGTGGCTGGTCCAGGACAAATATCTGATGATATTTCGTCCTAGGAACTTGAAGTTTTCAACCATCTCTACTTTGGTGGCACCAATGTATACCAGGGTGTGTGAACGGAACTCGATTACAATCTCCTTTGTCTTGCTGACATTGAGGGAGAAGTTGTTGGCTGGGCACCAGGTTACAAGGTTTGCAATCTCCTTCCTGGATTATGTGCAGGCAGATAAGATTTGATGGCGACATCATGTTGGGCATGGACATTATGGGCTGAAGGGCCTGTTCCTGTGCTGTACTCTTCTATGTTCTATACTCTAAATGATGCCAGTGTGTGCAGTGCAATGTGACTGTAAAGATTATGCGGTGCCTTCCTTCCTCCAGTTCCGCCCAGCTGTGTCATTGCTGATCTCCTGAGGTGACCACAGGCTTTTGAGTTTATACGCCCATGAAAGAGCTGCCGGTTTAATGTGAAATTGCAGTAGATGCCACTTTGTGAGGGTGAACCCTTCCACAGTTCCCCAACGATCACCTGTACATTAGTTCCATGATATCACAGTTTTGCATCCTACACACTAGGGGCAATTTAGAGAAGACAATTAACCTACAAACCCGCCTGTCTTTGGAGTATGGGAGGTAACGGAGCACCCGGAGAAAACCCACGCAGGCACAGGGAGAACGTGCAAACTCTGTAAAGTCAGAACTCATCATCAGGATTGAACCTGGGTCGTGGTGTACTGTTGAAAGAAATTTGTTTAGTTTAGTTTAGAGATACTGAGTTGAAACACGTCCTTCGGCCAACCGAGTCAGCACTGGCCAGTAATCACCCGAACACTGTTTCATATTCACCGTTCATATCTCAGTCTGAAGAAGGGTTCCGAACCAAAATGTCACCTATTCCTTTTCTCCAGAGATGTTCCCCGACCCGCTGAGTTACTCCAGCATTTTGTGTCAATTTCCCACACCCTAGGGAAATTAGGGTAATTCCCACAGAGGGCCAATTAACCTACAAACCCGCACGTCTTTAGGATGTGGGAGGAAACCGGGGCACCCAGAGAAAACCCACACTGTCACAGGGAGAAGGTACAAATTCCACATAGATGGCTCCCGAGGTCAGGATCGAACCTGGGTCTCTGGCGATGTGATGCAGCAGCACTACCGCTGTGCCACTGTGCCGTAGTGTTGGGAGGGGACTCTGGGATTTTGACCTTGACGTTGAACAAAGTGCTGGTGGCCAACACATTGGGATAGGGTGTGAGTCGCTGGGGGGACGAGGTGATGCAGCTCATTTGATCTTCCTTCTTGTCCATACTGACAGGAGAGGACGTGCAGCCCGGAAATGGTGTTGAAAGATACGTGGCTTGTGGTGTAATGTATCCTGTCGATAATGCACACTGCAACCTCTCTGCATTGGCTTTTGGTGGCAGAAACACACAAAAAGCAAACTGTGTTGACCAGGCGCAAAGCACACGGACTGCAATTAAAGCCCCATTCTGTCCTCAATAATGCCACTGATCAGCAAAGTTGCTGATTAATCTGAAATGTGATTGTAGGGAATTAACATTTAGTGTTAGTCCAGATTCAGGGACAGTTTCTTCCCAGCTGTTACCAGGCAACTGAACCATCCTATCACCAACTAGAGAACAGTTCTGACCTCCCAGCTACCTCATTGGAGACCCTTGGACTATCCTTATCCAGACTTTACTGGACTATATTGCACTGGACATTATTCACGTATCTGTACACTGTGGAGGACTCGATTGTAATCATGTACAGTCTTTCCACTGACTGAATAGCATGCAACAAAAAAAAGCTTTTCACTGTACCTCAGTACACATGACAATAAACTAAATTGAACTCGTTTTTAGATTTAGAATGACAGCAAGGAAACGTGCCCTTTGGCCCACCACGCCGACCATCGATCACCCGTTCACACGAGTTCTCTGTTATCCCACTTTCTCATCCACTCCCTACACACTAGGGGCAATTTATAGAGGCCAATTAACCTACAGACCTGAGGTAGACACAACATGCTGGAGTAACTCAGCGGGTCAGGCAGCATCTCTGGAGAGAAGGAATGGGTGATGTTTCGGGTCGAGACCCTTTTTCAGAATGATGTCAGGAGAGGGGGCAGGACAAAGATAGAATGTAGTCGGAGACAGTAAGACTAGTGGGAGAACTGGGAAAGGGAAGGGGATGGAGAGAGAAAGCAAGAGCTATCTGAAGTTAGAGAAGTCAATGTTCATACCGCTGAGTATGAGCAAAATATGCGGTGCTGTTCCTCCAGTTTGCGCTGGGCCTCAATCTGACAATGGAGGAGACCCAGGACAGATAGGTCAGATTGGGAAAGGGAGGGGAGTTGAAGTGCTGAGCCACCGGGAGATCAGGTAGGTTAAGCAGAGCGGAGGTGTTCGGCAAAACGATCGCCGAGCCTACATTGGTCTCGCCGATGCAGAGAAGTTGACCTGGAATGAGGTTGGAGGAGGTGCAAGTGAACCTCTGCCTCACCTGTAAAGACTGTTTGAGTCCTTGGATGTAGTCGAGGGGGGGAGGTAAAGGGATAAGTGTTGCATCTTCTGCAGTTGCAGGGGAAAGTACCTGGTGGTTTGGGTGGGAAGGGACGGGTTTACCAGGGGGTTTCGGAGGGAACGGTCTCTGTGGAAAGCAGAAAGATGTGGAGATGGGAAGATGTGGCCAGGAGTGGGATCCCACTAGTCTTATGGGCCTGTCCCACTTACGCAACTTTTTCGGCGACTGCCGGCACCCGTCATAGGTCGTTGCAGGTCGCCGAAAATGTTCAACATGTTGAAAATCCAGCGCCGACCAGGAAGACGCTATGACTCTGTGGGCGACTGAGGAGACTACTCACTACTCACGACATGTCACGGGGTGAAGCCTGTATGACCGTGCGTAGTTGCCCAAAGAGTCGTACCTTGTTCTGGTCGCCGCTGGATTTTCAACATGTTGAAAATTTTCGGCGACCTGCAACGACCTATGACGGGTACTGGCAGTGGCTGAAAAAGTTGCGTCAGTGGGACAGGCCCGTAACTGTCCCCAACTACATTCTATCTTCATCCGGCCCCCTCCCCCTGACATGAGTCTGAAGAAGGATCTCGATCTGAAACGTTACCCATTCCTTCCCTCTAGAGATGCTGCCTGTCCCGCTGAGTTACTCCAGCATTTTGTGTCTACCTTCGATTTAAAATAACATCTACAGTTCCTTCCTACACAACCTACAAACCTGCATGTCTTTGGGATGCGGGAGGAAACTGGAGCACCCGGAGGAAACGCACGCGGTCACAGGGTGAATGTTCAAACTCTGAGCAGACAGCTCTTGAGGTCTGGATCAAACCTGGGTCTCTGGTGCCGTGAGTCAGTGGCTCTACTCAATGCGCCACTGTGCCGCACAATTGTTGCTTGTATAAAGTATAGAACTCTGATGAAGTCTTTTGAAGAAGGGCCCCGCCCCGAAACAGCACCGATCCATGTTCTCCAGAGATGCAGCTTGACCAGCGGAGTTACTCCAGCACCTTGCGTCATTTTTCATTAAACCAGCATCTGCAGTTCCTGGTGCTCCACCTCGGCTGATGAATTGCCTTTCCTGGTTCAGCAATGTTTAGAGCAGTTGCAGCTGGTTTGGTCTTCCTAAACTCAGACAATGAAACGCAGATCCAGGAAGTGATCCAGTAATCTCTGGCATTCTTGTCATCTTTCCCACACAATGCTGACAACTCACATGATATTGGACAAGCTGGCCTGGGCTTTGTATTTCCATTCACATTACATCTAGCCAGGAGATCAGACTAGAACATTAAGATTAGCTTTTCCTTGTATATAATCTTGCAGTCACTTGCTTTCCTTAGCCATATCCCTCTTCCATATTTATGTCGCATGTGCAGGTAAAATTAACCAAATCCCCCTTTCACTGTAATTTAATCTGTGTGTCTAACAGTTTTCCATGTTTAATTCAATTTAGTTTAGAAATACAGCGCGGAAACAGGCCTTTCGGCCCACCGAATCTACACCGGCCAGCGATCCCCGCACACTAGAACAATTTACAATTTTACCCAAGCCAATAAACATACAAACCCACATGTCTTTGGGATGTGGGAGGAAACCGGAGTACCCGGAAAAAACCCACAAAGAGAACGTGCAAGCTCCACATAGACAGCACCTGAGGTCAGGATCGAACCGGGTCTCTTGTGCTGGCTGTGAGGCAGCAACTCTACTGCTGCACCGCAGATTACTGCAGGAGCAACAGTGAAGCTGCATTAATTTTGGGGCAATGTTTATGTCGAGCGCTTCTTGAGTTGATGTTGTCGGTAGATGTTTGATCTCGCTGTGCTCTGCCCCCCCATTGCAGCGAGTTGCCGGAAGTGGAAGAGGATGGAGAGCTGGCACGGCTGGAGGCGGAGCAGAAGCTGGAGCAGATCCGCCGGAGTCTGGACGAGAAGGAGACGCAAGAGTACGAGCGGCTGAGGCAGCGGGGCCATGACAACGAGCTGGAGCTGGAGGAGCTGAATAGTAGGAGGGAAGAGCGGCGCAAGGCACGAGAGGAAGAGGAGCAGCGGCGACAAGTGCAGGAGCAGGAGCTGCAGGCCAAGGAGGAGGTAGGCACCACTCCCCGTCTTAATGGCAATTCCTATAGTTGTTGAGTCATGACACCAACTCACTAGGCGTTGTTTTCACTGGAGCGTCGGAGGTTGCAGGGAGACCCAATAAAAGTATACAAAGTTATAAGAGGCATAGATAAGGTAGACAGTCAGAACCTATTTCCCTGCTAAGTGCTATAATTGAGAGTCTCGGCCTCAGTTGAATAATTTTCAGTCGCTAGCTTTGGAAAGTCATTCTGAGTGTGTGGGAATAAGAATGCCTGGTCTTCCCATGGGATTGCAATGTAGGAATCTTCCAATAAATAATCTTTATTGTTTAGACAATAGACAATAGGTGCAGGAGTAGTCCATTTGGCTCTTCGAGCCAGCACCGCCATTTAATGTGATCATGGCTGATCATCCCCAATCAGTATCCCGTTCCTGCCTTCTCCCTATATCCCCTGACTCCGCTATCTTTAAGAGCCCTATTTAGCTCTCTCCTGAAAGTATCCAGAGAACCGGCCCCCACTGCCCTCTGAGGCAGAGAATTTCACAAACCCACAAATCTCTGTGAGAAAAAGTGTTTCCTCGTCTCCATTCAAAATGGCTTACACCTTATTGTTAGACTGTGGCCCCTGGTTCTGGACTCCCCCAACATCAGATACATGTTTCCTGCCTCTAGCATGTCCAAACTCTTAATAATCTTATGTTTGAATAACATCTCCTTTCATCCTTCTAAACACCAGAGTATATAAGCCCAGCCGTTCCATTCTCTCAGCATATGACAGTCCCGGGAATTAACCTTGTAAACCCAAGAATGTATTTTCTCAAATTAGGGGACCAAAAATGCACACAATACTCCAGGTGTGGTCTCACTAGGACCCTATACAAATGCAGAAGGACCTCTTTGCTCCTATACTCAACTTCTCTTGTTATAAAGGCCAACATGCCATTTGCTTTCTTCACTGCCTGCTGTATCTGCATGCTTACTTTCATTGACTGATGAACAAGGACCCCCAGATCCCGTTGTACTTCCCCTTTTCCCAACTTAACACCATTTAGATAGTAATCCGCCTTCCTGTATTTGCTACCAAAGTGGATAACCTCACATTTATCCACATTAAACTGCATCTGTCATGCATCTGCCCATTCACCCAACCTGTCCAAGTCACCCTGCTTTCCCATAGCATCCTCCTCACATTTCACACTGCCACCCAGCTTTGTGTCATCTGCAAATTTGCTAATGTTACTTTGAATCCGTTCATCTAAATCATTGAGGTATATTGTAAATAGCTGCGGTCTCAGCACCAAGTCTTGCGGCACCTAGTCGCTGCTTGCCATTCTGAAAGGGACCTGTTATGGCTGATCATCTATAATCAGTACCCCGTTCCTGCCTTCTCCCCATACCCCCTGACTCTGCTATCTTTAAGAGCCCTCTATAAATTACAGTTCAAATTGTTGTAAGTTATATTGGGCGGGGACCTCCAACAACATTACATTTGGTTCTCGCGCAGGAGGAGAAGAGAAGAATGAGGGAAGAGCGAGAGAAGCGAAGGATGGAGGCAGCAGAGAAACGGCAAAGGGTGCTGAGTGTTTCAGGTAGTGAGATGGAGGACCCATTTGTCCCACTCAGCCCAAAGAGCCCAACTCTTAAGGTAAGAACGGCAGCGGTTATATTTGCTTTGGCAACGCATGTGTAAAGACTGAGTTCCATAAGGCTAACAATGCCATATAAGTCCTGAGATGGTATGTGGGAAAGAAGACAATGCAAAGACCCGACATGCCAACAAGGTATACTACCAAGATAGACACAAAATGCTGGAGTAACTCAGTGGGACAGGCAGCATCTCTGGAGAGAAGGAATGGGTGACGTTTTGGGTCGAGTGTACCAATTTTAGCAATATTCCGTGTAAACCAGCATCTGCAGTTCCCTCCTATACAAAATATGCTCCCTGTGATTGTGGCCACCCCATTACAGGAAAGGGTGCAGAGGCGGTTCGCCAGAATGATGCCTGGATTAGAAGGTATTAGTTACAGGGCTAGGTTGGACAGACTTGCACTTTTTTCTCTTGACTGTCAGAGGTCGCAGGGAGACCTGATTAGATTTATATAAAATTATAATAAAGATTATAGATACGGTAGACAGTCGGAATCTTTTTCCCAGGATGGAAATGTCAAGGAGAGAGGTGCCATGTTTAAAGGAGATGAGTGAGGAAAGATTCTGACACAGAGGGTGGTGGGGCCTGGAACATACTGCCAGGAGTGGTGGTGGAGGGATATACGATAGTGGTGTTAAAGAGGCATTTGGATAGGCACATGATATGCAGCGAATGATCACGTGCAATAGTTGGTCTTGGCAGTAAGTTTAGCTTTGACATAGTGGGCTGAAGGGCCAGACAGACCCAGTGCTTTACTGACCTATGTTGCCACGACCTGGGGGCCTGCACTATAGGGAGAGGTTGGGCAGGCAATGCCTTTATTCCTTGGAGCGCTGAGGGGTGATCATATAGAGGTGTATAAAATCTCTTCCCTTCATGAAGAGTGGGAGGCAGCCGGAGAAAACCAACGCAGTCACAGGAAGAACATACATACTCCGTCCAGTCAGCACCTGTAGTCAGGACCTCACACGGGTCTCTGGCGCTGTTAAGGCAGCAACACTACCGCTGCGCCACTGTGCCGTCCGACTTGCATTATTTTAAGAATGAATGCTCTGCAAAATGCACTGCTTGCTGCACAAAAATGTTTGTGATCCTAAATAGTGTCGGCCTGATGCATTTGTGGCTTTTGGTGAATGTCTAGGATAACATTATGGTGTGCCAGCGGTGATTTCAAGCTAACCATCGTCACAATAGACCCAATTGTATGATATTCCTCTAAACTGTCCATGTGTTAATTCCTGAGTTCCAATTGATTTTTTTGGTGAGCCAAACTTCCAAATCGTGTTTGTCACACAGTATTGAATGTGTACTTGTTTGCTCTCTAAAGCTGTTTGAAGTCTTGAATAACCCTTTAGCCGTCTTAATTAGAGCACCAACCTTCCTGTTCATCGTGGTGTGTGTCTGTATCACCTTGATTTTGCACCGTGTGAATTTCACTCAGACAGCGCCTTCCCCGCATGCCCCGGTCCTCCGCCTGTATAACGGGCTGGTGAAGGAAGCGATGTGTATGTGATCCACTATGTGTCAGTCGCCGTTCTAGTTGCCGGTTTTTCAGGCGACTGTCGGCAACTTGACAGTCGCCGGCAGTCGCCTGAAAAATCACCTAAGTGGAACAGACCCATAAGGAGCACCTTTTTCACTCAGGGTAGTGGTTATATGGAACGAGCTGTCAGAGATAGGTAGTTCCGGCAGGTACAATTATAACATTTAAAAGACACTCGGATAGGCACATGGAAAGAAAGGGTTTGGAAGGATGTGGGTTAAATGATGCAAATGGGACTAGTTTAGATGGGGCATCTTGGTCTGCATGGAGGAGTAGGGCCAAAGGGCCTGTTTCTGTGCTGAATGACTCTATGACTGATGTACAGGCCAGGTACGAAGACATGGGGGACTAATATTTTGATTCATGGATCCATAAATAGACAAGGAGGTACTTAAAAAGAGACCAAATCACAAAGTGCAGGATTAAATCAGCAGGTCAGGCAGCATCTCTGGAGGAAATTACACATTATTAATAATGACACAATATTACAAAGTTTGCAAACAGCATGAAACTCTAAAACACAGTCATCATCCTGGGGGGGTAACATGCCTCGGGCAGAGGTTGCCTGGATTCTGACTCTTTCACTTCAAAGGATATCTCTTTGATATGCAGCATTCAACTTTACTGCCTATAACTGCATGTATTAACTTGGCAATGTGTGGCGTTAGCAGTGCTGCCAGCACGATGTATGGTTTTTTTTAAATCAGTTTCCATCTCCAATGCATGCAGACCATTGACCAAGTGAGTGCCTATCCCGTCGATGTGCATAGTGTAAGCTGTTTGAACATTTGCCTCGCTCCACCCCCTCTCCCTCCTCCTCCCTTCCACCCCCCCCCTCCCCCCCCTTTCTCACTCTCCCCCACCCTCCTCCCCTCTCCCCATCCTCCACCCCTCTCCACACACTTCCTCCCCTCTCCCCACTCCTCCCCTCCCCCTCCACTCCTCCCTCCCCTTTCCCTATTCCATCTGCCCCCCTCTCCTCACCTCTCATTCCTTCTCCCCTCCTTCCTCACTCCCCACCCCTCCCTATCCTCCCTAACCAACTCCCTCTCCCCTTCCCCTGACATCGCGCCTCGACTCCCTCCACCCTCACCCTAATCTACGCCGGCTCTCCCTCCTCCCTTCCCCGGCCTCGCCCCTCCCCTTCCACTCCCCCCCCCAACTCCCACCATCACCCCTCCTCCCTCCCTGACCCAAACTCCCCCGTTTGGACGCGTGTTGTAGCGGACACGATAGAGCACGAGTTAACTCGCAGCTGCCAGTAAGGTTTTCATTTATCTACCAGATGGTGCATTAACAAACCCCAGCATTACAGTGTCACTCACACTGTGCATTGAGCAGCAAGATGTAACTAACCTAATGTTCATTGTAGAAGGGACCTTACCTCACTTACATACAACATAGAACATTACAGCACAGGGACAGGCCCTTTGGCCAACAAAGTCTATGCCGAACATGAGTCCAAGACTAACCCTTATCCATATCCCTGCATATCCACATGCCTATCCAAAATCTCTTAGACACCGCTATCGTATCTACGTTCACCACCACTCCTAGCAGCTTGTTCCAGACGCCCACCACCCTCCGTGTAAAAAAATACTTGTCCTATACATAGAAAGGAAATAGAACAGTAGAGCTCAAGAACAGGCCCTTCAACCCACAATGTCCATGCCAAACATGATCCAAAACACTCTCTTATCTGCCTGCACATAATCCATATACCTCCACTTCCTGCATTTCCATGTATCATATGACAACAAAACACTCTTGACTCGTGACTATGTTATCCCACTTTCTCATCCACTCCTTACACCTCTGGCAATTTTACAGAGGGTCAATTAACCTGACTTGCGCATTGAGATTGTGTTCCTCTTTTAATGAAGGAGCTGTTTGTATTGCTGGTTGCCTGGGCAACTGAAGCACCTGTTTCCTATTTCCTGACTCCATTTTCCATTCACCAGATGGACAATATCCTTCACTTCCTTAGTTGCAAATCCTGTAAAACAACACTGCAGATATAAAATGTGTGGAAATGATTGTTGTCGTGCTTGTAAAACAAGTCTTTATCAGTAGTTTATTGGAGTAGTTTAGTTTGGAGACACAACATGGAGATGGGCTCTTCTGCCCACTGAGTCCACACACACACACCATCGATCTCCCGTTTCTACTTCCGACACATGAGGGAGAATTTTCACAGAGGGCCAATTAACCTACAAACCTGCACGTCTTTGGGATGTGGGATGAAGCTGGAGCACCCGGGAGGAAACTCAAGCGGTCACAGGGAGAACATGCAAACTCCACACACAGGCAGCACCCGAGGTCAGGATCGAACCAGGTTCTCTGGCGCTGTGAGGCAGCGGCTCTACCAGCTCCACCACTGTGCCACCCATTGGCATTATCGTTTCAACAAAAGAAAACGTCTAGTATGTTATATTATCAAAGCGTGCTCCTCTCTGGCTCCTCACTGCTAATATGCCAAAGTTAAAATTATACATACATTTTAAAATGAGACATTATTAAACATAGAGCGTCATAGAGTCGTACAGCGTGGAAACATGGAAACATAGAAACATAGAAAATAGGTGCAGTAGTAGGCCATTCGGCCTTCGAGCCTGCGCCGCCATTCAATATGATCATGGCTGATCATCCAACTCAGTATCCTGTACGTGCTTTCTCTCCAAAACCCCTGATCCCTTTAGCCACAAGGGCCACATCTAACTCCCTCTTAAATATAGCCAATGAACTGGCCTCAACTACATTCTGTGGCAGAGAATTCCAGAGATTCACCACTCTCTGTGTAAAAAATGTTTTTCTCATCTCAGTCCTAAACGATTCCCCCTTTATCCTTAAACTGTGACCCCTTGTTCTGGACTTCCACAACATTGGGAACAATCTTCCTGCATCTAGCCTGTCCAACCCCTTAAGAATTTTGTAAGTTTCTATAAGATCCCCCCTCAATCTTCTAAATTCTAGCGAGTACAAGCTGAGTCTATCCAGTCTTTCTTCATATGAAAGCCAACATGCACCTTCGGACTAACTCGTCCATGTCTGCCCATGCTTTAACCCATATCCCTCTAAACCTCTCCTGTCCAAGTACCTCTCTTGAAATTTGGACAGGTACAGGAATTGCCAATAGATAATTGACTGCCTCAACTACCTCCTCTTGCACTTTGTTCCATACACCCACTACCCTCTGTGAAAAAGTAGCCCTTCAGGTTCCTATTAAATCTTAGGTACACAAAAAAGCTGGAGAAACTCAGCGGGTGCAGCAGCATCTATGGAGCGAAGGAAATAGGCAACGTTTCGGGCCGAAACCCTTCTTCAGACCACATCCTATTAAATCTTTCTCATCTCACCTTAAACCTTCATCCTCTGGTTTTTGATTCCCCTATCCTCTGCAAAAGACCGTGCATCCATTGCCCTCATGATTTCAGATAACCTCTCTAAGATCACCCCTCAGTCTCCTGCACTACAAGGAATAAAGTCCAATCTGTTCCCTATAGCTCAGGCCCTCGAGTCCTGGCAACATCCTCGTAAATCTCTCCTGCACTCTTTCCAGCTTAACGACACATCATATATTTTTTGTTATAGTGGAGAGAGGAAGTGAAGCAACATTGAAGTGGTGCAACAGAAAGCTATGCACATTGTATCTAATTTCCCAATGATCAACTGCCAATGATTTATCTATAGCCACCAGGTAGTGATATGACTACTTGTGAAAGTTGAACACAAACACAGGCAATTAGCTTTTGAATTAGGAGCTGCAGTCTGCATAAGCTGAGAAGATGGACTCCCTTTTACAATTCTGAGTGTGCAACGGAGATCTTTAAGGCTGCTATCTCATTTAACGTAATCTATGCAATTACTTAGTAATGTCTAAAGAAAATGAATTTACAGAATTTCTTAACTGTGAAAAACACACATATATATATATATATATAATATACATATTTAAATATTAATATATGTTTTACGAGGATGTTGCCAGGACTCGAGGGTCTGAGTAAAATGGAAAGGTTGATTAGCCTGGAACTTTAGAGTGCAGAATAATGAGGGGTGGTCTTCTCAAGGTGTATAAAATCAGGAGAGGAAAGATCAGGTAGATGCTCAGAGTCTGTTGCCCAGAGTAGGGGAATCGAGAACCAGAGGACATAGGTTTACCATGAAGGGGGAATGATTTAGGGGGAATCTGAGGGGGTAACTTTTGCACACAAAAGGCTGGTGAGTGTATGAGACGAGCTGCCCGAGGAAGTAGTTGAGGCAGGGATTATTGCAAAGTTTAAGAATAATTTAGATGGGTACATGCATAGGACAGTTTTGGAGGGATATAGGCCAAATGTGGGACTAATGTAGATGGGACATGTTGCTCGGTGTGGACAAGTTGGGTGAAAGGGCCTGTTTCCACACTATGACTTTAATATATTATATTAAAAAATTCTCATCCAGGGATGACAAACGAGTGTCACAATGAGTCAAGTGTGAAAACGTCATGTGTTTTACTAAAGTATTTCTTGCTTCTAGTCATTTGATGTAGATTGGGGAGTTTCCTCAGGGCAGATTTAAATTGTGGTGTACTCTTTTCAGTGTGGCTGTCTTTGACTTAGCAGTTACATGGAGCTACAGTGAGGCAATTCAAAAAAACAAATGGGGCAATTGTTTAGCTTGATCCCGTAAATTAGACTTTTTAGATACAACGTGGAACAGGTCCTTCGGCACCCTAGGAACAATTTTCAAAAGGCAATTAACCTACAAACCTGCTGACATTGGGAGGAAACCGGAGAACCCAGACAAAACCCACGCGGTCACAGGGAGAACGTACAAAATCTGGAACTCCAGGCCAGCCGGAGACAACGGATCTGCTCCCATTGCCGACTTCTGAAGCCGACTTTGCGGGCCGTGACCGCTGTTGATCAGGCAAAACGAATATTGTGACAAGGCTTTGGAACCAAAGGTGCCAGAAAACCAGTGGTGAACCTGTATTTCGTTCTAGGTCCTGCCAACACCCTTCCATTCAAAAAAGTAATTGCTTTGCGCAAAGCACTGAATCAATTTGATACTTAATTTTCTTTTCGATCCTATTTTAAAATTGTGGGATTTTGCAAAACAATTGGCCAAGATTGATGTAGACTACACCAAATGGGCTTGTTCCAGTGCTGTCCTCTTCCAAGTTCTTTGCTCAACATTGCGGTTATGCATTGTGCAAGTTTAAACTATTAAGTAATGCATTCAGATGTGGGCACCCACTTGTAGAGAGGATGTTAGTGCAGAGTTTGACAATTGGTCGTTATGGCAACCTTAAAAAAAACATTTGCTTCCCTCAGCAAATAATAAAGTATGATGTAATTGATGTATTACATTATCTTGTACTCTCATTTGGTAAATGGTGCCCACAAGCTAGTATACATGTAAGGACATAGAACAGTACAGCACAGGAACAGACCCTTCAGTCCATAATGTCTATGCCCAGCATAATGCCAAGATGAACTAATCTCAGTCATACAGAGTGGAAACAGACCATTCAGCCCAACTTACCAACACTGACCAACATATCCCATCGACACTAGCCCCACCAGCCTGTGTTTGGCTCATATCCCTCTATACCTGTCATATCCATCCTGTCTAAATGTTTCTTAAATGTTGTGATAGTACCTGCTTCAAATACCTCCTTTGGCAGCTCAATCCATACACCACCACCCTTTGTGTGACAAGTCAGCAACGCTACCACTGCGCCACCGTGCCGCCCTATGTAGCAGGTCCTCACAGTAATATCATAAGGAAGCCCCTTGTATGAAAGATTGCAGTAAAGGCTTTAAAAACTAATGTTTGCCGTGAGTTGGTTTAGTTAGAGTCTGAAGAAGGATCCTGACCCGAAACGTCACCTGTCCACGTTCTTCAAAAACTGAGTTACTCCAGCACTTTGTGTCTATCTTGGTTAACCACCATCTGCAGTTCCTTGTTATAGTTTAGTTTAGTTTAGAGATACAGCTAAGATTGAATAAAAGGATCAGCTCATCAAAGCTAATGTCCTTTTTTTGTTTAGCTTAAATTTAGTTGAGAGATACAGCTTGGAAACAGGCCCTTCAGCCCACCGAGTCCATGCCGACCATCGATCGCCTGTGTGCATTAGTTTTATGTTATCCCACTTTCTCATCTACTCCCTACACACTAGGGGCAATTTAGTGAAGTCGATTAACTAACAAACCCGCACGTCTTTGGGATGTGGGTGGAAGCCGGAGCACCCGGAGCAGTTGCGCGCAGTCACAGGGTGAATCCACACTGCACACAGACAAATATATACACTACGCGTGAGTGTGTGTGTGTGTGATTGTGTGCGCGTGCATGAATCAATGATTGCTCTCCACTGTGCCGCTTCGCTGGCTATTCATATTAAATAAGTAACTGTCTTAATTGTCATTATCTGATTTATGATTGTTCCTGGAATGTGCATATCCTTCATAAGCTGAGATGGTATGGAGGGAGATTAGACCATGGTCTATTCCCAGACTTCCACAAGCAGTTTTAACAAGGAATGTTTGCATGCAGGTAGAAATAGAGAAACTCATCTTAATCTTTCATGCCTCTGCTTGGGAAACTACAAGATCAATTGCATTAAACATGACTACCTGCTGCATTCTGTTCTGTGATATGGAAACAAGTCGGGGAGAATCACAGGTCGCCATGTTTTTCATTTGGTTTCCCCAATGCCAAATGGAATTTCCCATTGCAGCACTGAATTCTATCTTGGAGTCTGCCCTGTAAACCCGCCAATGACACCAGCAAAATACTTGGGCTGTTACTGTGTTTTCTGTTCTTTTCCATGGCATTTCTATCTCCTATCGCCTGTGTCTGTAATTTCAGAAAGAGTTTGATGACGGGATGTCTTCAGAAACAACTTGCCTGGTGAGTCAATCGAATGTGCAGTTAAAATGAGGCACCTCAACCTGTTCCTTCTCTCCCTTCTCCCTCCCAATTCCTAGATGGCGTCCAAGCCAGGCGAGTCTCTGCGTGCTGGTCCCAGAGGCGGATTTGCAATCATACATTACAATCTCTCCAATCAGACATTACAATCTCTCCACTCTTTTAAACCTCTACTCCCTTTATCCTGTATCTGTACGCTATGGAAGCCTCGATTGTAATCATGTATTGTCTTTCTGTTGGCCGGAGAGCACGCAACAAAAAGCTTTTTATTGTACCTGGGTACACGTGACAATAAAGTAACCTGCAAACTTCAAAACCTTCAAACTTCAATTAACTCCAAATGGGATCTAATCTGACCTATTAATACCATTTAAAGATACCATTTCAAATATTAATGTGGTAGAATTATTAGCCGTGTACTAAGTAGGAAGTGTTTAGAGGGACATGGGTCAAATACAGGCAAATGGGTCTAGCCCAGCATGCCAACATGGACAAGCTGAGCTGAAGGGCCTGTTTCCTGTAGCTCTACGAGTACAATTTGGCACCTGGACTTTAAGTGAATTTGTTTAGTTTAGAGATGCAGCATGGAACTCTTCGGCCCACTGAGTCCATGCCGTCCAACGATCACACCACACACTAGTTCTATCCTACACACTAGGGGCAATTTACAGATGCCAATTAACCTACAAACATGCGCGTCTTTGGAGTGTGGGAGGAAACCGGAGCACCTGGAAAAAACCCAGTTTATCACAGGGAGAATGTACAAACTGCATACAGACAACACCCGTGGTTGAGATCAAACCCACATCTCTGGCACTGCAAGGCAGCAACTCTACCGCTGCGCCACCGTGCCGCCCCATTTGTTAGTTTTTTACTAAGTAGAAAGTGTGGGAAGTGGGTCAAATGCATGCAAGTGGGACTAGCCCAGTAGGCCAACTTGGTTGGCATGGACAAGGTGGGCCGAAGGGCCTGTTTCTTGTTGCTCTAAGACTCTGTGAGTTCAATTTGATACCCGTACTTCAAGTGAATTTGTTATCCAAGGCGGACAGTTCTATCTTCCATCTTATGTTCTTCTGTTGTCCTGTGTTCCATTATATTACCATGTCTAGTAATGTGCCTTGAATCAGCTAACTGGGCACTGAGAGAAACAGATATTTGAGCATGTAATGGGCCATCTCTTCGTGGAAGGCTTGGCCTCTTGCATCCATTCTTTGCTCATTTAATGAAGAAAATATTTGTGGCAGTATTTCCACATTTAAAAGAAAATCTTTCAAACTTCCCCTCCCTTAATTAGTTCCCTCCTCTGTAATGGCCTGTACCAAGGAGATGTCATCATCTCTGGTCAAAAGCTGAATGCTCCAAAGCATTGAAGTTACCAAATGACCCGGCACAGTTAGTGGACATCGGATTACTTTTTGATGACCACAGTTGATTATTCTACATTTTAAGGTCCACATTTCATCTTTGGAATTAATATCCTAATTCTCTCTACACATTGAGTTTCTTTTTTTTTGATGTCTGCAAACATCCAAAATGTTTTGGGTCAGGGCTTTTCATCAGACTGATTGTAGCAGGGAGGGAGAAAGCTGGAGAAGAGGTGAGTCTGGGACAAAGCCTGGCAAATGCGTGGAATAACACCTCATATTCCACTTGGATAGTTTAAAACCCAATGGTATGATCATTGAGCTGTCCAACTGTAGGTAACAACGTTCCTTTTTCTCCCATCTTTCTTCCCTAGTGCAAACCCAATTCTCCCACTATCTCACCTCCCCCCCCCCCCCCCCCCCATCCCCTTCCACCTGTATCCCTCACTCTGGTTCACATTTCACTCCTCTTGACCACCAGGGGCGCCGAACGATTGACAGCCCCGCTAACAGTCTGTTTTTTTTAATTTCTAGTGTGTTTTATAAGTTTGTGTAAATGTTCTCCTATTTGTTTCATGTGGGGGGGAGGAGGGGGAGGGGGGAACTTTTTTTTTCAGTTTCTTACCTTGCCGGAGATGCAATGTTTTCGGGTCGCATCTCCGGTTGCTCTGCGGCCTGCCATCAATGTAGCTGGAGGCCTCCTCAGGCTGACCTTGGGCCCCACTGCATGGCGCGGACTTAATATCTACCATCAAGAGTCCTGTGGATCAAGAGTCCTGCGGAGACCAAGGCTGTGGATGTCGGGAGCTCCAACGAACGCAGAGGCTTGACCAGCCCCGATGTGGGGTTCGATCACCCGACGCGGGGGACCTAACATTCCCGAGCTTGATCGCCCCGACGCGGAGGGCCAAAAATGCCGCTGGCTACGGGAGTCAAGATCGTCCAGTCAACGGAGACCTTGAGGCCCCCGACTGCGGGAGAGCAAAAGGAAGAGATTGCATTTTTTTTTGCCTTCAATCACAGCGAGGAATGTGGAGGAGTCACTGTGCTGGATGTTTATGTTAAAATGAGTTTTGTGTGTTCTGTTGATTTTATTTGTATGACTGACTTGGCAAATGAAATTCCTCATATGTTGCAAAACATACTTGGCTAATAAAGTATGATTGTGATTCTCTCCCTATCTGACACCCTTTTGACTCCCTTTCATCTCTGGCCTTTGTCCACCCATCTGCCAATCAACCCTGCTCGCCTGCACCCACCTATCACTTACCAAGCTTTGCCCAACCACTATCTCTCTTCCCCCTCTCCTCCAATCAGTCTAAAGTAGGGTAGACACAAAGTGCTAGAGTAACTCAGCGGGCCAGGCAGCATCTCTGGAGGAAATGGATAGGTGACTTTTCAGGTTGGAACCCTTCTTCAGTCTGAAAGTAGG
Organism: Leucoraja erinaceus; assembly: GCF_028641065.1. Lineage (NCBI taxonomy): Eukaryota > Metazoa > Chordata > Chondrichthyes > Rajiformes > Rajidae > Leucoraja > Leucoraja erinaceus. Next base: position 21,069,732 of record NC_073394.1, read on the forward strand.
GTCCCAACCCAAAACATCACCTATAGTGTCTGAAGAAGAGTCCAGGCTCAAAAGATCACCTAGTCATTTTCTCCAGAGATACTGCCTGACCCGCTGAGTTACTCTAGCACTTTGCGTCTTTCTTCAGTATAAACCAGCATCTGCAGTTCCTTCTTATTACATTATAACATTATAATCCGAAAAAGGGCCCTGACATGAAATGTCACCTCTCCATGTTCTCCAGAGATGCTGCCTGACCCACTGAGTCACTCCAGCAATTTGCATCTTTTTTTGCAAAGCCGCATCTACAGTTCTTTGTGTCGCCTTTCCTCGGAATTAGTTTGATGTTTTGAATGTTGTTTATCATATCTATCTGATGAATGCACCCTGTGACTTTTTCCTCTCCTGCTGTCTTCATTTAAGACACATGGCTGAATTAGGCCAGCGGGGTCACCATGGTAACGCCCAACGAGTAATCTGTTTCTCAGGGATGTAAAGCCTTGGCTCAAGTCAAAATTGGCCAGCAGAAGTGTGTTGCCATGAAACACTAAGACTAATCCCTGCTATGCTTCTGATTTCCAGATCAGTGAGAGGACGGAATCCCTGAACCGCTCACTAAAGAAAAGGTAAGAACGCTCAGCAGTGGCACTGTTGCTGTGATCAGACCCTGAACTGTCCCTTTGTTCTCACCCAGCTTCGAGCTCCCTCAGTTTCCCTCTGATCGCTCCCCCGCACCACCCCTCAGTTACTCCACTCCGATAAAGCCCACATCACAACACTTTTGAAAGGGCCATTGTGTGCAGAGTGGCACAACGGTAGAGTAGCTGCTTTACAGCACCAGAGACCTGGGTACAATCCTTCCCTCGGATGCTGTTTGTACCGAGTTTGTACGATCTCCCCGAGACCTCATAGGTTTTCCTTCGGTTCTCTCCCACACTCCAAAGACGTTCAGGTTTGTGGACTAATATATGTAAATTGTAAATTGTCCCTAATGTGTAAGATAATGCTACTGTACAGGGTGACCACTGGTTGGCGCGGTCTTAGTGGGGCAAAGGGATCTGTTTCCACTCTGTCACTCTAAAGTCTGAAGCCAGTGCCAAAAGTCAGACTTCCCAGGGACCTGGTTGCCCAATTTGGTTCAGATTTAGTCTAGCTTCATTTAGAGGCAGACCATGGAAACAGGACCTTCAGTCCATCTTCTCTTTGTCCATACTACCTCACTACCTTCCATTCTCTGAACCCTTGCCTCTCATTCCATGTTCTTTGCAATTCTAAACCTAACCAACCATGCTGACCATCGATCACGCATTCACACTAGTTCTGTGTTAGCCTACTTGCTCATCAATTCCCTACACACTAGAGGGGCAATTTGCAGTGGCAAATTAACCTACAAACCTGCACGTCTTTCGGATGTGGGTGCAAACAGAAGGACCCTGAGGACACCCATGCAATCACAGGGAGAACGTGCAAACTCCACCCAGGCAGCATCTGAGATTAGGATCAAAACTGGTTCTCTGGCGATGTGAGGCAGAGAAGATTTACGAGGATGTTACCAAGACTCGAGGCTCTCAGCTATAGGGAGAGGTTGTGGAGGGTGGGAATTTATTCCTTGGAGTGCAGGAGGATGAGGCGTGATCTTATAAATGTGTACAAAATCATGAGAGGAATAGATCGGGTAGACACACAGAGTCTCTTGCCCAGAGTAGGGGAATCGAGAACCAGAGGACATAGGTTTAAAGTGAGGGGGGGGGGGGGGGGGGGGGGGGGGATTTAATAGGAACCTGAGGGGTAACCTTTTTTACACAAAGGGTGGTGGGTGCATGGAATGAGCTGCCAGAGACATTTGGCACAGGCAGTGACATTTAAGAAACATTTAGATGTGCGTGGATTGGATTGGGATTGGTATTGAGGCATATGGGCCAAAGGGAGGCAGGTGGGACTGGTGTAGTTGTGACATGTTGGTCGGTGTGGGTAAGTTGGGCCAAAGGGCCTGTTTCCACGCTGCATGACTATGAATCTATTGCTATGACTCTCTCTAGTACAACCTCTCTGCAGACCTACAGAAGGAGAAATGACTTTGCACACATTCATGGCCATAACCTCAGCTTCTCCATGCAGATCAGATTTTGTGGTCTTGATCCCTTGCATGACACAGATGACCACTTCCTTCATCCCCAGCCATCAGAAACTTCCCGTTGTGGTTTAATCATTCTTTGTTCTGTTTTCTTTGACAAAGCGCCTCTCAGTGTTATGTGTTTCTATCACGTCTCCGTCATTCAATCATGGCTGATCTATCTTTCCCTCTCAACCCCATTCTCCTGCCTTCTCCCCATAATCCCTGACACCCTCACTAATCAAGAATCGGTCAATCTCCGCCTTAAAAATATCCATTGACGCCCTCCACAGCCGTCTGTGGCAATGAATTCCACAGATTCACCACACTCTGACTAAAGAAATTCCTCCTCATCTCCTTTCTAAAGGTACGTCCTTTTATTCTGATGGTATGGCCTTTGGTTCCAGATTCTCCCACAAGTGGAAACATCCTCTCCTTCACTCTATCCAGGCTCGAATAGCCCACAAGATGTGCAGTTCCAGTCCCTCCATTAGAGGAGGGCTGGGGAAGCTTTGGAATGGATGCAGAGGAGGTTTATGGAATGATCCCTGGATTTGGGAGTATTAGCTATGGGAAGAGATTGGACAGACTTGGATTGTTTTTTCCAGAACACTGGAGGTTGGAGGGAGACCAAATACAGATATCTAAAATTATGAGAGACATGGATAGGGTGGAGAAAAAGGACGGGTGACGTTCCTGGTCGGGACCCTTCTTCAGACCAGCATCTGCAGTTTTTGTTTCTACCTTATCAAACTTTACTCACTTACCCCACTTCTCGTCTGAGCAAAACACAAAGTCCTGGAGGAACTCAGTGGGTCGGGCAGCAGGGAATGGATGGACATGGATCATAAGGTCATAAGGTTATAAATGATCGGAGTATTCGGCCCATCGTGTCTACTCCGCCATTCAATCATGGCTGATCTATCTCTCCCTCCCAACTCCATTCTCCTGCCTTCTCCCTGTAACTTCTGGCACCTATACTAATCAATCTCTACCTTAAAAATATCCACTGTCTTGGCCTCCACAGCTTTCTGTACCAAAGAATTCCACAGATTCACCACCATCTGACTAAAGAGATTTCTCCTCATCTCCTTCCTAAAAGAACGTCCTTTAATTCTGAGGCTATGACCTCTAGTTCTAGACTCTCCCACTAATGGAAAAATCCTCTCCACATCCACTCTATCCAAGCCTTTCACTATTCTGTATGTTTCAATGAGGTCCCCCCTCATTCATCTCAACTCCAGCGAGACCAGGCCCAGTGCTGACAAACTCTCATCATAGGTTAATCTACTAAATCCTGGGATCATTCTTGTAAACCTCCTCTTCATAGAACATAGAACGGTACAGCACAGGAACAGGCCCTTCGGCCCACAATGCCTATGCCGAACATGATGCCAAGACCAACTCTTCTTGTCTGCCTGCACATAATCCATATCCCTCCATTGCAGGGATCTGAGATTAGTTTAACTTGGCATCATGTTGGTACATTGTAGCTGAAGGGCCTGTTCCTGTGCTGTACTGTTCTATGTTCCATCAATGAAGAGAATGGACAGGCAACATTTCGAGTGAGTGGGTGTGGAGAGTAGTGGGAGAGTCTAGGGCCAGAGGGCACAGCTTTAGCTTTCAAATTACATATCTTCAGAAAGGAGATGGGGAGGAATTTATTTAGCCTGAAGGTGGTGAATCTGTGGAATTCATTGCCACAGATGACAGTGGAGGCCAAGTAATTGAGTATTTTTAAAGTGGAGATTGATAGGGTTCTTGATTAGTAAGGGTGGCAAAGGTTATGTGGACAAGGCAGGAGAATGGAGTGGAGATGGAAAATATAGATCAGCCATGATCGAATGATGGAGCAGACTCGATGGGCCGAATGGGTTAATTCTGCTCCTATGTTTTATGGTCATGGTGAGAACCTCTCTCCGACTTCTTTTGCCTACTTCTGTTTAAGCTTAAATCCCCTGCCCCCTTCCACTCTCATTTCAGAGAGGATAAAAGGAAATCAGCTTTGATTTATCACGGAGCAAGTTGATCATTGAATTGCTGCATCTGCTATCTGTTTCCATTCACCCATAGCAACAGTTCTACGTGTTAGTAAACTATGAGATTGACAGCTGGAAAATAATGGTTCCTCTTCTGATGTTTCCATATGATTGTGTTACTTTTGAATATTGCTTCTTTTTGTGTTTTGTGTTTTAAAAAAAAATCACTTTTTTTCAACAACAGCAACAGTGTTAAGAAGAGCCAACCGATCACGAACATATCAAAGATTGACGATCGATTGGAACAGTATACTAATGCTATTGAGGTAATCTGATTCATTTTCTCTCAAGGTGCATTTGGGTATTGAGTTTTGAGTTTAGTTTATTGTCACGTGTACCGAGGTACAGAGAAAAGATTTTGTTGGGTGCTATCCTGTCAGTTGAAAGACTATACATGATTAAGCCATCCACAGCGTACAGGTACATAATAAATGGAATAACGTGAATAACATTTAAGCAGGATAAAAGTCCTGTATCATCTGTTCTAGGAGTCTGAGCATCTGAAATCACCTTGCTGTTTTCTTATGCGAATGCAAGAAATCTTGAGCTGGAATCTTGAGCGAATCCCAAGTTTGAAGTGCTGGAGGAACTCAATGGGTCAGGCAGCATCTGTGTAGGGAATGGACAGGTGACGTTTCAGGTCGGGATCCTTCTTCAGGCTTGCTGGGAAAGTGGGATTGGCTGCTTGGGAATAGTTGAGGTGAACCGTCTATAGAACGGTTCGGAACCGTAACGTCACGGCCAATACCAGTCACACATGACCCTGCCTGACCCGCCGAGTTACTCCAGCACGTTGTTTTGTTGGTTATTCTCTGAGTTTTATTCTTATATCCTATCTATGTAATTCTGGAATGAAAGATGGAACAGGACTAGGAGCTTTGGCCCTTCATTTTGGTTTGCACTAATATTGGATTTTCTTATTAATTGAACTTTATTTGTTTGTTTATTGTGTTATCTATTGGGTGCTGTGTTTGCAGATCTGCTTTGCTGCTGTAAGTAATAATTTGATTGTTCTGCTTTGGTACATATGACAATTGAATACTCTTGAATTTTTTCATTGACCTTTCCAACCTTAGCTAGTCCAAGGATAATGATGTTAATAGTTTAAGGTGCACAAAAATGCTGGAGAAACTCAGCGGGTGCAGCAGCATCTATGGAGCGAAGGATATAGGCAACGTTTCGAAACCCGCTGAGTTTCTCCAGCATTTTTATATACCTTCGATTTTCCAGCATCTGCAGTTCCTTCTTAAACACAATGTTAATAGTTTAGTTTAGCTTAGTTTATAGTCACATGTACCAAGGTACAGTGAAAAGCTTTTGTCGTGTGCTAACCAGTCAGCGGAAAGACAATACATGATTACAATCAAACCATCCACAGTGCACAGATACATGATGAAGGAAATAACTTTCAGTGCAAGATAAAGTCCAGTAAAGTCCGATCAAAGATAACCTGAGGGTCTCGAACGAGGGCAGACGGTAGCTCAGGACCGCTCTCTAGTTGGTGAGAGGATGGCTCAGTTGCCTGATAGCAGCTGGGGAGAAACTGTTCCTGAATCTGGAGGTGTGTGTTTTCACACCTGTACTTCTTGCCTGATTGGAGAGGGGAGAACTGGGAGTGGCTGGGTATGACTGGTCCTTGATTATGCTGGTGGCCTTGCTGAGGCAGCTTGGAGTGTAGATGGAGTCAATGGAAGGGAGGTTGGTTTGTGTGATGGCCTGGGCTGCGTCCACAATTCTGTGCAATTGCTTACAGTCCTGGATGGAGCTGCTCCCAAAACATAATGTGATGCTTTCTATGGTGCATCTATAGAACTAATGATGGAAGAAGTTGTTATATCCTGTTAATAATTGATCCAGATTTGAAACAACTTTTCATTCAACTTTGAACCAACATATTACCATATACCAAATCTCTCCTCCACCCTACACATATCAGGCTTCAAGTCCTTAGCTCTCACTGTGTGAATGGATAGGTGTTGAGATCGACCGATGGGAAATGTTTCGAGAAAGCTAAAGGCCCTGTCCCACTTTCCCGAGTTTTCTCGAACTCTCCCAAGATTTCCTCTTGATTCGAACTCGGAGAGTTACGGTAATAGCCGTTCGTAGGTACTTGAGGCTATTTTTTTAACTCGTGGACATTTTTCAACACGTTACCTGATGCCCCGGGTTTCTACGGCTGGCATTACGAGTCGCTACGAAACATCTACGGACTCCTACGGGCTCGCTACCGACATTACCTGACATTCCCAGAGTTCAAATCAAGGGGAAAACTCGGGAGAGTTTTTGAGTAACCTCGTACAGTGGGACAGGGCCTTAAACAGGATGTTCAAGCCCTTCTTGATCTCTGCACTTCCCACTGCTTTCCACAGCGAGTGTAGCCCATTTGAAAGTGTTTCAGAGTTGTAACATAGGACATAGGGAGGGAATTAATGGTAAAACTTGCTCATGGAAAATGCCACAGCTGTTTCTGCATTACTAATAAATTATTGTCTTTCATTTCTCTTTTTCAAAGCGGAACATCTCACATGTTACGTGTACTTTATTAAGTATTAAATTTACCCCACCCTTTGCAATGATCTGTCATAAAATTACTAAATTCTCAGGTTTTAGCCTAAGGTGCCTTTGATTCACCTTGAACCCAGAACTTGAGTGAAAGCAATATTGTTAATATGAGTCTTGCATTGTACACCATGGATACAGGCCCTTCGCACCAACTCACCAATGCCAACCAAGATGTCCCATCTAAGCTAGTCCCACTTGCTCACGTTTGGTCCATATGCCTCTAATTTTTAAAGGACACAAAGTGCTGGAGTAACTCAACAGGTCAGCCAGCATCTCTGGAGAACATGGATAAGTGACATTTCAGATCATATAGCCATAAAGCATAGAAACATGGTGTTAAAATGCTGCCTCTGGGGTTGTTCCTCAAAACTAACAGAGTCAGAATCCATACAGCATGGAAACAGGCCCTTTGGCCCAACTTGCCCAAGCTGAGCAACATGCCCCATCTACACGAGTCCCACCTGCCTGCATTAGGACCATATCCCTCCAAACCGGTCCTACCCATGTACCTTTGAAGTGTCTTTTACATGCTGTTATAGGACCTGCCTCAACTACCTCCTCTGGCAGCTCATTCCATATACCCAACAAACACTATGTGAAAAAGTTGCTCAGTTTACTATTAAACCTTAAACCTATGGATGTCATCTAATCTTTGATTCCCCCACCCATGTTGAAGGAGCCCGAATTTTGAAGAAGGGTCCCGACCCGAAATGTTCTCCAGAGATGCTGCCTGACCCGCTGAGTAACTCCAGCACTTTGTATCTTCATCCAGGAAAACTACATTTGTTCATTAACCCTATTTACCCTTTCTATTCACCTCATGCTAGCTCAAAGTTATGCCAGCAAATCGTTGCATTTTTGTCGACAGTTATTAATTTTGCTCTCACTTATCCCCCTCTTTTTTTCTTCTTTCTCCTTCTTTCTGCTTCTCGCACGCATGCTTGCGCAGAGCACGACGAAGTCACTGCGGCACGCGTCGGTGGACATTCCGAATCTGTCGGAGGATGTGGCCACCATGAAGAGCCTGTGGGAGACCGGCGACCCGGCGAGTAACGCAGGCACCCGTGGGACACCGTGCAAGGTAAGGGGTAGCTCCTCCCGCTGCTGCATCGCTTGAGACCATTATTCCGAAGTGTTGCACACTGACCCCGTACCCCTGGCCTGAAATCTACACCTGGATGAATTAGAAACCCAATCATATAGACAGACTTTAGAGATACAGCGCAGAAACCAAGTCCGCGCCAACCAGCGATCACCCCGTACACTGACACTATGCTACACACAAGGGACAATTTACAATTTAATTTACATTTAACCTACAAACCGGTACATCTTTGGAGTGTGGGAGGAAACTGGAGCACCCAGAGAAAACTCACGCGGTCACAGGGAGAAAGTACAAACTCCGTACTGACAGCACCTATAGTCAGGATCGAACTCGGTACTCTAAGGCAACAATTCTACTGTGCTGCCCTATCATTCCAGTGGCACTCATCCAATCTTCCATCTTAACGTTGAGAATCTAAGATTTTGTCAGCTGGCATCTCCTGAAACTGCAGACTACTTCATCAGTTCATAAGTTACAGGATCAGAATTAGGCTATTTGGTCCATCATGTCTGCTCCGTCATTCAATCATGGCTGATCTATCTTTCCCTCTCAACCCCATTCTCCTGCAGACTCTCCTAAAGCATTTGGTTTAGTTTAGATGTGATAGAAAATGAACTGCAGATGCTGGTTTATGCCAAAGATGGACACAACATGCTGGAGTAACAGCGGGTCTGGCAGGATCTCTGGAGAAAATGGATAGGTGATGTTTCAGTCTGAAGGAGAGTATATTTTGGGTGGTCGTTGGGAGTCCCAGTTCAATGGGCTGCTTTGTCCTGAACTAGGTGAATGTTATTGGACTTGTGCACAATGCTTCATTGATCTGTGCCGTTTGGACGGAGGAAAGGCTCCAGGTAGTCTCTTGCTACCTGATACTCAACCGGAACACCCGGAAGAAACCCATGTGATTACAGGGAGAACGTGCACACTCCACACAGACAGCATCCGAGGTCAGGCTTGAACCTGGGTCTCTGGCGCCGAGAAGCAGCGGCTCTACCAGCCGTACCACTGTGCCGCCCTCTGTACAACAAAACATCATGGAAAGCTGCTGTGAGTGGGAACGGCAAATCTGTAGAGAAATGGGAAACAATATCTAGATTTTTTTAAACGTACGTCATTGCCAGAAGTAGGTGGAATAAACCTGCAGGCACGTCATGTCTAGCCAAGGAATAACTGAAAGCATTTTTAAACTTTAAGTGAATTGTTTCAAAGCAAGTCAGAGGCAGCACGGTGGCGCTGTGGTAGAGTTGCTGCCTTTCAGCGCCAGAGTCGCGGGTTCAATCCTGACTTCGGGTGCTGTCTGTACGGAGTTTGTACCTTCTCCCTGTGACCACATGGGTTTTCTCCGGGTTTCCTCCCACACTCCAAAGACGTGCAGGTTTGTAAGTTAATTGGCTTCTGTAAATTGTCCCTGTAAAGTGTGCAGGATAGAACAAGTGTACGGGGGTGATTGCTGGTCGGCATGGACTCGGGCCGAAGGTCCTGTTTCCGCACTGTATCTCTACACTAAACTTAGCTAAACTCTCTGAGTGCTCCTGGTTTTTGCGATATTGAAACTGATGATGTCTGAAGAAGAATCCCGAGCTGAAATGTCACCTGCCTATTTACTCCATAGATGCAGCCTGAGTTCTTCTGGCACTTTGTGCTTTGCTCAAACCACACAGACGCTAGGGTTATAGGAGTAGGTTACAGGTTGAGTATCAGGTGGCAAGGGACTCCCTGGAGCCTTTCCTCCATCCAAACGGTACAACTCAATGAAACATTGTGCACAGAATGGATACATACATCTCCAATAATGTACATGTACTTCCAGACAAATTGGGACCACAGTGACCACCCAAAATCACCACCCAAATCAAAGGTGCTATGGTAGCAGTATGTGGACTCCAGAAGGTGCATTGCACCAACTTGGCAAGAAAAGACACAAAGTGCTGGAGTAAGTCAGCGGGTCAGGCAGCATTTCAGCAGAACAAGGATAGGTGGCGTTTCTGGTCGGGACCCTTCTTCAGGCTGATCGTGGTGGAGGAGGGGAGAGAAAGCTGAGAGAGAGGATGGGCAGGATAAAACCTGGGGAGTGATAGATGGATCCAAGTGAGGGATCGTTTGATAGGCAGATGGGTGGACAAAGGCTAGACGCGAAAAGACAAGGCGTGAGACAAAAGAATTGAGGAGGTGCGAAGGGAGCTGAAAGGGAGGAGGGCCATTGTGGGCTCCATCTTCCCCTGATCATCATTGCAGGCTTTGATTTGTCCTTTTGAATACCTTTCATTCGTTTGTTCTTTGAACCTGTTCATATCTCTAGTTTCCACCTCCCCTGCCCGTTAGTCTGATGCATGGTCTTGACCAAAAACGCCACCTATTCCTTTTCTCCAGAGATCCCGCCTGACGCGCTGAGTTACTCCAGCTTCTTGCGTCTTATCTTACGAGCGGTTACAAAGCCTTTCCAGGTGTATCTCTAAAAACAAAACAAAAAATTCCCGCACTTCGAAATCCAAGACAGGAGATTGTGACATGGTTGAAGATGTTTCAGTAATAAAGTTGTTTTCTCTTTCCAATGTTACTTATCCTCATCCAGGATACTGATGGGTTGAAAGTTGGTGTTTGTGACCTCATCAACCAGTGGGTGAGCAAGACCCCTGAGACCGGTGCCAAGTCCAGTCCTTCCAAACCCTCTGTAAGTAAAACTTGGTACCCTCCCTGATCGCTCACTAACTTTAATTCAGTTTAGTTTAGTTCAGAATAACAGCGCGGAAACAGGCCCTTCGCCCCACCGAGTCCGCGCTGACCAACGATCACCCCGTACACTAGTACTATCCTACGCAATATGGACAATTTACAATTTTTATCGAAGCCAATTAACCTACAAACCTGGATGTCTTTGGAGTGTGGGGGGAAACCCACGTGATCACGGGAAAGCACATACAAACTCCGTACAGACGCACCTGTAGTCAGGATCAAGCCCGGGTCTCTGGTGCTGTAAGGCAGCAACTCTACTGCTGCGTCACTGTGTTGTCCTTCTAATTCCAATGGAAAATGTTTATCACAAAGTTAATTCTTACACAGTACAGATTTGATTCTGCATCACATTTTTGTATTGACTCTATTCTCATGTGTTTCGAGCATGTTTTAAATAGAAATTAATGTTAAAAGTTTTTTTTTAAGTGCAAGTGATATTTATAGCTCATACAACATAAACTGATGGTTAATTTGCCTTTATTATAAGCAGATCAGAACTCTGATACACCACAAATGTCAAGTGCCGGTAAAGATCTATTAATTACAAAAACATTGTTGCATTATTGTAATATAGGTATTATAATAATAATAATAATGGATGGGATTTATATAGCGCCTTTCTAGATACTCAAGGCGCTTTACATCGCATTATTCATTCACTCCTCAGTCACACTCGGTGGTGGTGAGCTACTTCTGTAGCCACAGCTGCCCTGGGGCAGACTGACGGAAGCGTGGCTGCTAATCTGCGTCTACGGCCCCTCCGACCACCACCAGTCACTCACACACATTCACACACATTCACACACAGGCAAAGGTGGGTGAAGTGTCTTGCCCAAGGACACAACAACAGTATGCACTCCAAGCGGGATTCGAACCGGCTACCTTCCGGTCGCCAGCCGAACACTTAGCCCATTGCGCCACCTGTCGCCAGCACAGTGGCCCAGCGGGTAGGGTTGTTGCCTCACAGCGCCAGAAACCCGGTGTGATCCTGACTACTGGTGCTGTCTGTACGGAGTTTGCATGTTTTCCCTGTGACTGTGTGTTTCCTCCGGGTGCTCCAGTTTTCTTCCACATCCCAGAGACGTGCAGGTTTGTAGGTTTAATTGGCTTCTGTACACTGTCCCTCGGGTGTAGGATATACGGCTGATGGACACAAAATTCTGGAGTAGCTCAGCGGTTCAGGCAGATCCTTGGAGAAAAGGAATAGGCGACGTTTTGTGTCGGAACCCTTCTTCAGACTGAAATATGGATAGTGTATATGAGATAGTGTATGGATGATCATTGGTCGGTGCAGACTCAGTGGGCCGAAGGGCCTGTTCTCTGAACTCAAGTAAGCTCAATGAATTTATTTCATTGTTTAGCATAAAAAGGAAGCAATTTTCAATCCAATTTAGAGGTCTTAAATCTATAGAACAAAACAATATTTTATTTCATCCCGTATCTATTCATTCTTTTTCTTCTCTTCAGGCTCCCTCCAAACTCTTGGATTTACTTTGCCTTTGGCTCTGATTATCTCCTGCTCTGCTACATATCTTCTGTGCCTTTTCTTAAATCTCCTCCACACTGGCTTCTCTGAAGGTAATTGTCCCGTGGTCTTGTAACCACAAGGCATGTTGAAAGATGGCCAGTTTGGCATGTGTGACGAATGAAATCCCAGAGACACGACCACACTAGAGTTGAGCGTGCATTCTTTTCTATTCATTCAGGTTTCCTGGGGGGTTTTGCTGCGACATACCCCGAGGACATTCTATTCAACACCACTGCGGGCCCTTTCTCAGTCTTCAATTCTCTGGGGATTTTCTGGGTCAGTTTGTTGATCTTTCTCGTTGAACCCCCCGTGAGTTGTGATCTCCCATCATGTTTCACGTTAGAAAAGTGAAGAGGATTAATAGCGAGATTATTGTATGTGATAGAGAGAGAGAGAGAGAGAGAGAAAGGAAGAGAGAGAGAGAGAGAAAGGGAAAGAGAGCGGGAAAGAAAGTGAGTGAGAGTGGTGGAGAGTGCGAGTGAAAATGTGCGAATGAAAGTGTGCAAGAGCGCAAGAAAGTGTGTGTGAGCACGAGAGAGCGTGTGAAATTGAGGGAGTGCGAGTGAGATAGAGAGCATAACAGAGAGAGTGAGGGAGACTGGGCGAGAGAGGAATACACAGAATATTATTTGTGGTAGGGGGCAGGGGAAAGTCCATTTTACCACTATTTCCCTCATTTTCTCGATCAAGTAGCATTCTCCAGGGTAATCCAGCGAACCAGGCAGCATCTCTGAAGAAAAACAATAGGCTGTGTTTCAGTTTGAGACCATTCTTCAGACTGATGGGCAGAGAAAGCTGGAAAAGAGATGGGGGCGGGACAAAGATTGTCAAGCGATTGGTGGATTTGGTGGGGCGGTATGTGTATGAACTATTTTGGCTAGTGTGTTGGTCACTAGAGGCTCGGTTCGATCCTGATCTCCAATGCTGTCTGTGTGGAGTTTACACATTCCCCAAAACGTGCAGGTTTGTAGGTTAATTGGCTCTCTGTAAATAGCCCCTAGCGTGTAGGGAGTGGATGCAATAGTGGGATAAAGTAGAACTGGTGTGAAAGGGTGATCAATGGAGCTAATGGGCTGAAGGGCCGGTTTCCATGTTATATCTTTAAAATTAAAACAAAGATTGCAAGGTCTGTCTTATTCTCAGCTGGCAATCTATTGTGGATACTTCATAGAATCATAGTCATACAGCACAGAAACAGTCCACACACGCACGCACGCGCACACACACACACAACACACACACACACACACACACACACACACACACACACACACACACACACACACACACACACAATCAGAACACAGACATATTCTCTGTCTCACACACAAAACAGAGTCTCTCACTCCCTCTCATACATATAATACACAAACACTCTCTCACAAACAACACACTCTCTCACAGATACAAATGCTCACACACAAACACACACACGTACCTCATTGAAACATACAGAATAGTGAAAGGCTTGGATAGAGTGGATGTGGAGAGGATGTTTCCACTAGTGGGAGAGTCTAGGACTAGAGGTCATAGTCTTAGAATTAAAGGACGTTCTTTTAGGAAGGAGATGAGGAGAAATTTATTTCGTCAGAAGATAGTGAATCTGTGGAATTCTTTGCCACAGGAAGCTGTAGAGGCCAAGTCAGTGGATATTTTTAAGGCAGAGAGATTTTTGATTAGTCAGGTGTCAGAGGTTATGGGGAGAAGGCAGGAGAATGGGGTTAGGAGGGGAGACTGATCAGCCATGATTGAATGGCGGAGTAGACTTGATGGGCCGAATGGCCTAATTCTACTCCTATCACTTAGGACCTTACGACACACACACATACAATCAGAACATAGACATATCCTCACACACACACACACACACACACAAAACATAGTCAGTCTCTCCCTCTCATACATACAACACACACTCTCTTGCTCTCTCACACACAGACCCCCCCTCCCTCTCTCTCTCTCTCTCTCTCTCTCTCTCTCTCTCTCTCACACACACACACACACAAACACAACACTCTCACACACATACACACATACTTCTCGTCACCTGATGATCATAAATTATTTCAAAATATCAAAGTGAGAATGTTACATTGTGCAATTCAAAGTGCAAAATATTTTGCTTCCAAAAGCAAAACCACAACATAATTTTCAGTTTTGGAAGACTCAATGACCTGAGTCAAAAAGATGAGGTTCATTGCAAATCGCCCTTTTGAGGCAGCACAGGAATACAAAATCTGATCCTTCTCATCAGCCCTTTGTGGTGAGCTATTCCAGCTGGAAGTGTTCCCAGTGAAAACCACCCCACACACAGTGTCAGCCTGGTATGTGGCTGTGGGACAACACCACCCTCTACTGGCCATGTATACAGACTGCAGGTGGACAACCAAGGCAGGTTCTATGGCGATACAAGGAACTGCAGCGGCTCGAATCCTAAGCAAAAGGCGCTTGAGTAACTTTGCGGGTCAGGCAGCATCTGTGGGGGGAATGGATAGGCGATGTTTCGGGTCGGGACCCTTCATCAGGTTGTTTGTTTGTAGTAGGGGATAGAAAGTTGGAAAAGGCACAGTGGTAAAGATGTTACCTTACAGCGCCAGGCACCAGGTTCAATCCTGACCAGGGGTGCTGTCTGTACGGAGTTTGTACGTTCTCCCTGTGGCCACTTGGGCTTTCTCTGGTTTCGCCGGTTTCCTCCCACATTTCAAAGACGTGCGGGTGTGTAGGTTAATTGGTTTCAGTAAATTGTCCTTGGGTGTAGGTTAGAGCTTGTGTAAGGGTGATTGTGGTCATCGTGGACTCGATGGGCAGAAGGACCTGTAATATCCCCCCCCCCTCACCCCCTCCTCTCCTGTCACTAGCCAGCTCCTTTCACCACTTAACCTCCCACCCCGTCTCCTTCCAACTATCTCCCTCCCTCCAACTTTACGTTTCACTTCTCTTCCCAGGCACCCCTTTGTCTCCTTTTTATCTCTAGCCTTTATCAAGCAAACCTCTCTCTCCCCCCCCCCACCCCACCCTCAGCTGTATCCACCTATCACTTGCCAGACTGTCCCACCCCTCTTCTCTCTTCCACCTTTCTCCTCTCTACTCTATCAGTCTGGTGTAGGGTCCCGACCTAACAAGTCATCTGTCCATTCCATCCGCAGATGCTGCCTGACCCTGAGAGTTCCTCCAGCACTTTGTGCCTTGCTCATGTTCCATAAATAGCTGCCCTTGAAGCCAGAGAGACAGTTGTCAAGAGTAAATTGCATTTCCTATTCCAACAACTGTATTCGATTAGCTTTGGAATCTGATCTTTCTGACTCATTGTGACATTCCTAGAGTTTGCCACGACAGCGCTGACTCTTGCAAATATAGTTTGTTTGATGTAAGAAAAATCCGAATCGAATCCCAATGGATTAATTTTTTTTGCTTTTCTTTAGTTTAGTTTAGAGATACAGCGCAGAAACAGGTCCTTCGGCCCACCAGGTCTGTGCCAACCAGCCATCACCCTGTATACTAGCACTATCCTCCACACTCGGGACAATTTACAAATCTTACAAAGTCAATTAACCTACAAACCTGTACATCTGTGGGGGGTGGGAGGAAACCAGAGCACCCAAAGAAAATCTACGCAGTGACGGGGAGAATGTACAAACTCCATACAGACAGCACCCGTGGTCAGGATTGAACCCAGGTCTCTGTCGCTGACAGGCAGCAACTCAACCGTTGCGCCACCGTTCTACCCATATCCCAAAATAAATTATCTCCATCAAAACTTCCAAATCGTGCTGGATTAAACAAAGTCATTTTTGCTTTCCTTTCTTCTGTTACTCAACTTCAAATAGTAAAACTAGAAGAGTCATTGAAGCAGCTTTAATGTAGCCCATAATGTAGAGCATTTTAACGATGTGTTACTTCAACATGCTTTAAAATAAAATATCAACTGTCATGTTGTTAGCCCTAAGAGCTAAATCTAACTCTTGAAAACATCTAGTGAATTGGTCTCCACTGTCTTCTGTATTTGCAATAGGTATCGTGATATGAGTTTTAAGTATTTTCTATATTCTGAATGCATGAATGTCCATGAAAATATTGGATCTGTCATCAGTTAAACTCCATTAACATATCTGAAGTAGGGTTCCCACCCGTGGGCGGCATGGTGGCGCAGCGGTAGAGTTGCTGTCTTATAGCGCCAGAGATCTGGGCTCGATACTGACTACGTGTGCTGTCTGTACAGAGTTTGCACATTCTCCCCATGACCTGCGTGTGTTTCCTCCCACACTCTAAAGATGTATAGGTTTATAGATTAATTGGCTTCAGTAAAATTGTAAATTGTTCCTGATATGTGTCAGGTAGTGTTAATGTGCAGGGATTACTGGTCGGCGTGGACTTGATGGGCCAAAGGGCCTGTTATCGCGCTGTATCTCTAAAGTATAAAAGTAAAGTCTAAGGGACTTTCTAACTAATGGATCTTGAGTAACTCTTCAAAATAGAGCACAATGCCTTTCATCTTAATGTAACTGAGCTATTTCTCCCCTTCTATAACAAAATTAGATGCCTGTTTGCAAAGTTTTGAGTCATGGCATTTCAGAAAGTGAAAGACTCAGAGGGTGACACTGCATAGAAACAGGCCTTTTGGCCCAGCGAGTCCACACTGACCATTTCAGATTGTCACAATTCATGATATATCGTTCATTTGTATTTCTCTAGGAGATTAAGCCCGGGGATGTGAGGAGCAAGAAGAATATTTGGGAAACCAAATCTGATTCCCCTTCATGCAACAAATTATCAAATGCTGGAAAGGTGAGTAAACTATCTATTGCCTTATTTTGGGAATAGAGTTGAGCGATACAGTGTGGAAATAAGCCCTACAGCCCACCACTTCCATGCCGACCATCCATCCACCATTCATACTAGTTCTGTGTTATCCCACTTTCTCATCCGTTCTCCACATAGTAGGGACAATTTTACAAATTAGCCTACAAACCTGCACGTCTGTGCAATGTGAGATGAAACCAGAGCACCCAGAGGAAACCCTCGCGGTCACAGGGAGAACGTGCAAACTCCACGCAGACAGCACCCGAGGTCTGGATTGAATCCAGTTGCATCTGCATTTAACACACCTTTTACCACAATCGTAGAAACATAGAAAATAGGTGCAGGAGTAGGCCATTTGACCCTTCAAGCCAGCACTGCCAGTCAATATAATCATGGCTGATCATCCAAAATCAGTACCCCGTTCCTGCTTTTTCCCGTATCCCTTGATTCCGTTAGCCGTTAGAGCTAAATCTAAATCTTGAAAACATCCAGTGAATTGGCCTCCACTGCCTTCTGTGGCAGTGAATTCCACCATCCAGAACTAAGCTGGTAAATGTTCATTCCCTCTTTTGTGAAAGGTCCAAAAATGGACCTTAATCACGAGTTGCAACTTCTTTAATTAAGTTACCTCTGAAAATAGATTTATTACGTTTTTTATTCAAACGTACGAGCTAAAAGTTCTGAAATCTCCTTTGAGTGGAACTAACTGATGCAAATACATTTTTGGTGAGAATCCAATGTTTTCTCAATGCCACTCTTGTCTGGGTCTCATGACCAGTAGATTATCATCTGTTAGCTGATGGCAACGGCAAACTCACAAACAAATGGCATCAATGTGGCTGCTCCAAGATCCATAATCAATGTAACACTTCATTGCAAAACTACCATTAACTCACCTCCGCTAAATCATTTCCTACCATTAACAAAACTACCATTAACTCACCTCCGACGTCATTTCCCAAATCACCTCAAATATCTAAGGCTTTCATGGGAATTGTGCAGGGAAGTTATAATTTTA
Source organism: Leucoraja erinaceus (assembly GCF_028641065.1). Taxonomy (NCBI): domain Eukaryota; kingdom Metazoa; phylum Chordata; class Chondrichthyes; order Rajiformes; family Rajidae; genus Leucoraja; species Leucoraja erinaceus. The sequence continues at coordinate 21,087,609 of NC_073394.1, forward strand.
AACATATTATGCTTAGATTGAAATATCCAACATAGAAACAATCCCCCTACAATCCCCTACAAACAAAGTCCCCAACCCCCACCCACCACACCCGCCCTACAATCAGTTTGAAAAGTGTCCTTTCCCAAAACGTCACCTATCCATTTTCTTTAGACATGCTGCCTGACCTGCTGAGCTACTCCAGCGTTTTGTGTCTATCTATAGAAACTGGCCCTTCAGCCCATTGAGTCCACACCAACCATCAATCACCCTTTCACACCAGTTCTATGTTATCCCACTTTCACATTCTCACCCAGAGTTAGGTTTCTTACTGTCACAGATATGGTGATAAGCTTTGTGTTGCAAGCTCTCCAAACAGATCAGATAAATACCATCGACTCATACTCACGTACAAAAGTACTGGGGGCAATTTACTGAGGGCCAATTAACCTACAACGTGCACACGTCTTTGGGGTGTGGGAGGGAACTGGAGCACCCGGAGAAATCCCACATGGTCACAGGGAGAACGTGCAAACTCCGTACAGAGAGTACCCGAGGTCAGGATCGAACCTGGGTTTCTGGCACTGTGAGGCAGTGGCTCTACCAGCTGAGCCACTGTTAGAATCTTCAACACAAAGATGTATTATTGGAGAAAAAAATCATTCTGAGGCTATTGTAATCTCAACAGCGAATGTTTCTGTGTAATTGTCTCTACAATATGTAGAGCAAGAGAAATAATCCTGTTGTTTCCTTTACTTTTAAATCAGCCGGCAAGTGCAAGGTACAAGTTTGTGGTAACTGGTCACGGCAAATATGAGAAGGTCCCCATTGCTGATGAAGAGCCCGGTGCTGATGCCAGTAGTTAATCAGGTGAGTGCAATCACACTTGACTTTAAACTTTAGAGATATAGTGCGGAAACAGGACCTTCGGCCCTCCGAGTCCGTGCCGACCAGCGATCACCCTGCACACTGGCACTTTCCTACAATGTTACCAAAGCCAATTAACCTACAAACCCCGCACGTCTTTGGAGTGTGGGAGGAAGCCGAAGCACCCGGAAGAAACCCACAAGGTGACAGGGAGAACGTGCAAACTCCGTTCAGACAGCACTTGTAGTGAGGATTGAACCCGGACCTCTGGCGCTGTAAGACAGCAACACTGCCGCTGTGCCACCGTATCTTACTGTGCCATTGATGTCAGCAAGGAGGATTTCAGTTACAATGAACTTTAAATGGTGTGAAAATGCTGCCAATGGGGCTGTTCCTAAACCTAATGGGAGTCATACAGCGAGGAAACAGGCCCTTTGGCCCAACTAGGCCTTATTGACCAACGTGTCCCATCCACACTAGTCCCATCTGCCTGCGTTTTCCGATATCCCTCTAAACCGATCCTATCCATGTAGCTGTCCAAATGTGTTTTATCGTTGTGACAGATAAGTGCGGCACAGAGACATGGTTATCCTATTCTTCATGGCTCTCCCTCAGACCTTTCTAGGGATAGAGTGTGGCCTCTACTCCAACGGAAGTTGACAAGTGAAATAACAATTGGGTTTCTATCTCAGTCATTGGAGAGGAGGTTGGTGCAACTGGTGGAGCTGCTGCCTCACTGCATCGGCGATCTGGGTTCGATCCTGACCTCGGGATGCTGTCTGTGTGGAGTTTGCACGTTTGCACTAGCATATACACCAGTATCTGGCCATCGACCGGTCAGACTCTCTGACGCATTTTATGGTTTGAGCGAAACAGAAAAAGTTGCAGTAGTTCAATGGGTCAGGTGGCATCTGTGGAGGGAATGGACAGGTGACATTTCAGGTCTGTTCCCTTCTTTAGACAGACTGTCCACATTTTGGCTTGGACCCTTCTTCATATTTCGCGAGAGGAATAGATCGGGTAGACACAAATGATCTTGCCCAGAGTAGGAGAATCAAGAACCAGAGTACATAGGTTTAAGGTGATGGGGAGGTGGAATTTACAGTCTGACATATGAAATCTCCAAACTTATTAGTTCTTCCAAACCCACTACCTGCTCCCTCGACCCTCTCCCCACTCCCCTGCTGAAGTCCTGCCTCCCCGTTCTCTGTCCCTACCTCATTAATCTCTTCAACTCCTCATTGTCCCAAGGAATTGTCCCCTCTGCTTTCAAAACTGCTGCTGTTACACCAATCTTAAAGAAACCTGGTCTTGATCCCTCCTCTCTCATTAACTATCGCCCAATCTCAAACCTCCCCTTTCTTTCAAAAACCCTGGAGCGTATATTCGCGTCACAACTTCATTCCCACCTCCTCGCGTATAACCTATTCGAACCCCTCCAATCTGGATTTCGCCCCCTTCATAGCACAGAAACTGCTCTCCTCAAAGTCCTCAACGACCTCCTCACCTCTGCTGACACTGATTCCCTCAACATCCTCATCCTCCTCGACCTGAGTGCGGCCTTCCATACCGTGAACCATAACATCCTGCTTACCAGACTCAAAGACCTTGGCATTGAAGGTTCTGCACTCAGCTGGCTCCGTTCCTACCTTTCCAACCGATTCCACTTCATCTCTCTCCATAACCACACCTCTGCTACAGCCACTGTCACTCAAGGCGTTCCCCAAGGCTCTGTTCTCGGTCCCCTCCTCTTCACCATCTACATCCTCCCGTTGGTCATATACTCCATCACTTCAAACTGGACTTCCATTGCTATGCTGATGACACCCAGATGACACCCATATCTATCTCAGCACCAAGTCCTCCCACCACTCTCCCATATCAACTCCTGCCTGTCGGCCATCAAATCTTGGATGCAACTCAACTTCCTTAAATTAAACTGTAACAAAACAGAATTTCTCCTCATTGGCTCCAAATCAACACTTACCAAAATTAACAACCCACTCTCACTATTGACGGCACCACTGTCTCCCCATCTCCTCAGGCCCGCAACCTTGGCGTGATCTTTGACTCAACCCTCTCCCTTGAGCCTCACATCCGCCATGTTGTCAAAACATAATTTTTTCACCTCCGCAACATTGCCAAAATCAGACCCTCTCTCACACCCCCCGTTGCTGAAAGACTCATCCTTGCCTTCATCTCCTCCCGACTGGACTACTGTAACTCTCTTCTCTTTGCATTAATTCCAGCAACCGACTCCAACTGGTCCAGAATGCAGCCGCCCGACTCATTACCCACACCAAATCCTGGCACCACATCACCCCAGTCCTCAAAGAACTTCACTGGCTTCATTTCCCACCGGATCATCTACAAAATCCTGATCCTCACCTACAAAGCCCTCAACCACTTGGCCCCCCCTTATCTCACTGACCTCCTCTCCCCCTACCAACCCTCATGGTCCCTCAGATCCATTTCAGCCGGTCTCCTCTCCATTCTGAAATCCAACCTCTGCACTTTTGGAGACAGAGCCTTCTCCAGGGCAGCTCCCAGGCTGGAACTCCCTCCCACAATTGGTCCAAACTCCTGAGTCCCTCACCATCTTCCAGTCCCGCCTCAAGACCCATCTCTTCACCTCTGCATACCCTTAGTCCCATGTCCCCCTCCCCTTTGCATCTCTGTGTTACTGCTCTATTTTGTTTTGTTCTTGACTCACCATGTAAAGCGACTTTGAGTCCTTGAAAAGCGCTATACAAATAAAATGTATTATTATTATTATTATTATTATTATTATTATTATTATTATTATTATTACTATTATTTGCTTTGTTGGTTATCATGGATTTGTTGTCAGGAGTAGGTTGGGCCAGGTTGGACAACTATTTGTCCTTGGTTAGACCAAAATAGTTTTAATACATCTGCTGTATTCACCTGGACATAAGGAACTTATTTAAGAAAAAGACACAGAGTGCTGGAGTACTCAGCCAGCATAGAACGTTCATCTCCGGAGAACGTGGATGGGTGGCATAGTGGTAGAGTTGGTGCCAGAGACCCGGTTTCGATCTTGACTACAGCTGCTGTCTGTATGGAGTTTGTACGCTCTCCCCGTAACTATGCAAATTTTCTCCAGGTACTCCAGCTTCAGCCTTGGACTGAAGAATTTTGAGGTGTTCTTGAGTATCATCATGTTGCAATTGAGACACGCAAGGAATTGCAGATGCTGGAGTATTATGTAAAAGTCAAAGTGCTGGAGGAGCTCGGCGGATCAGGCAGCACCTGTGGAGGATACGGATAGGTGGGAAAAGAGTCTGCACCTAAAACGCCTCTGTCCATTTCCCTCCACAGGTGCTGACTGACCTGCTGAGTTCCTCCAGCAATGTTGCATTTGGCACCAGAAAGCCGATACCAGTTTAGGAGTCTGATGAAGGGCCTGCGTCACCGTGCTGCCTTATTTACAATAGGTTTTGTAGTCCAACATCATTGTTGCACAGCCAACAGTCCGGGGCAGCACAGTGGCGCAAATGGTAGAGTTGCTGCCTTCCAGCGCCAGAGACCCGGGTTCCATGCTGACCTCGGGTGCTGTCTGTACGGAGTTTGTCCATACCCTCTGTGACCGCGTGGGATTTCTCCAGGTGCTCTGGTTTCCTACCACACTCCAAAGACATACAGGTTTGTAGGTTATTTGGTTTTGTGGGCCGGATGGCTTGTTTCCACGCTGTATCTCTAAAGTCTGTATCTCTAAAGTCTGTATCTCTAAAGTCTGCATCTCTAAAGCCTGTGTCTCTACAATCTAACGTCTAAAGCCATCAGTTCCTTCATATGAAATGTTTCCCAGTTTAGAGGTTGTTGATTCTCTAGTCATTATCTGGCTGGTCTGCCCGCTAGATTAGGGATATACAATTACTGATGGAAACTGTCAGAATTAAGAGCCGCTGTCGATCGGACCCAACTGCCTTTTGTTTGTCAAGTTATTCAAAAGAAATGTGTGTTGTGGCTTTAGAGTGATTCATGAGCGGAATGCATGCACAGATCCGGCAGTTCAACAGTCGATAATGCAACAGAGGAATTAGCAAAGACGACATGCCTGGGATACGCAAGTTATGTGGAATTCAGCCCTATGTATAGATTCGTGCATCTGGGGCATATTTCATCCTCACTTATTTATAGGACTGTGCTGGTCAAAGCAACATTTTAAAGCAGTCTGCTCTTTTTACACTGCCACTATCCTTCTGGATTCATTGTTTAAAAAACCCAATACTGATTTCCAACTTGGTAATGTCATTTTCTTAATAATAAAGCAGGAATAAAAGATAATCAGAGAACTGCTGACAAAATGTGTAGGAAAGAAATGCAGATGCTTGTTTAAATCGAAGGTAGACACGAAATGCTGGAGTAACTCAGTGGGACAGGCAGCATCTCTGGAGAGAAGGAATGGGTGATGTTTTGGCTCGGGACTCTCAGTCTGAAAAAGGGTCTCGACCCGAAACATCACCCATTCCTTCTCTCCAGAGTTGCCGTCTGTCCCGCTGAGTTAATCCTGCATTTTGTGCCGACCAAAGAACTGCAGATGCCGGTTTACAAACAAAAGGCACAATGTAATGGAGTAACTCCGCATCTCTGGAGAACATGGATTGGTGACGTTTTGGGTCAGGATCCTTCTTCAAGCTGATGTTGGGGTGGGGGGATGTGATTGGAGAAAGCTGAAAGAGAAGAGAGGCAGGACAACGCATGTAGGGAAAGAATGGAGTGTCAAAGTGGATTCACAGAGCAGACACAAAGAACTGCAGATGCTGGTGTACAAAAAATAGATGGACAGTGCTGGAGTAACTCAACAGGTCAGACTGAATCTCTGGAGGACATCTCTGAAGAAGATCACGTATCCATGTTCTCCAGGGTTGCTACCTAACACGCTGAGTTACTCCAGCATTTTTGTCCTTGATACATAGTCATACAGCCCTTCAGCCCAGCTTGTTCATGCCGGCCAAGTTACCCCATCTACATTGGTCCCACCTGCCTTTGTTTAGCCCATGTCCCTCTAAATCTTTCCTATCCATGCACCTGTCCAAATGTCTTTTCAATGATTTGTTTGTGTTATGGATCCATTTCAGCATTCCAATGGTCTTCCATGTAATTGGGGACAACCAAGTAATATATGTTTCTACGTTTTTTGTTTCTGCCCCCAGTTGACTCTCCTCTTGCATATTTGAGTAATTTCCAGGTCTTATTGCTTGAAATTATACGTGGAAGGACTCACTGCCACAGACAATATTTTGAGCCAACACTACCTGAGGGATCCAGTTGAATTCTCAATCCATTCTGGTGCAATCAATAGAGTGAATGTGAGAATCAAGAACCAGTGGACATCGGGGGTTTAAGATGAGATGGGAAAAGATTTAATCGGGACCCGAGTGCCAACTTTTACACTCAGAGGGTGGTGGGTATATGGAACGAGCTGCCAGAGGAAGTAGTTGAGGCAGGTACTATAACAACATGTGGGCAAATGGGACTAGCTTAGATGGGGCATATTGGTCAGCATGGACAAGTTGGACAGAAAGGTCTGTTTCCATGCTAAATGACTATGACTCAATGTTAGACTTTCGAGAGACAGCGTGGAAACAGGCCTTCAGCGCACTGAGTCCATGCCGACCAGCGATCACCCCATACACTAGCATTGTCCTACATACTAGGGTCAATTTTTACTGAAGCCAATTAACCTACAAACTTGCACTTCTTTGGGATGTGGGAGGGAACTGGAGCACATGGAGAAAACTTATGCGCTTACTGGGAGATTGTGCAAACTCCATACAGACAGCACCCATCATCAGGATTGAACCCAGGTCTCTGGCACTCTAAGGCAGCAACTCTATCGCTGTGCCACCAAGGGGCATCTTGTTAGCATGGACAAGTTTGGGCCGAGAGGCCTGTTTCAGTGTTGCTTGACACTGATTATCTGTTGCTGTTTCTTTGCATTTGAAATATAATTTAAACATACTAGATGTGTTACTGAACAACAAGGGATTAATTACTAATAACGGGGTAACATCTGTTGAGTGATGATGAAAGAACAGGAAGTACCTGTTCCCAATTTCCTCAGAACTTCCTGTTTTACTTCGAAAGCTGTTTTGATGATAAACTTGCATTGAAACCAGCGAATTACAGAATTGAAACCCTAATACAAGTTATAGAAGTAAGCTTCATCATTAACATGATTTATGTTGTCAAGTATCCATCATATTTATATTTTGTTTTCATGCTGTCCATGATCAGACCAACTTCCATGAATATTCTCCAGTAAATGAAAAAGCAACTGGCAGCCAAATTAAAGTGCGGTTTTATTTTTGTACTCTATGTTGGGCTGTCAACCAATATTTCAGACCTCAAATGGATATCCTCAAGCTGCTTCTTTTAAAAATAAATCCCCAAATTGCTGCACGCAAGCGTGATTATTCGAGGCACCCCAATGCAATTTATTTTTCGTTTGAGCAGTGGAGTAACAGTTCCAAGAATGATGACACACCACCAGCTCTTGGTTTAACTCCATCCGCTGCTTCTGGCAACAGTTCCCCTGCCGCGCCCTGCATTCTACACTCCCTCCGCCATGTGCTGGCACCAGCAGGCTCTCGCTCTGTCTCTCCCACATCTCCCTCCAGGCCTCACTCACCCAGACCTGCAGTGGACCCCAGCTTTACTTCATTCTACAAGATCCGTGAGGCTGAAGAAGGGTCCCGACTCGAAACGTCACCTGTCCATGGTCTCCGGTGATGCTGCATGACCAGCTGAGTTGTTCCAGCACTTTGTGTCTTTCTGTGATAAACCAACATCTGCAGCTCTTTTTTTTTTACATTAGTGGCTTCTATCCACACAGTCCCTCATCTCTCACGGTCCTATCAGAACTAATTGGAAAACTTGTGAGCAAAATTTGGGGACAAAATAGGAACTGCTGTTTACATATAGAATAGTCGGCAAATGAACGATAAAATATATTTTTGTCATTGGATTGAACACCCTTAATAGATATAAATGCTACCATCTCAGTTCTGGTGGAAATGTTCTTCACACTTGATCTGTTGTAAATATCCATCCACTTGTGAATTCCTTCAGTTTTTAACTTTGAATCTCATCTGGCAAGTTCAGGCACTGTGGAAGTTATTTTATCTTCTGCAGATGATTTGAAAAATGATTGATATTTCATTATTCCTCCATTATGCAGTTCTCATTTCATTTATTGGCAAGGACTCTCTGGTAAAGGAAATAGGGTGAAGTATTTAAAGAACTGTTGATCCAACATTCCTTTAGTTAAAGTTTATAGTTTTAGTTGAATTTAATATTGTCCTGTGTTCAGTGAAAAGATGTTCTGTTTCATGTTATCCAGTCAGCTAAAAGACTATACAGGTGCACAACCTTTTATCCGAAAGCCGCCTTGGGACCAGACACTTCTCGAATTTCCGAATTTTTCGGATTTCGGAACGGAAGGTTTTTAGCGTAGATTTTAACGGGTGGCTCAGTGGTAGAGTGCTCGGCTCGTGGCGGCAAGGTCGCGAGTTTGCGCCTCGATCCCGGCAGTTACTCGGTGAGGGAGGTAGCGCGGGCGGCTGGGAAAGTCTGGAGCGGCTGCCTCCTCCCCGGAGACCGGGGCACTCGTAGCCCTCAGTAGGCCGCGCGCCGGCCTGGAGCAAATCGCAGGCTGACGACCTGGCGAAAGCCCGCGTCCCTGGGCTGACTCCGCGGCCCCAAATCCAGCTGCTGGGAGGCCTGCGCCCGCGCGTGCAGCGCTCCGCGATGCCTTGGAGTTCGGCGGCGGCGCAGCGCTGGGCTCTACCATCCTGGAGCGGTTCAATGCCTTCCAGGGGTAAGGCATTGCCCGCCTCCCTGGCGGTATCCCGAGCCGCTGCAGCCGTTAGCGCTTGGCGACGCCGCAGACTGGTCCAACATCGAGGAGCAGGGCCTCGACGCGTCGCTAGCTTCGAAGCGCCGCGAGCACACGTAGGTTGGCGGCCACAGCATTGGAGGTTTCGCCGGGCAAACCAACCGCCGCTCCATTTTCAATGGTAGGCCGCGAGGACGGGCTGAAGAAGCAGCTTTGAGGGATGTCTTGCCTCTCCAACCAGGTAGGGACTAAGAATTAAGTTTCTGTTTCTACTCCCCCACCCTCTCCCCCCCCCCGCTCCAGTTTCCCAGGCCGCGAGGACTGTGGGTTGAAGTAGCTAACGTGGACGCGAGTACCTGGGTTGACCCGGTGGGTTGTTTCCGTCAAGCTTTTGGCGCCAAACGCGAACTTTGGTGTGCAGGCGACATCCTGGAAAAAATGTCCGGTTTTCGGAGCTTTTCGGTTTCCGGAATTTCGGATAAAAGGTTGTGTACCTGTACATGATTACAATCAAGCTGTCCACAGTGTACAGATGCAAGATTAAAGGGTATAACATTTAGTGTAAAATAAAGCCCAGTGAGGTCCGATTAAAGATAGTTGAAGGTCTCCGATGAGGTTGGAAGGTCAGGAACACTCCCTAGTTGGCGGGAGGATGGTCCAGTTGCCTGATGACAGCTGAGAAAATCTGTCCCTGAATCAGGAGGTATGTGTTTTCAAACTTTTGTACCTCTTGCCTGATGGGAGAGGGGAGAAGAGGGAATAACTGGGGTGAGACTATTCCTTGATTATGCTGGTGGCCTTGCCGAGGCAGCATTAAGTGTAGATGGAGTTAATGGAAGGGAGGTTGGTTTGTGTGATGGTCTGGGCTGCGTTCACAACTCTCTGCAATTTCTTGCGGCCTTGGATGGAGCTGCTTCCAAACCATGTTGTGATGCATCCTGATAAAATGCTTTCTACAGCGCATCATTCTGCACATTATATTGCATTTTATAAACATGAAATAATGCTGCATAAAGAAAAGTAATTTTGGGTTGTGAGAGTTTCTGCCTACTGTTGAGACGAACAGCTTCAATTATGCAAGGTGAGCTGCTTGCTGCATCAAACTTCTCTCCAAAATGTCCCACCAGGTCACTGCACCATCAGGGAATCCAAATGCCTTATTCCTCCTCTATCTGGATACATTCAATGTGTTTTTTGTAGCTACCTTGTGGTAGTAGTGTTCATATGCACAACAGTACATATGGGCTGAGATAAGGTCGTGTGTAAGGACTTGTAATATGGTCAGAGTCATACACCGTGGAAACAGGCCCTTCGGCCCAACTTGCCCACGCTGACCAACATGTCCCATCTACATTAGTCTCACCTGCTCGTGTTTGGCTCATATCCCTCTAAACCTATCCTATCCACGTACTTGACAAGATGTTTTTTTAAACATTGTGATAGTACAGGCCTCAACTACCTCCTCTGGCAGCTCATTCCATATACCTACCACCTGTAAGAAAGTAGCCCATCAGGTTCCAATTAAATCTTTCCCCCCTCACCTTAAACTTATGTCCTCTAGTTTTTGATTCCAAATACTCTGGGTAAAAGACTCTGTGTATTCACCCAATATATGATCTTATACACCTCTACAAGATCACCCTTCAACCTCCTGCATTCCAAGGAATAAACTCCTAGCCTGCCCAACCTTTCCCGATAGCTCAGTCCCTCGAGCATCCCAAAGATGTATAGGTTTGTAGGTGAAATGTCCTCTGTAAATTGCTCCTAGTGAGCAGGGAGTGGATGCTGAAGTGGGATAACGTAGATCTAATGTGAATTAGTGATCGATGGTTGGCGTGGACTCGGTGTGCCATGTCTTTCAATCAATCGACCGATCATTCGATCAGCCATTCAATCGATCAATCATTCGATCAACTAATCAATCAAAAATGGACCCGCACACCAATGGAAGCATTGATGCTTTGAGATCTGAATAATTATTGGAGCAAATTAAACATAATTCACAAGAATGGAATATGATTAAAATGTATTTTTATTACATTTGGTAACATGTTGTAAGTATAAGAATTTAATTTAAAAAAAAACCTAATCCATAAGGGCAGCGTTGATGTTCCTCTAATTCCCTTGTGTTGCCAGATCAATAGGTCTGGTTTCCGTGGACTATTTTGGATTGCTAGTTTGTATGCTCAGGCTGCTGCTTTTGTTGGCCAGCCTTTTGCAGTACGGTTGAAGTCCTTGAGTTCTTCGTTCGTCGATCGCTTTGCGATGCAGCACCCCGACTCCATCAACCGTGCTACTGACTCCTTAGATGCTTGTTAGGCTAGCTGATTCCTTCAGGTTGCATCGACGGGAAAATGCCATCTTCTGTCTGGTTTAGACTCTGCTCCTGAGCTCCTGACTCCGGCGCTTCGGATTCCGGCACAGGGAATTTCGGGGGCTCATCTTCCACCACCATATGCTTCTTGAGACGGCTCCAACCACTCATCTTGCTCCTTGGAGCTTTCACTCTATCGATGGTTTTCAGCGGAGCTGCTGCCATCACAACTGACTGACCTTGGTTAGCTGCCTTGGCCACAGAGTTTGATGGCCTGGGTTCAGATTCTATTTTGCTTTTCGCCACGGTGAACATCTCTCTATGATGGACTTCTACATTGACACTCACAGAGTCATCTGTCAGAGCATTCTTTTGCATGGCTGACATATCGGACGCCTTGTCCATGTGACTGCCATGAGGCACCCCATGGGTAAAAGTCTTTTCCCTTGGGATTTCAAAGGTTGGAGTCTTCACTCTTGGAGGTTCATAGGTTGGAGTCTTTACCCATGGGAGTTCATAGGTTGGAGTCCTTGCCCTCGAAGGGTCGTAGGTTGGAGTTTTCACCCGTGGAGGTTCATTGGTTGGAGTCTTTACCCTCAGGGGTTCAAAGGTTGGAGTCTTTACCCTCGGGAGGTCATAGGTCGGAGTTTTCACCCTTGGAGGCTCATAGGTTGGAGTCCTTGCCCTCAGAGGTTCTTCGGTTGGTGTCTTCACCCTCGGAGGGTCGTAGGTCGGAGTCCTCACCCTCGGAAGGTCATAGGTCGGGGTCCTTGCCCCCCAATGTTCATAGGTTGGGGTCTTCACCCTCGGAGGGTCGTAGGTCGGAGTCTTCACTCTCAGAGGTTCATAGGTCGGAGTCTTCACCCTCGGAAGGTCATAGGTCGGGGTCCTTGCCCCCCGATGTTCATAGGTTGGGGTCTTCACCCTCGGAGGGTCGAAGGTCGGAGTCTTCACTCTCAGAGGGAGGGTCTTCACTCTCAGAGGGTCATAGGTCGGAGTCTTCACCCTCGGAAGGTCATAGATTGGAGTCTTCACCCTCAGAGGTTCGTAGGTGGGTGTCTTCACCCTGGGAGGGTCATAGGTTGGAGTCCTTGTTCCCCGATGTTCATAGGTTGGAGTCTTCACCCTGGGAGGGTCGTACGTGGGAGCCTTCACCCTGGGAGGGTCGTAGGTTGCTCTGTTACTCTGGAACACACCCATCATGGCAACGTCAGGGCCATTGGAGAGGTAGGGTTGAGCAAGGTGAGCACCAGGAGCAAGGCCAAGGGGTTGCCCGGTGAAAATGTTTGTGGCGGGAATCTCCGTGCCCGGCTGGGTGTAACAACTTGGGGAAAATCGCGGCGGCATTCCAAGCATGGGCGATTGGCGTGCGCTGCTGCTCGGTTGAACACTTGAAAGAAAGAGGGTCTTTACCGGAACCACAGGATGGAGTGGTGGACCAGAGACATGGGTCAGGCCTCCACCCGCTACCAGTGAGCCACTTGTCTGTGTTTTGGTGAGAATCTCGATTTTGCCCTTGTAAAAGGTCTTGCGAATGGGATACAGGCTTACGCCGTGCGTCGGGGCTGCAGGTGTTGGGTATTGTCTGAGAGACGGCAAAGGGGATGGGAGGGAGCGCATCCTCCGCTCACTGTGCTCCGGAACGGGACTTCCCTCGCTCACGGGCGACAGGGAAGCCCGGAAGGGTTTGGACAGGTAAGTGTGGGATTTATCTGCCCCATCCTCCGGTGATGAGAAGACTTCTGCACTTTGACGCTTGGCAATCCGCTTCAGGATCTTCTGCAGCCTGACGTTGGCTTTGTCGGGCTTCGGTGCCGGGGGTGGAGGTGGCGGCACCGTGCGTGGCGACACGCAGTGTTTCATGGTCAGTAACATTTTAATTCCCTGCAACAAAACAAAAGACAATTTTATTTAGCCACGTAGGTATCACACACCGCCAACTCGGGTTTGATTCCCAGAAGAAGAATCTTGATCAGGAAGGAGCTGCAGATGCGGGTTTACACCAAGGATATACACACAATGCTGGAGGAACACAGCGGGTCAGGCAGCATCAGTGGAGAATGGGAGAAAAGGAATAGGTGACATTTCTGGTCACAATTCTTCTCAAGCTGAGGGTCTTGACCTGAAACATCACCTAGTCCTTTTCTCCAGATATGCTGCCTGACCCGCTGAGTTACTCCAGCGTTTTTTGTCTTATCTCTGGTTTTATTTGATGTGTTTGGATAGCATGCAAAGCAAAGCTTATCACTGTACCTCGGTACACGTGACAACAATAAACCTAAACATGCTTGCAATGTGCAAGGCGGTTGATGGTTCCTGAGCCACTCTTTCTGCCTGACGACCGCCTGTAGATTTAAGTTGGGCCACATGCAGTGTGTGTAAGGTGAGATGTCAGCAGGCAAGATCATTACTTCTATCCTTGTCCCAGCCTCTCATAATTTACAGGGCTAGTCCTGGGCATTAAGCGGAGTCAGCCATTCCTGGTCCCTCCTCACTTCTCTCCAGAGTTCAACCAACATAAGATAGCTACACACCGCTCCCCAGAATAAGACCAGGCTAATGTGCAAGTCAGCAACAAGTAATGCCATTAACTTATAGGTAGAAACTGCAACAGCTTACTGTTTATGGGAAGAGGGAAGTGTTTCCTAATGAGAATTCTTCCCGCATGTTTGTGTGTTACCTTTTGCAGGAGATTGACCCTATTTGGGAGAGAAAATCTCTCTCTCTCACTCTGCTGAAAGAATGATTTTCATGAGGGGGATAGACAGGTCAAATGCACAGAGTTTAGTTTAGTTTTGAGATACATCCCAGAAACAGCTTTTCACTGTACCTCAATGCTTGTGACAATAAGCTAAACTAAGCTAAACTAAATTAAAACCTTGTCTACTGTCTGTTAAGGCAGAGATAGACCGTTTCTTGATTATTATGGGTGTCAGGGTTATGGGGAAAATGGGGTTGAGGGGAAGAGATAGATTAGCCATGATTGAATGGCAGAGTAGACTTGATGAGCCGAATAGCCTTATTGTGCTCCTAACACTTATGAATTTATGAACACACCAGGGCAATGATTGTTGTTTATTGGAAGCCAGAGTTCTGGAACGCAGTATTTTATGGGGCACAGTATTTTATTTTGTATGTGGAATATCCTGTTTAGAGGTGTTGAGTTTTTGTCTCCTAACGAAAATACTATTTGAGTGCTCATCACAAGCACTCAAAAATAAATGGAACCCAATCATAATGTACAATTTACAATAATATTCCTTTCTTTCTTTCTCAGCTGCTGTTGAAAATTGTGATGAGAATATTGAAGAACTGGAGCCAAGAAATGGACCAAGAGCTTTTGAGCGTATCAATTTTATATATTAATTTGTTTACTTATACACATGTTATTGTCACTTATATCATCATTGTTATGTCTTTCACCACTGATTCTGCTGTAGCTTACACGACAAATGTACCTGGAGAATAGAAACCATTCACCGAACTAGACAATCCATATTTTCCATTAAATTCAGCTTTTACAATTAATTCTACTCTCAAGGAAAAATAAAAATATGGAGTGTTAAATGCATAACCAACCTTCCCAACTCGTGCTTAATAAATACCAACTTATCATTCCGATATCTCTCAACTGCAAGTGGAGCTGTAGGGAGTGCAGCAGTCTAATAACTCTGGTGACCTGGGTTCAATTGTGACCTCCGCTTCAATCTGTGTAGACTGAGATCGCTCTCCCTGTGGCCAACTGGTCCTCCTTCAATAAATATAGAACATAGAACAGTGCAGCACAGGAACAGGCCCTTCGGCTCACAATGTCTGTACTGAACAAGATGCCAAGACCAACTTTTATCTGCCTGCAAATAATCCATATCCCTCCATACTCTGTATATCCATGTGCCTATCCAAAAGTCTCTTAAATCATATCTGCCTCCACCACTACCCTCGGCAGGGAGTTCCAGGTACTCATCACCCTCAGTGTAACAACAACTTGCCCTGCACATCTCCTTTTAACTTTGTCCCTTTCATCTTAGTTATGCCCTCAAGTGTTTCATGTTTCCATCCTGGGAAACGGGTTCTGACTGTCTACCCTATCAATGTCTCTCATAATTGTTTATACTTCTATCAGGTATCCCTGTAACCTCCAGTGTTCCAGGGAAAACAATCCAAGTCTGTCCAACCTCTCCCTGTGGCTGACACACACTGATCAAGGCATCATTTAAGTCAACCACCTCTGCACCTTATCCAAAGCAATTACTCTGAATGTAGATGGGTGGTTGGAGAATTGCGATGTTACTGGGAATGTGTGAGAGAATGGCTTACAAAGATATATGAGGAATTGGGCACAAAGTGCTGGAGTAATTCAGCAGGTCATCTCTGGAGGACATGGATAGGTGATGTTTCGGGTCGGGATCTTTCTTCAGTGGAATAGGATTGATGATTGCTCGGAGTAGGATAGACTCAATGGGCTGAATGGCCTCCTTCCATAAGGAAATGTGGATAATAAATAAATCTAAGTGATATGTCAAAGATACAATGAACTTGTTTTAAGAAACATTTAGTCAGTTACATGGATAGGATAGGTTTTGGGGGAAAGGGGCCAAAAGCAGGCTGGTGGAACTAGTGTAGTTGGGACATGTTGGTCGGCACAGGCAGGTTAGGCCGAAGAGCCTGTCTCCACGCTGTATGGCTCTCTGACTAAATGCAGGAGCTGCCATCTTGAGTGAAAAAAAAAGTGCTGGAGGAACTCAGCGGGTCAGGCAGCATCTGTGGAGGGAAATGAACAGATAATGTTTCGGCTCGGAACCCTTCTTGGTGCCTTCCTCCAGCGGTTTATTTTTCACAGCTCTCCGGTGCGGTTTGGGTGACATTGCGAGGACTATCAATGGGAGCAGAGAGTTGTGAACAGGTGTTGATGAAATGAACCAATCTGACTAATAAGGTTCTCTGGGGAAGTGTGAGGTAATCCTCTTTAGACATGAAGCGTGGACAGAGTACTTCTCAAAAAGGAATTTGAGTCTTGCAGTTCCCATCTTGGAATTCCTGCCGTGGAATTTTGAAGGAATAGCAATATTTAGTGATTCAAGTCATAATATTCTAGGATTTAGGGTGGCACGGTGGCGCAGCGGTAGAGATGCTACCTTACAGCGCCAGAGACCCGCGTTCGATCCTGTCTACGGGTGCTGTCAGTACGAAGTTTATACGTTCTCCCTGTGACTGCGTGGGTTTTCTCCGGGTGCTCCAGTTTCTTCCCACATCCCAAAGACATGCAGGTCTATAGATTAATTGGCCCTCTGTAAATTACACCTAGTGTGTAGACCTGAGCTCGCGGGGCTGTCTGTGTGGAGTTTGCACGTTCTCCCTGTGACCACATGGGTTTCATCCAGGGGCTCCGGTCTCCTCCCACATCCCAAAGATGTTGAGCTTTGTAGGTTAATTGGCCGTGTATGGGGAGTGGAAGAGAAAGTGGAATGAGTGTGAACGGGTGATCTATGGTGGGCAAGGACTTGGTGGGCTGAAGGGTGTATTTCCATGCTATATGTTTCAATCAAAGCTACACGCAATAGCTCCGTTGTCTCCCTGCTCCACATAAATTTCTGCTCCTATCCATTATTCATCCATCATGAGATATATCATATGAAGGTAACATGCAACACCGATGTATTCAGTAAGAGGAGGAAAGAGAAACCTAGTCAGAGAAACCTAGCTTTGATAAACATACATCGGAGGCTTTGCTTTAACACTTAATTGCAATACAGTATTCTCTTTAAATGTGAAATTGAGCTTGTTTTGTATACTACTGTCAAGCACAAAAAGGAAGGTGTCTGTTCAAAAAGGAAATTGGATTTATTGCAGCTATTGACGGTTTTATTAAATGTAATGTTTTGCGTAATAAGATGTTGTCCTGTTTTTCTCATTTACGATAAATCTATCGCACTCTGCACAGAATGGAACTTTACACACAGTCCTTGTACAAATGTTAATTACGTTCCCCACAGTAACTGACAATTAGCGTGCAGGGAGTCAGAGAAATTAATGTTATGGGGCGGTCAGCCTCTAGACTGAAAACTTTCTCAAAAATGTTCAAAAGCAACCAGACTAACAGTGGAGATATAAAGAACTGCCAAGGATGGAATCCTGTATAGAACACGGCACTTCACAGAATCAGAGACCTGGGTTCTGTCTGCATGGAGTTTGCACTTTCTCCCTGTGACCACATCAGTTTCCTCTGGGTGCCCCAGTTTCCTCCCACATCCCAAAGACGTGCGGGTTTTTAATGCTAATTGGCCCTCTGTAAATGGCCCTTAGTGTGTGGAGTGGATGAGAAAGTGGGATAACATGGAACTAGTGTGAACGGGTGATCGATGGCCTGCATGGACTCGGTCGGCCAAAGAGCCTGAATCCATGCTATATCTTTAAACTCAACTAAACTAAAAGTCACATGGCAGACACAAGGAACTGCTGATACTGGATTACAAAAAAACCCACAATGTGCCAGAGTAACTTTGAGAAAGTGGTATAACATGAAACTAGTGTGAACAGGTGATTGGGGTGGACTTGGTGGTCTGAAGGGCCTGTTTCCATGCTGTATCTCTAAACTAAACGGAACTCAACTGAACAAAACTAAACTAAACATAGAACACGTGAGCGATGGTCAGTGTGGGCTCGGTGAGTCCGTTTCCATGCTGTATCTCCGAACTAAACATGTACTAAACTTCTTGAGTCTGAAGAAGGGTCTCGACTAGAAATGTCACCAATTTCTTATCTCCATAGTTGCTGCCTCACCTGCTGATTTACTCCAGTATTTTGTGTCTACCTTCGATTTAACCAGCATCTGCAGTTCTTTCTTAAACGTTAGATTAATTGGCCCTCTGTAATATTGCCCCTGGTGTGTAGGGAGTAGATGCTGAACGGAGATAACAAAGAACTGGTGTGAACGTTTGGTCGATGGTCGGCATGGACTCTAATGGTCAAAGGAACCTGTTTCTATGCAATATCTTTAAATCAATTCAATCTATGCCTAGAATCCTAACCGGAATCAATGCTTGTCTTAGAACAAAGAAACATATTTCCTGATTTACTGATGTAATCTCGTTAAAGATAGGCACCAACATTTGACAGCACATGGGACGGAGGCAGTGGCATTATCTGTCAATCAGTAACCACTGCTGTTGAAAGTCCACACTACTGTTATATGATAGTCCACCAAGTTTCCTCTAGAACATTGGCAGAAGACAGAGAAATCATATCCAATGTGATTTACTTTTTCAATTGACTTAAACATTTGAGGTTGAGGGATCATTGTTACTGGAGATGGTGGGATTTAGCTTTATCCTCAACTGTCTGTGTAGAATTCAGGTGTCTATAGAACAGTGCAGCACAGGAACAGGCCCTTTGGTCCACAATGTCTGTGCCGAACATGATACCAAGACCAACTGAGTCAGTGGCTACACAGTGGCACAGTGGTAGTTGCTCCCACACAGCGTCAAAGACCCAGGTTCTATCCTGAATAAGGGTGCTGTCTGTTCTGAGTTTGTACCTTTTCCCTGTGACCGCACGTGTTTTCTCCTCCCGCACTCCAAAGACGATCAGGTTTGTAGGTTAATTGGCTTCAGTAAAAATTGTAAATTGTCCCTAGTGTGGAGGATAGTGTTTCGGCGTACATGGATCACTGGTCGGCATGGACTTGATGGGCTGAGGAGCCTGTTTCCACGCTGTACCTCTAAACGAAACTAAACTAAACCAACTCTTATCTACCTGAACATACTGTAATCCACATCCCTCCATTCCCTGCATATCCATGTGCCTATCCATAAAACCTCTTAAATGCCTCAATTGTATCTGCTTCCGCCACCACCTTAGGCAATGCGTTTTCAGCACCCACTGCTCACTGTGCATAAAATACCTGCCCCGCACATCTCCTTTAAACTTTACCCATCCAGTGCAAAACACAGCATAGAAATAGAATTGGATCGAAGCCCGTCTGTTCTTTAGGATTTTGTGCAAATGGAACAAATATCAATCTAAATAATAAGCTGGTAAGTAATGATTCTAACTTTAAGGCACTAATTTGGAAAGAGTGCAGAAGAGATTCACCAGGATGTTACCTGCACTTGCGGACTTGAGTTGTAGGGAGCATTTGGATAGGCTGGGACTTTTTTCTCTGGCGTGTAGGAGGCTAAGGGGTGACCTTACTGAGGTGTACAAGATCTTCAGGGGAATGGATAAAGAGGCATGGATAATCACAGTCTTTTTCCCAGGGTCAGTGATTCTAAAACTGAAGGGCTAAACATTGAGGGCAATTTGTATGCTGTGTTAATAAAAGGCCATGAATTATATATCTTAGTTTAGTTTAGTTCTGTTTATTGTCACGTGTACCGAGGTACCGTGAAAAGCTTTTGTTGCGTGCTAACTGGTCAGCAGAAAGACAATACATGATTACAATCAATCCATTTACAGTGTATAGATACATGCAGTTGCGGACTGGGTCTAAAAATATTGGTTGCCAGGAGACAAAGGGGGCCACTTCATCAGGGGCCCACTTGATATAGGGGGCCCACTTCATCAGGGGCCCACTTGCCATCAGGCAAGCTAATACCCTGGCCAATCCACCACTGGATACATGATAAGGGTAAAACGTTTAGTGCAAGGTAAAGCCAGCAAAGTCCGATCAAGGATAGTCCGAGAGTCATCAAAGAGGAAGACATTAGTTCAGCACTGCTCGCTGGTTGTGGTGGGATGGTTCAGTTCAGTTCAGTCATATTTAACAATTGATACTCTATTGACCATTTTATCAGGCTGAAGTTAATTGCAGTAACACAACACTGTGCTTTGCTTTTACCTCTTTGAAAATTAATTGCTGCCATGTTAAGAAATACTTACAAGTTTTCTGCCTTTCCAAAGATAGCCAGGCATATTTTTGCTTACCATTTGATTAGATTATGTATAAATGTTATGGAGATGAACTCTCATTTGCTGCTTCTGAACACATTGGACGTCTCCATCATTCAGTGGGATGCACGATGCACCAAATCATACCTAAAAGATAAAGATAAAATTAATTTATGGATAATTCTCAGGCAGACCATGAAACTACCTCAAAGATAAAGAATGTTTGCCGCAAGCTTAATAGGGCATTGATTAAAAAAAACTGCAGATGCTGGAAATCTGGAACTAAGTGAAAATCAATCAGCAGGCCAGGCAGCATCTGTGGTGAGGGAAACAGAGATAATGTTACAGGTTGAAGATCCATGAATTGGGAAGTAGAAGATGTACATTGTTGGCATTGAGTTTGACTAACCAATGCAAAGAATAAAGTGCGAGTTAACTGCAGAATTGAGTTGGGACATCAAGCTTAATGCTAGAGCTTAAAAAATATTGTAACTTTAGATTTGGATGGCACAGTGGTGCAGTGGCAGAGTTTCTGCCTTACAGCACCAGAGACCCGGGTTCCATCCTGACTATGGATGCAGTCTGTTCGGAGTTAACATGGGTTCCCTGTGACCACGTGGATTTCCTCCGGGTGCTCCGGTTTCTTCCCACATCCTAAATACATGCGGGTTTGTAGGTTAATTGGCTTTTGAAAACGTCCCCAAGTGTGTAGTAGGATAACGAGTGTGAACAGGTGAGCAGTGGGTGACGTGGACTCGGTGGGCCGATGAGGCCTGTTTCCATGCTGTATCTAAACTAAACATAACAAACAGAACATAAAATTGTGTTGTGAAAGCAATTCTCATTGACAACTTGGCAAATGAGGCAGGTCTGAGCTAGAAAAGTTGGTTGTATTGGTCTGCTTCTGAATGCCATTCTGCCAGAAGTTCATCTCAAAGACCAAAGACATCAAAGTTGAAATCTTCCTCCTGTGGGGAAAATCATGTACTATTTCCCCAGATTCATGGACAGTCTTCGACTAAATAGTGTGTAAGAAGGAACTGTGTGTAAGAAGGAATAGCGTGTAAGAAGGAACTGCAGATGCTGATTTAAACCGAAGAAAGACACAAAAAGCTGGCGTAACTCAGCGGGACAGATAGTATCTCTGGAGAAAAGGAATTGGTGACGTTTTGGGTCGAGACCCTTCTTCAGAGGTTTCCACCCAAAACGCCACCCGTTCCTTCTCTCCAGAGATGCTGCCTGTCCCGCTGAGTTACGCCAGCTTTTTGTGTCTTTCTTCGATTGAATAGATTCAGCATTTAAGAAGCCTCTGGATTAGCACTTCAGTCACGGACGTTTAGAAGACTGTGAGCAAATGCTGACAGATGAGAATAACACTATGGATGTCACTTTGTTGCAAAGGAATTGATGGGCTGAATGGCCTGTTTCCATGCTATGACCAGACATTTCCTCTAATGATCAAACCCCCTGACACATTTATCTATTTCACTAACTTGTCAATATTGATAGACACAGGGCAGCACTGTGGTGCAGCAGTAGAGTTGTTGCCTTACAGCACCAGAGACGCAGGTTCAATTCTGACCACGGGTGCTGTCTGTACGGAGTTTGTATGTTCTCCCCGTGACCGCGTGGGTTTTCTCAAAATGGCCATTTTACTTTTCCCATTTCTGAAATGGCCTGTTTCCACGCTGTATCTATAAGGTCTAACGTCTAAGCATTCCCAAATTATCATTTTAACAAAAAAGGAAAATAAAGACCAGCTATGTTTGGCCCTTGTTGAAATAAATTCCTTCCTTGCCCTGTTGAAAGTTCCTTGAGCTAATTATAGAAGAAGCAAAGTCCCACTGCCATCTGACACTGTCACCTGTTGACAACCTTTCTTGGTACAGGGTTCAAGACTGACACAAACTCTACTCTTTCTTTTAATCATTCTTTTTTTTCTCTGAACAGATAGAAAAAATAAAATAAAATCACCAAGTGCACAATGGTTTCAGAACAGACACCAAATTGTTCACAAACTGATCAACTGCCTTGGAAAGGAGTATAATGTTTATTTGAACATGCCTCATATATTTCATTCTTATTAAATGTGGGAATTGTTGTGTCCTTAAATGCCTCCCTTTTTTTTATTAGGTCGGCTTTTAGTTGACCTTAGTTTATTTAGATTATTATTATTAACCATATAATAACCATATAACAATTACAGCACGGAAACAGGCCATCTCGGCCCTACAAGTCCGTGCCGAACAAATTTTTTTTCCCCTTAGTCCCACCTGCCTGCACTCATACCATAACCCTCCATTCCCTTCTCATCCATATGCCTATCCAATTTATTTTTAAATGATACCAATGAACCTGCCTCCACCACTTCCACTGGAAGCTCATTCCACACCACTACCACTCTCTGAGTAAAGAAGTTCCCCCTCATATTACCCCTAAACTTCTGTCCCTTAATTCTGAAATCATGTCCTCTTGTTTGAATCCTCCCTATTCTCAAAGGGAAAAGCTTGTCCACATCAACTCTGTCTATCCCTCTCATCATTTTAAAGACCTCTACCAAGTCCCCCCTTAACCTTCTGCGCTCCAGAGAATAAAGACCTAACTTATTCAACCTATCTCTGTAACTTAGTTGTTGAACTAATTGTTATTTATTGTTATTGTTATTTATTGTTAATTATTGTTGTCACGTGTACCGAGGTAACGTGAAAAGCTTTTTTGTTGCATGCTATCCAGTCAATGAAAAGACTACACATGATTACGATCGAGTCATCCACAGTGTAGCAATACGTGATAAAGGGAATTCAGTGCGAGTGCAAGTCCAGTAAAGTCTAATTAAACATAGTCTGAGGATCTTCAATGAGGTAGATGGTACTGTAGGTCAGGACCACTTTCTAGTTGGTGATAAGATGGTCCAGTTTTCTGATAACAGCTGGGAAGATACTGGGAAATGTAAAATATTGCATTGCATTGAATTTGATTGAAAGGTGCAGCATGCAAATGGGCCCTTTGGCCCTCCGACTCCACACCAACCAACAATTACCCGTTCACGCTAGTTCTATGTTATCAAACTTCCTCATGCATTCCCTATGCACTAGAGGCAATTTACTGAGGCCAATTAATCTACTAGCCTGCCCGTCTTTGGGATGTAGGAATAAACCAGAGCACGTGGAGGAAACTCGCATGGTCACGGGGAGTATGTGCAACTCGACACACACATCGCCCGAGATCAGAATCGCACCAGGATCTCTGAGAATCTCACCATGAGATAGCGGCTCTACCAGCTGTGCCACTGTGCTGCCCCTGGCCCCATCAATCTCCACTCTCTGAACAATGTTTAATTGCTTCAAAGTTTTGAAGGATACAAATCAAACGTGGGCAAATGATTCTACCTTAGATGAGGCACTTTGGTCGGTCTGGATAGGTTGGGCCAAAGGGCCTGTTCCTAATCCGTAGTTCTGAATGATATCAGAATGCCTTTATTAAGTCATTATTGGATCTATGAATACTAAACGTTCATTAGGTTATCTTTGAAATCTTTCAGCTTGGGGCTAAAATCAAGTTCAGACTGATGGAATGATATCATTACATTTGTCAATTGTGAGTTAAGCTTAGAACATGAAACATCAAATAGGAAAAGACCGCTCAGTCAAATAGATTGTCAGAACAGGAACAGGCCCTTTGGCGGCTAATGTCAGTGCTGAACATGTTGCACACGGTACACATCCCTCCAGTCCCTGTGTTTGCATGAGCCTATCTAAAAGCTTCTTAAATGTCACTGTCCTATCTGCCTCCACCACCACCCCTGACATCCATCAACGTATACATTCATTCTACGACAACTTTCATGCAACGAGTCAAGGTGCAAAGAAAATAAATTGCAAAGCTGCACTTTGTACTTGCAAAAGATATGTCTCATCAAACTCAAGAATATTGATCAAACCAACTCGTTTTTATTCCTTGATCTGATAATTCGTTGATTCCATATATATTAAACAAATATCTATTCCCCTTTAAACTAGCAACTCCATTATTTTTATAACTCTCCATTCATTTATCGCTCAATATTCACTTAATTTAAAGGCATTAATTAATCCAATATTTATAGCTTTACTTGGAGCATTATTCTATTTAGACATTGCTTCCTTCAGACTATTAAGTTTAATGTACTCATTTTTAATTCCTGTCCAATAAATACAATGTTAATGATCCAAAACTTCCATTCTTATTCAGATTCAGGTGAGATTATCATCATATCTACCAGGGTGCAATAAAATACCTAGTTTGCTCATCGAATAACCAATAAAGACAATATTGACATCAATAAATACAACCACAAATGCAAAATAGCAGGATTGTGCAAAGATTGTAGTGCAAACTGAAGTATTGTTTCAAGATACAGTGTGGAAACTGACCCTTCAGCCAACCGAGTCCACACTAACCTGCGATCACCAACACCAGTTTTATCCTACAAAACAAGGGAGATTTTACAGAAGCCAATTAACCTGCAAACCTGCATGTCTTTGGAATGTGGGAGGAAACCAGAGCACCTGGGGAAAACCTACACGATCACAGGGAGAACATACAAGTTCGGTACAAACAGCACCCATCGAACTTGGGTCTCTGGTGCTGTAAGGCAGCAACTCCACAACTCCACTACTGTGCGGGCTGATCTGTCAAGTCCATCAAAAAAATTATTGTGCTATCTAAAAGCCTCTTAAAGTGCAAGAACGGAATTACAGAATGAGGTAGAGTTAGGAGCAAAGGTATGTGGCAGCATCTCTGGAAACAGGGTTTGAAAGAGGTAAATGGTTCAGAAGTCTAATAACAATGAGGAAGAAGCTTTTCTTAAGTCTGGACATCTAAGCTTTCAAGCTCCTGTATCTTCCTTAGACTTTAGTTTTTAGAGATACAGCGTGAAAACAAGTTCTCTCTGCACTCTGTCCAGCCTTACAATGTGCTTCCTATAGCAGGGTGATCAAACCTAAATACAATATTCTAAATGTAGATTTTTGAGATGTGGTTGTACACTAAATGTCTTCCATTAGATCAGCTTTCCACAAATACCTTATTTACTTTAGACTTTAGAGATCACAACCCTTTGGCCCACCAAGTCCGTGCAGACCAGCGATCCCCGTACACTAGCACTATCCTACACACTAGGGACAATTTACAATTTTACCAAAGCCATTTAATATATAACCTACAGACCTGCACATCTTTGGAATGCTGGAGGAAACTTGAGCACCCGGAGAAAACACATTCAGTCACAGGGAAAATGTACAAACTCCATACAGGCAGCCCACGTAGTCAGGATCGAACATGGGTTACTGGCGCTGTAAGGCAATGATTTTATCACTGTGCCATTGTTGCATCCCAGAAGGGTCCCAGAGGTCGAAGAGAAAAGAGGGATCGGCCAGGGTGACGGACAGGCATCCTTGACAATACTTCCAGCCTTGCTGATGCAACGCACCACGAGGGTGGACTGGATGAGAGGAAGTGATGAGCCTGTGATGGACCTGGCTGTGTTCACACTCTCTGCAAGTCAAGAGCAGAGCATTTACAGTACTAGGCTGAGATGCATCCTGTCAGAATGCTTCATATAGTGCACTTACATGGATGAAATGATCTGACCAATTCTAACCAACTCAACTCTACTTGTCAGAAAGTCTAGAAGCTAGTTGCAGATAGAGACCATAAGATCAAGGTCTATAAGGTGTTTATGTATGAGTTGATTCGGTATTAAGGCATTGAAGTCTGAGCTGTCATCAATAACAGCATCCTGTCACAGGTGTTTTTATTGTCACGGTGGTCCAGAACTGAATGTAATGTATGAGAGATGGCATCCTCCATAAACCTAGTGTTCCAAGGCAAAACTTAAAGGCGTCTAGATTGTCAGGGATATTGACATGATCTGGTTCAACAACTTGAACGCTCACGAACAAAGGAGATTACAAAAAGTTGTGGACTCTGCCCAGCCCATCAAGGGTACTGACTTCCCCACCATCTATAGGAGGCCCTGCCTCAAAAAGACAGCCATATTCATCAAGGACCCACACCACCCTGGCCACACTCTCGTTTCACTCCTGCCATCGGGAAGAAGGTCCAGGAGTCTAAAAACTGTGACGTTCAGGTTCAGAAACAGCTTCTTCCCAACAATCGTCTGGCTATTGAACACTACAAACACCAACCAAACTCCAAACTAGGAACTGCATTGTTGCACTGGGGACATCGGCCTTTTATTTTGTTTTGCAGCAATATTGTTTTTTTTTCCTCATTGATTGAACTTCAGGAACAGCTTCATCCCTACAATAACATCCTGGAATTCATCTGGCTATTCAATTCTACGAACTCCAATTAAATTCAGAACTAGGAACTTTCTTGGCTGCACTAGAGACTTCGTGCTTCAGTTTTGTTTTTTATTTGTTGAACTTTTCTTATTTATTGAACTTTTTTTGGTCCTTTTTTATTATATTGAGCAATGTGCTTACGGGCTTGTTATGATGCTGTAACTAGGAATTGCATTGTCCTGTTTCAGAACACATGAGAAGTAAACATTCTTGTCTGTTCACATTACCAACCTTTCAAAGCGCGCCATTATGGTAAATATTAGAGCTGTGGTCACTGGGACAGGTTACTTTATTTCTCTTGGGTGCTGTTAGACCTGTGGAGAAAAGGGTTTAGGTTGCAAAGTGGCCACCTTTGGGGTAAGGATCAAAACAGATTCACCCACTTTAACCACTTACTGAAGAGTGATGTGCAGGAAGGAACTGCAGATGCTGGTTTAAACCAAAGATGGACACTAAATGTGGGAGTAACTCAGTGGGTCAGGCAGCACCTCTGGAGAGACGGAATGGGTGACGTCATCCAAACGCCACCCATTCCTACTCTCCGGAGATGCTGCCTGTCCTGTTGAATACTCCAGCATACTGAAGAGTGATCATTGATTACCCAATACTGCCATCTGCAGCTGTCTAGTTTAATTTTGGTTTAGAGATACAACATGGAAACAGGCTTTTCAGCCCACCGAGTACATGCCGACCAAAGATCACTCCGAACACTGGTTCTATCCCTCAATTTTGCCTTCAATTTTGATACAATAACACAATGGTCATGTTCGCTACAATAACACACTGGATGGACTACCATCTCAGAGATCTGGGCTACTGTTCATACACCAAGCTGATAATCTGTCGCTCTGTTATGAAGAGATTTTTATTTTCCAATTCTATCATCATTTAGCATCAAGGAGCAACAGTTGGACTTTACTAGGTTTTAACTTGCACTAAACACTATTCCCTTTAACAAGTATCTGTTACTGTGGACAGCTTGATTGGAATCACGTGTGGTCTTTCCGCTGACTGGATAGCACGCAACAAAATGCCTTCAATGTTCCTCGGTACATGTGAAAATAAACTAAACTAAACCTAACTACACCAAAGTCGTGTCAGAAGGAAATCTGCTGCCCTTATCCAATCTAGCTGAAGCAGACATGCCTAAAATATCCTAAACAGTTTCTATTTACATGTGAATATATGTACAAGATCATGAGAGGAAGAGGTGGGGTAAATGCACAGAGTCTTTTACCCAGAGTAGAGGAATTAAGACACAAAGTGCTGGAGTAACTCAGCAGCTCAGGCAGCATCGCAGGAGAAAAAAGATGGGTGACGTTTCGGGTCGAGGCCTTTCTTCAGTTTGAGTTACGCCAACATTTTGTGTCTAAATTTAGTATAAACCAGCATCTGCAAGTCCTTGTTTCTATCTTCTACTCAGTTAGCCTCAGTGCTCTTGTCTATAAACAAAGGTGGTTGAGATTTCCACTCTGGGAGTTGCCAGGCTACTGTAGCCAAAGGGGTCACAGCTGAACCTCTGCTAAGGAGGTGCCAAAATCACAGCTAATCACAAATGGCAAACCAGGCCTGTCTCCGCACACAGCCGCGGGCGGCTCACTGGATCTCAGCTCTCGGTGACCGCCTGGTCTTTGCAACCGCAGTTCCTTGAGCCTCCTCTAGGGATTGGCTTGGTAGTTTTCTTGCTGATGAATCAGGTCAATGGTTCAAGCCCTATATAGAGGAATGTAAGATCAGCTGACACCGATGGAGGCATCAACTAAGATGAAACTGGAGCCAGGTTTGACTTGCAGTTGAACGTAAAGAGCAGCAGAAATCTCCAAAGAGTCCTGGCAAATATCCACCCCTCAAAGGCAATTCCAACAGTGACTACACTTTATAGAAATACTTAATTTACCAAAAGGGTCTTTGTGTAAGAAGGAACTGCAGATGCTGATTTACACTGAAGATTACACAAAATGCTTCAGTAACTCAGTGGGTCAGGCAACATCTTTGGAGAAAAGGAATTGGTGATGTTTCACGTTGAGCCCCTTCTTCAGCATGAGAGTCAGGGAAGTGGAAAACTAGAGGTATGAAATGGTTCACACCGATGACCAAGGAAAGGTAGAGCCCACAATGGTCCATTGTTGGCTTGGAAGCGGTGATAACGATAGGATATATAGATGCAAACAGTGGAACTAGCAGGATGCATAGGGTAGGGAAGGAGAGAGGAGGAAGGAGAGAGAGAGAGAGAGAGAGAGAGAGAGAGAGAGAGAGAGAGAGAGAGAGAGAGAGAGAGAGAGAGAGAGAGAGAGAGAGAGAGAGAGAGAGAGAGAGAGAGAGAGAGAGAGAGAGAGAGAGAAGAGAAGGAATGCAGGGATTATTTCAAATTAGAGAAATTAATATTCATACCGCAGGGTTGTAAGGTGTCCAAGCCTTCTTTATGAAGTCCAAGGGTCATGAGATGCACTTTTGACGATCATGTTCTTTCTACTCCCATCTTGGTTTTAATAGAACTTTATAAAGCTCTACATCTGAAATCAAGGCCAATTGAGGTGGCAACAGAACTACCTGGGCATGTGTACGCAGAATATTTACTCTTTCAGTTTCTTTAACAAAGAGTGCCAAAGAGGGCATACAGTATGATTGCCTTATTTGGTCACAGCATTGAGTATGTCAGGAAGTCACGATGCAGCTTTATGAATGAATGAATGAATGAATTAATTAATATTTTATTGTCACATGTGACAAGTCACAGTGCAATTCTTTGTTTGCATATCCAAGGTATGCAAATAGTCGCCACATACGATGCTTGCAAAGTTACAAAGTACCTTCGCGCCAGGTCTCCCTTTGTTAGTTAGTTGGATAGTTAGTTAATTGGGTGGACAGCATTTGGAATATTTTGTACAATTATGGTCGCCCCCCATTACAGGAACGATGTAAGGACTTTGTGATGGGTGTAGAGGAGGTTTACCAGTATGATGTAGGAAGGAACCGCAGGTACTGTTTTCTTTCACCGACGATAGACACAGAATGCTGGCCAGAATGATGCCTGCATTAGAGGGTATTAGAGGTTGGACAGACTTGGATTGTTTTCTCTAGAATGCAGATGGTTGCAGGGAGACCAGATAGAAGCATGTACAATTATGAAAGGCATAGATATAGACAATTGGAACCTATTGCCCAGGATGGAAATATTAAAAACTGGAGGGCATGGCTTTAAAGTGAGAGGAGCAAAGTTTAAAGGAGATGTGGGGCAAGTTCTTTACATAGATGCTAGTAAGTGCCTGGAACACGCTACCAGGGCTGGTGGTGGAGGCAGATATGATATTTGTGGCATTTTATAGACTTTTGGATAGGCAGGAACTGGGTTGTGTGCAGGTAGGTAAAGGTTGGTCTTGGCATCATGTTTGGCACAGACATTGTGGGCTGAAGGGCCTGTTCCTGTACTGTTCTATATTCTATTTTCCAAAATATCTTAATATTTTTCCAGTTTGCTCACTTCCTCTGATACTAATTTTGTGTTAGGTTAATCATGGTGCAGATGACAGAATCTCAGCCATCTACCCCTCTCTCATGCACCAGGATGTGGAGAGAAGAGGTCCTAATCTATCTCTGTCCACAACATGCAGCACAGTGGCACAGTGGTCGAGCCGCTGCATCACAGCACCAGAGACCTGGGTTCGATCCTGACCTCGGGTGGAGTTTGCATGTTCTCATTGTGACTGTGTTTCTTCTGGGTGCTCCGGTTTCCTCCGACATCCCAAAGTCATGCGGGTCGGTGGGTTAATTGGCCTTCTATAAATTCCTCCTCGTGTGTGTGGGTGAGGGGGTAGAGTCTGTGGGTAGATGATGGGTATGTGAGGAGAATAAAGTATAATATAAATGGGCGGTTGATGGGCCGGTATGAACGAGGTGGGCCAAAGGGCCTGTTTCTGTCCTATACACCTCTAAATGCTGTAAAATAGATTTACCAGATACAAGGAACCTGGCTGGTATCTTGCACGGCGTACCAAGTGCTGGAGTAAGACACAAAAAGCTTGAGTAACACAGCGGGACAGGCAGCATCTCTGCAGGGCATGGATAGGTGATGTTTTGGATCGGGACCCTGCCTTCAGATTCTGCGCAGAGGCCTGAACAGATTTAGCAATTCACTATCGCTCAGAACAACATTTCCAATGTTTTCTGATTTAAATGTTTTTATTTGAATTTCACAGCAATTTGCATACATACAATGATAACAGACAGTGACAGTCAAGGCATAATTGTGCAACAGTATGTAAGCGACCCTCAAAGCCCTTACCCTTACCCACCTTCAACCCACCCGAATCAGGTCGGAACCAAACGGGGACAAACAACACTCACATACATACACATCCACACAAATATGGTAAGATAAACAAAACAAAAAGTACTAAAAAATAAATAAAATTTAAAAAAAAAAAAAGGGGGTCACTAATAACAGTAAATAAGTAAGTAATTAAATAAATAAATGTGGGGGGGGGGGGGTGGTTAAGGGGAGAGCAGCTGCAGTAGAGCAGAACAATGGTGGAGAGCACTCAGTCCTCTTCCGAGTCCGGGGACAAGTTGAGAGAGTTAACAAGTTCCAAGAAAGGGATCCATGTATCTAGGAATGTCTTGGTAGAGCCTTTGAAAGAGAACCTAAGTTTTTCAAGCTTTAAATTGTAAAGCACCTCCTTAATCCAGCGGGTGTGTGTCGGGGGACAGGTGAGCCTCCAGTTAAGCAAGATCAGTCTCCGGGCTAACAAGGTTGTAAAAGCTAGAACCCGTTTCACCGCAACAGAGAGGTTGGTGTTGGGAGGGGTACCGAAAATGGCTGACAGTGGGTTTGGAGGAATAGTCTGGCCGTAGGCTCTGCTTATCAAGTCGAAAGCATTCCTCCAAAAGGCTGTTAGCTTAGGGCAAGACCAAAACATATGGCTATGGTTGGCAGGGGATTGATTACATCTGTTGCAGGTGTCCCTATCAGCGGGGTAAATTCTAGATAATCTTGCATTTGTGTAGTGGACTTTGTGAAGGACTTTGCATTGGATTAGGCCATGACGGGCACATATGGAGGAAGAATGGATCAAATCCAAGGCAGAGTCCCATTGCTGGTCTGGTAGTTTCGTATTCAGCTCACCCTCCCACGCAGCTTTTAATGAGGTATGAGGTTTCAATATAACCGACCCTAACAAGTTATACAAAACAGAGATGCATTTCTTCCGGTTGGGATCTAGAGCTAAGATGGTATCGGTCAGGGTTTCAGGGGGGCGATTTGGGAAATGGGGGAATGTCTTCTTCACAAAATCCAATTCAATGTTTTCAATGAACAATTTTGCATATTATATAAAATAAATTCTTCTCAAGGCAGGTGGACATTTATGAGGAATCAAGGATCTGCAGTTGCTGGTTTATACTAAAGATGGACACAATATGCTGGAGTAACTCAGCGGGTCAGGCAGCATCTCTGGAGAACATGGATAAGCGATGCTTTGGGTCGGGACCCTTCTTCAGACTGATTGTTGGGGGGGGGGTGAAAGCTGGTAAAGAGAGATGAGGGCAAGCCAAAGCCTGGCAAGTCATTGTTTGGTACAGGTAAGAGGTGGGGGTGGGATGGGGGTGGGGTGGGGTGCGGACTTTAGTTTTAGAGATACAGCATGGAAACAGGCCCTTTGGCCCACCGAGTCCACGCAAACCTTCAATCACCCGTTTAAACAAATGCTATGTTATCCCACTTTCTCATCCACTCCCTACACAATAGGGGCAATTTACAGAGGCTGATTAACCTACAAACCCACACCACGTTGGTAATGTGGGTGGAAACAGGAGCACCTGGAGGAAACCCAGGAAGTCCAAGGGAAAGCGTGCAAACTCCATGCACACATCACAAGAGGTCAAGATGGAACGGGGGGTGTCTGGTGCTGTGAGGCAGTAGCTCTACCAGCTGCACCACTGTGACACCACAGTAAATGGCAATTAGTCTGAGAAAGTATCGACCCAAAACTTCACCTTTCCATATCTTCCAGAGATGCTGCCTGCCCCCACCCCCTGAGTTACACCAGCACTTTGCGATTCTTTTTGTGCACCGACATCTGCAGTTCCTCGTGTCTAGGTTGCCCATCATGTTGACTGCTTTACCTTGAAAGGTTAAACAAGGAACTGTAGGTGCTGGAATCTTGAGCAAAGCACAAAGTGCCGGAGGAACTCAGTAAGTCAGGCAGCATCTGTGAAGGGAATAAACAGACAACTTTTTGGGTCGAGACCCTTCTTGAGTGCGAAGAAAGGTTTGGATCTAAATTGTCGTCTGTCCATTCCCTCCACAAATGCTGCCTGACCCTCAGAGGTCCTCCAAGACTTTGTGCTTTTACCTTGAATGGCATTGAGCTGCACACATTCTTTGCGTTCACCTGCAGGATCTCATCCTTAATGAAATTGAAGATATTCTTGGAGTTTCATTTTCCTGTTCCCTGTTTAATTGTCCACCAGGTTTATTACAGGCTGCAGCTGACAGCTAAACTTCCAACTGGCCCGTGAACTGTGGATTATGTAGCCGTAACGTTCGTCTGCTGCTGCTGTTTTAAGGCATGCAATCTTGCTCTGCTCATTGTAAACTTGGCTCCTCATTTCTAACCATGCCGGGTGCTGCTTCCAGTCTTCATTGAACCATTGCCTGCCTCAGTCTGGCATGTCCTGGAGTGAAATGCTGGCATGTTACTGATTTATGCCACTTGGATATTCCAAGACATGGTTGAGATTGAGTGTCCTCCCTTCCATTGACTCCATTTACACCTCACATTGCCTTGGCAAGGCCACCTGCATAATCGAGGACAAATCTCACCCCTGTCACACCTTCGTCTCCCTTCTCCCATCAGGCAAGAGGTTTAGAAGAAAGAAAACGTACACCTGTAGCTTCGGGACCAATTTCTCCTCAGCTGTTATCAGGCAATTGAATCATCCTACCAACAACTAGAGAGTGGTCCTAGGCTGCTGGCAACGCAGTGGCGCAGCGGTAGAGTTACTGCGTTAAAGTGCCAGAGACCCAGGTTCGATCCTGAATACGGGTGCTATCTGGACGGAGTTTGTTTGTTCTCCCTGTGACAATGATGGTTTTCACCAGGTGCACCGGTTTCCTCCTACACTCCAAAGACATGCAGGTTTGTAGCTTAATTGGCTGTGGTAAAATTGTAAATTGGCCCTAGTGTGTAGGATACTGCTGGTGTGCAGGGACCGCTGGTTGGCATGAATTCAGTGGGCCAAAGGGCCTCTGTCTGCATTGTATCTCTAAAGTAAAGTCCAAAGTAAAGATGCCGCCTGACCTGCTGAGTTCCTCCAGCACTTTGTGTTCTACTCAAGATTCCAGCATATGCAGTGCCTATGTATGGCATAAATACACGTTAGTACACTTCTTATGGTGAATCACACAGGACACCATATTGATGATGGGATCAGAACACCTATGGTCAACATCACCAGATCTACGCAAACTGTAATGTTAATCAATTGTCAGGATGATGCAATGCTTAGAACACAGTTTAGAACATAGGACATAGAATAGTGCAGAGGAGGAACAGACCCTTCAGCCCAAAATATCCGTGCCTAACATGATGCCAAGCTAAACTAATCTCATCTGCCTGCACATGATCCACATTCCACCATTCCCTGCCCACCCAAGTGCCATTCTAAAAGGCTCTTACACATCCTTCATAAATGCCTTCACCACCACCCCAGGCACTCACCACCCTCTGTAAAAAACTTGCCCCGCATATCTCCATTACACTTTGCCCCTTGACCTTAAAGCTATGCCCTTTAGTCTTTGACATTTCCATCCTTGAATGAACATTCTGACTGTCCAACCTATCAATGACTCTAATAATTTTATGTACCCTCAGCCTCCGAAGCTCCAGAGAAAACGATCCAAGTTTATTGAATTGGTTAACATAGTTACTTAGTTGCTGGGTGTTTGTTGCTATGGGTCAGCAGATCATTTTGCAGGATCCATTGTTTCAACTGGTTCAAATTTGGGGCGGTACGGTGGCACAGCGGTAGAGTTGCTACATTACAGTTCCCGAGGCCTGGGTTCGATCCTGACTACGGGTGCTGTCTGTACGGAGTTTGTACGTTCACCCTGTGACCGGGTGGGTTTACTCCGGTTTCCTTCCACAGTTCAATGACGTGCAGGTTTGTAGGTTAATCAGCTTCTGTAAATGGTAAATTTCCCTTTGTGTGTAGGATAGTGTTAGTGGACATGATGACTGATGGTCAGCATGGACTCGGTGGGCCTTTTTCCACACTGTATCTCGAAAGTCTCACGTTTAAAGTCTTAATCTCAAAGAACTGCCAGAATTGTTGTGGCGAGTTCCGAAGAACTTTGTCCTGCTTTCAAGGCAATTGCATAAGATAATTGTTCCTGTGCATGGCTGGTAGACACTTCCCTGGAAGAAACTGTGATTAGGGGAACTGCATATTCTGGAATCTTGAGCAAAAATCAAAGCACTTTTGGTACGCAATGGGCCAGACTTTACCCATTCCCTCCACATATGATGCCTGTTTTTCTGAGTTCCTCAAGCACATTGCTTCACGATATTGTCCCTTGAATTTACGAGGATGTTGCCAGAACTTGAGGGCCTGAGCTATCGGGAGCAGTTGAACAGGCTAGGACTTTATTTTATGCAGTGCAGGAGGATGAGGGGTGATCGTATAGAGGTGTATCAGTTCATGAGAGATATAGATAGGGTGAATGCGCAGAGTATTTTACACAAAGTAGGGGAAACAGGAACCAGAGGGCAGGTTTAAGATGTGAGTAGAAAAGTTTAATATGACATGAGAGACAACTTTTACACACAGAGGATAATGGGTACATGGAACAAACTGCCTGAAGAGTAAGGGTGTCAGGGGTTTTGGAGAGAAGACAGAAAATGGAGTTGGGAGGGAATGATAGATCAGCCTTGATTGAATGACAAAGTGGACTTGATGGGCTGAATGGCCTAATTTTGCTCCTACAACTTATGAACTTATGAAGAGGTGGTTGAGGCAGGTACAATAAGAACGTTTAAAATACATTTTGACAGGTACATGAATAGGAAAGGTTTAGAGGGATATGGACCAAACATGGGCACGTGCGAATACTGTAGATGAGGCATCTTGGTCGGCATGGGCCAAGTTGGACCAAATGACCTGTTTCCATGCTGTATGACTCTATAACTGTCTATGCAACCATTCAACAGCACAGTGGAATGGTCCTATTTGATAGTGGTCCAGATGATCCCCACTGCAACTTTTCATGGACTATGCAATTTAGCTCTCCAAAACCCCAAAGTTTCTGTGCCCAGGTATTCAATGGGCCAGGCTTCTACAGCCAATTGATACCCTTTTGTCAACACAGGCCTGACTGACACACTCATCAATGTTAGGCACAATAACCAGTTCAAACATCAAACTCCATGACCTCACTGGGACTAAAGAGCATGCTTCATTGCCACAATGCAGGCAGTTTAAGACTGCTTATAGGAACTTACAACGCAGGAGTATGAATATTGATGTCTCTAACTTCAAACAACCCTTGCATTCCCTCTCTCTCTGTTCCTCCCCTACCCTAGTCATTGTACTAGTTTCACTGTCTGCATAATTCATTATTGCCTTCCTCACAGCCAACAATAGACCATTGCAGACTTCACCTTTTCTTGATC
The DNA here is from genome assembly GCF_028641065.1 of Leucoraja erinaceus. NCBI lineage: Eukaryota > Metazoa > Chordata > Chondrichthyes > Rajiformes > Rajidae > Leucoraja > Leucoraja erinaceus. The sequence continues at coordinate 21,123,534 of NC_073394.1, forward strand.
ACCATTGCTCTTTGCATATATTTCATTTATTTTTTCTATGTACCATCTATATCTCTCGTTTTCCTCTCCCCTGACTCTCAGTGTGAAGAAATGTCTCCACCCAAAATGTCACCTAATCCTTTTCTCCAGAGATACTGCCTGACCCACTGAGTTACTCCAGCTTTTTGGGTCTATCTTCGGCATAAACCAGCATCTGCAGTTCCTTCCTACATATTGTGCATTTGCACATTTGATGGGCAAGTAGGAGTCTATAAATATCGTTAAGACTGGCTGGATCTTGAATTCCACAGGGAATTGTACTCCATTTCAGTCTCAGCAGTTCAATATTTCTCATATGCAAGGGTGCATGTTTAAAAGTTACACTAGGTAAGATGTGTGCACAAATTCAGGGAAACATGACAAAATATTATCTTAGACACTTGATTTATAGTGCAATGAAAATGATACAAAACTGTGCACTGACATTACAAAATGAATACTTGCCTGTTGTTAAAACACTGCAATTATTATTTTTTCCCTCTTTAATATTTCACAAGGCTTTCAGTTTATTACTATCAAGTGTACAAAGGTACTTGAAAAACATTGTCTTGCATGCCATCCAAACCAATGAGATAATACTGCACATAAATAATAAATTATCAAAAAGTATGAAACAGCATACAATCTTAAATATTGAAAATTATATCACTGTGGCACTTTCAAACCAAATACAAATTTCCAATGTACAACAGATTTGATTTGGTCACTTGTCAGTTAGTCTTATTTAAATCAGTCGGATTTTAATACCATTGTGTTAACATGCCTGCTGTCCCTTTGGCTAACCTAATGCAAGCCTAATTAATTTTACTTAATGAATTGCATAACACCGCCACGCGAAAAATCCCCAGGGTATTATCTTTCTCCCCTCCCAATTCTTCTCTTTTTCTTTTTTTGTTTTGCTTGGCTAACGAGGCTGAAATAAACGTCAATTACCTGCAGCGTTTGAGACAGGGTATTTTTAAGGTGTCTACTGCAAATCCAGGTTAGTTCGCTCTGTGCGATTTGAAGCTCAGATCTTGCGCCTGTGGATTTCAGAGACCATCTTCCCTACAAACTGTACCCTCCCGCAACTGAATGGGACGTTAACCTATGCTGGAAAAAAAAATCCCTGTGATGTTTAGTACTTGGGGATTTGCTAGAGCTCCGTTACTCTATACAGGGATGGCATGCCGTCTCCCTGGTCTAGGGAGGGTTGCTCTGTGTGTGTGTGTTTGTTTGTATGTGTGTGTGTGTGTGTGTGTGTATGTGCGTGTGTGCGTGTGTGTGTGTGTGTGTGTATGTGCGTGTGTGTGTGTGTGCGTGTGTGTGTGTGTGTGTGTGTGTGTGTGTGTGTGTGTGTGTGTGTGTGTGTGTGTGTGTGTGTGTATGCGTGTGTGTGTGTGTGTGCGTGTGTGTATGTGCATGTGTGTGTGTGTGTGTGTGTGTGTGTGTGTGTGTGTGTGTGTGTGTGTGTGTGTGTATGTGTGTGTGTATGTGTGTGTGTGTGTGTGTGTGTGTGTGTGTGTGTGTGTGTGTGTGTGTGTGTATGTGCATGTGTGTGTGTGTGTGTGTATGTGCGTGTGTGTGTGTGTGTGTGTGTGTGTGTGTGTGTGTGTGTGTGTGTGTGTGTGTGTGTGTGTGTATGCGTGTGTGTGTGTGTGTGTGTGTGTGTTGGAGCCAATTACATTATCATTTTGAGGGCAAATTTCGCCAAAGTTTTAGTCCGCTGTTGGGTTTGTAGTTATAGTTATATAATTATAGAGTCCTAACAGCAGAGGCCATTCAGCCTAAATACTGTCCCTTTGACAGGACAACGCCACAATTAGAGTTATACCCCTTTCCCCTAAACTTTCATTGATTTGATTTTCCTATGAACAGTGATTGATTGAAAGATACAGCATGGAAACAGGCCATTCGGCCCACCGAGTCCACGACGATCACCCATTCACACTAGTTCTATGTTATCCCACTTTCTCATCCACTCCTTATACGCTGGGGGCAATTTACAGAGGGCCAATTAACCTACAAATCTGCACGTGTTTGGAAAACAGAGCACCCGGAGAAAACCCACACTGGTCACAGGGGAGAACTTGCAAACGCCACACAGACAGCACCCGAGGTCGGGATCGAACCCGGGTCTCTGGCGCTGAGGGACAACGGCACTACCCGCTGCACCACCGTGTGCCGCCCCGGCATCAAATACACCCAACTACCAATGAACAGCCAATAAGAGTTGGTTGAAAATGACAGATGTTCTACAGCGGCTTAATTTCAAAGCATAATTTAATTAAACCCTCGACTGGAAATCCATTAGTGCAGCTGGAAAGATGAGCTAAAATCCGGGCTGTCTTGGAGGAAAATGTAATTTATTTGATAAACAGATGAGAACAGTTGGGGCAATAGTTAACCTCTACGTGGAAATAGTTAAAGAACCATTTAGTATCGGCAGGTAAAACAAAAACTTACGAGCAGTAAATAGGAACCAATTACTTAAAATACATAGCGGACCAGTCAGCCTGTGTGGAGAATACTTCCATCTGGGAGAATTTGAAATATTGTGGTCGCCTTAATGATTCCACAGTTTGCCATATTTCATATTTAGCAGGAATTACTAGAACAGCATGGGAACAGGCACTTCGGCCCACAATGTCTGTTCCGAACATGATGCCGAAATCAACTCTTACCTGCCTGCACATAATCCATATCCCTCCATTCCCTGCATACCCATGTGCCTATCCAAAAGCCTCTTCAACGCCTCTATTGCATCCGCCACCACCACCACCCCTACCCCTGGCCGCGCGTTCCAGGCGCCCACCACTCTCTGTGTAAAACAAAACGTCTCCGCACATCTCCCTTGAACTCTGTCCCTCTCACGTTAGAGCTATGTCTTCTAGTATTTGAGTTTTCCACCCTGGGAAAGAGAAGGTTCTGACTGCCTACCATATCATAAGACATCGGAGCAGAATGAGGCCATTCAGCCTATCCAATCTACTTCTCGATTCAGTCGTGGCTGTAGAAACAAGGAACTGCAGATGCTGGTTTATAACAAAGATAGACACGAGGTGCTGGAGTAACGCAGCGGGTCGGGCAGCATCTCTAGAGGAAAAAGGGATGGGTGACGTTTCGTGTTGGGACCCTTCTTCAGTTCCGACCCGAAACATCCCCCGTCCTTTTTCTCCAGAGATGCTGCCTGACTCACTGGACTACTCCAGCACTTCGTATCTACCTTTTATTCAAACATGACTGATCTATCTTTCCCTCTCAACCCCACTCTCCCTATCTATGCCTCTGATATTTTCATACACTTGCTTGCCGAGGTCCCACGAGTAAGAAGCCACACATAACTTTTTCCTGTCTCCACACTCGCTCTGTACTTTTTAGACTGCTAAAATTAGCTCAACCTTATTTTCTCTCCCCTATACCCGCTCCTTCCCAGTGATCTTCTGGGGTGGGGGCGGCGGCACCAATGCGGTTTCCCCGCGGATCGGGTTTCACTATAAGACCATGGCTTATTGCCCCCGTGGTGTGTAGCAGACCCGGCCACTTGTCAAAGCCTGCAGGAATCCACCCTTCCGTCTTTCGCGGTAAGACACGCACCGGCCTCCTGCTTCGCTCTGCAGGATCATTCTTCAGATCACAGGCAACCTTTCAACTAAAAATATGTATATATCAGAAGGGGCATGTTGAATTGTAATGCAATGTTAACTAACCACATTGGTGTTAATGTTCGGGCGGCACAGGGGCGCAGCTGATAGAACCGCTGTCTCACAGCGCCAGAGACACGGGTTCGATCCTGATTTATCTTTCCTCCCACATCCCAGATGTCTGTATGTCTGTCTGTCTGTCTGTCTGTCTCGCTTTCTCTACTTAATAGGCGTCTGTAATTGCCTTAAAATGTGTAGGGAGTGGATGAGAAAGTGGGATAACTTAGGTAGCACTCGTGTGAAAGCGTGATCGGTAGTCGGCGCGGACTCGGTGGGCCGAAGGGCCTGTTTCCACGCTGTGTCTCTCAATGAAAGTAATGAGTCAACAGGGAGCAACAGGGGGATTGGTGATTGTAATGTACAGTTTTCAGTGCGCGTCCGATAGTAGCTTCTCCTGATCCTAAATGTTGCTCGTTTCTCTTCCACTTCAGTTGTTCCTGACAGGTGTGGAGATCTCGAAGGAATCTTAGGTCTGGTTCGAGGTCGGACGTGAGGAGAGACTAGTTGGTACTTGGAAATTGGGGTCAAATTAGATTAAAACTCACAGAAAAATCTAGTGGGTCCAAATTGAGGAAAGTAATAAGGAAGCGAGTTGCAACTTTTACCAATGAGTGGAATTAAAAGACGCTCTGTCGGGTTTGAGGGATAATGAATGGTTGGTGCGAGCATAAGGACACTGTGTGTCTAGTGAAGGAGGGAGGGGGGGAGGGAGGTAAAGGGGAGAGGTGGGTGCAGGGGAGGGAGGGAGGTGGAGGGGGGGGGGGGGGAGTGCGGGGGGGGGAGTGGGGGGGGGGGGGGGGGGTGGTGGACTGCCCATGTTTCCTTAGGAATTGATTAGGAAAGAAGGGTCCCAACCCGAAATCTCGACTGTCCATTTTCTCCAGAGATGCTTCCAGAACCGCTGCAGCACTTTGAGTCATTTTGCGTGGATGAAGAGGATCGTAGGCTTAACTCAAGGAGGGAGGGAGAAAAGGGGGTGGGGGCGACAGGGATGAAAAATAATTGAACAGTTCCATCGAAGTAGGGCTAGTCACAGAGTTTAATAGATAGAAATCTCGGTCGGAGCGGAGAAGACTGAGGCAGTAAAGCGGGGAAGGTGCGGTGAGACTGCCGTGAAGATGGGGTTGAACGTGGCATAAAAAAGGTAGAGAGACAGCTAGGATTAGAGAATGGGGTGACTGAGCAGGAAAGGGACTGGCAGATGAATAAATGCAGAAAATGGTAAGTAAAATCACCGACTGTTAGAAGGATATCTCGATATTCGAGCCCAGCTGACTGTAGGGGACACGAAAGGGATAATGCATTTTATAGCTAAACTTCCAGGAAGAGCTCAGAGTCCTGGGGCACAAAGAACTGCAGATGCTGGGATCTTGAGGGAAAACACAAAGTGCTGGAGGAACTCAGCGGGTCAGGTAGATGGAATGGGCAGGCGACATTTCGGGATCCTTCTTCAGGCTTTAGTGTCATGAGGACTGAGGTTATGGCGTTTAAATATTTACAACCGAACTGTTCCCTCGCAGCGCCAGAGACCCGGGTTCGATCCTGACCTCGGGTGATGGATGGTCGGCGTGGACTAGGTGGGCCGAAGGGCCTTTTTCCATGCTATAATGTAAACTAAATGATTGAATTGTGTTGTGAAGGGTTTGCAGATGCTGGTCTACACCGAAGACAGACACTTCAGTAATTTGTGTTTAAATTATTTAATTCCTTGATCTTAAATGTGGAGAATGCTTAAATCCGCACCCCTGCTTTAGCTAAGGATCTACAGATCAATTCGATGATCACCGGCGCTGAGAATACTTAACCCAGGGCTGTGAAGGAGAATTGCAAGAGATTGAGGCTTGACGTTGTTGTAACAGTAGTGTGCGGTGCCTGAATGTATACATGGGGACGGTTGGCGAGATGAACTCCTGACGTTAACAGGACGCCCGCGATTGCGATACAGAAACAGCTGCCTCTGCGCCGTGTCCCGGGCTTGTCTTACCGAACATTAAGGAGGCATCGCCAAATTAGGAAGCGCGCCGACCCTGCGAGACATATCTCAGCGGCCGCCAGGAGCTGAAGGCGTGGAAATCGGATCTTGCAAAAGAAGGGTTCAGCATTCCCAGCTGTCGGCCGTGCAGCCTTTAAATCTTGCAGCTGAACTTTAAGGTGCTTATTAATGGAAATGCACTCAGCCGCCGCGCTCTGTGCACAGGCTATCTCCATGATCTTCTCGGGATGATCTTCAATCTGAGCCATCCATCGTTTGGCCCTGGCCATTTCGTTAGGCAGGCACCAGATTGTTTCAAAGGAAGGCCACTGTTGTACTTTGCAATGATCAGTTTTGAGGGTTGGATGTCGAATCATAGTCATTCAGCACAGAAACAGACCCCAACTCACACATACCCATCAAGATGCCCCATCTAAGCTAGTCCAACTGCCCATATTTGGTCCATATCCCTCTAAACCTTCCTATCCATGTACCTCTCCCAATGTCTTTTAAATTGTATTATTGTACCTGCCTCAACTGCTTCCTCTGTGTGAAAACGTTGCCTCTCAGCTTCCTATTAAATCTCTCCCTTCTCACCTTAAACCTATGTCCAATGATTCTTGATTTCCACAACCTGGTGCAAAAGACTTTGTGCATTCACCCTATCTATTCTCTCACGATTTTCTACACCTCTACCCCAAAAGGGTTGGTAGGTTAATTGGCCCTCTGTAAATTGCCTCTTGTGTGTAGGGAGTGGATGAGAAAGTTGGATAACATGGAACTAGTGTGAATGGGTGATCAATGGGCTGTGTGGACCGTGGGCCTACGGGCCTGCTTAAATGCTGTATCTCTAAACTAAACTAAACTATAAGATCACCATGTACCTGTCCTTGTACCTAACCCTGGGATCACCATGTACCTCTTCCATCGAGAGAGTCATGCATACGAGGACACCCTTGGCTCACATCCAAGCATGAACAATCCATAGTCGCACCTAGAAACTTAGAGTCAGGTCGAGAGAGGCCCTTCGAGCCTGCACCGCCATTTACAGCATGGGAAATCCCAGGCCCTTCTCTCTCTACTCTGATCCCCACACAAGGGCCACCTAACTCCCTCTTAAATGACCCATCTACACTACCCTCTGTTGCAGAGACTTCCAGAGATTCCCATATCTCCTTGAAAAAAAGCCCATATCCCTTGAAGAAAGAAAAACTTAGCCAACTACGCTTCAAAGAATAACATCCGTTTCAAACACCCCCCACCCTTTATGTGAAAAAGTTGCCCCTCAGCTTCCTATTACTGTAAATCTTCCTCCTCTCACCTAAAACCTGTGTTCTCAAGTTTGTGATTCCCACATGTCTATGTGGGGGTGTGGCTGGCAAGATACTGCAGTAAGCACCATTTCACATTAGTGTTGCATTTTATGTGTGACTGCTCCCAGAGTCTAGGATCTATTTCCGTGCATGACTGGCTTGAATTCCTTGTCCTTTCCATTCATTTAGATTTAATTATGTGTTTCTTTCCACAGAAACAGTCTTGCCCCCTTAACTGTTTTCAACATTGTCTCAATTTTGCATAAAACAGTGAACTGGCATTTTACGAAGATACAATACTGGATATTTGAGTCATAGAGACAAATAGCATGGAAACAGGCCCTTCAGCCCAACATGCCCATGCTAACCACATGCTCCATCCACACTGGTCACACCTGCCCATGTTTGGCCCATAACCCTCTAAACCTTTCCTTTCCATGTATCTGTCCAAAGGTCTTTTAAACGTTGCAATAGTATCCACCTCAACTACCTCCTCTGGCACCTTGTTCCATATACCACCACCCTGTGAAAAATCGAAACCTTTTGAACATTTTGCATTGAGATTATAAATGTTTCTTTTAAAATAACAAACCTAAATTTTAGATGCATTGTCTTTTGATTATTTCTCATATCAGTGGGTCACTAAGGTGGAAAGATCCCAAAATGGTCCCATATGGAAGATAAAGATTCTAGCTCCAGTAAATCTCCAACCAGAGCAGAAAACAAAACTTTCAGGGCAAATTTGGAGAAACTACTCAGGAAATAAATTATTTAAAAAAATCTAAGAATCAATTGCAGGATCCCCTAAAGATGCTCCAAGTGATATAACTTGTAACATGAGAGTTCAGTCATATAGCCATGCAGCACAGAAACAGACTTTTTCAGTCCAACTTGTCCAAGCCAATCTAAGTTGTTCCTCCTTACCACGTTTGACCCATTTGCCCTCAAAACCTTTCCTATCCATATACCCGTCAAGGAAACCCCAGGTAGATCCAGGCCAATCGATACTGGACTGGAAGATCTGAACTGACCCACCCAAAGATTGCCATGAATAAAACAACCCCAGCTTCTCACGGCTGTTATCAGGTAACTGAACCATCCTGTCACCAACTGGAGTGCAGTCCTGACATCCCATCCACCCATTATCTTTAATGGACTTTATTGGACTTGCACTACATCTTGCACTACATGTTATACCCTTTAACCTGCATCTGTGCACTGTAAATGGCTTGAATGTAATCATATATAGTCTTTCTGTTGACGGATAGCAACCAATAAAAAGCTTTTCACTGTACCTCAGTACATGTGCCAATAATAAACTAAACTAAACTTTGGTCCAGAATCTAACTGTGGACTTGCTGAGCACAACCTTTCAACCGAGGCAAAATTTTAAAAAGTCAACCCCTTGGCAGTGCCTTCAGTGCCTTCCTTTAACCCTTGAGTGCAAGTTCCTAGATCTCTCTGCTGCTTTTCCTAGTCCTATCCCAGGGCACACTCACTCATAGAGCCCAGGAAAACCTTGCCTCATGACTCGTAGAGTACTCGGTACCAAACTACAATGCTCTGAGTCAAAGTCACCATGGTCTTCATCCAAGACCCAACATCTCGGGGCAGGAGCAAGATACAAAGTAAAAAGTGCTGGAAGAACTCAGTGGGTCAGGCAGCATCTGTGGAGGGAAATGGAATGGTGGCGTTTCTGATCGGGACCCTTCTTCAGAAAATGAGTTCTTTGGTCAGGATCTGGTCAAGCAGGCAGACTCCAATTTTAAGCTTTTTTTTTGGGTCACAGAAGATGCATTTGTCCTTTTTGCAGATCCTACATTTCAACAGAAGGGTGAATCTCAGCAATAGAAAGATGACAAAGGGCTATTGGAACTTTTAAGAAAAAATTAGACAGGCACATGGATATGGCAGGTTTGAGGAATATGGGCCAAATGCAGGCAGGTGGAACTACTGTAGCTGGGACAAGTTGGCTAGTGTGGGCAAGTTGGGCCAAAGGGCCGGTTTCCATGCCATATGACTCGATGACTCTAAATCACCACAGTCTTGTTCCTTCTAACAGCTTTCAACATTGTTCAGTGATTCCCATGAGAATGAATCCCGAATATTGTTTGCCCCTCAAGAATCTTTAACTTCAAAGATTATAACAAGAGGAAACAGTCAAAGTTTGCTCTATGGATTTGACAGTGCCAGGATAACTCCCTGTTCATTGTTTAGCTCAGGAGTACCAGATATGTTGCTAAGAATTTAGTTTGCCTTCATGTAGAGTCATGGTCACACAGCTTGGAAACAGGCCCTTCGGCCCAACTTGCCCATGCCAGCCATGCACCCCATCCAAGTTAGTCCCATTTACCCATGCCTGCCCCATATCCCTCTCAATCTTTCCTCTCCATGTAACTGTCCAAACATCATTTCAAGGAACCATGGTCTTACCGCAGTCATTGAACATAGTTGGAATTAATGCAAACTACAAGTGAACTATAAATGATCCTCTAATTGTAATGGTTTCACTGCCCAAAGTTAATGTTGTTATTAATGTTGTTATTATTCATATACTAAGCCCTATATATTGCGACACAAAGAACTCCAGACGCTGGAATCTTGAGTAAAATGCCAATATGCTGGAGGAAGTCAACAAGTCAAGCAGCGTCTGGGTAGGGAACGGGCAAGCAGTGACTCCATCGGTCTGAAGAAGGGTCTCGACCCAAATTATCATCTGTCCATTACCTCCACAAATGCTGTCTGACCCACTGAGTTCCTCTAAAACATTTTTTTTCCACTCTAAGCCCTGATCATTGTTTTGTCCCCAATTAAGCAATCTTTAAGTAGATGGATTGTAATTCTCCCCCATCAATATTTTATAATAGATAATTTTACAATATTATAGATTGGCTTTGCTTGGTCTCCCATTGACAGACTTAACTGGCTTGAAAGCAGCGGGATGTTGCCAGGGCTAATAGAGCTAGCAACGGCAGGTTTGTTCCTGAGTATGTGTGCTGTCCGTATGAAGATTGTATGTTCTCCCCGTGACCTGCCTAGGTTTTCTCCAGGTGTTCTGGTTTCCTACCACATCCCAGAGATGTTTGGGTTTGTAGGTTAATTGTTTTCTGTAAGTTGCCCCTAGTGTGCAGGACATAGAACTAGTGTGAGCAGGTGATCGGTGGAAGGTGCGGACTCAGTGGGCCGAAGAACCTGTTTCTATGCTGTACCTCTAAACTAAACTCAACTTGGAGGCTGGTAGTATGGTGTGAGAGGCAAGAAGACCTTGAGTGGTGGAAACATTGAGTGTCTTCAAAAGCCTGAAAACCCCTTCCTATAAATAGTTATGGAGATTTCAGGTGATTTTTTAAGTTTTTTTTCCAATGTGTGACATAGAACAATTCAAAACCCAGTGTAACTGAAGTAGAACTTAAAAATCATCTGAAAGAGAAATCTAATAATGTAATATAAAGCATCCCCCTTCTGGCACATGCTCTTGCCTCATTCCACAACCCAAGGAGATGCTAGTTTGTACAATCATTGACTGCTCCAAACAAATCCAGACTGAAGAATGGTCTCAACCTGAAACATCATTCATTGCTTCTCTCCAGAGATGCTGCCTGTCCCACTGAGTTACTCCAGCATTTTGTGTCTGACTCCATGTGTAGGTGGACTGTTGTAGAACAAGGGTATTTGATTCATAGAGTCATGTTGGAGTCCAGGCAACACGGAAGCAGGCCCTTCGACCCAACCCGTCCATACCGATCAAGTTGCCTCATCTACGCCAGTCGCATTGGCCCATATCCCTCTAAGCCTTTCCTAAGCATTGTTGATGGGCAAGTGTGAACGAGGGTTGTTGAGGGTCAAGTGTCCTGACCCATAACATCGGCTGTCCATTTCCCTCCACGGATGCCCCTCTGCAACCCTCTCCCATCAAGGGTTTCCATTGAAATAAGGGAGGGATCGCAATTGATGCAACTGCCACGAGAGTGGGCATAGACTCAATGGGCAAAATAGTTATGAACATATCAAATATAAAAAATAAACAAAAGTAAAATAAAGATTAAATAAATATTCCCTGGTCATGAACCCTACGATTCACACTAATATCTGGTTCCATGTTGGGTATTGGGTCTGATCAGATACAGGAACAGGTTTCAAGGGTTATGGGGAGAAGGCAGGAAAATTGGATTGGGAGGCAGAGATCAGACTTGATTGAATGGCGTGGACTCGATGGGCCGAATGGCCTAATTCTACTCTTAGAACTTGTGACCGTGAACAAAATGCCAATTTTCCCAGAGTAAGGCTGGGAAAATCAGTACAATGGGTTTTACTGTTGTGCCAACCACAAGAGTTGAAGGTGCTTCAAGGAGCAGGCAGGAGGAGATTAACCTGGGCAAATATTAAGGGGCAAGTGACTTTCGCCCTGACTTTGTGTGGGCCTAATCAACTCTTGGTGACGTCGATCCTAACGAACCAGTCTTGCTATTTTAAAGGGATTGCAATGCTCAGAGTCATGGAAACGTTGCAGGAATTTACTTGGCATCTTTTGGGACTTGGCAGACAGAGGGTAAATCCAAAAAAGATAATCCCACAGCTTGAGATGGGCTTTGAAGGGACCAGTATGGCTGATGATCACTCTATGGACAGCTGCTAATGCTGTCATGTAGACTTCCGTACAGCACCAGTGCCCTCTACCCTACACGTTTTGGTGGCTATAAACGGTATTAGCCCCGCGCAGTTAGAAATGGTGCTATTTCTGTCTGGTGGTTTTAATTACTTGAGGCATACTTTAAATTGCAAGAGCACAGGCTATGTTCCTTACATGAGTGGCCATTCTAAGTGATGCTCCCTCTTTCTTTCCCGCAGATCTAAAGGGCTCAGCTCAAAATGTCTGACACCGAAGAAGTGTAAGTATTGATTGATAATTTGTCACTCTTTAGTTTAAACCAGGTCCTGAACCAGGGATAAGTTCCTTTCTACTTTTACCACCTGCCAGCTACTGTTTCATTTTGATCTTCCTTTAAGATCTGCCTTTGTAAACCTTAATTGACTTTAAATTGTTGGGGCAGCGCAGTGGCGTAGCTGGTAGAACTGCTGCCTCACAGCGTCAGAGACCCATGTTCGATCCTGACCAGCAGCACCGCCTGTGTGTAGAGTTTGTACGTTCTCCCTGTGACCGCAAGGATTTCTGCCGGTTGCTCCAGTTTCCTTCCACATCCTAAAGACGTGCGGGTTTGCAAGTCAATTGGCTTCCGTAAAATTTCCCCTAGTATGTTGGGAGTGGGTGGGAATGTGGGATAACATAGAACTAGTGTTAACGGGTGATCGATGGTTGTCGTGGATTTGATGGATCGAAGGGCCTGTTTCCATGCTGTGTCTCTAAACTGAACTATGTGTAACTTTACCTGCGACTGACTTTGTGGTTTTTTCCCTCCCCTCCTATAGGTACGAGGGTAAGTCCTTTCATTAATTTTCAAGTAAAAATGCAATCAAGTAATCCACACACACACACACACACACACACACACACACACACACACACACACACACACACACACACACACACACACACACACACACACACACACACACACACACACACACACACACACACACACACACACACACACACACACACACACACACACACAAAGAAAGCATTCCACCCAACAATTCTGTGCTGGTTCCTAGTACCCAATCCCATTAGTCCCATTCCTTCCACTTTCTCCATTATCTGAAAATGATTCCTTAGACTACTGATTCAATGCCTTATTGAAAGCCCTGACTGATTCTCTCTCTACCATCTCAGCAAACAAGTGTGTTACAAATGAGTATTGTTCCTGGAAACTGAGGGATATCCTGCGATACGAATATAAAGTTATTAGAAGCTTAGATAGAATAATCAAAATCCTTTTGGGGGTAACAAGAGTGTAAGGGAAGAGGCAGGAGTCTTAGAATGTTGGGACTATTTGGAATGTTGGCGAAGGAGGCGGTGGAAGTTGATACCTTATTTTGTTTAAGAGACACTTAAATAGGCATTGAAGGATACAGTCCTAATTCCGGTTGTGAGATTGGTGTAGATTGGCAAAAGGATTTGCTTAGACTATGTTTTCAAAGTGCCTGTCTCAGTGCTGTACCATTCTGTAGCTTTATCATGTGACTGGTTCAAATTGGATATATAGAGACAAGCTGTTGTCAGGGATCAGAATTTTAAGACTGGCCAAATGCTACAAGGACAATGTAAGGAAAAACAGAGAAACGAGGAACTGCAGATGCTGGTTAATACACAAAAGGACACAATATGTTGGACTAACTCAGTGGGTCAGGCAGCAACATGGAGAACATGGATGGTTAACGTTTCAGATCGAGACCCTTCTTAAAAATGTTTTTCTAAGGGCAGCTCAGTAGTGCAGTGGTAGAGTTGCTGTCTTACAAGCGCCAGAGACCTGGGTTCGATCCTGACTACGGGTGCTGTCTGTATTGAGTTTGTACATTCTCCCTGGATCACGTGGGTTTTCCCCAATTGCTCCGGTTTTCTCCCTTATCTCAAAGACGTGCGGGTTTGTAGATTAATTTGGTTCACGAAATTCTAGTGTCTAGAATAAAACTCCAGTGATGACGGTCGGTTTATCTCTAAACTAAAAACGGGTTTGTTGTAGAATAATATTGCTCTGGAACACACTGTTTTGCTGAGATGATAAAAACAGAATCTTTCTGGACCTCTCCACATCTAGCCTCACGAGTCTTTATCCACATTTTTACAGAGGTCCAACATTATCTCCCTGCTTTTGTGCTTAATGTCTCCATTTATGAAAACTAGCACTCCATATCCTTTACGTAGTAGAAGTCATAATACATATTAGAGAGGCAAACTCGCTCTTCACCTTCCCAATACAATTGAGGTTAGGCTTGCTGACAAGCAATAGAGATCACTCCAAATTAACCCATTAGAAATCTGCAAGGATGCTTTGGTATAATCAGTGCTTATGACCATGCATGTATATATGACATACACATTAACCAAAGTATTAATCAATAACTATTTCTGTTGCAAATATTTATATTATGTTGGTATATTGCATTGACAATGTAATCTACAAAGATATGATGTATTTAGTTAGATTTAAAATGCAATTCTGATATTTTAGGTTACATTTAGCATATTTGTAATAGAGACATTAATTAAAGGATGACATATTATCAGCTAGGAATTATTGGATGTATTCATAATATATATGTGCAACCACTATAATATTTTTTTTATTTTAAAGTTGGCTTGTTTTAATGTTTTGTTCTATGATTATACTGATATTGAAAAATACTCAGCTGTTATTTTGTAATTTTCATAAATATTAGGCCAGTGTGTGCAGTAGCTGTAAGTGATGGGGGCTTTTACATTTTGGTCGATTGTTCTTGGTCCCACGGCAATGCTGCACAGTATCACGAGGAGATGGGGAGAAAGAGATGGAGAGAAGGAATAAAGAGGAGAGATAAATGAGAGAGAGATTGATGAAAGAGAGATAGGTATGAAAGAGGGAGTGAGAGAAAGAGAGAGTGAGTGAAAGAGCGAGTGAGAGAGAAAGAGAGAGTGAGGGAGAGAAAGAGGGATAGAGAGAGTGGAACGGGAGAGGGAGAGAAAAAGAGAGAGAAGGAGAGAGAATGAAAGAGAGAGGGAAAACAACATCCTTAGTTTCCATGATGTTTTAACCTTCTGCTCCTTTCCTTGCTCTCCACCTTGTAAATATATATATTTTTTAAGTATTACCTTTTATGTTGTTGATTGGTTTTGAAGGAATTCTCCAGATAACACCCAAAACAGTAGACTTTTTAGAAAGTTATCTGCTAGTTTTCTCTGCTCTCGCCCATTTTAATGCCAGTTCCTTTCCTGGACAATTGTTGTGGTGGCGTAGAGGTTAGTAACGTCTCAAGCCCAGATGGCATGTGTTGGCAAGCTAGTTGACAATGGCATTACAAGCTAGCCTGAACCATAGGTACTGTCAGGCTACAAGAGATTGTCTCAACAAACTACGTCTTTGTAAGCTTGGGTTGATCAATCAGAACAAGGTGGTTCAATAACTTATGATGCTGTACGGACTTGATCTCCTGACCTTGCACTTTCCAGCAAAGGCCACTGAACAAAGATCAGAATGAGATGTCTAGTTGAAGGCAGTCAGTTCTCATGCAGCTTTCCAAATTGTCTTTCAACTTAGTTTGGTTTAGTTAATTATTATCACGTGTACTGAGGTACAGTGAAAAGCTTTTATTTGTATGCTACCTAGTCAGAGAAAAGATTATATATGAATACAATCAAGCTGTCTACAGTGGACAGATAAAGGATAAAGGATATAACATTTAATGCAAAGATATTACTTTGAAGTCAATAAAGATGGAATTGAAGATAATTCAAAGGTCTCCAGTGGGACGTTACGACCACAATCTCGCTGATGAGAGGACTTGGTGAGGCTGTGGAATTCATCACCGATGGCGGTGGAGGCCAAGTCATTGGGTATTTTTAAAGCAGAGTTTGACAGGTTCTTGATTAGTAATGTTGCAGGTTACAGAGAGCAGGAGAATGGGGTTGAGAGGGAAAGATAGATTGCCCATGAGTGAATGGTAGAGTGGATTCAATGGGCCGAATTGCCTGATTCTGCTCCTATGACTTATGGACATATCAGTTACCTGTGAGTCGGTTACTCAATCTTAGTTAGGAATTTGGCTGGGACCCTCGAGGTAGAGTAATTGTGGCTTCTCCAATGCACAACTAGTCTTGAAGCCTATCGGGGGAAACGTTCCAGGCCGAGAAATCGGCAATTATCATCATATTTTCTTTCTGACGTTGGATTACAGAACATGAGGAACATGTGGAACATGGAGAGGGAGGTAATGATGTTGATTCCCAATGTTTCTTTTCCATCCACAGTACCTTTTACTAACATCATTTAATAATTCCAATGACTCTCCAGTATTTTGTCTGGATGTATGAATCCAGGTTGAAAATATTGGCAGACTTTTCTTTAACCTTTACACTTACAGTTACCATAGAGGTTACAGATAGGGTTCAAGTGTTAATCCTGTCTGAGGGTCAGATTGACCGGATGAATGAAATCTAAATGTTGAATTTGGAGCATTCTTTATTTGAATTGGAATAACTCATAGAGTCAAACAGCACAAAAACAGGCCCTTCAACCTGACTAGCCCACGATGATCAATATGCCCCTTCTACGCTAGTTCCACCTGCCTGCATTTGGCCCATATCCCTCTAACCCTATCATTCCATGTCCCTGTGTAAAAGTTTCTTAATGCATCTCATGTACCGAAAAGAGATGCTTCCTGTTTTTAGGTCTACTCTTATCACAAAGAATCATAGAAATTTTGGTTAGAGCTTATTTTTTGATTTCCACCTCTCTTTGGCCCACAAGGTCCATGCCGAACATGATGCCAAGTGAAACTAATTACCTCTGCCTGCACATGATCCATATCCCTCCATTCCCTGCATATCCATGTGTGTGTAAAAGCTTAAATGACACTATTGTAACTACCTCCACCACCACCACCCCTGTTAGTACGTTTTAGACACCCACCACCCTTTGCATAAAAATTTACACCCACACATCTCCAAACTTTACACTTCTCACCTTAAAGCTATGGCCACTCTTCGAGATTCTGGTATTCTGGTAAACCCCTTCTGGACTCTCTGCAAAGCTTCAACATCCTTCCCATAATGAGCCATAATGAGACGACCAGAACCACACAGAGCGCGAGTCGTTGAATCCAATAAAATTTCAAATGGTACAAACCCCCTGAAATGTACACATTGCCCAATTTTAAATGACCACAGTGGAACTCCCATGTAATAAAATTCTATTTGATTAGAGAAATAGATCTTAAGCGGGCCTAGTGTCTGTTTGTAAAGGAATGATACAAACCATGGTATACCTTTCCAAATTTGAAATCAAATCATGGCATTGTTAATGTTAAGATTTGTAAATTACCTTAAACGCTGATCATTAACGGAAGAAAACATATATTTAAACAGAAGAAGTATTCAATTAAATATATCTACACAGTGATTTTTTTCTAATAAGGGGAAGTGAAGTTCTGATATATGCAAGAGGTTAATCCCTCCCATATGATCATTTCAAGGAATATTTATGTGCATTTTTTGCTTCAAATGAAACTTGTGTTTGTTTCAAACATTATTGGAGTAATCAAAATGAAATGCAAGAACACATGGGAATTAGTAAAATGCATGCAGATAAACATGATTGCATATATCATGATTTCACTCTGATTTGAATTTGGAAATATGCGTATGTAGGTGTTGTATCAAGTTGTGGTTTTAATATTTCAATTTGCAAGTAGGTTTTAGTGTTATGGAATTAATATCTACTATGAAGTTTTGCATTGAATGTGAATGTTTTAAATATGTTCAGAAAAGCTGAATCTTTGAGCATGAGTTAGATACATTGGCAAAACTTGTCGGAGCAAAGTTGAAGTGAGGTTCCATTGTAATTACAATTGTTCGCTGATGCATAAACATACATTTTAAAAGTTGGTAAATCCTCCGCCTACGTCTGGGATTTCTTTTGTAATTTACTTCATTTTTCCTGCAACAATTTTGAGCCCTTACGGCAACATTTATTTTCCCATTCCTGTGATCTTCCTATTGAACAGTGGCGTAACTGAAATCCTGCTGTGATCCAGCCAAGAATATTATAAAATTATCTTGCTTTTGTTTTTCCGTGCTTCCGAACAAAATTCTGCTTATGTGTAACGTAGCATCAGTAGATAGATATATTTTTAAGCTTCAAGAATAACACATGATAGTCATTGTAAAGTTATCATTCGGCATGAGTTGTGAGCCTCTGGAACTTAAAAGTGTTGGAATGATACGGGCATTTTCAGAATGATAATAAATGCCTCTGAATTCTCTGGTTAAACGGTATTTGTGCATGGTTTAGTAAGCTGTCATGGAGTGGAGTTTGTTTTGTGTTGACTTTTTTTTCTTTAATTATATGATGGTCTCTTCCAATATGATTTATAATTTTTTTTCTGCCAATATTGTTCCTTTACTGCTTTATCAATCCAATGTGCTGCATTGCCGCTTTGCTGTTTGCCTTACGCTAACAACATCAGAAGAAGAAGTTGCTGAGAAAGGTATGTGTTGCAATATACCCTTGCTCACCCTTTATGTTTCTTATTAACTTTCACTCCCCATTCTTTGTCTTCTTACATTTCATCTCTCCCTATTCTTCAACTTAGTTTCCACATTGTTCTTTTGTCTTCAATAACCCCTTACTTCTCCATAACTCAGTATTTCTTCAATGTCCTGGTTTGCATTCTCTCTAATTTTCTTCGATTTAAACAAATATCATAATTTCTTCTTTAGTTGTTATTTTATTTCTCATCTCTTTATCATTCTTAATCATGTCTGCAAAATTATGCTCTCTTTCACTTTTACTGACTAATTATCATGTCTTGCTTCATCTTTATACTTCTGTCACGATCATTAAATATTAGCTAACTTTCAAAATCATCAATCATTTATCATCTTCTATCATTTCTAATTATCACGTTTTCTCCATTATCTCTAACAATTCAGTAACCACATGTTAATCATCTTATCATTTCCATCCATTGTGTCTCCTATACTAAATTATCCTGTATCAATTAGCACCTCTAATTATTAGTTTAGTTTAGAGATACAGCATGGAAACAGGCCCTTCGACCCACCAAGTGCACGCCAACCATCGATCACCGTTCACACTAGTTCTACATTATCCCACTTTCACATTCACTCCGTACACACTGGGGACAATTTACAAAGAGTCAATTAACCTCCAAACACATATGCCTTTGGGATATGGGAGAGAACCGAGGAACCCGAAGGAAACCTGCGCGGTAACAGGGAGAATGTACAAACTACAAGCACGTGTAGTATCAGGATCGAACCCGGGTCTCTGGCACTGTGAGGCAGCGGCTCTACCATCTGCGCCACTGTGCCGCCCTTACATTTTACACCGTTTACCTCATGTTTATGCAACATTTGCCGTTTCTTCCACTGATTTTAAAATACAGTGGTTTAATTAAAAAACATGAGCAGGAGAGATATTGCAAATACTTATTACTGGGCGCTCATTTGGCCTGTGGATAGACAGTTATTGGGTTGATTAAATAAGTGATGCAAGAGAAGTGTTTCTCTTGCATTTTGGTGGCGATTTGTTGGTGCTGCCATTTATCTGTTGCATAACTGGCTTTGCTCTTCAACATGCAGTATTAACATATACTTTGGTTCTTTGCATTTGCTGCTGGCTGCTTGTTCTTGGCCTTTCCCAGAAACATATGCGGAAGAAGGTATGTTTCTCTTCGTTATTTCAAATCTCCTTTCCAGCGGTTGTGTTGTATCAGCTACATTTTGTTACTTGTGTTTCATAATTGCCAACAATTTTCACCTCCTCTGCTGGTAGCCCCACAGAATGTCCCTGCAAATGCTTAGCATCTGGTTTTGGCTATTCATCCCCAGCCCAATTCCACCTTAACCCAGCCCATTTTATAGTAGGTTGAGGCCTCCAAAATTTAGTCTATGATAATTGCACCCTGGGGCAAAGGTTCTGAATGTCTACCCCATTGTGCCCCAATGGAAGGATCTGCAGGCATTGGGGAGGATCCATAGCAAGGACATTTATGAGGATGATTGGATTAACAAATGATGATCGTTTGAAGGCACTGGGCCTGCACTCACTGGAGTTTAGGAGGATGATGGGCAAATCTCTTTGAAAGTTACTGACCAATGAAAGGCCTGGATAGAGTGAATGTGGAGAGGATGTTTCCACTAGTGGAAGAGTCTTGGACCAGAGGACATAGCCTCAGAATAAAAAGAGGCATCTTTAGAGAAGAAGTGAGGAGGAATTTCTTTAGTCAGAGGGTGGTGAATCTGTAGAATTCATTGCCACAGATGGCGGTGGGGTCCAAGTCAATAGATAGTTTTGAGGCGGAGATTGATATATTCTATATTAATACAGGTGTCAGGGGTTATGGGGCTGAGGCAGGGGAATGGGGTTGAGAGGGAAAGATAGATGAGCCATGATTGAATGGCAGAGTAGACTTGATGGGCTGAATGGCCCCTAGAACTTTTGAACATATCTATGCCACGTCTTATGAGTCCTTTTCTGCACAAGCGATCCCAGACATCGATTATTTTCCTGAGTTCATTCTCTTTTACTTTTAAATCCAAAACACAAAGGGCCTCAGAAATTCTATCATGATTTTGGGTTGGCTGTTAAACCACCAATAGTATTGGTTCCATTCTTTCTTTTATCTCCCGTGGATTACTTTCAGTCTTCAAGTGATTATATCCTGATTTTTATATTAGGTTAGTAGCTCATTTAATTTGAAAGACATTCTGAACAGTATACTTACTTAGCATGATAGTTGTCTTTATAATCTTAGCAATAAGAAACTTGTTGTAAAACCACCATCTGCAATTCCTTGTTTCTCCTTTAATCCTATCCTTCCCTCCTCTACCCTCTCCACAACATAAATCTCCCACTGACAAATGACCTTCGATATGAAACATTAACTCTATTATGCTACATGACCCGCTGAGTGTTTTCGTATTGTGTAAATTCATTTTACAAGCATCTAGAATTTAGTGGATTTTCATAAGGTCTGATTGTCCAGACTGATTATCCCGTTATTCCCTTTATCATGCATCTGTACTCTGTGGGCAGCTTGATTGCAATCATGTATAGTCTTTCTGGTGACTGGATAGCACGTAATAAAAAAAAGCTTTTCATTGCACCTCGGTACACGAGACAATAATCTAGACTAAACTAAACTAATCCTTGGATGGTTGAATAAAGGATGTATTATTAGATGCATGATTCACATTCTTAATAATAGAACATAGAATATAGCACAACAACAGACTCTTCGACCCACAACGTCTGCGCTGAACATGATGACAAGACCATCTCATATCTACCTGCACATTATCCATATCCATCCATTCCCTGCTAAAATGGCAAAACTAAAGGCAAACTGAAATGTGGATGTCACACATTACATTTTACCCTCTGCATGTCATGCCATCGGAGACTCCAAATGGAAAGTTTATCAACATTCCAGGCCTTGTTCATAGACAGTCTACACCACAAACAGCTCTAGGAGCAAATACCAAAGCTTCACACTTGCGTTTGGGGATCAAAAGCTTAGACTGTTGGCAAGGAATCAGCTCCAGATGTCTACTTTTGTTCTGCCACTGTGAACCGTTTCATTCTTGAAATGCCCAGAACACAAGGTTGCTTGAATGATGTGTTAATTTTATTCACTTGTGTTTCTTCATAACAAAAGTGGCCTTTACCTCAAAGGATAGGCGGTGTGAGCACATGAAGTGAATTGGAATTTATGTAGTGTTCAAGGTGTCAAGGAATGGAGCTTTGTTTTTGCATACTTTTCTTCAGTGGTGTATCAATACAAATTCTAACTTTTTCTGTGTCAAAATTGTTTCTTTTCTGCTTTCCTATCACATGATCTGTTCGCTGCACTGCTGTTTTGCTGCTTGTCCCTCTTTAGAGGACGTTGTAGCAGAAGAAGGTATGTAATGAAACACCCATGAATCATCTGCTTTCACTTCCCATTCATTTTGTTTCCTTACTCTCACTCTTGTCATTTCATTATTTATCTCTTTCTTTCACCATCAATTCTTCTTCTATTTCACTGGTGTTCTAGTTTGCTGCTTCATTCGCCTGTTCTCTTTCAATCGCCACTTCCACTTTCCTCTTTCATGCCTCATCTTCAAATTTGCTCATTTTGCTTTTTTTCACCTCTCAATCATTTCCCACCATCAACAGTCCTAATTATTCCATATACTGTACCTGAATCCATGATTATTGCTGATCATTCATTATCACCAATTATTTGATGCCTTGAAGTTTTCTTGATCATTTCCTATGGTAATCTAAGGAACGTTATTTGGTGTAATTTTAATCGCCATCGATTACAAACACGATTCGGGGAGTTGACAATGTTTGATGATTAAATTAGTGGAGTTCAAGGGGTTTCATTTGTTAATCTGGTGGTTCTTCACAACAGAGTCTTTGCTGCATTAACATTTGATCCAACGCTCAGTATTAACATGTACTTTGCTTCTTTGTATTCGTCGCTCTTTGCATGTACCTGGCCTCACCCAGAAGTCCATCAGGAAGAAGGTACGTTGCTTTGTTAATCCGAGTCTCTTTCATGCTAAATGTTTTGGTACGTAGAGTCATAGTCATACTGCACGGAAACAGACCCTTCGGCCCAACTCGTCCACGCCAGCCAAGATCCCCATCTAAGCCTGTCCCATTTGCCCGCATTTGGTCCATATCGCTATAACTCTTTCCAATACATCTATCTATCCAAACGTCTTTTAAATGCTGTTGTTGTACCTCCCTCAGTTACCTCCTCTGGCAGCTCGTTCTGTGTACCCACCACCTTCTGAGTGCTCCTCAGGTTCTTATCAAATCTTTCCCCTCTCACCTTAAACCAATGTCCTCTGATTCTTGATTCCCCTACCCAAGGTAAAAGATTCTGTGCATTGACCCTATCCATTTCCTCACAATTTTATATACCTCTTTAAGATCAACCCCGAGCCTCTTGCTTCCAAGAAATATAGTTGTTGCCTGTCCAATCCCTCCCCATACCTCAGGCCCTCAAGACTTGGCGACGTCCTCATGAATCTTCGATGCACTCTTTCTAACTTAATGACATCCTTCCTACAGCAAGGTGACCAAAACTGAACACAATACTCCAAAGGCCTCATCAATGTCTTGTATAACTGTTAGATAATGTCCCAACTTCTATACTTAGTACCATGACTGATGAAGACCAAGGTACCAAAAGCCTTTTTGACAACCCTATCTACCTGTGATGCCACATTCAGGGCACAGTGCACCGGTACTCCTACATCCCTCTGCTCTACAACCTCCTCCAAGGCCCTGCCATTTGCTGCGCATTAAAAAGGAGACAATAAGATGTCCACTTATATTTTTGAGGATACAAAAGTCTATGACAATTGGAACAATCTTGACTTTGGCATGGCATGTGGTTAGAAAAAGTATGTACAGACTTACCACACTGTGGCAGCTTAATGCACGTTTGTTTAAGGTGGTTAAGGTGGTTATCTGATTCAGGATGGGCACACTAACTAAGAACTTGTGGTATCATTAATACTCGAATGGCAATACAGTCGCCTACTGTGCAGGAATCCAGCCTCAACACCCTGCTCAGTCAAAACTGTTGGGTAAGAAGCAAGTTGTTTCATTGTGGTGTTCAGATTGCATTCTCAGGGGGGGAAATGGTGTCATCCTATTGAGATTGTTCACATTTTAAGCAATATTTGTGTCAAGTGGGTGTGAAGAAATATATGGTGCATGCTTGAACAAACCGCTATGTAACGGTATAAATGCAAAAGTTTTACATTTTATGCTGCATCATCAAATAATTTGGACATGGTAGGTGATTATTTGGACATATATCACCGAAAACTTATGAGAATCATAGGAGTAGACACAAAATGCTGGAGCAACTCAATGGTTAGGTAGCATCTTTGGGGGAATTGAACGTGACATTTTAGGTCGGGATCTTATTCCCAACCCAAAATGTCACCTATCTGTGTTCTCCAGGGATGCTGCCTGACCCGCTGAATTACTCCAGCATTTTGTGTCTTTCCTTGGTAAAAAAGCATCTGAAGTTCCTAGTCTCGGTACTATGAGAAATATAATCAGTGGCACAGCCAACACCTATTTGTGTCTGGGAATAGTGTTCAGAACATCAGCACGGAACAACTCGTGGAAATATGCTTGAATGGTGACATTTCGAATAAGTTCACGTGTGTCAACACGATCATTTATTTTTGTTCACCTAGAGTTGAGAAACGAAATCATGAAATTTAATGAGCAAATCAGGTCCAATTTATTTATTATAAAGTCAATGTAAGCAAAGGATTAAATCGATGTTGACAAAAAGATTCAGTCCATTCATGAACACACTGTTGAATCTGACCGAGACATAGTCACACCTGAAACTAAATATTTTTATTTATGTACAGCTAATTGGTCATTCTGGATTCCTAGTAATTGTCGTAACAAAACAGGATTGAAGGGATGCTAATTCGTAGTGAAATATTCAAATACATGTTGAGCATCCTTTAGACATGAGAGATAGAGCTTGGAAGCAGGCCCATTGGCCCACCGAGTCCGTGCCGGCCAGCGATCACCCCCTAAATCAACACTATCCCACACTAGAAACAATTTACAATTTACAGAAGCCAATTAACCTGCAAACCTATATGTCTTTGGAGCGTGGGAGGAAATAGCCTCTGTACGAAACTTTAATAACCATAAAGCTGGTTCAGAGAATAGTATAGCATGTGAATAGGCCATTCGGCCCACAATGTCCATGCCCGAACATGATGCCGATAAACTAATCACCTCTGCCTGCACGTGATCCATATCCCTCCATTTCCTGCATATCCCTGTGCCAATCCAAAAGCCTTTTAAATCCCACTATCATATCTGACCATATCACCACACCTGGCAGAATGTGCCAGGCTCTCATCACCCTCTGTGTAAAAACAAAACTTGTGCGCATATCTCCTTTTAAACATTTCCACATTAATTGTGCGCTGTCTGAAATTCACACGGTGCAAAACCAAGGTGATACAGACAAACACCGCGATGAACAAGAAGGCTGGTGCTGTAATTAAGACGGCTAGCACAGTGTACCGCAAGTCCTTTAAAAGAGGGGGAGAGACGGGTGGGGAGAAGGGGGAGAAGAAGTGGAGACAACTTTTAAGAAGTCAGAGATTCCCAGCTATGAAGTTCAGCAGACATTTAACATTATCGGTCGGTTATCCTTGGTTCTGAAAACTCCTGCTTACATTTTTTTCCCCCAATGAGCCAGCAAAGGTGATTAACTAAAACTACCTATGACTACCTTGACCATCTACAACTACATGGCGACCCCACTACAACTACACCTACGACTACAGGATTATCGACTATCTCCATGGCGACCAATTTTTGGTTGCCGAAAAATTTTCACCGTGTTGAAAAATTTGCAGTGACTATACTGAAGCCGCGATGAGTTCCCAGAATGCGGAACTCCTCACGACCATGAAGGAGACTTACCAGAGACCACCAGCGAACATGTGGCAACTATGTGGCGAGCGCAGTCTCCTGCACTCGCCTAAAAAGTCGCCTAAGTGGGACAGGCCCATATATGTAATAATTAAACCAATCTCCTTTGCCTACAATTCCATCATTCCTTGCATATCCATATGCCCATCTAAAATCCTCAGAAACATCCCAATCATATCTGCCACCTCCACCCACAGCAGCACTGGAAATACATATCTGCAGTCAGTTTGCAAACTTCGCATAAGTGGAAGTATTCTATTAAACACATTGATTTAATCATGTTTTGTGTAATTCACAGTTTATGACTATGACGACAAAGGTGGTATTTTAATTTCATCATCAAAGACCAATTTACCTACTTAACCAGTTTTTTTCTTCCTGCATTTTCTGAGTTTGAAATCTTGTAAATATGTAGTTTAAGGTGATTCAGAAGCAGACTATGTATATATATATATATATACTCTATATAGCTGCAAGATTCAATAATCGCCTTAATTGCAGAGATCAGTGCAGTGCTTCCTTTATGGATTGATTTGTAATGTTGATTTTTTTAATTGTTAACCATGTACTCTCAATTTCATAATCTGGCTTCAATTTATTCCCTTGTTCATATTTCTTTAAGATGTTGAAAAATTTTGTGTTGCTTTGGCAACGCCATGACTGTCTTTGCTTCATGAGCCAATCTACATTCGTCGAGTAAAACACAAAGTGCTGCAGGAACTCAGTGAGTCAGGCAGCACCTGTAGTGGTAGTGGATAGTTGATGGTTTGGGCCGGGACTGCCATAAAAAGGGTCATGACCTGAAACGTCGCCTGCCCATTCTCTCCACAGATGCTGCATGACCATCCCCCGCACCATACCCCCACTGACTTCCTCCAACACTTTGTGTTTTAATCAAGATTCTAACATCTGTATTTCCTTGTGTCTATCTTTATGTGCGTGCGTCTGTCTGTGCAGGAGTATGTGTGTGTCTGTCTGATGTCTGTGTGTGTCTATAGGAGTTCTATGTGTGTGTATGTGTGCTAGTGTCTGTCTGTCAGAATATGTTTATGTGTGTTTGTGTAGGTGTCTGTCTGTGTGTGTCTGTCTGATGTCTATGTGTGTGCAGGTGTGTGTGTATTTGTGTGTGTAGGGCGAGCTGTATTGATTTCTATGCGTGTGTGTCAGTGTGTGTTTGTTGGTCTCAGAATGTGACAATAGTAAAGATGCCTTCGAGTGAAGGGTAGGTTTCTAATTGGACGATGGAGATGCCAAGGCAGCTGATAAAAACAGGGGAATGAATCG
Organism: Leucoraja erinaceus; assembly: GCF_028641065.1. Classification (NCBI taxonomy): domain Eukaryota; kingdom Metazoa; phylum Chordata; class Chondrichthyes; order Rajiformes; family Rajidae; genus Leucoraja; species Leucoraja erinaceus. The sequence goes on from NC_073394.1 coordinate 21,149,986, forward strand.
ACCCAAGATTTCAAAAATAACTTTCTTCGCATGAAACATTTTTTTATATTTTAAAGGCAACTTACAAAGTATGTGCAAGTCATACAGAGTAGCAATATCAATTATATTGCTGGAATTTGTGTTTGCATTTTGCACTCTAATTATTCTCCACGAGGAAATGACAGAAGCTGCTGAATGGGAAGCTGGATATTTTAAGGCTGTAAACCAGGGGCGGCAACCTACGGCCCCCGGGCCGAATGCGGCCCGTAACCCGGAATGATCCGGCCTGCAGGCGGATTTTTTTCCCCTTAATCATCCGGCCCGCCGAGTGCCTGCCCCGAGCAGCCGCCCGGCTCTGGCTGTACCGCATCCTGCGCAAAACCGCCAGCACGGCCGCGCACCTTCTGTGAACGCGTTTAAGAAAGAACTGCACATGCTGGAAAAATCGAAGGTAGACAAAAATGCTGGAGAAACTCAGTGGGTGAGACGTGCAAAGATTGCATGAGGCTGCCTCACCCGCTGAGTTTCTCCAGCATTTTTGTCTACCTTCTGTGAACACGTGATTTGATGCCAGCCATCCAGGGCGGGATCATGTGAACACGTGATAGATGTGGCCTGCCATCCGCTCACAGACATGCCTCCCGGCCCCTATGCAGAACAAAGTTGCCGACCCCTGCTGTAATCCATTTCCGGGCTTCAGTGACACTGCCGTTATGATGAATGCACATGGCATCGAATTCTACATCAACACTCACACCCATTTGTGATTTGATTTGGTGATCATTGTCGACGAGGTTTACTTTGCAGGAATCAAGTGTGCCTCATTATATGGGAAGAAATGATTCATCAATTGACTGAGTCCAATCCAAAAACATCTGTTGGGAGAAATTAGATGATAAATCATCCGTGACGCCAATCACTTTTTGAATGGCTGTCTGGGATCAAAGATCAGATCTTGGACTGAGATACTGTAAGACATCCATCACCTTCAGAACTGAACCACAAAGGAGTCAACACCATCCGTGGGAAGAATTAAAGTGCAAAATTGTATTTGTAGTGCGATAGATTTTCATTTATTTTTGATTTGATGCTATGTCGCATTTTTATTTTTATTGCGAGGACCCTAATTTCTATTTTACTTTTTTTTTCCATGCTGCAGAGGAGGAAAAGCCAAAACCCAAGTGAGTAGAGAATTGTTATGACCATAGAGATTTATTTAATTGACGATAGACAAAAACGCTAGAGAGACTCAGCGGGTGAGGTAGCATCTATGGAGCAAAGGAATAGGTTTTGGGTTGAGACCCTTCTTCAGACTGATGTGGAGGAGACAGTAGGCTGTGGGAGAGCTGGGGAGGGGAGGGGAAGGAGGGAGAAAGCAAGGACTACCTGAAATTGGAGAAGCCAATGTTCATACCACAGGGGTGTAAACTTCCCATGCAAAATATGAGATGCTGCTCCTCCAATTTGTGGTGGGATTCACTCTGGCCATGGAGGAGGCCCAGGACAGAAAGGCCGGATTCAGAATGTGAGGGGGAGTTGAAGTGCTGGGCCACCGGGAGATCAGATTGGTTAGTGCAAACCGAGCGGAAGTGTTGGGCAAAGCGATCGCCAAGCCTACACTTGGTATCAACAATGTACAGCAGCGAACACCTAGAGCAGCGGATGCAATAGATGAGGTTGGAGGAGGTGCAGGTGAACCTCTGCCTCACCTGGAAAGACTGCTTGGGTCCTTGGATGGGGTCAAGGGGGGTGGTAAAGCGACAAGTGCAGCATTTCCTATGGTTGCAAGGGAAAGTACTAGGGGAAGTGGTGGTTTGGGTGGGAAGGGATGAATTGACCAGGGAGTTACAGAGGGAGCGGTCTCTGCGAAAAGCCGAAAGGGGAGTCGGAGATGCGAAGATGTGGCCAGTGGTGGGATCCCGTTGGAGGTGGCGAAAATGCCAGAGGATTATGTGTTGTATGTGACAGCTGGTAGGGTGGAAGGTGAGGACAAGGGGGACTCTGCCTTTGTTACGAGTGGGGGGATGATGAGTGAAAGCAGAGCTACAGGACATGCAGGAGACCCTGGTGAGAGCCTCATCTATAGTCGAAGATGGGAACAACCATTCCTTAAAGAATGAGGACATCTCCGATGCCCTGGTTTGGAACACCTCACCCTGGGTGCAGATGCGGCATAGACGGAGAAATTGGGAGTAGAGGATGGAGTCCTTGCAGGAAGCAGGGTGGGCAGAAGTGTAGTCCAGAGAGCCATATGGGTCAGTGGGTTTGTAGTAGAAATAATTGAAGAGATTGAAGAAGAATTCACGCGAGGAATAGATCAGGTAGATGCAAGGAGTCTTTTGGGGACTCGAGGACCAGAGGACATAGATTTAAGGTGACGGGGGAATAATTCAAAGGGAACCCGAGTGGTAACTTTTTTAAACAAATGATCGTGGATGCAAGGAACGAGCTGCCAGAGGAGGTCGTCGAGGCAGAGAACCATCGCAATGTTTAAGAAGCATTTAGACAGGTACATGGATCTGGTAGGTTTATGGGGATATGGGTCAAACACAGCCAGGTAGGACTAATGTAGATGGGGCATGTTGGTTGGTGTGAACTAGTTGGGCCTGTTTACATGCTGTATGACCCTATGAAATCTATGCAGAAATCACAACTCCAGGTCACGATCACTGCCATGTGTGGTTACCATCGAACCTGCTGTGGTATACGTCACAGAGCCATAGAGTCATACAGCATGGAAAGAGGCTCTTTGGCCCAAAGGCATTATGTTCGGCACAGACATCCTGGGCCAAAAGGCCTCTTCCTGTGCTATACGTTTTCAATGTTTCTGTGTTCCACTTGAGTCTGGGGATTTGATTCTTTGTCCTTGCAATAGCAGGAAAGGAATAATTTCCATTAGGTGGGATAGTCTCAACATGCATAGAATTCACTGAAGAAGAGTCTCGCCTCGAAACGTTACCCATTCCTTCTCTCCAGAGAAGTTGCCAGTCCCGCTGAGTTACTCCAGCCTGTTGTGTCTATCGTAGAATACGTAATTTTGCAACAGTAAAGTAAATATTGTTTTTCACCTTACATCAACGGAGCAGAAAATGAAGATGTTTCATTTTCCCTGTTCTTCACCACAACGAAGAACAATTACAAATCTTTGTTTCATAAAGTGTTTAAATTCCAACTAATATTAACATCTGATGCTTTTCTTCTCAGACCAACTGCTCCCAAAATCCCAGATGGAGAGAAAGTTGACTTTGATGTGAGTGAAATATTTAACAAAATTAAAAAATGCACACGTTATTATCTATATGTTGCTAGTTTTGGCCAATTTTCATGCAAGCTTGCCTTCATTGGCCACGACATTGAGTGGAAGTCAGAATGTCATAGTGCAGCTTTATAGGAGTTTGGTTAGGCCGCATTCGGAATATTGCGTGCAGTTCTGCCAAGCCCATTACAAGACGGATAACTTTGCGGAGGTTTACCAGACGCTGTCCGGTTTAGAGGCTATTTAGTTACAGGGAGAGGTTGGATGGACTTAGATTGTTTTCTCTGAGGTGCCGAGGTTGAAGGGAGACCTAATAAAAGTATATAAAATTATGAGAGGCATTGTTAGTTAGGGTAGACAGTCAGAAACATTTTCCCAAGGTGGAAATATCAAAGACTAGATTTCTAGATTTCCTTGCTGCCTTTCACACTCTAGTACTTATGGGCCTGTCCCACTTGGGCGATTTTTCAGCGGACTGCCGGCGACTGTCAGAGTGTAACACACACATACACAAACACATCGCTTCCTTCACCGGCCCCTGTGAACTTTTTAGACAGTGCACCCCCGCTTGACCTGTCTAAAGAATTCACACAGTGCAAAGCCAAGGTGATACAGACACATACCGTGATGAGCAGGAAGGTTGGCGCTGTAAAAAGACGGCTAAAGCACAGTGTACGGTAAGTCATTTAAGAAGGGGGGAGACGGAGTTGAGACAACTTTTAAGAAGCCAAAGATACACGGCTGTGAAGCTCGGCGGATATTTAACATTATTGGTCGGTTATAATTTGTTCTAAAAATTACTGCTTATCGTTTTTTTTCCCCAATGAGCTAATGAAATTCACTGGTCAGCACCGGCTCAAACCTACGAGAACCTTCGACCTCCTGGCAACCCACTAGGACCTCCTGCCGACCCACCTACGGCTCGAGAATTCTTGCTACTATCCACAGCGGCTTCATTCTAGTCGCCGCTAATTTTTCAACATGTTGAAAAAAATCACGGCTATCATAATGAGCCGCGTATAGTTCCCAGGATGCGGGAACTTCTCACAACCATGAAGGCGACTCCCCGGCAACCACCCACGAACATGTGGCGACCATGTGGCGACTGCATAGTCACCTAAGTGGGACAGGCCCATCAGGTCTTCGTTTAAAGCTCAGAACTTATTTTGTTTTTGTAGAATAGAATTGTAGTATAAGAGCAGCACAGGGGTAGAGTTGCTGCCTCACTGTGCCAGAGACTTGGCTTTGATCCTGACTGTCTGTGCGGAGTTTACAAGTTCGCCCTGTGACCGCGTGGATTTCCTCTGGATGCTCCAGTTTCCTCCCACATTCCAAAGGCAAGCGGGATGTAACGGGATTGGTCCTCCTTAAATTGCCCCTAGGGCAAATATGTAGGGAGTGGATGAGAAAGTGGGATAACATAGAACTAGTGTGAACAGGTGTTCAGTGGTTGACTTGGTGTGCCGAATGGCCTGTTTCCATGCTGTATCTCTGAAACTAAAACTAAAGAAAATCACTTTAGAATACTCTCCCACTCATTAGTGCAGTTCTGTTCAAGGGAGACAAAAGTGTTTAACTGTCATATGTCCCAAAACGGATGAATGACATTCTTACTTGCAGCAGCACAACAGACACGGGAACATAGTACAGGTCCACCACTGATTTTCCGGCAATTGGTAGTAGGGCCCCTTCTTTCACCGGACAAAATACCCCAAAAAACCTGCACCGTCGCTGCCTGCTTCAAAGTCTCCACTATTGTTCCCGTATCCAAAAAGCAGAGCATTACTGGTCTCAATGACTACAGGCCTGTTGCACTGACCTCTGTAATCATGAAGACCATTGAAAGACTCATGGACCTGTCCCACTTATGCCTGCATGGTCGTGAGTAGTCGCCCAAAAAGTCGTCGCATTTTCTGGTGGCCGCTGGATTTTCAACTTGTTTTGAAAATTTTTGGCAACCTGCTGCGACTATGACGGGTACCAGCAGTCGCCGAAAAGATCGCGTAAAGTGGGGCAGGCCCTTTATGCTGGCCCACCCGAAAAATATCACAAACACCCTGCTGGACCCCCTGCTGTTTGCATATCGGGCCAATATATCAGTGGATGACGCAGTCAACCTAGGCCTGCTCTTCATCAGCACCTAGAACGCCAGGGGACCAATGCAAGGATTTTGTTTTTGTTCATTTTAGCTCTGCATTCAACACCATTGTGCCAGAGCTACTACACTCCAAACTCTCCCAGTTGACTGTGCCTGAACCCCTCTGTCAGTGGATCACCAACTTCCTGACGGACAGGAAGCAGCATGTGAGGCTGGGAAAGTACATCTCAGACTCGTTGACCCTCAGCATAGGAGCACCGCAAGGCTGCGTACTCTCCCCTCTCCTTTAATCTCTCTACACCAACGACTGCACCTCCACGGATTCCTCTGTTAAGCTTCTCAACCATGATTGGACTGATCCAGGATGGGGAGGAATCTGCCATCAGACAGGAAGTGACACAGCTGGTGTCCTGGTGCCATCGCAATAACCTGGAGCTCAATGCTCTTAAGATGGTGGAATTAATTGTAGACTTTAGGTGAGCTCCCCCTCCCCTCACCCCACTCACCATCAACAACACCACAGTCATATCTGTGGAGTCATTTAAATCTCTTGGAACCATCATCTCCAGGGACCTTAAATAAGAGACCACCATCGACTACATAGTCAAAAAGGTCAAACAGAGGATGTACCTCCTGCTGTGATGATAGTGAACTCAGGCTTGGATGTGATATTTCTGCTGCTGTATTGTCACTTGTATGTTTGTGTTTTTATTCAGGACATCCATAAAAAGAGACAGAACAAAGATCTGAGTGAGCTGCAAGGCCTGATTGATCTTCACTTTGAGAATAGGAAGAAGGAGGAAGAGGAACTGACTGCACTGATGGACCGGATTGTGAGTGAAATAATTCAAGGGACCCCTGCAACCAATGCCACAGTGCAGTTCATTCTGCATCACTGCATCACTGCATTACACCGACTGCGCTATTGTTGCACAGTTGCATCTCACCATGGCTGCTGTCTCCAATTCTACAGTAAACAGGAACAGCTTCTTCCGTAGACACAAAGTAACTCTCCATTAACTCAGCGGGCCAGGCAGCATCTCTGGAGAATGGGGATGGGTGACGTTTCAGGTTATGATCGATCCTTCTTCAGGCTGATTGTAGTTGGGAGGGGAGGGATATTGGAAGCAAGAAAAACAGGTCAAATCAGGGCCAGTATCAGATGACCTCTGGCAGGGAGGTTCCCTGATGGGCCAATTGTTTTCTAGGGTCAGTGTGATCCCAAGAGGGATACATCGTTGAGAACTGTGGAACGGGTTAGTGGAGGAAGGGGGGCAAAGGGGGAAAGGGGTGGGAGTGGGGAGTCGAGTGTTTGTAGAATTTACCTAAAATTGGTGATTTCAGTGTTCAAACTGCTGGCATGAACATCTTCTTCCCCTCGGTAATCAGGTTTCTGAATGTTCCTTCCATAAACTAGGTAAGTCAGGAGTCAAGAGAGGCAACAGTGTTTAAATATATATGATTATATATATGATATGATATGATATGATATGATTCAATTTATTGTCATTGTCAGTGTACAGTACAGAGACAACGAAATGCATTTTTAGCATCTCCCTTGAAAGGGAGACACAGGGCGTCGCGGTGTGCCCGCGCCTGCCGCCGTAACATTCCATTACAGGCAAAGGTGGGTGAAGTGTCTTGCCCAAGGACACAACGACAGTATGCACTCCAAGCGGGATTTGAACCAGCTACCTTCTGGTCACCAGCCGAACTCTTAGCCCATTGTGCTATCTGTCGATGTCACATGTACTGGAAACAGAACAATTACATTCTTACGTGCAGCATCATAACAGACCTGTAAATACTGTACTCATAGGTAACATAACAAAAATATGATAAATTAATATTATTTTCCCAATATTATTGCAAAAAGCTCACAGTCCCTAGTGCAAACAAGACCATTCATAGTCAGTAGTTTAGTTGGTGTTTGTGGTATTCAAGGGCCTGATAATTGTTAGTTCTTGAATGTGGAGGTCACGGTTTTCGGACTCTTGTACCTTAGTCCCGATGGCGGGAGTGAAACGAGAGTGTAGCCACCGTGGTGTGGGTCCTTGGTGATGCTGGCTGCCTTTCTGAGGCAGCACCTCCTATGGGTCCCTTCAATATCACCTCTACCCCATTGCGGACATTGGACTTTTGTCTGTGGAACTGATGCGCTACAAAACAGCGAGCTACATACTGCACTCTGTATCTTCCCTTTTGCTCTACCGTCTGTACCATTATGTTTATACCATTATGTTTATGTATAGTATTATCTGATCTGATTGGTATAGAATGTAAAACAAAACATTTCACTGCACATGTGCCAATAATGAATCTAAACCTAAAGATAATACAGTACGTCAAAGTGCAGGCACACAATGACCAGATGTTGCTTGCTTCACGCTTGACGTACTGCGGTTAAAAGGGAGTCTCTCCCAGCCCCTAATCTATTCTCTCTTCCACAGGAAAAAAGACGGGCAGAAAGATCTGAACAGCAAAGAATCCGTGCGGAGAAAGAAAAGGACCGTCAGAATAGGCAGGCAGTAAGTTCCAGACCACTGAGGCATTAACTACTGACCATCCAAGGTGGCTTCGAGCAAAGGGAGCTGTTAGTAGAAGCAAGATTTAATAAGAACCTGAGGGGCAATTATTTAAATCGGAGGGTGGCGCAGCGGTAGAGTTGCTGCCTTACAGCGCCAGAGACCCAGGTTTGATCCCGACAGCGAGTGCTGTCTGTATGGCGTTTGTACATTCTCTCTGTGACTGCGTCGATTTTCTCTGGGTGTTCTGGTTTCCTCCCACACTTGTAGGTTAATTGGCTTCTGTAAAATTGTAAATTGTCCCTAGTGTATAGGATAGCGTTAGGGCGGGTTGCTTGCTGGTCGGCACGGACTCTGGCAGCTCGTTCCATACATCTACCACCCTTTGTATATAAAGTTTCCCCTCAGGTTCCTATTAAATCGCCCCCCCTTTACCTTAAACCGATGTACTCTGGTTCTAGATTCCCCTACCCTGGGCAAAATACTCTGCATTTACCCTACCTACACCTCTCATGAGTTAGTTCACCTCTATAAGATCACCCCTCATTCTCCTGCATTCCAAGGTATAAAACTTACAAAATTCTTAAAGGGTTGGACAGGCTAGATGCAGGAAGATTGTTCCCGATGTTGGGGAAGTCCAGAACAAGGGGACACAGTTTAAGGATAAGGGGGAAATCTTTTAGGACCGAGATGAAGAAAACATTTTTCACACAGAGAGTGGTGAATCTCTAGAATTCTCTGCCACAGAAGGTAGTTGAGGCCAGTTCATTGGCTATATTTAAGAGTGAGTTAGATGTGGCCCTTGTGGCTAAAGGGATCAGGGGGTATGGAGAGAAGGCAGGTACAAGATACTGAGTTGGATGATCAGTCATGATCATATTGAATGGCGGTGCAGGCTCGAAGGGCCGAATGGCCTATTCCTGCACCTATTTTCTATGTTTCTATATTTCTAAAAGCCCTAGCCTGCTCAACCTCCCCCTATAGCTGAGGCCCTCGAGTCCTGGCAACTTCCTCATAAATTTTTTCTGCACCCATTCCCAGTTATTGAATTAGCTATTTGATTCCCGCGTTTTGCACAGTTTGTGAATATTTCTCGACCACCACATTTTCACAATCTCTTGTGATTCATTCAATAGGAGGAGAAAGTACGAAGGGAGGAGGATGATATTCGAAGAAGGGCTGATGATGATGCCAAGAAGAAGAAGGCTTTGACTAGCATGGGTGCTCAATACAGCAGCTACCTTGCAAGGGTAAGACCCACCATTTGGTTCAAGACATCTTGAATATCTAGCCCGTGTTGGAGGGAATTGTACATTTGACCTGTACCGTGACTCTGGGTTTAACGTGGGGCCCAGTCACCCTCTTAATTACGGCTCGCACAAAGAAAATCTCATATTGGCGAGTTTCTCCAACAAGTTAGTTTATTCATGGTCTTACAGACTATGTACTGCAGTTGAAAAAGTGTCTACCACAATCAGTAATCTTCGTTCCTCGGCATGAAGCAAAGATTAGTGTTCCTAGCCAGTGGCGGACTGCCCAGGGTGTCAAGTGGGCAGGTGGCCCGATGGCAAGTGGGCCCCTGATGAAGTGATAGCAAGTGATGGCAAGTGGGCCCCTGTTAAATGATAGCATTGTAGTTGTGGGTGGGCCCCCTTTGTCTCCTGGCAACCAATATTTTTAGACCCAGTCCGCCACTGTTCCTAGCAAACCGATTGGGCACTGAACATGTTTTATAATCTCCATTGCATGCCAAGAACACCAAAGTAAAGAATCTAAGGCAACACAGTAAAATGTGGTTTTATGGTGATACAAGGCTGCAGATGCTGGAATCTTGAGCAGGACACAAAGTGCTGGAGGAACTCAGCGGGTCAGGCACCATCTGTGGAGGGGATGGACAGACATCCTTTCGGGTTGAGGTCCTTCTTTGCTCCAATTATGTTATTATTTCTAATATGTTGAAGAATGATTTCTTGCAGCAAACTAGTATATCAGAACATTTGTGTGTAAGAAGAAACACCAGATGCTGAGTTATACCAAGGATAGACACAAAGTGCTGGTGTAATTCAATAGGTCTGGCAGCATCTCCAGTCATGCTTCCAAACCCGCTGAGTTACTCCTGCACTTTGTGTCAATCTCAGAACATTTATTTGGCATGAAGTGTGCCCCGGTAAACATAGGAGACCTAAACAGCAACCTCTGGTGACCTTGCCCGCCACCGGAAAAAAAATCAATATCGAGGTGACCTGCAACTTCCTACCACCTCACACGCATATGTCGAAAACCTTCCTCGACTATGAATGAAATCCGGCTTCGACTAAAAAATTATCGATTTTTAAAACGGCAACCTATTTTTAGTCGAGGTCGGTTTTAATTATGATGAAAAAATGGCAGCAACCTAGATGAAGCCTCGACCACGTGGAAACCACTTTCGACCATTAGGGAGAGTGACCCAAAACCGCCGATGACCTCATGGAAACCTTGGGTGGCGGGCAAGGTCACCAGAGGTTACTGTTTAGGCCTCACAAGTGGGACAGAGGCTTACAAAGCTTTGCACATTGTAACTCAAACACAATTAAAGAGTAGACACAAGAAACTGCAGATCTTGGAATCTTGAGCAAAACACAAAGTGCTGGAGGAACTCAGCAGGTCCGGCAGCCTCTGTACAGGGAGTGGACATTGTGAAGAAGGCATGCGATCCGACGCTGTCCATTCTCTCCTCAGATGTTACCCGGCCCATCGAGCTCCTGCACCACTTTGTGTTTTACAGTGGAAGATCTTGGTCTGCAGGGATAAACTAATTGAACAACTAATGGAAGTGCAAATGCATAACCCCCACAATTAAAAGATATTCTGTTGGTGTATCAGGCTGACCAGAAGAGAGGCAAGAAGCAGACTGGGAGGGAAACAAAGAAGAAGATCCTCGCAGAAAGACGTAAGGCACTGAACATTGATCATCTGAATGAAGACAAGCTCAGGTGAGTCCCGACAAATGGCTATCAATGTAAAAACAATGAACTGCAGACGCTGGTTTACAAAGGAAGGCACAAAATGCTGGAGTAGCTCAGCGAGCCAGGCAGCATCGTTGGAGAACATAGATAAGTGATGTTTCGGGGTGGGACGTCGCCTATCCATGGTCTCCAGAGATGCTGCCTGACCCGCTGTTGCCCTGCCAGCTCCACTGTTTGCATCCATATAACCCTTTGTTATCACCTCTTCCACAGCCAGCAATGGACCATTGTGGGATCCACCTTTCCTTGGCCATCAGTACCGACTCTGATTCGTTCTGAATGTTTACATACCTCTAGTTTCCCTCTCCCCTGACTCTCAGTCTGCAGAAATGGTCTCAACCCCAAACATCACCTATTCCTTTTGTCCAGAGATGCTGCCTGACCCCCTGAGATACTCCAGCATTTTATGTCTCTTTGTGGGCCCCAGTGTAACATTCAATGAAATTCTGCTTTCTTCGCTGTGATTTTGTCACTTCAGGTATGTTACTACTAAAGACAGACACAAATTAGTGGAGTAACTGAACAGGACAGGCAGCATCTCTGGAGAACATGGATAGGCGACATTTTGGGTCGGGGCTCTTCTTCAGACTGACCTAAAACGTTGCCAATCCATATTCTCCAGGGACCTGCTTATTCCAGCATTTTGTGTCCTTTTTTTGTTATCAATCAACATTTGCAGTTCCTTGTTATGTTCCTATTTATTTTGAAGGACACATGTTTTTTATTCATAACACAACCTCTGTCTCAGCAATTGGTTCGCTTTTCCATGATCAAGAGAATAATTCTTCATTTGACTTTAGTTAGAGCAGCACAGAAACAGGCCCTTCGGCCCAACATATCCATGCCGACCAAGATGTCCCATCTAAGCTAATGCCATTTGACCATGTTTTGCCCACATCATTCTAAAGCTTTCCAGGCCATGTTCTTTTAAATGCTGTTGTAGTCCTGAGCACCAAATATGATATTTCTTCTTCTTATACATTATGTTTTTTATATACATTTGGCGATACAGCATGGAAACAGCCCATGGACTTCGGCCCACCAAGTCCACGGAGACTATTGATCATCTGTTCACATTTGTTCAATCTTATCCCACTTACGCATCCACTCCCTACACACTAGGTGGGATTTATAAAGGCCAATTAACCAACAAACCTCCTTCTCCAAATGATGAAGCTAGATCTTCTAGCTGGAATTCCGCACTATTTTCCCTTCATCGTAGAACATAGAACAGTACAGCACAGGAACAGGACCTTTGGCCAACAATGGCTGTGTCGACCATGACACCAAGTTAAATTAATCTCATCTGCCTTTCTGTGATGCATATCCTTCCTTTCCTTGTATATCCAAATAAAAACCTCTTCAACCCCGCTGTCGTATATGTCTCCACCACTACCCCTAACAGTGCATTCTAGGCACCCACCATCTCTGTAAAAAAAAACATGCCCCACACATCTCCCTTAAAGTTTCTCCCTCCCACCTCACCTGTAAATTAAAATGGAGCTTGGAAACCCACCCAGTTTTCACCCCACTCCTTCCCTTGCTGTTACAAACCCCTGTACGAGGGTGACAACATTGGACCTTGCGTCTTTCCCTCGTCTTTGTTGGTATTTTTTTTAATTAAAGTCGTTTTTCTTAAACTACCAGAGAGAAAGCAAAGGAGCTCCATGATTGGCTGTGCCAGCTAGAATCGGAAAGATTCGATATGGGCGAGAAGCTGAAGAGGCAGAAGTATGAGGTATGTATCGTGGAGATGTCCGTCCTCATTCCATCCGCTTTCCTAATTACGTCACGTAGCTGACTGCTAACATCTCATCTTTGCTGTACTTTAGATCCCTTTGTTCCACAACTTCTCACTCTGTAGAATAATCTGCTCTTTTATTTTTCCTTCCAAGCAGATAACCTTACACTTTCCCACATTATACTCCATCTGCCATCGTAACCTATTTATTTCCCTTTGCAGGCTGTGTGTGTTTGTGTGTGTGTCTTACTCACTGCTTTCTTCCCCATGCCTTTCCATCATCAGCAACCTTGACAATGGTTCTATGTGTAATAGTATTGTATTGTCACATGTACCTAGATACAGGTCTTTGTTTTGATCTTTGGTCTTCTTAGTACCAATTCAATGATTCAGTGGTTCAATTCTCCTTTATTGTCACACATGTACCTATGAAGAGTGAAATGCTTTGTTTTGCAAAGAACCCGGCAAAATCATATGATATGTAAGCGCAATCACACATAAATATAAGAGTGTGATGACGATAGGGTACAAATACTAGATTTAATCTGAGGCAGTTTAAAGTATAATCTCCTCAGTGTTTTCTCCTTATTAAAGTTCAAGGTACTAACAATATCCAGCTGAAGGTTTATGAAGTCATTCAATTGTTTTTAATATAACAAGGCAATCCAAGATGACATTGCACAGACCAGACTTCCCACCATTGACTCCATCTATATCTCACACTACCTCCGAAAGTTGCCATGTTTCCGGTGCCAACTTGTATCTTTCAAGTACGGGTCCACCATTGATTTTCCGGCACCCTTGGTTCCAAAGCTTCTCTGAGTTATCTGTTTTGCCAGACCGACAGAAGCCACAGCCTCTGAGGAGTCAAATGGTACCGGAATGGTTTGCCTAAGCCAAACGGAGGGCCGAGATACCAGCCCGCAAAGTTGGCCTTGGAATTCGGCTTTGGGAACGGATCCAGCCAGCTCTGGCCGGGCTGGAGTTCCAGTGCCCCAGACGCAGGGAGCAAATTCGACCCACTGATCGGCTGCGGAAGTCCCGATGAGGACGAGATCGGCCACCTCAGCTGGCCGAGGAACCACATTTTCGGGGGGACTTCCGGGTGGGAATTCAAGTGCGTTCTTGTAAATTTGTATGGATTAAAGGAGGTGCCGGACCAAAAGTTAAAATTTGGTAACAGTTGGATGTAGAACCAAAATGAAACATGGTGTTATATCTGATCCAATACACTTGGCATCCGTCCTTCTGCGAGAGATGATCGTGTAGCTTTGACATTGGCCTGCATGGAGAGAGAACATTTCATCTGTGGCTGACTAGGCCCACCTTGACCTATTATCCGATCCAACACATGGATAGGAAGCTTCAAATGGATGTGGGCCAAATGGAACTTACTTAGATAGAGCATCTCGGTCCCATGGACGAGTTGTGCCAAAGGGAGTTTCTGTGCTGTATGACCATGACTTAGTCAACACTAGTTGATGGTGCTTTCAAACTTGATGGGAAATATTCAATTGCCTCAACCTCTGGTGCAGTCATTTGTACACTAGGTGCATCATTTATCATGGAATTGACAACAGAATATTTCTTAATGCTATTCTTCAAATTTTCAGAGACAGTCAGTGCACGTATTGGGTTGATAAAAATCATTCAATCTTCAAGTCTCTCGATGTTTTAGTTTAGTTTAGTTTAGAGATACAGCGCGGAACCAGGCCCATCGGCCCACCGAGTCCGCTCTGACCAGCGATCCCCGCACATCAACACTATCCTACACACACTAGGGACAATTTATATTTACACCAAGCCAATTAACCTACAAACCTGTACGTCTTTGGAGTGTGGGAGAAAACTGAAGATATCGGAGAAAACCCACACGGTCACGGGGAGGTTGGACATTTTTACATTAGGCCCAATATTGAACACATTGATGAAGTCTGTACTCATTACTTCCTCACATGATACATAATGCGATTGTAATATTCCACTTAAATGAATATTGCTGTAATTTATTTTAGACTTCGTCTCTGCGTACAAGGTTGCAGCTACTCTCCAAGTTGTAAGTATTAAGCAAGGCCATTGTAAGTGGCACTAGAGGTATTGCCTGGGTCATGCATGGGATGACTGCATGGTAAGCTACAGGCCCAGCAGATATGCAGGGAGAGGGTAGCAGGTTACCGTCCTGATTCAACCCCAGTAACCTGAGTAAACGATGCAAATGGCTTCATTATTATGAGGAACTGAATTGTAAACACTGCGCTTTTAAGACAATTTAAGACACTGTCTTATCACTCAGATGATACCATTCATCTCCAGTATCTCATAGATGAGTGAATGTTTAGTTAATCACAATCAGGGATTAACTTGGATAAGGGAATATTTGTTCAATCAGGAAATTTATGGGATCCTTGTTAATGACATTTATTTTCATTTGATGCATATTTAAAAATTGAAACCAATCTCTATTTTTAGATTTTAGACTTTACAGAGATACAGAGCAGAAACATGCCCTTCTGTCCGCTGAGTCCACGTCGACCCCATACATTGGCACTATCCTACACACTAGGGACAATCAACAATTTTTTTTTACCGAAGCCAAATTAACCTACATATCTGTACGCCTTCGGAGTGAGGCAGGAAACCGGAGCACCCGGAGAAAACCCACGCGGTTACGGGGAGAACGTACAAACTCCATACAGACAGCACCCGTTGTCAGGATCGAGCCTGTGTCTCTGGCGCTGTAAGGCAGCAACTCTACTATTGCGCCTTTGTGCTGCCCATTGAATTGAAGTATTTGATTGAAATATCACATTTAATCTGACTTAGAAACACTTTCTGAGCAAAAACATTTTTTTCTCGCCCTGTAATAATGGTGTAGTTAGCATAAGAAAATAAATTCACCATTTTCTTTAATCCTGACCTAAAAACGAGGTTATTTTGCTGATTTCTCTGGGCGTCCTCCATTGCCAGAGTGAGGCCACATGCAAAGTAGAGGAACAGCACCACATTCTGCTTGGGTAGCAATGGTATGAACATTGAATTCCCCAATTTCAGGTAACCCTCTCCCCCCCCCCCCTCCCCCCTCAGGAAAATTACGGGATCCTTGTAAATGAAATTAATTTTTATTTGACATCCTTGATGCAAAAAATGTATCTCATAAATATATTTAAAATTGCAACCACCGTCTATTTAATTGTTCAACATGGTTTTGAAGCACATTGAGGAAAAACAATTTATTTTTTCCCAACTACAATGGTGTAGTAGGCATTAGAATATAGAGACACCATTTCGTTTAATCCTGACCTGAATGTTTGAGGTTATTTTACTGATGAATTGACCTCTGGTTAAACCTGCTACCTTCTCAACGAGCTATCAGGCCAGCTACCACAGTTCAGTACAGATTTCGAGCCAGGATGTCATAAATCCAAGGGTCCTTCACTTTTCATAGGGTAACATCTAGCCGTATGGAAGCGGGGAGCAGATGACACAGTGAGTATTGGTCCAGATCTACACCGTGGTCGATTTGTTTAATCCAACAGGTTCCTTTATTCCTCTTCGTGAGCTCCTCTGCAAGAACAAAACATGTGGTCCATGTGGTCCTAAACTCCAGCCGCAGGTAACTGTGAGGTTTCGGGAACAGTCACTAATGAGCATATGTTGTTTACAGATTACCACAGCCAGAAATCGCATTGATGAACTTCAAAAGCAGTAAGTACATTGCAAGCCCCCAACTCCAAAACCTCATCCAAAAGAACTTGCAAGCATGGTCATCTAATGTACCTACAATGGACAAATCTAACAAGAATTCAATTCAAACAGGCACCTGCACGTGGAAGCCAATAATGCATTACCGTTACATCTATGAACTTTCGACAACCTTCCAGTGCCTGTTAGAATTAAATTATTTTGTTCTGAAATGCAAATACAAGATTTTAAACCATTTACAAAATATGTCGATCTCCACACAACTGGATCATAAATAAGACAAATCTCTCTCAGAGCAAAGACTCACTAATTAAAAAATTTCAAAAATAAACTTCATTCAGAACATAAAATATATATATTTCAAATTGTACAAAAACTCTTTGCATATTCTCTCTATATTTAACAGTGTCATACTCAGTAGTGTTCACACCTAAGGTGGACACATTATACTGGAGTAACTCAGCAGGACAGCCAGCATCTCTGAATAGAAGGAATGGGTGACGTTTTGGGTCGAGATCCTTCTTCAGAATGAATCAGTCTGAAGAAGGGTCCCAACCTGAAACGCCACCCATTCCTTCTCTCCAGAGATGCTGCCTGTCCTGCCGAGTTACTCCAGCATTTTGTGTCCACCTTCGATTTAAACCAGCATCTGCAGTTATTTCCTACACTCTGTGTTCACACCTATCTTTTAACCAAGCATCCTTGCCACTCATATGGCCCACTGGGGTGATGTCCCTTCCCATGTTTGAGGGGAGTCCCCACCAGATTCTGCCCCTCAATGTCCAGCAGCGGAAGGACTCTAGACTGTGCTCCCTCCCCCACAGAGCCTTGGCATTGGGTGCACCTGGTAGAGCTGCTGCCTCCCAGTGCCAGAGACCGGGGTTCAATCCTGACCTCGGTGTTGTCTGTGTGTGGAGTTTGCATGTTCCCCCACATGGGTTTCCTCCAGGTGCTCATGTTTCCTCCCACATCCCAAAGACGTGGGGTTTGTAGGTTAATTGTCCTCTGTAAATTCCCCCCCTAGTGTGTTGGAAGTGGGTGAGAATGTGGGATAACTGGTGCGAACGGGTGATTGATGCTCGGTGTGGACTCGCTGGGACTGTCTCCATGCTGTATCTCATCTAAATTGAATTAATAAACAGCAATTGGGAATGGCCTTGCAATCAGTTCCAGAGCTTCTCACAATTGAACAGGCATGGTCACACAATGCTTAAAATACCAGAAGACAGTTGATGCTAAAATTGGTCTCCCAGCACTTATTGGCATCTTGAAAAAATTTAAATAACATTGATTTCCTCTTGTTCGAAGAAAAAATGTGACTAGCCTGAAATCTAGTTGTGTGGAAACGCCATAATTTTTAACATCTTCTGTCCCATATTGATAACACTGACAATGTGGTCTTATGTTTCTTTTTGTTTAATGCCTTTCCTATTTTATCTAGTTCACTGATTTCCTCCAATGGATTTTCACTTACGTTACCCGCAGAACATACTGTCTAATCTGTAGTTGCCTCCATGGAGCAAAGCATTGTGAATATCTCTTCTGCTAAATACACCTTCCCCTCAAACATCATAAATCACTGATCATTTAAGACGTTGGTGAGGCCGCACTCGGATTATTGTGTTCAGTTTTGATCACCCTGTGAGAGGGAACATAGAAACATAGAAAATAGGTGCAGGAGTAGGCCATTCGGCCCTTTGAGCCTGCACCGCCATTCAATATGATCATGGCTGATCATCCAACTCAGTATCCTGTACCTGCCTTCTCTCTATACCCCCTGATCCCTATAGCCACAAGGGCCACATCTAACTCCCTCTTAAATATAGCCAATGAACTGGCCTCGACTACCTTCTGTGGCAGCGAGTTCCAGAGATTTACCACTGAAAGTTCCAGAGAAAGATGCCACTAAGTTGGAAAAAAATGTAGAGAAGATTTATGAGGATCTGAGCTCTAGGGAGAGATTGGGCACTCCAGGACTTTTTTCCTTGGAGGGTAGTAGGCAGAGGGGTGATCTTGTATAGGTTTACAAAATCAAAAAGGGAATAGAGCACCCATGGACTCACAGAGAGAAGGTGCAAGCTCCACGCAGACAGCACCCGAGGTCAGGATCGAACCCGGGTCTGTGAGCTGGCACCCTGGCATCATATTCGGCACAGATACCATGCTGTACTGTTCTATGTTA
This sequence comes from Leucoraja erinaceus, assembly GCF_028641065.1. NCBI lineage: Eukaryota > Metazoa > Chordata > Chondrichthyes > Rajiformes > Rajidae > Leucoraja > Leucoraja erinaceus. The sequence goes on from NC_073394.1 coordinate 21,168,477, forward strand.
GGCTTCAGTGGAGCTGTAAAGGTTCTAGTTTGGGTCCGAGGATGTGAAATGATAACCTGGCTATTCAGCAATAGTTATCCACAATGCTTTGTGTGAAGGTTGGTTTATTTGTGTGATTACTTTTTACTGTTCGTTCGCTCCGGGTTAACCTCTGTTTTTGCGGGACCGACTGATGCTGGATCTGCAGTGCATAATGTGGCAACATGTCGCACTGAGTGCCCACACATTCCACCGGCAGCTCTGCTCAATGACCCTTCCTCACCAATGGCATCTCGTGAAAAGATCGAGTAGTTCTCACCGTCATAACCTGGATCATGGGCATCCCAGCATTGTTGCTGATTGAATTCCAAAGTTTAAACACTTTCCTGACAGGGAAAAATTGGAAATATGTTTTCCCTGCCAAAGAAATCGGGACAAAAGTGAAACATATGAAAACAATGTTTCCTGAAAAATTGGAAAACTTTACCTGAAAATAGGGCAAAAAGGAAATAATAAAAATATTTTCCTGAAAAACAGGGAAAAGGGGAAACATTGGAAAATGTTTCCTGAAAAATAGGGGGAAAAAGGGAAAAAGAAAAACGTTTTGAAAAACGGGTAAAATTGGAAATATTTATCTGTAAAGAGGAAAATTTGAAATATTTTCCTGAAAAACATGGCAAAAGGGAACAATTCGAAACATGTTTCTGGAACAATAGGTAAAGGGAAAAATTGGAAAATAATTCTAAATTTTCCTGAATGGTTCTGAGTTAATTTCACAAAACAATTAGATTTTTTTAATTTCAAGAACATTTCACAAATTTAATTAGAAAGTATATAGCATCATCCATGTTCTCCAGATGGCACCATAGTGTTTCTGATGTACTGTACGTCATTAATTTTGCGGTAAGCAACAAGGTCAAAAATCAGTCTGCAACAGTGGACGGTGTTCCAGGGACCAAGTCGCCAAGTAAGGTCAACATCTGAGCATCTATTGTCAATTCCATTTGAATCCAATATTAGTAGTGTTTATTTCATAACATTCAGAAGATGATCAATAGGCCAATCACTCCTGCTGCGTTATGTAAGTAATTTAGTGATTTGCACTAAAGACCACCAAGAATCCTTATTGGTAAGTGAAGTATGACTGTTTACTCGAGACCCATGCTGGCATGTTGACTTTTTATGTTTTAAATATAAAGAGTAGCATGCATTTTGTTTTGTTTGAAAATAAAGTTTGCAAAAAATAAAGAATAAAAGCTAGAGTTATCCAGGTAAGTTAGATAGAAGCATACCACATATTATTTTGCTCAGTCTGATCACTTCTATTAAGTGATGTTTTATCATTCTATATCTGATTACTTTCAAACCCACACCGGGAAAAGGACAAGGTGGGATGGTGTCTCTTTCTGAAACCTCGTCTTGGTTGTTTTCCTGAAAATTCGTACCAAATTCCAGGGCTGAAAGGCTCCAAAGCATCTGAGAACTCGGGACCAGTGTTCTATAGCCACAAAAAAAAAAACCCACACACAGTTCTGGGGAAATTCAGCGGGTCAGGCAGCATCACTGGGGGACATGCAGAATAAAAGGACGTAAAGGAGATGAGGATGAATTTCTCTGAGAATGGTGAATCTGTGGAATTCATTGCCACGGATGGCTGTGGAGGCCAAGACATTGGCTATTTCTAAAGTGGAGATTGACAGGTTCTTGATTAGTAAGGTTGTTAGGGGTAGACACAAAATGCTGGAGTAACTCAGCAGGACAGGCAGCATCTCTGGAGAGAACGAATGGGTGACGTTTCAGGTCGAGACCCCTCTTCAGGGGTTATGGGGAGAAAGCAGGAGAATGGGGTAGAGAGGGAAAGCCATGATTGAATGGCAGAGTAGGTTCGATGAGCCAAATTACTTATTTCTCTTCCGGTGACTAATGAACTTATGACACTTATGAAACCAGATGTTTGGGGTTTGGGCTTCTTCAGACTTATTTCTAATCTGAATTTGGACTGATGGTATATCTTTAGTTCTTCAAATCCCTAAAACCATTGGATAACAAAAATATATCAATCACAGTTGTTATGGCAAGGGTTTTCAATCATTGTACTTGCTAAAATTCCAACCAAACTCCACAGCTTTAGTTTTGTCTCTGATTTTAAACCAAAGTCAAAGCTGAGTTCAAGCATAATGAGGTAGAGAGCTGCGATGAAAATCTTGTTTAGGCAGCAACAGAGGCTCAAAGACTCGAACACAAAAAGCATAAATTGCACATAAATTCTACAAAGGCTGTTCAACAGACGACACTAGTGTCCACGCAGCCACAGGAAGAACATGGAAACTCCACACAGACAGCATTGAGGATTGAACCCAGCGGAGATTGACAGGTTCTTGTCGAACCTTGGCGTTGTGAGGCAACGGCCCCACTGGCTGCGTCCCTGTGCCACCTTCATATGTACTGACAATGTACCGATAACTCGGCTGGCCGAAGTACCTGTTTCCACGCTGAATCTCTATACAAAATTAGTGTAACCCAAAACAGTATCTTGAATGAGACACTTCATCAGTTCTCGAGTCCACGAGATGGACCATGATGCAAGTAAAGAGAGAAGGAGATTGAGATTCCCAAAGTCATCAAACACTGACAAAAGTTCTTTATAGGAACCACAATTCACAAAAGATATAAGCTAAAACAAAGGAAACTTAGCAAAATGAAATAATTTTCAATTTTCATGAACATCTTTGCAGATATCATATGCATATTAAATCTCAAGACACACAACGCTCTTGCAGGCAAAGCATTAGGTTTAGGTTTAGTATTGCCTGAGGTACAGTGAAAAGCTTTGACTTGCTATCCAAACAGATCAGATAATACCATACATGAATACCACCGTCAAACTCTACATCAGATACAGCAAAGGGGAAGATACAGAGTGCAGAATATAGTTCTCAGCATTGTAGCGCATCAGTTCCATAGACAAAGTCCAATGTCCACAATGGGGTAGAGGTGAATCGTTCAGTACCTTAGCTTATGGAAGGATCATTGATAACAGAGGGGACAAAACTGTTCCTGGGTCTGGTGGTGCGCGCTTTCAAGTTTCTGTACCTACTTCCGGATGGGAGCAGGGAGGCATGAAAGAGAATTTCACCACAAGTGGTGTTATTTTTAATCGGTCAGAGGTATAGAAAAGACCCTCAGCACTCACTGGAACTATTGAGGCACAAGGAATTGCAGATGTTGGAATCTTGAGCAAAGCACAAAGTGCTGGAGTAACTTAGTGGTTAGGCCGCAGTGAGCAGCTCTGGGCCGCATATCTGAGGAAGGATGTGCTGGCATTGAAGAGGGTCCAGAGGAGGTTTACGAGAATGGTCCTAGGGATGAACGTTTGACGGCAATTGGCCTGTAGTCGCTGGAATTTAGACGGGATGAGGGGGAACCTCATTGAAACTTAACGAATAGTGAAAGGCCTGTATAGTGGATGTGGAGAGGATACTTCCACTAGTGGGAGAGTCTAGGGCCAGAGGCCACCACCTCTGAATAAAAGGTTGTACCTTTAGAAAAGAGACGAGGAGGAATTTATTTTGTCAGAGGGTGGTGAATCCGTGGAATTCATTGTCACAGAAGACTGTGGGGGCCATGTGGAGTCAGTGGATATTTTTTAGGTGGATATTGATGGATTCTTGATTAGTAAGGATGTCAATGGCGAGAAGGCAGGAGAATGGGGTTGAGGGAAAGATAGATTAGCCATGATTGAATGGCCGGGTAGTCTTGATGGGCTGAATGGCCTAATTGTGCTCCTACAACTTATGAACATCTGTGGGGGGAATGAACAGGCGACATTTTGGATTAGGGCCCTTTCTTCGGACTGAAGCTCTTCAGAATTCAGGGTGAAATTATTTGTTAGTTTGGACGAGGCACGTGAAGCTGGTTTAGTTTCGCAAAGGGAAACCAAACATGGAGGAGAAAGCTGACGGTGTTTTGTTTTCTGTTTGCAGCAGCAAGAAAGGTGCTGGGAAGGGCAAGGTGGGAGGCCGCTGGAAGTAAGCGGCTGGAGAGATGTCTTCTGTTGCAGTGTGACCCAACTTCGTTGCCTCATCCTTGGATTCCTGCCAGGTGTATCTTAAGTGGCAAGAGGCTCTGCAGCACCAGGAGATCCACGGCTTTGAAACAATCACCGAGTCATCTGTGGCTCGACATTGCACATTGGATCTACGACAATTGTCCCTTTACCTACTGTATTAATATACGGCCCATCCTCCTCCTTGTTTTTGTAAATAAAAAATGGCATCTAACTTATTTTCTTTCCAACTGAGTATTTGTCTCCGTCTCGTGTACAGTGAGTCAACTCAATAAAAGAGGATCTACATGACAGACTTTTGAGAGATTGCGCTGGTTTGGGCCCCAGTTAGGTCATGATGAAGGGTGGGTGTAGTTTGGGGGGGAAGGTGAGCGGGGAAGGGAAATGGTAGAGCTACGAGTATTTCTATTTGGGATGACCGATAGCTGGAGGGTATGGTAATTACTGGGAATCTTAGCAAATAGGGCGGTACAGTAGCGCAGCTGGTCGAGCTGAGACCCAGATTCAATCCCAACTCCTTGTGGAGTATGCAAGTTCTCTCTGTGACCCGGTGCTCTGGTTTCCTCCCACGTCCCAAAGACATGCAGGTTTGTAGATGAATCTGCCTCTCGAAATTTCTCCCAGTATTTAGGGAGTGGATGAGAAAGTGGGATAGCACAGAACTGAGACACACAAGGAACTGCAGGTGTTAATTTAATTGGCTTCTGTAAATTGTCCCTAGTATGTAGGATAGAAGTGGTGTGAATGAGTGATTGATAGTCGGCATGGACTCAATGGGCTGAACGGCCTGTTTCCATGTTATATCACCAAACTAAACAAAGGAGACATTTATTTATTTAGAGAGTGGTTAGATTAGGAAACATAGCTATCTGGGAGATTTTTTGAGAAAAATAGTTTTCAATAGCAATCCAGCCAAGTACGTGAGTGTAAGTTCAATAGAAAGTTATGTTTGATGTCAGTTGGATAGAATTACTGCATGTTTATGGGACTATAAACACCAGCACAGACTATTTGGACAAAATACGGGCTGTATACTCAATGGAATTATATGCCTGTTCATCTTTGTATATACAACACATAAATTATAGTGTGTTACACAGGCAGAAATCGCACCTTGGGTCCCAACTCAGCCTTGATTCAGAATCGTGTGCATTCATTATCAATGTGAACATTTACAGATTGAGTAAAAATGACAGTGTTAGTTTGTGTCTTAGATAGGTAGTGTTGAGGGGCATGTGGAGTTCTCGATTGTTGGAAGTATGCATTGAAGAAGATCAACTCAGGTAAATATAAAAATGTAAAAGAAAATTGTTTCATACAAAGTAAAGAATTATATTAAAAATATATTAAATGATGAGAGGCTTAGATAGGGAAGACAGTCAGATCCTATTTCCCAGGATGGAAGTATTAAATTATGGAGGGCCAAAGTTTAAAAGAGATGTGTGGGGCAAGTTTTTTGTTACACAGAGGGTGGTGGGTGCCTGGAACGCGCTGTCAGGAGTGGTGGTGGAGGCAGATATAATCGTGGCATTGGTGCAGCACTGTGGCAATAGCAGCCTCACAGTGCCAGAGACCCGAGTTCGGTCCATATTTTACTGTCTGTATAGAGTTCGTACATTCTCCCTGTGTCCGTGTGGATTTTCTCCAAGTGCTCCTGTTTCCTCCCACATTCCAAGAACATACACATTTGTAGGCTAATTGGCTTTGGTAATTTCAAGTAAACTCAGAACCAGTTCCAAAGTAATTATAGATTATTTTAATGTAAAAACTCAAAAAATTTCATTCTATGCAGTATTTAGGCGAAACAAGTCAACATAAGTATCCGTGAGTTAAATGAAATTCAGTAGAAAGGAACTACAGATGCTGGTTTACACCAAAGATAAACACAAAATGCTGGAGTAACTCAGTGGGATAGGCAGCATCTCTGGATAGAAGGAATGGGTGATGTTTTTTGTCGAGACCCTTCTTCAGACTGAATGAAATTCAGAATGAATTCCCGAATAATCAATTAACCGTTATATATCAAAAACACATTTTTTTTCATTCTAATTTATTTCAGTGAATAAGTATGAAATGCATCATAATTTCCAAAATAATCATAGAACCTATTATATATTAAAAACACTAAAATGTTCATTCTATGTAATTTATTTAAGTGAAATGTCAACTTAAATATCAGTGATTTAAATCAAATTTATAATCAGTTCCCATGTAATTAAAGAACTGTTTATATATTAAAAACACCAAAACTTCATGCTCTGTAATTTATTTAAGTGAAATAAATATCATTAGGTTAGATGTAATTTGGAATGTTTTCCATATAATCAAATAAACATTATATATTAAAAAGAAAATCATTTAATTCCAAATAAATTATATGTGAAATAAGTCAACGTAAGTTAACTGAAAATTCAGAATTAGTTCCCATATAATCAATATATATATATCCCTAGCCAGTCATTGAAATTTCATTTATATTTATTTTGTGTAATTTATTTGTGAACTAAGCCAACTCAGAAACTCAGAATCAGTTCCAAAATTATAGGTTTTTTAATATATTTTTATATATTAAAAAGTCAAGAATGCTGATTTGAGGCAATTTACAAGTGAGATAAGTCAGCATAAGTATCATTAGCTTAAATGAAATTCGTAATCAGTTCCACATAATCATAGAGCTGTTGAGATATTAAACACAAGCCCATTGTGTGTGTGTGTGTGTTATTTCAGTGAGCGTGTGGAGATTGTATGGAACTCACTGAGGCTGACCTCCTTGCCTGAGGACGAGCGGTGGGGATTCCGGGGGAAGGGATTTGCGGGGGACGGATCCCAGGCGGCGGGTGCAGCGGCGGGGAGGCCGGGGAGAGCCGGAGCAGCGAGCGGAGGTTCCGGGGACTGCGCGGCCGGCGGTTGCTAGCGGACGCCATGTCGTCCAAACCCAGCTGCCTGATGGTGTTGAGCGCGGCGGCCGGAGGTGGGTGAGACCCGGGGCGGGGGAGACGGGGAGGGAAGGGGTGGCGGGGGCAGCTGCGACAGTGGAGGTAGAAGTCGTTCGGCCTGACGGTGCTCAGCCTGGGGTGTGGGCAACTTACAGTGCGGCCACTCCGCCCACCCTGCCTGTCCTGGCTCCACAGTCCTGGGCGCATCAGCAACCAGCAACGATGAAGATTGTGGCCATTCGTCCCAGCCTGCCTGTGCTATCCCCATCCCCAGGTTGGGGAACGACAGCAAAATAGGGATAGTGTTGGAGAGAGGCCATTCGGCCTAGTCTGTCGGTGCTAGTAGCTCCATGTGCACAGACAGAGGGCACCAGCAACGATGAAGGCAGTGGCCATTCGGCCCAGCCTGGTGGTGCTATCCCCGTCAGGCTGAGGTATGGACTCGAACTTAGAGACAGTTGGAGAGAGGCCATTCAGCTTTGCCTGCCTATGTTGGCTCTATATCTCCGAGACAGTACAGAGGGAGGCCATTCCGCTCAGCTTGCCTGTGCTATCTCCTTGTCGTATGTTATGGCAGAACCCCATGTTATGGCAGAGGGCTAGCAACAGTGCAGAGAGAGAGGCTATTCAGCCTAGCAAACTTGTGCTGGCACTTGGCAAAATGCTATCTCTATTCTCCAATTGCAAACCGGTGGCATTTAAACAATTAACTAATTCTGTTGTTGACCAACCTTTCCACACCTGTACTTCCCAATGGTGATCGCATAAATCGTAGTGATTGCTAATTTTCAGCACCACACTCCACTAGGATTGCTGTTGTCAACTCTGCTGCCCCACACCTTATCGCAGAGCTTACTGAAGAGAAATGGCTGTGACGTGTAGCCCACTCTGTGTAGTTTGTGTTCCAACCAGCACAGTGGTGCAGCTGATAGAGCTCACAGTGCCAGAGACCCTGGTTCGATCCTGACCTTGGGTAGAGTTTGCACATTCTCCCTGTGTCCGCGTGGGTTTCTAGGGTGCTCTGGTTTACTTCCACATCCCAAAGACGTGCAGGTTTGTTGATTAATTGGCTATTGTAAATTGTGTGTAGGATACGGGTGATCAAAGGGCCATTTCCATGCTGTATCTCTTAATTAAATAAACTAAACCAATACAAACTACTCTTGTGACCAATGTGGAATTATTTTTCAAGGTAACGATTACGATTAAATGTAGTAGTAGTAGTAGTGTGTGTGTCTGAGTGTGTGTGTGTGTGTCTGAGTGTGTCTGAGTGTGTGTGTGTCTGAGTGTGCATGCATTTAATGATTGTAGATGGTAGCACTATGGGATTGTACTAAGCTGACTTGTTTCTTTCCTGTTTCTTCCATCCTTGCCCACTAATACTGCTAACCCCCCCCCACCACCCACCCACCCCCAATCTACAGGAGTATCTGCTCAGTCATTTCATCAATCCTTTGTGCTCTGTAGCACAGCTTTTAACCTGCAGATTGCTACTCCAGGGGTAAGTAACTTGGAGGTGTTTATTTCATTAAGATGCGTCTGTTATGTAATGGACGGTAATATTCGTTCTACTCTTGAATGTGTGAGATGACTGATCAGAAGGACCACAGATTTGTTGAATCAGTCAAGAAGAAGGGTCCCGACCCAAAACGTCACTTATCCATGTTCTCCAGAGATGCTGCCTGACCCGCAGAGTTACTCCAGCATTGTGTGTCTTCCCTTGATAAACCAGCATCTGCAGTTCCTTGTGTCTACCAAAGAGGATCCATTATTAGCAAGATTTTTTTTGTGGGAGAAAGTATGTTTGCATGAACTTCCTGTTTATAAAACCTTTCTTTGCATTATCCATTTTGTTAGTCCCATCTGCCTGCGTTTGTGCCATATTTCTCTAAAATCTTTCTCACCCATCTACCTGTCCAAATGGCGTTTAAATGTTATTGAATCTTTCCCCTCTCACCTTAAACATATGTCCTCTGGTTCTTGATTCTTCTACTCTGGGGTAAAGAGCTCTGTGCATTCACCTTATCTATTCCCCTCATGATTTCATAAACCTCTATAAGATCACTACTCACTCTCCTGTGTTCCAATAACTAAAATCCTTGACTGCCCAACCTCAATAAAAGGCTTTTCACTGTATCTTGGTACATGTGACAATAATAAACTAAACTAAACTTTATGTGTTTGCTTTAGGGGAAGCCAATGGAATTTGTGGAGCTGGATGAGAATAATATTCGGTGGATAAACGATTTTCGCATGAAGCCTTATTCCAATCCGGCCAAGTTGGAGTCAATAGATGGTAGGCTTCTTGTCCACAACTAAATCTCCAGGGCCTGATGGTTTACATTTCAGGGTACTTAAGGAAGTGGCTCTAGAAATTGTGGACGCATTGGTGATCATTTTCCAATGTTTATAGATTCAGGATCAGTTCCTGTGAATTGGAGGGCAGCTAATGTTATCCCACTTTTTAAGAAAGGTGGGAGAGAAAACGGGGAAATATAGAACAGTTAGCCTGACATCGGTGGTGGGGAAGATGCTGGAGCCAATTATAAAAGATGAAGTAGCAGCACATTTGGATAGCAGTGACGGGTTCGATCCGAGTTAGCATGGATTTACGAAGGGGAAATCATGCTTGACTAATCTTCTGGAATTTTTTGAGGATGTAACTAGTAAAATGGACAAGGGAGAGTCAGTGGATGTAGTGTACCTGGACTTTCAAAAAGCATTTGACAAGGCCCCACATCGGAGATTAGTGGGCAAAATTAGAGCACATGGTATTGGGGAAGGGATACTGACATGGATAGAAAATTGGTTGGCAGACAGGAAACAAAGAATAATAGGTCCCTTTCAGAATGGCAGGCAGTGACTAATGGGGTACCGCAAGACTCAGTGCTGGGACCACAGCTATTTACAATATGCATTAGATGAAGGGATTAAAAGTAACATTAGCAAATTTGCAAATGACTCAAAGCTGGGTGGCAGTGTGAACTGTGAGGAGGATGCTATGAGGACTTGGACAGGTTGGTGAGTGGGCAGATGTATGGCAGGTGCAGTTTAATGTGGATAAATGTGAGGGTATCCACTTTGGTGGCAGACAGGAAAGCAGATTATTATCTGAATGGTGTCAAGTTGGGAAAAGGGGAAGTACAATGAGATCTGGGGGTCCTTATTCATCAGTCAATGAAAGTAAGCATGCAGGTACAGCAGGCAGTGAAGAAAGGTAATGACATGTTTGCCTTCATAACAAGAGTAGTTGAGTATAGGAGCAAAGAGGTCCTTCTGCAGTTGTACAGGGGCCTCAGTTTTGGTCTCCAAATTTGAGGAAGGACATTCTTGCTATTGAGGGAGTGCAGTGTAGGTTCACAAGGTTAATTCCCGGGATGGCGGGACATAGAAACATAGAAACATAGAAATTGGGTCGGCAGGAGTTGTATACTCAGCCCTTCGAAAGCCTGAGAGGCCATCTTATTTAATATGATCAGGGATTGATCATCCAGAGGCAGTATCCCGTTCCCCTTTTGGGGGACCCTCTGATCCCCTTGGCCACAAGGGCCACAGTCTAACTCCCTCTTAAATATAGCCAATGGAGGCCTCAACTACCCTCGCAGAGAGTTGAGATTCACCACTCTCTGTGGAAAAGGTTTTTCTCATCTCGGTTTTAAAGGATTTCCCCCTTACCCTTAAGCTGTGACCCCTTGTCCTGGACTTCCCCAACATCGGAAACAATCTTCCTGCATCTAGCCTGTCCAACCCCTTAAGAATTTTGTAAGTTTCTATAAGATCCCCTCTCAATCTCCTAAACTCTAGAGAGTATAGGACTGTCATATGTTGATAGAATGGATCGGCTGGGCTTGTATACTCTGGAATTTAGAAAGATGAGAGGGGATCTTATTGAAACATATAAGGGATTGGACACGCCAGAGGCAGGAAACATGTTCCTGATGTTGGGGAAGTCCAGGACCAGGGGCCACAGTTTAAGGAATAAGGGGGAATCCTTTAGTACGGAGATGAGAAAAACTTTTTTCACGCAGAGTTGTGAATCTGTGGAATTCTCTGCCACAGAAGGGAGTGGAGGCCAATTCTCTGGATATTTAAGAGGGAGTTAGATGTGGCCCTTGTGGCTAAGGGGATCAGGGGGTAGAGAGAAGGCAGGTACGGGGTACTGAGTTGGATGATCAGCCAGATGATGCAGGCTAGCCTCCTAATTTCTATGTTTCTATGTCTATGTTTCTATGAATGGCGGTACTGGCTCGAAGGGCTGAATGGCCTACTCCTGCATCTATTGTCTATTTTCTATTGTCTATTGATGTGTTTGATAAATATAGAATACATAGAACATGGAATAGTACAGCACAGGAATAGGTCCACAAGGTCCCTGCCGAACACGATGCTAAGTTAAACTAATCTCTGCTTGCATATGATCCATCTCCCTCCATTCCCTGTATATCCATTTGCCTATCCAAAAACCTCTGAAACGCCCCAGTCATACATGCGTACACCACCACACTTGCCAGGGCACTCCAGGCATGCACCATCCCCTGTGTAAAATACTTGCCCCACACATCATCTTTACACTTTGCCCCTCTCACCATAAACAATGGCCTGTAGTCTCTGACATTTCCACCCTGGGGTATAAAGGAACAGTTAAAATTAGCAATGTATTAAGTATTAGTGAAACTGACATAATTAGGCTAATAATATGCCTGAGAGATTTCAGTGATTCGCCGAATTCAGTGTACAACGTTGTAGATTTTTTAATCCACTTTATTTAAACAAAACCTGAAACTAAACATAGACACAAAGTTCTGGCTCGAGTCAGGTCGGGACCCTCTTCAGACCTGCGTCAGAGGGGTCCCAACCAAAAACGTCACCCATCCTTTTTTTCCAGAGATGCTGCCTGACGCACTGAGTTATTGCAGCACTTTGTGTGTATCTGCAAAACTTTGTTTCTACATACAGAAACTAAACATTGCTTCTCATCTCACAAAGTGCTGACATAACTCACCAGGTCAGGCAGCATCTGTAGTGGGAATGGACAAGCGACATTTCGGGTTGGGACACTTCTTAATGGTCTGACCCTAAACGTCGCCTATCGATTTCCCTCCACAGATGCTGTCTGACCCAATGAGACACTCCAGTCTATGTGTTTTGCTTAAGATTCCAGCATCTACACCTCGTTGTGTCTCCACATTGGTTTATCATATTTTTCTTTTGTATATGCTTTACTCTTAATGGACCTATTTTGTGTCTCAAGGTGCCAGGTACAATGCCATCTTGATTCCTAATTGTCCTGGTGCCATGGTGGACCTTGCGACCAGCGGATACCTGGCCAAGATTCTTCAGAATTTCTGCGCTGAGAAAAGTAAGTATCACGTTCCCAATCACAGTAATACAGGTCCACCACTGATTTTCCAGCACCCTTGGATCCAGAGCCTTTCAGGATTATCCATTTTGCCGGGCCAACAGAGGCAGCGTCCTCTGATTGTAGTTCAACGGTACCGGAACGGTCCGCCTCGACCGCTGAGGGGGACTGTGGGGGAAACGAGACCTAGGTTGTGTTCCAGTCCTGCTATCCAGTGCCCTTCATTAGAAATTTGTAGGAAGGAATTGCAGATGCTGGTTTAAACCAAAGATAGACACAAAAAGGAATGGGTGACGTTTTGGGTTGAAGAAGGGTCTCGACCCGAATCGTCACCCGTTCCTTCTCTCCAGAGATGCTGCCTGTCCCGCTGAATTACTCCAGCTTTTTGTGTCTGTTGTGTCTATATGTGATTTGGCAGAAGGGAATTTGATTGGATTTAGCTGAATGTTAACTTTGTCAAGATTTATGTGTAGGCAGGAAAACATGCAGATGCCTCAGACCTGCTATTCCCTGTGGCAGCACAGTGTAGCAAACCTGGCTGATAAAGTGGCACAGGTGGTAGAGCTGCTGCCTCACAGCGCCAGAGACCCGGGTTCGATCCTGACCTCGGGTGCTATCTGTGCGTGGAGTTTGCACATTCTCCCTGTGACTGCATAATTTTCCTCTGAGTGTTCTGAAACATGGGTTCTAATTCACAATCTTTAATCATTTGTCCACTACTTGCTGCCCACTTGATCAGCCATCGTGCAGTGGCGCAGTGGTAGAGTTGCAGCCTAGTTTCAAAGACCAGGATTCGATCCTGACTACTTACGCGGTCTGTAAGGAGTTTGTACGTTCTCCCTGTGACCGCAGGGGTTTTCTCCAGGTGCTCCCGTTTCCTCCCACTTTCTAAAGATGTGCAGGTTTGTATGTTAATTGGCTTAGGTAAATTATGAATTGCCCCTAGAGAGTAAGATAGTGTTATTGTACATGGATCGTTGGTCAGCACAGATTCAGTGGGCCGAAGGGCTTGTTTCTGCACTGCATCTCTAAAGTCAAAAGTCTACATTTAGGTTATAGCTAATCAGATATTTATGTTGTTTTTATTTGTCTAATTGCAGAGCCAATTTGTGTGGTGGGACATGGAGTTGCTGCTTTGTGCTGCGCTACCAACCAAGAAAAGTCATGGATATTCCAGGGCTATAGCTTGACTGGGGTAAGTATCTAGTGTAAACTGTAGACACAAGGAACTGCAGATCCAGATTTTTCAACAAAAAAATCACAAAGTGCTGGAGTAATACAGCGGGTCAGGCAGCATCTCTGGAGAACATGGATAGTTGAAGTTTCGGATCGGGATACTTTGGCAGGAGAGAGCACGAAGAGAGATGAGGGTAGTGCAAAGCCTAGCGAGTGGTAGGTGGATACAGGTGACGGGCAGTTGGGGTGGAGATGAAAGGTTAGAGACAAAAGGGTATAAGATAAGGAGAGACGAGGATTAAACTGTGAAACCAGAGGAAGGGACATGGGTGGAAGGGGAAAGGGAGTAGGACATCTAAATGTGGCGATGCTGTCTATCCTGCTGACTTACTCCAGCACTAGTGGGAGAGTTTAGGACCAGAGGTCATAGCCTCAGAATAAAAGGATGTACCTTCAGAAAAGAGAGGAGAAGGAATTTCTTTAGTTAGAGGGTGGTGAATCTGAATTCATTGCCACAGAATTCTGTGGAGGCCAAGCCAATGGATATTTTTAAGGATGAGATTGATAGATTCTTGATTTGAGGTTATGGGGAGAAGGCAGGAAATTGGGGTTGAGAGGGAAAGATATCTCAGCCATGATTGGATCGTGGGGTAGACTTGATGGGCCGAATGGCTTAAATCTGCCTCTATAACATATGAACTTATTTCTTAGTTTAAACTATTCTTCCTACAAGAAGATTTAGTATTTTCATATCTCCATATTTATTAATGTGTGCAAAACTCAGTGCTGGAGTAACTCAGCAGGACAGGCAGCATCTCTGCACTCACCACTTCCAGCAGGTCAGGAAACAATAATTCAACTCTTGCAAACCCCTAAACTTAAGCACCTCATCTTTAGTCAGGGAAAATAGTCACTTGGTCGACTGTTTTAACAAGTATGAATATCATTGTTCCATGGTGACAATCAAACACCCTTGACTCTCTCTTGCGTCCTAAACTGGAGCAGAAACGCAGACAAGGAGTGAACACGACAATCTGAAAATGTTATTTTTGTAATTCTGTAACCTCTACAACTTAATGGTCTGGATTTTCTCCTGATACATTCCCTTTATCCTGTATCATCTGTACACCGTGGACGGCCCAATTGTAATCACGTATAGTCCTTCTGCTGACTGGTAGCATGCAACAAAAAGCAGTGCACTGTGACAATAACTAAACTAATGTATAACAATAATATCAGCAGGAGTCTTATTTCTTTGGCTGCACTAAGAACTTTGGGTTTTGCAGTTTATTACGGTTATTAATTGAATTATTGAATTTTTTAAAATTATATATTTTCTGTGCATTTGCGTTTTGGACCCTGTTAAGCTGCAAGTAATAATTTCATTATTCTGTCGTCTGTACATATTGGTAATTAAACACTCTTGATTCTTGAAATCTTAGGAGTGTTAGATCCCATTCTTGGGATGTGCTGCATGCATTACAGACAATAATGACATGGAAAATCTGATATTTTGTACATCTCTAAATAACTGTACATGTAATTATTGGTCACATCATACAGGAAGGAACAATCCAGCTTACTGATTAAGTGGCATCGGTAATGCCTTCCAGGTCCAAAGGTGATAATCTGATCGAAGATGAGTGTTTGTATTTTATTCAAATTCTTGTATAGTTGGTCGATTCTTTTTGCAGCCCTCGGTCTTTGAGCTGGTGAGGAGAACAGATTTTGCGAGCCTTCCAATCATAGTGGAGGACTTTGTGAAAGATTCGGGAGCCACCTTCAGTGGTAAGTCATCTTTGGTCCTCAATAACAAGCTTCAATAACATTTAAAAGCAGGGTTTTGATTTAACAAGTCTTCTGGTAAAATAATTGTCTACTTTTTCCTTGGCCGAATATTACATAGTTGATTCACCACCCTGTAATTTAAATCCTGATTATGCTTGCCTATGGTGTTAAAACTTCCGGCAAAACTTCTATCGGCAATATAGTAAACCCTCGTAATTACGACCCTCATTATAATGGACTTTGGTTATACTGGACGAGCCTATCGACCTTCATCGCCAGGCTGGGCTGCTGATGCCACCCCTGGGAAAGGTTTAGAGGGATATGGACCAAATGTGGGCAAATGGGATGTTATGTGGGGGCAACTTAATTGGTTTGGACAAGTTGGACGTTCGCAATTCATAGGAGCAGAATTAGGCCTTTCGGCCCATTGAGTCTCCACCACCATTCAATCTTGGCCGATCAATCTTTATCCCTCTCAACCCCATTCTCCTGCCTTCTCCCCGTAATCTTTGACATCCTTACTAATCTTACACCTAAACTACTAACGGGCCTGTTTCTGTGCTGTATGATTCTATGACTGAATGTGGTTTGGATATTTTGGTTAATCTTTAAGTCTCATGAACCTCTTTACGTCGCTTTCTTTCAGCGAGCGAACCAGATGCGGTCCATGTGGTGGTTGACAGACACCTAATAACTGGACAGAATGATCACTCTACTCTCATTGCAGTCCAGAACCTCATCCTATTCTGTAACGTCAGGTGAGGCATTGTTGGACATAATGTTTCATCCCATGCGATAATTCATAGAAACATAGAAAATAAGTAGAGGAGGCCATTCAGCCCTATGAGCCAGTACCGCCATTTATTGTGATCATGGCTGATCGGCCCCTATCAATAACCCGTGCCTGCCTTCTCCCCATATCCCTCGACTCCACAAGCCCCTAGAGCTCTATCCAACTCTCTCTTAAATCCATCCAGTGACGGGGGTTCATATTAAATCTTTCCTTTCAGGCTCATATTAAATCTTCCCCCTTTCACCTTAAACCGATGCCCTCTGGTTCTTGATTCCCCCACTCTGGTTAAAAGACTGTGCATTCACGCTATATAGCTTGATTTTATAACGGAGGCTGTGCTCTCTTGAAAGCTATCATAATCATTTAAGAATATTAATAGGCAGAAAAAACAAATTATTATTTACCATCTGCAACAAAAAATTGTCAAGGAGCTTTCATAATATACTATTGAAACCTTTGAGTTCTGAAGTTTTTGTTTATAGTTGTCATCAAATAGTTAAGTTGTGTTCTTGTCCCTCCAAATCATTTTCTTCAACTTTTTTTTGTTTCAGGAAATGATCGCACTTTAGTTCATGACTATTGAGAACCATTGAATTGGCTGCTACACCAAGAAGCACAGAACCTTCCAGGTCCAATGGTGAGAGCAAGAGTATGAAAGGCAAATACCTATCCCTAAATGCGCTCCAGCCCTGGGGACCAAACCCGTCGAGTATTTAGTTTTCATCTCCATGTTTGCCCACACAAAAGACTCTAAATCTCTAATAAGTCAGAAAGAGTGACAAAAAATAAGCAGCTGATTAATGCTGAACCTACTTGTGGTTATTGAGCAAATAAACATCTTCAATTAAACAGCTTATACGTTGAACCTTCCTGCAGCTCAAATGGAGAACAAGGAACACAAAATCCAGGGCAGGTCCTCTGCATGAAACTCCGTAAGAAACTGGCACTCGAAGCATTGAAAACAAAGATGCTGAGAAGAGTAGGCAGCATCCGTTAAGAGAGAGACAGAGTTCATATTTTATTGGAATAAAGAGTCACACAGCAGAGAAACAGGCCCACTGCCCCAACTCATCCAATCTGACCAAGATGTCCTGAGCTAGTCCCATTTGCCTGTATTTGGCCCATACCATCTAAATTTTTCCAATCCATGTACTTGTCCAATGTTATTGTACCTGCCACAAATACCTCCTCTAGCAGCTTGTTCCATATACCACCACTCTGAAAAATTTGCCCCTCGGGTTCCTATTAAATCTTTCTCTTTTTAACCTTAAGCCTACATCCTCTGGTTCTTGATTTCCTTACCCTAGGTAAAAAGACTGCGCATTTATTCCCCTCCTGATTTTATACACCTATATAAGATCACCCCTTAGCACTCTATGCTCCAAGGAATAAAGTCCTAGCCTGCCCAACCTCTCCCTATGTCAGGCCCTCGAATCCTGGCAACGTCCTCATAAAGCTTCTCTGCTCCCTTTCCAGCTTAATGACATCCTTCCTATAGCAGGGTTACAAACTGAACAGAATACTCCAAATGCAACCTCACTAACGTCTTATACAATCACCAACATCTCCTGTGTATATATATGGCAATTTTTAAATTTCAGATTTCATTTCATTTGCATTTTTTAAATTTTGGAACAGTATATGTTTTTTTTTTACAATTGCAAATAGGAAGCATTAACTTTCTTATAGAGAGTTGCTGGGAACGTTAGCAGCGGAATTGTTAAGAGGAATAGATTGATAGAGTCATAAGAGTCATACAGCGTGGAAACAGGCGCTATGGCCCAATGTGCCCACACCGAACAACGCCCCATCTAGTCCCACCTGCCTGCATTTGGCCCATATCCCTCTAAACCTATCTGATACACATACCTGTCTAAATGTTTCTTAAACATTGCATTAGTACCTGCCTCAACTACCACCTCTGGCAGCTCGTTCCACATACGCAACCATCCTTTGTGTAAAAAAAGTTGCCCCTCAGGTTGCTATTAAATGTTCCCCCCCACAACCTTAAACCTTTTCAAAGCACTTCAGGTATCAGGGTAGGATTGGACACATGTGTAGGAAAGAATTGCAGATGCTGGTTTAAATCGAAGGTAGACACTAAATGCTGGAGTAACTCAGCGGGACAGGCAGCATCTCTGGAGAGAGGGAATGGGTGACATTTCGGGTTAAGACCCTTCTTCAGACTGATTCAGACAGACTGATTGCAACACGTATTGGAAACTACGCACATATATCAGTGTATGTTGTGGTATCTGGAGTCCAGTGATGGCAGTGTAGCACTGTTTGAAATGATACAGTTGTGTTATTTATCATGTAGCAGCGTGGGATCTTCATCCTACTGATGATCTATGCACTAATACTGAGGGAGTTAACATAGACCGTAGAAAAGTGCAACACAGAACAGGCCGTTCCGCCCACAACATGTACTTTACAGATACAGCATTGAAACAGGCCCTTTGGCCCACCGAGTCCATGCTAACTAACGATCTTCGTACACTGGGTCTATCCTACAGACTAGGGACAATTTACAGAAGTCAACTAACCTACAAACCTGCATGTCTTTAGAGTGTGGTAGGAAACCGGAGCACCCGGAGAAAACCCACGCAGTCACAGGGAGAACATACAAACTCCATACAGACAGCACCCAACATCAGGATTGAACCTGGGTCTCTGTCGCCGTGAGGCAACAGCTCTACTACTGTGCCACCAAGTGTCTATCGAACTTGATGCCTTGCTAAACCTACACGTGATACCCCTCCATTCTCTGCATATCTGTATACCTATCTAAAATGTTCTTTAATGTCACCATTATATCTACCTCCAGGCACTAATAAAGTTAGAGATCCAGTAAAGATATAGATAAAGCAGGTGCTGGTCTGCAAAAAAAAATTAGAATGCTGGAATAACTCAGCGGGCCAGTCAGCATCTCTGGAGGACATGGGTTATGGAACATCACCTATCCATGTCTTGTAGACGTGCTGCCTGACCTACTGAGTCATTCCAGCATTCTGCCCTTTTAAGTTAGAGATTCCTTCCAACCCAGAGAGAGCCACAGGCAATTCAGACACCACTGAGTGAGGTTGTGAGGTTGTGAGGCATCTGGTTGACAGCAGAGGGAGCTGAAGGAGAACTCCAACGAATAGAGACTCCCGGAAGGCACAGTGCTGGCTGATGGACTTGTTTGTCAGAATCGCCTGGATTGGGAGGATCTAACGCTTCCTCTGTAGTACAGTCCCACAAATGATCTCTTCAACAGGATCAAAACGATGTAGACCACGGCGCCTGCCAACGCCAGCCCGACTGTAATGACAGCATAGTTGGGACCTTGGATTCAAGAAGAAATCATTTCAATTCTAAGGCTGTGCACACTTTGTAATTGTTATTATACACAATGACTCTGCATATTTTCTGTATGGCACTGAAAACAAGAATTTCACTGTGACGTGTCATGTGATAATAAAGTATAAATCTATTGCAATAGGTTGGCTTTGCGGCTGTGTGCTTATTCAGCAACAGAGCCATTACGTTTTGAGGAAGGTAATAACCTGCTGGATAGACAATGCTGGAGCGGGACAGGCAGGCAGCATCTCTGGAGAAAAGGGAAAGGTGACAATTTGGGTCGGGGCCCTTCTTCAGGTGGAAATTAGGGGGTGGGGGTTGGTTGAAGGGTTTTGACCCAAAACATCACCCAATCTTTTTCTCCAGAGATGCTGCCTGACCCGCTGAATTGCTCCAGCACTTTGGTCTAAATCAGCATCTGCAGTTCTTTGTTTCTACCTTCTGATGAACCTTGTGTTGGAAATAACTGCAGATGCTGGTTTAAATCGAAGGTAGACACAAAATGCTGGAGTAACTCAGCGGGACAGGCAGCATCCCTGGAGAGAAGGAATGGGTGACGTTTCGGGTCGAGACTGAAGAAGGGTCTCGACCCGAAACATCACTCATTCCTTCTCTCCAGAGATGCTGCCAGTCCCGCTGAGTTATTCCAGCATTTTGTGTCTACCTTCTGAAGAAACTTGTTTAACTTGGATACAAGGATGCTAGAATATGATTGTAATTTGAAAGGTTTTTAGAAAGGCAAATGTATATGCAGGGAAATGAGGATATGGATCACATGCAATGAGGGGGGATTAGTTTAACTTGGCATCATGTTCAGCACAGACATTGTGGGCCAAAGAGCCTGTTCCTGTGCTGTACGTTCTATAATCCGTAACTGACACAGCGCGCAGCGGTAGAGTTGTTGCCTTACAGTGCCAGAGACAAATTTGATTCTGACCAGAGACACTCCAACATTTTGTGTCCACCTTTGGGATTGTAGATTAATTGACTTTGGTAAAATTGTAAATTGTCCGTGTAAAACTGTAAATCGGCATGGACTCGGCGGGGGGCCGACTTTTGCATTGTATCTCTAAAGTCTGGTGAATAATTGAAGGCTCTGCCCTCTCCTACTATGGTCATGACATAACTTACAGAGGTTAATGTGAACCATTTAGTTCTGGAGCTCATGAGTTACCAATGCACACCCAAGATGATAAGATGCAATGAGTCATTCTCTTTAAAAATATACTGCACAAAAGTAATTTCACAAATGTTCAAGGCATGCCCTGCTGAATCGCTCAGGTACATTTGGATAGGCATATGGATAGGATAGGCATATGGATGAGAAGGGAATGGAGGGTTATGGTACGAGTGCAGGCAGGTGGGACTAAGGGGAAAAAAATTTGTTCGGCATGGACTTGTAGGGCCGAGATGGCCTGTTTCCGTGCTGTAATTGTTATATGGTTATATGGTTATTTGCTTCCTGGTAATACCGATCAGGAAAATCCGGAGTTTAATCCTAAATTAGATCATCTAGGTGGTTATTTCTATTTAGGGTGTTGCACAGGAACAAGATGGTATGGGTACTATACGGGGACCCGACCTTTCCCTGTCGGGTGACCGTTGTCGTTGGGCCCTAGCACCGTGGAGCTGCCTCCAACCGGAATTGACCTGGGGCTCCAGTTGCAGAGCCTGCGGACTCACGACCCGAAGCAGGGCCTTACATCGCCCAGCACGGCTTTAACGTCCGCGGGACTTACCATCGCTCGCCCGCCGGGGGCTCCAGTATCAAGACCCGGAGCAGGGCCTTACATCACCCACGCGGCCTTAACGGCCGCAGGACTTACCATTGCCCACTGGGGGCTTTAACATCGGGAGAAGATAAAAGAACAGGGGAGAGACAAGACATTGCCTTCCATCACAGTGAGGAGGTGTTTGGAGATTCACTGTGATGGATGTTTATGTAAATTGTGTAAATTGTGTGTCTTGGTTTTTTTTTCTTGTTTGTATGACTGCAGAAACGTAATTTCATTTGAACCTAATAGAAATGTTATTCTAATTCTAATTCTTGAGTCAATCTTGGGTACTGATGATATCTGCCAGACTTTCTTACTCCTGGTCACTGGGACATGTTTGGATTTTGGATCAGGAATAAGGTAATACTCATGGATAGTTGACATTTTGGGTTGGGACCCTTCTTCACGTCACATATACCACGTCTTCCACAGATGCTGTCTGAGCAGCTGAGTTACTCCAGAATTTTGTTTGTTTTTTTTACTATAAACTAGCATCTCCAGTTCCTTATGTCTCTATAAGATTGTACTCTACCATGTTGGGGCCCTTAATCGAACCCGGGTCTCTGGCGCTGAAAGTAAGGCAACAACTCTACCGCTGCTCCACAGTGCCGCCCCCAGTTGGGACTAGTTTAAATGGGGCATCTTGGTCGCCATGAATGAGTTGGGCTTAAGGGCCCGTTTTCCTGCTGCATTTCTCTAGCAAATAATTAATAACACCTGGAAAAATCAATTAGTATTATAATTCTCACCCAAGTCCTTTGTGATGTGCACTGGTCCAGCCCTGACCTGTTGAAGAGCTGACTGGTCTGCCCATGGGCCAGTGCCAGGGACACACCCCTGTGTGCATGGGTGGGGGCTGGGTGCATGGGCACAGAGCAGCACACTGCAAGTGACAAACACCTGAAGGAGAGAAGCGAACGTCAATAGTCATTTGTGGCAACAAGGAACTACAGACGCTGGTTTACAAGAAAAGTGCTGGAGGAACTCAAGAAGGCAGGCAACATGTTTAGTTTAGAGATACAGAGTGTGGAAATAGACCACTTGGTTCACCAAATCCCTGCACACTTAACTCTATCCTACGCACACTAGGGTCAATTTACATTTTTACCAAGCCAATTAACCTACAAACCTGTATGTCTTTGGAGTGTGGGAGGAAACAGGAGCGCCTGGAGAACATCCACGCAGGTCACGGGAAGAACGTACGCTCTACATAGATAGCACCCGTCGTCGCTCAAACCCGGGTCTCTGGCACTGTAAGGCAGCAACTCTAGCACTACATCACCCTGCCGGCATCACTGTGGAGAACATCGATAGGACACATTTCAGGTCGGCACCCAGTCTGAAGAAGGTCCCTGACCCAAAAGTCACCCGATGGAATTTATTGAGTTTTTACCCAGAGTTGGGGAATTAAGAACCAGAAGGAGAGAAGAGACTGAGTATGGAAACAAGGAATCGTGTACAAAATCATGAGGGGAAGAGATTGGGTAAATACCCAGAGTCTTTTGCCCAGAGTTGGGGATTTAATAACCAAGGACATTGGTTTAAGGTTTGAGGGGAAAGATTTAATAGGATCATGCGGGACAACTTTTTTTTACACAACGTGTGGTAGGCGACTCTTGCATATGGTCCCAGAGGGATTTCTATGCATTATATACTTAATCTGGGATTGTATGGCAATAATCTCACTGTATGCAATAAACTAATTTCACTCTACCTTGGTACACATGATAATATTGAACCATTGTATATGGAATGAGCTAGCAGAGGAGGTAGTTGAGGCAGGTACTATCACAATGTTTAAAAAACATTTGGACAAGTACATGGGTAGGTTTTGAGGGTTATGGACCAAGCCCAGAGCCATCAAATGCTCATCGTACGATATTGATTGATTCTTTATCGGTTCAGCCGACAATTACAGGACAAGAGACTGCAGATGCTGGGATCTTATGCACAATACAAAATACTGGAGGAACTCAGCGGGTCAGGCAGCATCTGTGGATGGAAAGGACAGGCGACGTTTCGGGTTGGGCCCCTGATTGGAGTAGGGGGAGAAAGCTGGAAATGAGAGATTGGGGTGGGGGGAGGGGGAAAGACGGGGTTGGGGCAGTATAAAGTCTGCCATGTCTTAGGTGGAGGGGAGGGAGGTGGGGTGGTTGATTTGTCACACAGGAGGTTAAAGGTTAGGGATAAAAGGGATTCAATGAAGTGTAAGGTAAGGAGAGAAGAGGAATGAAATGTAAAGCCAGAGGGAGGAATGTTTTCGAGCATATGATATATTGTTAATGGATCATTTCAACAGAAATACATTCACGGAATGAAATGTGTGGATCCTCATGAAGTTTGTAGTTCAGCACTAAGCTAGATAATACATTTCTGAGCCAATATGTGGGTAGCACAGCGGCGCGGGTGGTAGAGCTGTTTTCTCACAGCGCCGGAGACCCAGGTTCGATCCCGACCTCGGGTGCTGCCTGTGTGTGGAGTTTGCATTTTCTCCCTGTGACCACGTGGGTTTCCTCCCACATCCCAAACACGTGCAGGTTTATTGGTTATTTGACCCTCTGTAAATTGCCCCGAGAGTGTAGGGAGTGGATGAGAAAGTGTAATAGCCTAGATCTAGTGTGAACGAGTGATCGGTAGTCGGTGTGGACCCAGTGGGCCGTAGGGCCTGTTTCCACGCTGTACCTCTGAACTAACTCCTCACACGTTTAAATTATTTTCAAACATACTACCATACATTTTAACGCTAAGATGAAGATGGCTTTTAATGTATACCTGGGCAGTGTGCCACGGTAAAGAGGATAGTTTGACAGAGTATACTTTCTCTTTTTGATTGTCGGTCTGATGTTCCTCCACTGTGCTGTAGTTTAGGCAGCTGTCTCAAACAAAAAGAGAGTGAGGAGAAAATACTGTTTGATGTGATTCCAGCTCAACATGCATCAGCATGGTTTAGTTATAGTCACTCTGATGCTAGCTCAAAGAAAAAACACATCAAGACTTGAACACAGTCACAACTCCAACATTAAAATATAAGAAATAGCCACAGACTTATTAACGCAGCATGGGAATAGGTCCCTCGACCGTTTGAGCTAATCACATCTGCCTGCGTTTGGCCCAAGTACCTCCAAACCTTTCCTTTCCATGTAAGTGTGGCACAATGTTGCACGTGTAAGGTGGCACAGTGGCAGAAGTAGCGTTGGTGTTCCGGTGTCCTCCCACATTCCAAAGACGTGCAGGTTTATAGGTTAATTGGCTTCTGTAAATTGTCAGTAGGATGGAACTAGTGTGTGGGCTAATTGTTGGTCAATGTGGACTTGGTGGGCCAGAAGGCCTGCTTACACACTGTCGCAAAGCTAAGCTGTGTGCAAATCAGTGGCATGGGTGTTTTGTTTAAAGATAGGAACACTACTGGAAGGCAACAACTCTACCGTTGTGCCTCTGTGCTGCCCAAACTGGGCAAAGGGCCTGATTCTGGCCTATATGACTCTGTGGCTATAAACTTGTGGAACCGTAAATTGAACAGCACCACAACAGTGTGATCTTGAGCACCGCTTGCAATCTTCAAGGGGTGGCACGGTGGCGCAGCAGTAGAGTTGCTGCCTCACAGCGCCAGAGAACCAGGTTCTATTCTGATTACGGGGGCTGTCTGTGCGGAGTTTGCCCATTTTCCCTGTGACTGCGTGGGTTTTCTCCGAGTCTCCTCCTACATCCCAA
Organism: Leucoraja erinaceus; assembly: GCF_028641065.1. NCBI lineage: Eukaryota > Metazoa > Chordata > Chondrichthyes > Rajiformes > Rajidae > Leucoraja > Leucoraja erinaceus. The sequence continues at coordinate 21,193,402 of NC_073394.1, forward strand.
AGGCATGTAGGTTTATAGGTTGATTGGCTTCTGTGAATTGTCTCTAGTGTGTAGGATAGAACTAGTGTACGGGGTGATCGCTGGTCAGCACGGACTTAGTGGGCCAAAGGGCCCGTTCCCACCCTGTATCTCTAAACTAAACCAAACGCCCCATTGAGTCTCACACCATCTTAATCTGGAAAAATATTGCCGTTTGTCATGGGTTAAAGAAAAGAGAGATGGGCTTAAAAATGGAGTCTCATCAATGAAATATAAAAGCTTCCTTACCCCTGTTGTAAGAGTGTGACTCCTGCTGAAGAATTGTGCTGCTCTGATATCTGACAAGACTCCACGTGGAGCGAGCGGGAAGACTCATTGCTGTTGGCAACGATGCTGATGTATAAATGGTCCTCGCTGGTGGCATTAAATGGGGAGTCTGGTCCAGCTGTCCACCAACTCGAGTTGAACTCTTTGCTGAACTGTATTTCAAAGCTGCAGACTCTAAAGACCTTGTCCGTGGTACTCTTCTGCACCTTGGTCTCTTCACTAGCATTGGTGGATCGAAGGAACTTGCACATCAACGGGACCATTACCCAATTTGGCTGCTCTGAACTTTCATCTCTCCTCCGACTGAAGATTTTATTTGTGAAGATGTAATTGGATTTATCTTCCTGAGAGGAAGAAATTAATTCAAGCGTGAGGCCATTAATCCAAGTGAGGGAAATACAAATAAAATGTGAAACTATACAGCACAGGAACAGGCCCTTCAGCCAATTATGTGCGTAGGAAGGACCTGCAGATGCTAGTTTACACCAGAGATAGACACAATGCTGGAGTAACTCAGCGGGTTAGGCAGCATCTCTGGAGAAAAGAATCGGTAATGTTTTGGGTCAGGGCACTGCTTTAAACTCTTCATGAATGAAGAAGGGTTTTGACTCAAAACATCACAAATTCCTTTTCTCCAGAGATGCTGCCTGACTCACTGAGTTACTCCAGCATTTTGTGTCGACCTTCAGTCAACAATGTCCATGCCGAACATGATGCCAAGACCATCTCTTATCTATCTGCATATAATCTGCATCCCTCCATTCCCAGTATATCCATGTGCCTATCTAAAAACCCTTATAACACCACTATCGTATCTGCCTCCACCACCATGTTTCAGGCACTCACCACCCGACATATAAAAAAAACGTACCCTGCACATCTCCTTTGAACTTTGATGCTCATTTACAAAAAACAACACAAAGCGTTGTAGTAACTCAGGTCAGGCAGCATCTCTAGAGAACATGGATGGGCCTGGGAATAACAGACTATTATACTATAAACACTATAATAAATGAGACAATAAAGGTCAGTATAATATATATACATATATACATATACATATATATATATATATATATATGTATATATATATATACACACACACACACATATACATATATATATATAATATACACATTTTCTAATTTATTATATTGTTCACATGGTACTGTGTTTCCAAATTCAGTTGTGCTGCTGCAAGTAAGAATTTCATTGTTCTGTCCAGGACTCATGACAATAAAACACTCTTGACTCTCAAAGGTTCCCCTCCCCTCGTGATCCCAAATGCAAGGACACTACATACCAGTAACACAGTGCCGCACCCCGAGAGGGGAATGACTAGCAGCAGATGAGTGCTATTGCCAGTGACGTTACAGGAAGCATCGTTGAGCTGCAAGCGATCGTCTGGTAGGTTCGCCATCAAAGTTCTTGGGACACACACAATCATGGAATCGGGCAAACACTGCAGATCTGCGGCAAACAGAGACAGGAATGAGCTTTGCTGCAATGCTCCAACAAACCAACGTCTTCTTGCACTTGAGCAGTGTTCATTAAAGGACACCAAATGCTGGAGTAACTCAGCGGGTCAGGCAACATCCGTGCAGAACATGGATAGGTGACGTTTCAGGGTCAGTGTTACAGCCCGAGGAGCATTACAAGCCAATCTTGAGTTTAGTTTATTGTCACATGTACTGAGGTACAGTGAAAAGCTTTATTTGTATGCTAACCAGTCAGCGGAAATGATTACAATCAAGCCTTCCACAGAGTGTATAAACATGATAGATGAAATAACTTGAATAACATTTAGTGCAAGATAAAATCTAGTAAAGTCCGATCAAAGATAGTCTGAGGGTCTCCGATGCGGCAGATAGTAGCTCTGGTCCTCCCTTTAGTTGTTGGTAGGACGGCTCAGTGGCTTGAAAACAGTTGGGAAAAAATTGTCTCCTTATAAGGGGTGAGACCTTTAAAGCACCAATTATTGTTCAGTACAATATTTCAAACACTGAACATGTTCAGATGCCTTCATTCAGCACTAAAGTATCAATAAAATACTCAGGGGGTCATAGTCAAACAATGTGGAACAGGCCCACCGGCCCAACGCCCACACCTACAAACATGTCCCATGTACTAGTCAATGTTTAAATTAGTGTTTACATTAGTCCCATGTTTAAATTAGTCAAATGCGCCAGCTCCCTATGAGAGTAAGAACCCTCCTTCACCCCTACATCTTGTTTCTTTAAAGCACCAAATACATGCACGATAATAATAATACAAAAAATGCAAAGGGAAATCCCTTTCTGTTGAATGTGAAAATTCTTACCTGCGGCACGTGGCTGTTCTTCAGGAAAACCTGCAACCATAAAAAAAATGAAATTAATATTCAAATATAATTAGGTTTATTATCACATGTGGATGTAATCAGAATAAGCCCAAAACATCACCTATCCATGTTCTTCAAAAATGTCGCCTGAGCCGCTGAGTTACTCCAGCACTTTGTGTCTTTTTTTCACCTCTCCCCATACTTCTTTAAGCCTTTCGATTCCAAATATCTACCCAACCTTCTTAAACAAACAGCAACACAAGGAACTGCGGATGCTAGAATCTTGTGCAGAACACAAAGAGCGGGTCAGGCAAGAATGAATCAATAGGCAATGTTTCGGGTTGGGACCCTTCATCGCAATCTGGGGAGAAAGCTGGAAAAGACCTAGCAAGGGATAGGTGGACACAGGTGAGTGGAGAGGGCTGAAAGGTAAAGCTGGAGGGAGGGATATAGGTGGAAGGGGACGGGAGAATCTGGAGAAATGGGTGTGAAGCGAGGGGAGGATGTAACGGCAGAGAGAGATGGGGGGGGGGGGGGGGGGGGGGGGGGGGGGGGGGGGGGGGGGGGGGGGGGGGGAAGGGGGCGTTACTTAAAATTGGTTAATTAATCCAGCATCTGCAATTCCTTGTGTCTCCTTTACTTTACCATTCAGCTCAGAATTAGATCGGAGTAATGGTGTAAGACAGCATGGAAACAGGCTCTTCGACTCTTCCCTGTCGACCACGATACACCACCTATACTAGTCCCATTTGCCCACATTTGGCCCATATTCCTCTAAACCTTCCTATCCATCCATGTACCTATAAATGTTGCTATAGTACCTGCCTCAACTACCTCCTCAGGCAGCTCATTCCACATGCCCACAACACTCCAAGTGAAAAAAGCTGCTCCTCAGGTTTCTATTAAATATTTCGCCTCCCGCCTTAAACCCATGTCCAGTGATCCCGACTCCACTGCCCTGGGAAAAAGACTGTGCGTTCACCCTATTTATCCCCATGATCTTATGCACCCCTGTAAAGTCTCCCCTTCCCCTCCTGCGCTCCAACAAACAAACCCCTAGCCTGCCCAATCTCTCCCTGTACCTCAGTCCCTCGAGTCCTGGCAACATCCTCTTAAATCTTCTCTACATTCTTCCCAGCATAATGGCATCCTTGCTGTATCAGGGTGACCTAAACTGAACACAATACTCCAATTTCAACATCAATTTCTTATACTCAGGATGTTATCAAGAATCTCTTCCCGTAACAACACATGTTTAAAGACATTAGATTCAGAAACAATTACCAGTTGTGGTTTATCAATACATACCCAGCACAATCCAAATGCACCGTGGTTCTGACTGTAATCTGAATTAAAGGAAAATTAACATTCAGGCAGTTTTTATTTTGGAGTGATCCCAAATGCTCTACATTTTCCCTGTGTCACACAGGGGCAGCACAGTGACGTGGCGGTAGTGTTGCTGCCTTTGACCCCGGGACGATCATGACCACGGGTGCTGCCTGTACAGAGTTTACACATTCTCCACGTGACCTCGTGGGTTTTCTCTGGGTGCTCCGGATTCCTCCCACACAAAGATGTACTGGTTTGAAGGTTAATTGGCTTTGGTAAAATAGTAATTGTCCCTAGTGTGTAGGAATAGTGTTAGTGTACGCGGATCGCTGGTTGTCACGGACTGAAGGGCCTGTTTCCGCACTATATCTGAACTAAAACTAAAGATCCCAATTAATCTCAATCTTCACCACCGGTCAGTCACAAAAATTGTAATTCAACTAAACCCAGTAACCCAATCACCTCAAGATGTTTATGTTTTTGGCTCCACTCCACAGATTAAACAAATGACCCAGAGAATTCTGCTATGGATTGTTCCGGAGCTTAAATCGCAACTGAAGATCCCATGATACAATTTGCAAAAGAGCAGAGTCCAGATCTGCTGGTTTCCTGGCTAACATGTCTCCCCAGTCAATCCTGCAGAGCCACAATTAGAAACAAATTGTATTCCAGAGAAGAATAGGGAAGACAGACACAAAAACCTGGAGTAACTCAGCACGATAGGCGGCATCTCTGGAGAAAAGGAATAGGTGACTTTTCGGGTTGAGACCCCTCTTCAAGCTGAGAGTCAGGGCTCTTGACTGTCAGTTTGAGGAGGATCTCGACCCAAAACATCACCATATCCTTTTTTCCAGAGATGCTGACTGACCCGCTGAGTTATTTCACTTTAAACCAGCATCTGCAGATCCTCCTTACACAAGAACAGGGAAGGGCAGCTTAAACATGGAGCTTCAGAACAATGGTTTAATTTGTCCGAGCTAAAGGGCGATTAATCACCTCAAATGTACTGTTTTATGTTTAATTTAAATATACAGGGTGGAAACAAGCCCTTTGGCCCACCGAACCCACGGCAACCAATGTTCACCTGTTCACACTAGTTCTATTTTATCCCAGTTTTGCAACCTACACACTAGGGGCAGTTTTTGAGAAGCCACTAATCTACGAACCTACACGTCTTTGGAATGTAGGAAGAAACCAGAGTACCCGGGGGGGGGGACCCAGGATCACAGGGAGAAAGTACAAACTCCATAAGGACAGTGCCCGTGGTCAGGATTGAACCCGGGTCTCTGGTGCTGTGAGGCAGCAATACCGCTGCGCCCATGTGCCACCCTTTTCTTTGGTTTATATTTCCCTAGTTTTATGACAAAATAAATCCAATTTTGATGCAAAATTTCCCTGGAGTTAGTAACTTCTCGATCAAACATTTGTTTACTTTTTTGATGGAGACTCAAATCTTATTGAATTTTAATTTAAATTTCTCCTGATTTATTTGATTGATACCGTGTGTGATCATTGCTAGAATATATTACGAGGCAACTGAACTATCCTATCACCAACTAGAGAGCGGCCCTGAGCTCCCATCTACCTCATTGGAGACCCTTGGACTATCTTTAATCGGACTTTACTGTAATCATGTGTAGTCTTTTCGCTGACTGAATTGCAGCAGACAAATAAAACCTTTTCACTCTACCTCAGTACACGTGACAATAAATTTAACTATACTTTAATCAGACTTTACTGGACTTTATCTTGCAATAAACATTATCCCCTTTATCCTGTATCTGTACACTGCGGACAGCTTGATTGTAATTATATATTGTCTTTCTGCTAACTGGATAGCAGGCAAAAAGCCTTTCACTCTACCTTGGTATACGTGACAATAATAAACTAAACTAATATGATGATGTTCAATCTAGTCTGGCAATGGCCCCTCCACTAAGGTAGACATTTACCCCGAAGTTGTTGTCGAGAGAAAGCACACCGGGACTTGTTTTGGGACAGTGTGTGCACCGACTGACCAGGTAACATTCACCGACACAAATCTGTCATCCATGCTCCAAGTATCAGACTTGCGTAACTCACGTGGACCCACGATTGTAAAGGCGGCGATCCTGTGGAAAACGTAGAAAGGAAAAGAAGAAATAAGGAGTGCCCCTTAGCTCTCGATATTTAAAGCATTCCATTGTTATTGTGGTTAAGGTGTAGTCTCTTAAATGGCAAGACTAATAGAATGGATTGATAATGATAAACAATAGAAAGTACACCACGTCCTAGGATATAGATGGGAAGTTATTGAGCAATCCCTCCGGATGGAACACTTTTGATAGAACCAATGGTATTTTGGCATGCTTTTTTTAGTTCCTAATTTTTCACTAAATATTACAAGGTTTCAATAATCAAAACCTAACTATTTGCATTAAAGAAAATGAAAAGAGTGTTTTTCCAAAACCTGAATTCTTTGTTGAAAAAAAGACACAAAGTGCTGGAGTAACTCAATGGGTCAGACAGCATCTCTGGAGAAAAAGAATAGGTGACATTTCGGATCAAGACCTTTCTTCAGATGGGTCTGAAGAAGGGTCTTGACCTGAAACATCACGTATTCCTTTTCTCCAGCCTGATCCACTGTGTTACTCCAGCATTTGGTTTCTATCTCTGGAGAACATGGATAGGTGACGTTTCAGGCCAGGATCCTTCTGCATCCGGAGGAAACCCACCTGGTCAGAGGGAGAATGTGCAAACAGCATTCAAGGTCAGGATCATACCCAGGTACCTGGTGCTGTGAGGCAGCTGCTCTACCAGCTGTGCCACTGTACCATCCTGGCAAAATGCTGTAGAGTTTCATTATGAAGCTGGGCCACATAGAAAATAATGAACACAAATCCTGTCTCAAACGCGTGCTAACTTAACTTTCCTCAGCACTTGAGGTCAATACGTTGTAAGTATTTGAGATAAGTGGTGTTAGATTTGCATGGGTACCTTTGATGATCCATTTATAAGATTTGATTTAGCCTCAAACAACCAAGGGGCTTTGAATGAGGTGGCCCAGGAATATAACCATATAACAATTACAGCACGGAAACAGGCCATCTCGGCCCTTCTAGTCCGTGCCGAACACTTACTCTCACCTAGTCCCATCTACCTGCACTCAGCCCATAACCCTCCATTCCTTTCCCATCCATATACCTATCCAATTTATTTTTAAATGATAAAATCGAACCTGCCTCAACCACTTCCACTGAAAGCTCATTCCACACAGCTACCACTCTCTGAGTAAAGAGGTTCCCCCTCATGTTACCCCTAAACCTTTGTCCCTTAATTCTCAAATCATGTCCTCTTGTTTGAATCTTCCCTACTCTCAATGGAAAAAGCTTATCCACGTCAACTCTGTCTATCCCTCTCATAATTTTAAAGACCTCTATCAAGTCCCCTCTTAACCTTCTGCGCTCCAAAGAATAAAGACCTATCTTGTTCAACCTTTCTCTGTAACTTAGGTGTTGAAACCCAGGCAACATTCTAGTAAATCTCCTCTGTACTCTCTCTATTTTGTTGACATCCTTCCTATAATTTGGGGACCAAATTTGTACACCATACTCCAGAATTGGCCTCACCAATGCCTTGTACAATTTTAACATTACATCCCAACTTCTACACTCAATGCTCTGATTTATAAAGGCCAGCACACCAAAAGCTTTCTTTACCACCCTATCTACATGAGATTCAGGGAACTATGCACAGTAATTCCTAGAATCCTCTGTTCAACTGCATTCCTCAATTCGCTACCATTTACCATGTACGTCCTATTTTGATTTGTCCTGCCAAGAATGTGTCATCTACAAAATTCTTAACCAGATGAACTGAGAAATTATTCATGTTAACTGAGGGTTCTATAACTGTGAGGCTAAAACCAGGAGTGGGTGACGCTGCTGGCTCAGGTAGACGATCTATATCATTTGCAGTATTTCCAGTGAATGAGATACCTTTCATTTATGCTGATGGCTTTTATTGTGAAGTTAATCTCATCATAATTTGAAGCATATATTCTTGCACCATTGGGAGGTGTTGGATGAACAAGCAATGGGCGAAAAATTCCATATGCACATTCTGATATAGCGTTGTCCACTGTAAGAAAGAAAAGACAGCTTGGTTTCAACTTTTTTTTAAGTTTGTTATTTTAAGTTTGTTTTTTAAGATTGTTTTTTAAAGTTTATCTTCCAGTTTATCATCTAGTTTATCGTCTAATTTAGCTTCTAGGTTAGCTTCTAATTTAGCTTCTCATTTAGCTTCTATTTAAGCTTCTAGTTGAGTTTCGAGTTTAGTTTCTAATTTAGAGATACAACAGGGAAACAGACCCTTTTGCCCACTGAGTTCACACCGACCATCAATCACCCGTTCACACCAGTCCTATGTTATCCCACTATCTCATCCACTCCCCACACACAAGGGGCAATTTACAGAGGGACAATGAACCTACAAACATTAAACAACTCTGAGATGTGGGAGAAAATCTGAGCATCTGGAGGAAACTCGCGCGGTCACAGGGAGAACGTGCAAACTCCACACAGACAGTACCCAAGGTCTGGATTGAACCTGGGTCAGCGGTGGTGAGAGGCGATTCTAGTCTCAGAGAGGGACCATGGAGCTGACCTTCTTGTCCCTGACCCTCGGTGCAAGAAGACAGACTAGGTTCAGGCCTAGTTCCTTGCAGGCCTACCTCCTACACAGCAGAATCCCGCACACATGTGTTTCCACCTGGATGAACCTTTTCATGAAAGGAGCAAAAACATGAGAGAGCAAAGATTTAATAGGCCCCTAAGTGGCATGTTTTCACACTGAGGTTGATGGGTATATGGAACGAGCTGCCAGTGGAGGCTGTTGAGGCAGGTAATAAAACACCTTTTCTATGGATGGCTCAATTGTAGTGATTTATAGTCTCTCCGCTGGCTGGTCAGCACGCAACATAAGCTTTTCACTGTATCTCAGTACACATGACAATAAACTAAACTAAAATTAACCCAAAAAACAAATTTGGGCAGATAAATGGAGAGAAAAAGTATATGGAGAGGAAATGCAGGGAGGTGGGACTGGTGCAGATGTGGACATGGGTCGGCATGGACAAGTTGGGCCGAAAGGCTTGTTTTGGTGCTCTATGGCTCTAAATAACCTTGGCGGTGGCGGTGGTGGGTGGGATGCTTACCAATAATAACAAATTGCATGGGGATGGAACTCAAAGCTTTAATGCTTTGAGTGGAGGAAGCCTCTTCAAAAGCAGGATACACAGTCTGTGTCCCATCACCGTGAGTCAGGAGAATGGTATCTCTTGGATACTCTTCAATCATCAGTTCCAAGATGTACGCTCCTTTAGTTCCAAGCCGATTGTAGTAAAGGACACAGTTTTTCTGCAAAGATGAAGGAAGTACAGGCACTTTAGGTTTATTATTGTCACAGTGCCAAGCTTTGTTTTGGCTGACATCTAATCAAATCAGATAATCCTATACCTAAATATAATCAAGCCAAACCCATTTACAATACGTAGAGCAAAGGGGAAGATACATAATGCAGAATATATTTCTCAGCATTGTAGCGCATGAGTTACATAGACAAAGTCCAATGTCCGCAATGGGGTAGAGGTGAATCGGACAGTACCCCAGCTTACGGAAGGACTGTTCAGAAGTCTGATAACAGAGGGGAAGAAGCTGTTGATGAGATTGTAGATGCACACTTTCAGGTATCTGTATCAGATTGTGTACAGAAGCATGTAAGTTGCGTAATACCAGACTAAGGAACAGCTTTGTCCCCTCTGTTATCAGGCTTCTGAACGGTCAATAGATAATAGCCTATAGGTGCAGGAGTAGACCATTTGGCCCTTTGAATCAGCAGCGCCTTTCACTGTGATCATTGCTGATTATACACAATCAGTACCCCGTTCCTGCCTTCTCCCAATATCCCTTTGATTCCGTTATCTTTAAGAGCTCTATCTAACTCTCTTGAAAGCATCCAGATAATCGGCCTCCACTGCCATCTGAGGCAGAGAATTCCACAGATTCACAACTCTCTCGGTGAAAACGTTTTTCCTCATCTCCATTTTAAATGGCCTACCCCTTTTTCTTAAACTGTGGCCCCTGGTTCTGCATTCGCCCAACATCAGGAACATGTTTCTTGCCTCTAGCGTGTCCAATCCCTTAATAATGTTTCAATGATATATCCTCTCATCCTTCTAAATTCCAGTGTAAACAAGCCCAGTTGCTCCATTCTTTCAACATATGACAGTCCCGCCATCCCGGGAATTAACTTCGTGAACCTACGCTGCAAGAATGTTCTTCCTCAAAATTGGAGACCAAAACTGCATACAATACCCCAGATGTGGTCTCACCAGGGCCCTGTACAACTGCAGAAGGATATCTTTGCTCCTATACTCAACTCCTCTTGTTATGAAGGCTAACATGCCATTAGCTTTTGTCACTGCCTGCTGTACCTGCATGCTTACTTTCAGTGACCGATGTACAAGGATACCCAGATCCCCTTTTCCTAACTTAACACCATTCAGAAAATAATCTATATTCCTGTTCTTGCCACCAAATTGGATAACCTTACATTTATTCACATTAAACTGCATCTGCCATGCACCTGCCCACTCACCCAACCTGTCCAAGTCACCCTGCATCCTCATAGCATACTCCACAAAGTTCACACTGCCACCCTGCCTTGCGTCATCTGCAAATTTGCTAATGTTACTTTTAATCCCTTCATCTAAATCATTAATGTTTATTGTAAATAGCTGTGGTCCCAGTACCAAGCCTTGCGGTACCCCTTATGTCACTGCCTACCATTCTGAAAGGGACTCGTTAATCCCTACTCTTTGTTTCCTGTCTGCCAACCAATTTTCTATCCATGTCAGCACTCTAACCCCAATACCATGTGCTCTAATTTTGCCCACTAATCTTCTATGTAGGACCTTATCAAATGCTTTCCGAAAATCCAGGTACACTACACCCACTGGCTCTCCCTTATCCATTCTCCTAGTTACATCCTCAAAAAATTCCAGAAGATTACTCAAGCATAATTTTACCTTCGTAAATCCATGTTGACTCGAACCAATCCTGTTACTGTTATCCAAATGTGCTGCTCTTTCATCTTTTATAATTGACTCCAGCATCTTCCCCACCACCGATGTCAGGCTAACTGGTCTATAAACCCCATTTTTTTCTCTCCCTCCTTTCTTAAAAAGTGGGATACATTAACTACCCTCCAATCCCAAGGAGCTGATCCTGATTCGATAGAACATTGGAAAGTTCCATAAGGCTTTTAGCAGTGTCACGGATACAGAGGCACTCATCACAACCTGGGCCAGATTCAACTCAAATTCATCAACAAATGAAAAAGATACAACAGTGCTAAAAAACTGCCAGATAATAAAATAACTCCAATCCAAATTACCTTTAGTTCAAGCAATTCTGTTCTCGAGACAATCATCAGGGAAGGGGAAAAAAAAATCTACGATACACAAAACAAATGTTGCCTTTTAAAAGACCAGTTTAAACTGGAGCTTCGGAATACTGTGCCCACTGGGCATCAGTGGCGCAGCTGGCAGAGCTACTGCATTACAGCGCCAGAGACCCGGGTTCGATCCTGACCTTGTATGTGTGTGGAGTTTGTATGTTCTCCTTGTGACTACGTGGGTTTTCTTCGGGTGCTCTGGTTTCTACCTACGTCCCAAAGACATTTGGGTATTGGTTAATTTGTCCTCTGTAATTTGCTGTTGGTGTGTAGGGAGTGTATAGGAAAGTTGGACAACATAAAACTAGTGTGAACGGGTGAATGATGATCGGCATGGACTCGGTGGGCTGAGGGCGTGTTTCCACGCTGTTATAGTGTGGGCTAATAACTAGTATGTAGGGATGTGGATAGTGTCAATGTGGTGACCACAGACAAAGGCTAAAAGAAGAGACATGGAAAGCAGCAGTGACAACACCCAAGTTTCAGGAACGTCATTGATTATATTATAGCGTGCTCCCATCACTGTAACAGACAATTGGACATACTGTCAACTAAGTTAGACTTGTGGATAATCATCTCGTTCTGTTTGTCACCTATTAATTATTTCTGAGCTCCATTCTGTGCAAGACCTCGTTTTACTGTTTGTCAAGTTTCTGTGCAAGGCTTTGTTTTATTGTTAATCTGGTTTCTGTAATTAGGACCTCATTTTACTGTCAAGTTTCTGAGTAATCTTGCCATCTGAGAATATAAAAATCGTACCCAAGTCACATTTGAGAGATCAGCTTAGACTGGTGCGCACCAATGTGCACCTGTTTTAATACATTACTGACAGCACCCAGAGAAGCACATTGGCCTTCATCAGCCAGAGTATTAAGGATAGAAATTGGGAGGTCATGTGACAGTTGTATAAGACATTGGTATAAGACATTTAGAGTATTGTGTTCAGTTCTGGGCACGGTGTTATAGGAAAGAGGTTGTCAAGCTGGAAAGGGTACAGAGAAGGTTTACGAGGATGTTGCCAGAACTAGAAGGTGCAAGCTATAGGCAGAGGTTAAGTAGGCTGGGACTCTATTCCTTGGCGCGCAGGAGGATGAGGGGTGATCTTATAGAGGTGTACAAGATCATGAGAAGAATAAATCAGGTAGATGCACAGCGGCTCTTGCCCAGAGTAGGTTAATCGAGGACCAGAAGACATAGGTTTAAGGGGAAAAGATTTAATAAGAATCTGAGAGGGTGGTGGATATTTTGAAAGAGCTGCCAGAGGAGGTAGTTGAGGCTGGGAATATCCCAACATTTAAGAAGTAGTTAGACAGGTACATGGATAGGACAGCTTTGGAGAGATATGGACCAAATGCTGATAGGTGGGACTAGTGTAGCTGGGACATGTTGGCCAGTGTGGACAAGTTGGGCCTGTTTCCACACTGTATCACTCTATGACCATGACTTTGGACACAAACTCCACATGGTCTTTCCATTTTGCTCCTACACATGCTCTTTCTGAAGAAATGAAGCTAAATGTACCTGATCCAACTTGAGGACATGATGCTGGACACAGTGGACACATTCCTGTCTTTCCCGCAGTCCATAACGACATCTGAGAACATCTCCATTCCCCTCATACACAGTCAGGTGATAAGTAGCCATGCAATTCTGAGGCACTCTGCGGCAAGAGAAAAAATTAAATGAAAGACTTACTCTGAATCCAAACAACAGTGTGTTGGATGCGCAGTCTGATAGTTGTTCTTAGTCACTAAGCCCTTCTTGGCTTGGTTGAAAGATACAAATGGAAATAGGCCCTTCGGTCAAAGGGGCCATCGATCACCCAATCACACTTATTCTTACTTTAATACAGAGACACAGCAGAGAAACAGGCCCTTCAAGTCGATGCTGACTATCAATCACCTGTTCACACTAGTCCTGTGTTATCTCACTTTCTCATCCACTCCCTACATACTAGGTGCAATTTACAGCGGCCAATTCACCTACAAACCTTCCTTTTAGTTGAGTTTAGAGATACAGCACAAAAATAGGCCCTTCAGCCCTGTGTCCATGCCGACCAATGATCCCCATACACTAGCCCTATCCTACACACTAGGGGCAATTTACAGTTTTACCGAAGACAATTAACCTATAAACCCGCACATCTTTGGAGTGTGGAAGGAAACCAGAGCACCCGGAGAAAACCCATGCAGTCACAGCCAGAATGGACAAACTCCATACAGCCAGCATGTCCGATGTCAGGATTGAACCTGGGTCCCTGGTGCTGTACGGCAGCAACTCTACCACTGTGCCACCATGCTGCCTCGTTTTTCTCCAAAGGAAGGAGTTAGATTGTCTGATTACACACCATTTATCCTTCATCATAGATCATAGAACAGTGCTGCACAGGAACGGACCTTTGGACCCACAATGTTTTGTGCCGAACACGATGCCAAGTTAAAACGTTTCTTATTAAGCAAGTGGTTAGCCACCCTTTATAAGGCAGTGCTTCGTACAATCACTGAATCACGCTCTGTGCGTCCTTCCTATAAACAGCTCAAAGGGATGTAACGATATCAGCAGGCTCTCTTTGCATTGTCCATACTTGGGCATTTACTACAATCAAGTGAAACTTCTTTTCCACATCCACAACACAAGATTAACTCACACAATTGCAACAAACTCCACTGATTTAGTGAACATAACGGTCAGACATTTGGTTTAGCACGCTAGCCTAATAATGCTACACGCAGAATGATTCACTGCTAGCCCTAGTTAATATTGTTTTAGTGTTGATTTACGTCATATAAATTAGGTTGCATGGAAACTGTTAAATGACAGTGATGGAAGAAAACTTTCCATTGCTTTACTTGAAGTATTTCCTGCACTTAATTGTAATTTTAGTTTAAGAGATACAGCCCTTCGACCCGCTGAGTCCACGCCGACCCGTTCACACTAGTTCTACGTTATCCCATTATTTCATCCACCCCCCTACACACTGGGGGGTAATTTACAGAGGGCCAATCAACGTACAAACCTGCACGCCTTTGGGATGTGAGGGGAAACTGGAAAAAACCCTCACGGTCTCTGGGAGAACGTGCAAAATCAACACAGAGACTGCACCCGAGGTCAGGATTAAATCCCGGTCCCTGGCACTGGCACTGTGAGGCTGCAGCTCTGCCAACTGTGCCACTGTGCCACCTAGAAGTTAGCCCTGAGGATGCCCTTGGTAATGTTGGATGTTAAAGTTATGGAAATCTTGTCATCTTGTCTGAGTGATAAAGTTACCCGTCTGGTTCATATTAAATCTCACCCGTATCATCTTAAACATATCATAAGATCATAAGTGATCGAAGCCGAATTAGGCATTCGGCCCATCAAGTCTACGCCGCCATTCAATCATGGTTGATCTATCTTGTTTATCTTCTTGTTTTCGTTTCCAGATACTCAGGGCACAAAACTCTGTGCATTCACCCTATTTAGGGCAGCATGATGGCGCAGTTGGAGAGTTGCTGCCATACAGTGCCAGAAACCCGGGTTTGATCCTGACTATAGGTACTGTCTGTATGGAGTTTGTACGTTCTTCCTGTGACCATTAGGGTTTCCTCCGGGTGATCCGGTTTCCTCCCACGCTGCAAAGAACGTACAGGTTTGTAGGTTAATTGGCTTCTGTAAATTCTAAATTGTCCCTAGTGTGTAGGATAGTGTTAGTGTACAGGGTGATCACTTGTCGGCCTGGACACGGTGAGCTGAAGGTCCTATTTCCACGCTGTATCTCTAAATCACTCATGTTTCTTGCTAGAATAGTTAACTTTATTAGTAAAGTGTTCCATTCCCCCCACCCAAACCTCTCTCAAGGTTAGTCTCTAAAGTACAACTAACCCCAGTGTACTGAATAGGGAGACTAATAGCTGGAGTAAATCAACGGGTCAGGCAGCATCTCTCGTGAAAAAGAAATAAGTGACGTTTCGGGTTGTCATCCTTCTTCAGAAGGGTTTTGCGTCTGAAGAACCAAAATGTCATATATTCCTTTTCTCCAGAGATGCTGCCTGGCCCATCGAGTTACACCAGCAGTTTGTGTCTACCTTTGGTGTAAATCAGCATCTGCAGTTGCTTCCTACACATAAACCCAGAGTGTGTCCGTTTGCTTTACCTTAAGACGGGTAACAGAGGAGGTTGTGGAGGGGTGTTGGTGGCTGCATCGTCTGAGCGCCTTCCCAAATCCGCAAACAGTGAAAACGTAAAAAGAAACCGTTCCGTTTCCCTCGGTGATTCCATAACGAGTGACCAACAATCTCCGCACGACCTGTAACTGAATAAGAACCTTCACTTGTTGAATTCTCCCAATTTTGCTAGCCCTTGCTGTCTCCTCCCCTTCCTTAACCCTCGAGCAGTCTCCTCCCATACCCCCCGCCCTCAGGCTCCTCCTCCCCCCCTTTTCCTTCCTTCTACCCCCCCCCCCCCCCCCCATCAGTCTGAAGAAGGGTTTTGGCCCGAAACGTCGCCTATTTTCTTCGCTCCAAAGATGCTGCTGCACCCGCTGAGTTTCTCCAGCAATTTTGTGTACCTAAGAACCGTCACTTACTGCCTGAACATGGCAGTGTGGCAAGAGTGACCTCCATAAGTTGCACAACAGAGAGACAATGTCTGACTCTGGCATCCTCTTGCAATATCCATCCAATCCGTCCAAACCACCTGCTTTCTTTTATTGTCTGTGAATATCTTTATTAATTTAATTTGGCTTAGTTTAGATTAATATTGTCACATGCACAGAGGTACAGTGAAAAGCCTTTCATTACTTGCTATTGAGCCAGCGGAAAGACTATAAATGATTACAATCGAATCATCCACAGTGTACAGATACAGGATAAAGGGAATAATGTTTAGTGCAAGATAAAGTTCAGTAAGATATTATAGATAGTCCAAAGATCTCCAATGAGGCAAATGGTAGGTCAGGACCGCTCTCTGGTTGGTGATAGGATAGTTCAGTTGCCTGGTCACAGCTGGGAAGAAACTGTCCCTGATTCTGGAAGCACGCGTGAATCCGGAGGTAAGCAAGCAAAAGCTGCTAAAAATGAAGTAAATAATGTTTAAAATGCTAAAAGAAACTACCAATAATTGTTAAAAACATTATTATCTGCAGTTTCGCCTAACTGTAACGTTACAATGCTGTAATAATATATTAAGCACACTTTGCACTACCTGTGTAACTGTGTATGACCACATTGTACTCATGCATAGTATGATTTGACTGGATAGTACACAAACCTTTTCACTATATCTTGTACACACGTACAATAACAAACAACATTATACTTGGTGCTATTATAGCATTTAAAAGACACTTTGTCAGGCACATGGATAGTAAAGGTTTAGAGGAATATATGGCGAAAATACAGGCAAATTGGATTAGCTTGGATGGGGCATCTTAATCGGCACGGAGGAGTTGGACCCTGAATCTGCACTGTACGACCCTGTCAATAATACATTAAACAAAACGTAAACAATTAAAAAAAATGAACTTGCATTCCTCCTTGCTTCACCTACAGCACTGTAGGAAATACCCGTTAAATTAAGCCTGTGTCCCACTTTCCCGAGTTTCTCATCAATTCTCCTGCGTTTCCTCCTTGATTCAAACTCGGAGACGCCGGCCGTGTGAACTCAAGGCTATTTTTATTTACTCGTGGACATTTTTCAACATGCTGAATAAACATCCCGACTTACCTGATGCCCCGAGTACTTATGGCTGGCATTACGAGCCGCTACGAAATATCTATGGACTCCTACGGCCTCGCTACGGACATTCCCCGAGTTTGAATCAAAGGGAAAACTCGGGAGAATTCGTGAGTAACTCGGGAAAGTGGGACAGGGGCTTTAGGCAGTGTTAGTGGGGGAGAGAGAAACAACGTTTATCTTACAGGTGGATAACTGGCCGGTGTTAGTACAGAGAAATCATGCTACCTAAAAGTACTGGATACAACTGACAAAGTACAACCAAGGGTTGCAGAAACAAGGAACTGCAGATGCTGGCTCACAAAAAAGGACGCAAAGTGCTGGAGTAACTCGGCGGGTCAAGCAGCATTTCTGGAGAACATGGACATGGTTCCATGGTGCATTATTCGCCACATCTGCAACTGCACAGTGAAATTATTTTTGCATATACACCTGCGGGCACCGCCAGAAAGGTGCTCTTTCCCAAGTCGAAAGTCCGGTCGGACCGCGCACTCAATGTCCTGGAGCAGTTCCCACAAACTGACGTCCCACGGCTCGTTGTTATAGGGTTTAGAGAAGGGTCCCGACCAGAAACATCACCTATCCATGTTCCCCAGAGATGCTGCCTGACCCGCTGAGTTACTCCAGCACTTTGTATCTTTCTTAGGTGATGTTATACATGATTATTGGTCTACAGAAACTAAGATATGATATGCACCAGCAATATGACAAGATGTTGTACCATAAAATATTAATGTTCTGAAACCATAAATTATTAATATTCAAATTATTAGAACATTTAAAAGGTATGGTTTACATTTACAAACTATTTAATGGCTCCAATGAGTATTCTAAGCACCAACATTTTCGTCAATGTTAAACCAAATAATCTTCTAACAATGGCACTTTGAGATCTGTGTTGCTCCATTCTCATCACAGAAATGTTATTTCCCTATGAGGAACAGGGCGGCAGAGTAGAACAGTGGTAGAGCCTTTGCCCCACAGCACCAGAGACCCAGGTTTGATCTTGACTTTGGGTGCTGTCTGTGCAGAGTTTGCATGTTCCCCTGTGACAAATTACACCAGGCAAATTGTCCCTAATGTGTAGGATATAACTATTGTGCAGGATAGAACTATCATATAGTGTGTAAGATAGAACTATTGTGTAGTTCTACACTCATGCTAGTGTGTAGGATAGGACTGGTGTGTTGAGAGTGGATGACAAAGTGAGATAATATAGAACTAGTACGAACAGGTGATCGATGGTCGGTGCGGTCACAGTGTTTCTACACTGTATCTCTAGATTAAACTAAATACCATTTACTGGGCCAAGCTTAGGAATTCAGGCAATGCAGACCATATTTGGTAGTGCCTTCAACCTGCTAAACTTTCCTGATGTCCTGGCCACATCCTCGTAAATCTTCTCTGCACCCTTCCCTGCTTGACACCATTTTTCCTATAACATGGTGCCCAAAACTGAACACAATATTCTAAATGGTACCTGACCCATATCTTATACAACTGTAACGTGACCTCCCAACTTTCACACTCAATACTGATGAAGGCCAATGTGCCACAAGCCGTTTTGACCACGTTGTCTATCTGTGACGCCACTTTCAAGGAACCATGTACTTGCATTCCTAGTTCCCTCTGCTCTACAACACTCCCCAGAGCTGTGCCATCCTGTATTATGGCATGAATTACAACAAACAATAAACCTGCCTACCTTACATGAAGAGGATTCGAGTGGAGATGAATTACCTTCACTCCATCTAGCAGGCACCAGTTTGCAATGTGCCCACTGACTTCCACTGCTCGGGATCTGCAGGTAGAGCAGTTTAACGCCACACAAATCTCATCGGGACTTTGTGGGCACGGCAGATTGATTCCTCTGTAATATACATGGACCTGACACGTACAATTTAACAGTCAATAAGTAGAAACAAAAAACGCGGACACCGGTTAATACACAAAAGGACACAAAGTGCAGGAGTAGCTCAGTAGGTCGAACAACATCATGGATAGGTAACGTTTCGGGTTGAGACCCTTCTTCTGACGTATTTTAGGAAGGGGGTTGGTGGGGTGGGGCAGAAGACAGCTGGTTTTTTGCAGGCAGATGGTTGGAACAAAGGCCAGTGACAAGAACAGAAGGTGAGACAGGTTTGAAGAGTCACGGATTGTGAAGCCAGGGGGAGGAAAGTAGCGGGATGGAGGAGATGGAGGGCAGAAACAGTTGGGAGTCCAGGTGCGGTATAGGGGGAAATACTCTTCAACCCCATCTCCCAACTATTGTTCTTATCTCTGGCCTTTGTTCCACCCACCTGCCTGTCCCCATTCGCCTGTGTCGACCCATCACCTGCCAGTCCTTGTCCTTCCTCTCCTCTTTTCCAGCATTCTTCTCTCCCTCCCTCCCTCTTCATTCAGTCAGAAGAAGGGTCCCCACCTGAAACGCCACCTATCCATGTTCACCAGAGGTGCTGCTTAACAGTCAATAAAACCCAGCAAGCTAGATATCACGCGAGACAAACCGCACATAGCTTAGCTGTATTAGAAAAGACCTGTACCTGAAAGGTGTCATTAACCGAGGAAGTTTCCAAGCCAAAGGAGGCACCAAAGTAGGAGAATTGTGCAGGACAGCGGCCTTGAAGAAGGGAAGTACTTATTGCTAGCATCCATATGTGAAACTTCATTGCTGCTCACAGGTTGTTAGTGAAATCAAAGTGACGGAAAAGCAGAGTATTCAACATGTTGCAAGTCTCCTCAACATACTCCAGTTAAACGCACAGGAGAGAGGCAGAAACATAACAGACCACGGTCGTCCATGAAACTTGGCCAGAAGCGATGGCGTGGGGAGGATAAATGTTTAAGACATTTCACAGCAACAATTGGTTTGTTGCTACAATTGCTCGCTGTGATTGGCGAATACAGGGAAAAACGTTTTGAGTAACTGCCAAGATTAAAGCTTGTGATATTGTGCAAATGTACTTAAGGCCAATTTAGTAACAGAACTTAACCATGTGGGAGCTGTAAATCAAATTGATTGCTACGGTTCTGGCCCCGTTCCTCTTCACCCTGTATACTGCAGACTTCAACTATAAGTCTGACACATGCCACGTACAGAAATATTCAGATGACACAGCGATTGCGGCATGTGTAAGGAACGGGCATGAGGAGGAATACAGGAACTTGACCAGTGCCTTCTGTGCCTGGAGTAAAGAGAACTGTCTCATCCTGAACACAACAAAGACTAAAGAGATGGTGGTTAACTTTGGCAGGTCCAAGCTCCCCCTTCAGCCAGTCAACGCTGCAGGGGCTGACATTGAGGTGGTGCAGACATATAAATACCATATAACAATTACAGCACGGAAACAGGCCATCTCGGCCCTTCTAGTCTGTGCCGAACACTTATTTTCCCCTAATGCCATCTACCTGCACTCAGACCATAACCCTCCATTCCTTTCCCGTCCATATACCTATCCAATTTATTTTTAAATGATAGAATCGAACCTGCCTCCACCACTTCCACTGGAAGCTCATTCCTCACAGCTACCACTCTCTGAGTAAAGAAGTTCCCCCTCATGTTACCCCTAAACTTCTGTCCCTTAATTCTCAAGTCATGTCCTCTTGTTTGAATCTTCCCTACTCTCAATGGGAAAAGCTTATCCACGTCAACTGTGTCTATTCCTCTCATCATTTTAAAGACCTTGGAGTGCACCTGGATAACAAACTGGACCGGGCTGTCAACTCTGACGCCCTCTACAAAAAAGGCCAGAGCAGACTCTTTTTCCTCAGAAGGCTCAAATCCTTCAATGTGCATAATGATATGCTGCACATGTTTTACAACACTGTGGTTGCAAGTGTTATTTTATACGCTGTTGTCTGCTGGGGCAACAGCATTCGTGCAAAAAACACCAAGAAGCTGGTCAAACTGGTTAAACGAGCTAGCTCAGTGCTGGAGGGGAGAGTAGACTCTGGGATGGATGTGCTTGAGGGGCACAAGGTGCAGGTCATCCTGAAAAACCCCGGGCATCCCCTCCATGTAAATCTGGAGAGTCAAAAGAGCACTCGGACAACAACCGACCTCTCCCTGCCATGTTGAACGAAGCGGTTCAGGAGATCCTTCACCCCTGCGGCCATTAGATTTTATAATTCGGACCGCTAGGCTGTAGGAGGATGCATTTTTGCATTTTTTAAATTTTTGATTGTTAATTATTTTAAGTATTTATTGCTCAAAGGTAGTGTCCACATTGTATTTTATGTATTTTCTGTCTGCATTCGTTTTGAATGTGTGGGTTTGTTGGTTGGGGGCTTCTGTACATCTGAATTTCCCCGAGGGGATCAATAAAGTATTTATTATTATTATTATTACAAGCAAGCTGGAGGAACAGCACCTCATATTCCGCTTGGATAGCTTACAACCCAATGGTGATCATTAAATTCTCCATTTATAGGCAACAATCCCACCTTCTTCTCACCCCACCAACCCACCCCTCCCCTCCTATTTTTCCTGTTTCCACACCTTGAACCCACCCCCCCTCCAAACTACAAATGTTGTGTTATCTTCCAAGATTGAAAGTTATGATATCCATTTTCACCACCCTTCCTATTCCAACCCTGACCTTTCTGTCCTGGGCCTCCTCCATTGCCAGAATGAAGCCACACGCATACTGGAGGAATAACACCTCATATACCGCTTGGGTAGCTTATAACCCAATGGTAGGATCATTGGATTCTCCAATTTTATGTAACATCCATCTCATCCTTTTTCTTCCCACCCCCCTTTCCTGACCCCAGTGTGATCCATCCTCTTATTACCTCACCCCCCTTCTTCCACCTATATTCCTCCTGAGTTCTCATTTCTTTCAAATCTATTATCAACACTCGGTCTCCTTTTCCCCTCTTTCCTTTATCCATCATTTATTGCGTACAGTTTTGGTCTCCAAATCTGAATCTCTCTGAAATCTGAAAAATCTGAGGAAGGACATTATTGCCATAGAGGGAGTGCAGAGACGGTTCACCAGACTGATTCCTGGGATGTCAGGACTGTCTTATGAAGAAAGACTGGATAGACTTGGTTTATACTCTCTAGAATTTAGAAGATTGAGAGGGGATCTTATAGAAACTTACAAAATTCTTAAGGGTTGGACAGGCTAGATGCAGGAAGATTGTTCCCGATGTTAGGGAAGTCCAGGACAAGGGGTCACAGCTTAAGGATAAGGGGGAAATCCTTTAAAACCGAGATGAGAAGAACTTTTTTCACACAGAGAGTGGTGAATCTCTGGAACTCTCTGCCACAGAGGGTAGTTGCGGCCAGTTCATTGGCTATATTTAAGAGGGAGTTAGATGTGGCCCTTGTGGCTAAGGGGATCAGGGGGTATGGAGAGAAGGCAGGTACGGGATACTGAGTTGGATGATCAGCCATGATCATATTGAATGGCGGTGCAGGCTCGAAGGGCCGAATGGCCTACTCCTGCACCTAATTTCTATGTTTCTAATCTACCAATCAACCCCCCCGTACTCATATCCACCTATCACTTGCCAGGATATGTCCCAACCCCACCTCTTTTTCAACTTTCTCTGCCCCACTGCAATCAGTCTGAAGAAGGGCCCCGACCTGAAATGTCAATAACCTATCCATTTTTTTTTATCATCTATCAAGTGTGGACGGGCCTCTTGGTTGGCATGGATGAGTTGGGCCGGTGCCTGTTTCTGTGCTGGATGAGGGTAAATAGAAGTGGAACAAGAGACCTTTAAGAAAGTGTTTAGTTGTCATATGTACCAAAAATAGAACATTAACCTCTTACTTGCTGCAGCATATTAGGCCTGTAAACACAGTATTCATAAATAACGCAACATCAACGTACCATAATTGGCAAGACTTTACAGAGGATTCTGGACGCTGCCCAAATCATAACACAAACCATCCTCCCTTCCATTTACTCTATCTACGCTTCATGCTGCCTCGGCAAGACCACCAGCATAATCAAGGTCCACTGTCACCCCTGTCACTCCCTCTTTTCCCCTCTCCCACTAGACAAGAGGTACAGAATTATGAAAATGCACACCTCCAGATTCAGAGACAGTTTCTTCCCAGCTGATATCAGGCAACTGAACCACCATACCAACAAGTAGAGAGCTATCACCTCAGCTGCTATCTACCTCATTGGAGACTCTCAGCGTATCTTTAATCGGACTTTACTGGATTTTATCTTGCACTAAACGTAATTATTTTTATCATTTACCTGAACACTGTGGACGGCTCGATTGTAATCTTGTATAGTCTTTCTGTTTAGCACGCAACAAAAAGCTTTTCACTTTACCCCGATATATGTGACAGTAAACTGACTGTATTTAACGAGTTATCTTTCACACATGTTATTTTAATTTAATACCCTGCAGAGCCATTTAGAAGTTAGAACGTAATGGAAAATATCCTAATTTTATTTTGAAATTATGACATAAAGACATGTTTCCAGGGCTATAATTCACTTGTTAACATTCTTTTTTTTTGCTCTGAATCCTTTACACTGAAGAAACTCGTGATTGTTGGCGATGAGACAGCATTGCATTCTACAAAGACTTTAGAATTGGTCCATTGTGTTGGAGCAAACAATACTTTTCTTCACTATATTTTTCATTCCACGATCAAGCTTAAAAAATGGTGCCTCAATCCACTCTCATGCCAAAGTTACTGTATTACAATCAAGATGACAAAGAGTTAAATATATATTAACAAATCAAAAAAAATAATGTCCTTCAGGGAAAGGATGACTTCTCTTCCACATCAGGCCAATATGCATCTACAGACCCAAATAACTTGACTGACCCTTAAATGCCTTCAGAAATGTTCTAAAGAACTACACAGGGCAATTAGGATGGGGCTTTACCAGTAATGTTATCTTCCAAAAAATTTCATGATTCAGCTCCAAGGGGGACAGTTGATGGTGTCCCCCTCCTACAGTAGGGAGCTTTTGCATTTTCAACTTGAAATTGTGCAATCTGGTGCATACTGTAGCGAGTATTTTAACTTACACTTGAATGCAACATTTATGCTTTAAATTGGATTAGGTATGAATAAGGTTAGGCTAAATTACATACCTAATTATATTCCACAGACAGGCTCTGATCAACAGGTGCAGCACATGAATGACCATAGTATATTAATTTATTAGAAATCAGATTATAATTCATGCTGTTTTATATATATATATATATATTCCTTCCAACCAGAGATGCTGTAAGTCCCGCTGAGTTACTCCAGCATTTTGTGTCTACCTTCGATTTAAACCAGCATCTGCAGTTCTTTCCTACGCAGACAGAACCTCAGGTCAGGATTGAACCTCAGGTGTCTGGTGCTGAGGCAACAGCTTCCCTGACTGCACCACTGTGCTGCCCTAATCTTGGTTTGTTATACACAAAAATGCCACATCTTGATCCCTACCTGTATGGTGGCACCATTGTGCCGCCCTAATCTTAGTTTGTACACACACAAATGCCCCATCTTGCTCCCTATCTGTATGATGTGCAAGCAGACACCATTTTAATTGGGGAATAGTGGTTGAAATTCACAGCTCAGACAAGAAGTTGGTGTGATGATGTATTTATTAGAAAGAGTTGCTCCAAAATGCACAAGCCTGGGTTAAGTGGTACAATTCTGGATACACCAATACATAATGTATTGTGTTCCTTTTACACAATTGGTCAAAAAGAAAGTAAAGCAAATTTTCAATCAAACTACGTGATTCAAAATGATCCAAGTGTGCGAGAGACTTTCTAGCATCCATTCTTGGCACCGAACACCCGTTCCTACAAAGGATAGATTAACAAAATAAATCAAAGTCTGAAGTTAGGTACAATGTTCTTATACCCCGACAGTCCAGGATCACATACACCACTCCCTTGCAAAATAATCAACATTCAGCTTACATTTCAGGAATTTGTAAAACTACTGTTTGGGATAGTGACAGCAAATGGTTCATCTTTTAAAAGCACTTTGATTAAGCAGTGCATCAATTTATTGCTTTCTTTAAACCAGTGTTTAAGTCTCAAGACACATTACAATCTAAACCACAGTAAAAGATTAACTAGGTGATTGTATTGCAACCTGCCTCGAGATAATAATGACAACCAGAATGTATACAAGTACATTCACTTACATACTGTGGACATACACAGTATACACACAGTAAGGCTAAACGCTGATGTGGTTCTCGCTCCAAAACAGTGAAACTGACTGTCAAACTAAGTTTGAGTTTAGTTTAGAGATACAGAGTGAAACAGGCCCTTCAGCCCACCTACTCCGTGCCAACCATTGATCACCCGTTCACACTAATTCTATCCAACACATTATGGACAATTTACAGAAGCCAATTAAACTACAAACCTGCACGTCTTTGGGACGTTGGAGGAAACCGGAGGACCCGGATCTCTTGCACTGTAAGGCAGCAACTCGACTGCTGTGCCATTGTGCTGCCCTTTATTATTTTCGGATATTTCATAAATTATGTGCACCACTTTGCAATGAAACTACTATCTCTTTTGATAAATGTTATAAACACCATGCCTTAATGCATTTGTGAAGATTTATTACAGTGATAATGTGGCCCTCCGGTTGGTTACTAAGCAGCGCCTCAAGTTTAAAAGAACAGTTTAACTAATGGATCCACTTTGAGAAAAATTGTTTTGAAATTTGATTATATATGGTCAACTGGTCTTCTTTATTGAGCTAAAAGGTGAGATAACATGGGCATGCTGGAAAGAGAGCAGTTAAACAAAGACATCTGCTTTGTCAAAAAGCGTTAAAACTACAATGCCTCCTCTGGAAAAAGGGGGCATTTCATGGCTAGATGTTGGATAATCCAGCAATTTGCCACACTTCTAATGAACTGAAGATTTTCCATTGTCAATAAGAGAGGCAAGAGTGAGATTAAATACTGACGGGTGCCGACCTGAAATGTCACCTATTCATGTCCCCCACAGATGCCACCTGACCCACTACTGTTTTTTTTTTCAGTAAGCCAGCATCTGCAGTTCCTTGCATCCACTTTGAAATTAAATACTTCCACATGCAGTGAAGAAAGGCCCCCGACCCGAAACATCATCTATCCTTTTTCTCCACAGGTGCTGCCTGACCCACTGAGTTACTCCAGTGGTACACACAAAAATGCTGGAGAAACTCAGCGGGTGCAGCAGCATCTATGGAGCGAAGGAAATAGGCAACATTTCGGGCTGAAACCAGCATCTGTTGTTCCTTCCTACACCGTGCACTGCTACGTCAATGCTAGCTGAACAGCAACTCAAACTGCAGTCTCAACACCAGGTCAACAGGCACCAATCAGTTCTTATTTCGGCCGCTCGCAGTCTTAAAAGGGAAATACAGGTCCACATTGATTTTATAGCACCCTTTATTCCAGAGCCTTGGTGGATTATCCGTTCTGCCAGACCAACACAGGCCACGGTCCTCGAGGGGAGTCCAACGGTACAGGAATATACCGACGGGATGAGATACCGGCCCTCAAAGTTGGCCTCTGAAGTCGGCTATGGGAAGTGATCAGCCGGCTCCGGCCAGGGAGTTCCAGAGCCCCTGGCCACAGGGGGAAAATTCGACCCGCCGAAAAAACAGCCAGGGAAGTCCCGATGAGATTGAGATGTCGCCTCACCAGGCCTAGGCGCCACATTGTCAGGGAGGAACTGCGTGCGGGGGAGAATTTCATGTGCGGTCTCGTAATTTTGTCTGGTTTGAAGGAGGATAAGGGGTGGTGGACCTGTTCATTCAATGTGATTCAGTTCGTATTGAACTTCCTCACTATAGCCCTGCAGAGCTCCCTTCGTTGTACATGGTTCATGTTACAATGCCAATAAAGCAGAGCTCCCTTCACCAGAAGTTCTGCATCAGTTCAAGGTTGAAGCCCACAACGACACACTTGAGGAAAATTGCAGACGGGGAAAAAATGGTTTTGGTAACCCAGTAAGGAGCTGCTTTGTTGAAACTAGCAAACTATTTAGATGCAAAGAGTGGTGGAGCATCAGGACAGGGATGGGCAATGTTTCGGGTCAAGATCTCTGGAGCGCACGGATGATCAACGTTTCGAGTCGGGCACTTCTTCGTCTGAAGAGACCCGACATGAAATGTCACCCGTCCATGCTCTCTAGCAATGCTGCCTGATTCATCGAGTTGCTCCAGCACTTCTTTAATAATATAAACTGCACCTGCAGTTCCTTGTGTCTCATTTAATGTAGCAGGCTTTCAAAGGTACATACCTTAAGCATGCTTTCCAGCTTAACAGCATCAGCAGCAAACTTGCGGATCCCGTCAGACAACTTTTCCACTGCCATCTGGTCCTCATTGTGAGACCAACGAAACTTCTGCTCATTCATTTCAACTTTTTCTATGTTAAGTCCTTCAGCTGCATAGAAGTGAAAGAATTGTTGGAATCTTTGGAAATTACATTGATAAATGTTATTTGCATAACCTAAACCTCAACTAAACAATATGCACCCATTTCAACTGCACGATCGATCGCCTGGTACAAGAACAAAGATTACTTTAGTTTAGAGATTCAGCACGAAAACAAGCCCTTCGGCCCACCGAGTACGCACCGACCAGTGGTCCTCGGACACTAACACTATCCTACAAATTAGGGCCAATTACAATTTTACCAAGCCAATTAAGCTACAAACCAGTATGTCTTGGTGTGTGGGAGGAAACTGAAGCACCCGTTGTCAGGTCACAGGGAGAATGTATAAACCTTACAGACAGCACCCGTAGTCAGGATCAAAGTTGGGTCTCTGATGCTGTAAGCCAGCAACTCTACTGCTGCGCCACTGTGCCGTGATCTTTTGCAGCTTTAGTTTATACACAACATTAGAACGGCACTAATTAAAATCATGTAGTGCTAAATTATGAAAATCTTAAACAGGATACATTTGGTCTACATTTTAGAAAAATATGTAAATTGACCAAAATTCATTTATAACTGTACATTGTTGAAATATCTTGTGATTGTATTCTGCATAACCAGAACCTATTTCACCAACAATTTATGTTTTAAAAATAAAAACAATTCATTGTCTAATTTATCTTCATGAACAAGGGAGGGTTTTAACCAAAAGGACTTGGGGTGGCACAGCCCAACAGCTGCTGCCTTATAGTGACAGAAGTCGGGGTTCGATCCTGACTACGGGTGCTGTCTGCATGGAGGAGTTTGCATGTTCTTCTTGGGACCACCCAGTTTTTCACCGGATACTCTGGTTTCCTCGCACATTCCAGAAGTACAGTTTTGTAGGTTAATTGACCTCTGTAGATTGCCAATTGTCCCTAGTGTGTAGGATCACACTAGTGCATGGGGTGATTGATGGTTGGCAGGCCTGTACGAAGCTTTCCAAAAAGGGGGTGGCATGACAGGATAACAAAAAATTGAGTGTGAAATAGTGTGCGCGCTGTGCACATCATGAGTGCGAAGCGTGAAATCCTTTGATGCCAGGGTCCAGGGCCCGCTTAAGGGCCCTGGAAGATCTGGGGTTTTAGATGCTCTCTGATGCATCCGAGCCTTATTTTGGAACATTTTTGCACCAAATTTATGACCAATATTTCAGAAATTAACAGGAATGTGAGAGGTAGCTTTTTCACACAAAGGGTGCTAGGTGTATGGAACGAGCTGCCAGAGGAGGTAGTTAAGGCTGGGACTATCCCAATGTTTAAGAGACTATCCTAATGTTTGGACACGTACATGGATAGGACAGATTTAGATGGATATATGGACCAAACGCGTATGAGTGGAACTAATTTAGATGGGACATGTTGGTCGGTGTGGGCAAGTTGGGCTGAAGGGCCTGTTTCCACACTGCATCATTCTATGACTAAAAAGTTAAGAAGAAAAATTAATGTAGATAAGTAGAGCAGACTTGAAAGAGGAGTGAAATGTAAAGGCAGAGAGGTTTATGGGTGGAATGCATAGACATTCCTGAATGTTACCCAAACCAACGTGAGCTACTTTGTTATGGTGCTTGCCCTCTCCTATAATGTCTCTGCTGCCTTGGGTGATGCAGGACAGGACACGAGCTTTGGGACGGTGTGAAGCTGTTGCAGTCTGTCCCAGCCTGGTAAAAACCTGGATGGAGTGGATGTGGAGAGGATGTTTCCACTAGTTTCCACACAAGCCTTTTAACGATCTCTATGGCTACAGAGGTCAGTGCGACAAGCCTGTAATCATTAAGACCAGAAATCCATACCTTTTTGGGTACAGGGACAATAGTGGAGACTTTGAAGCGGGCAGGGACAGTGCATCTTTGCAGGTACTGGTTAAAAATGAGTAATTGGGTGTGAAGTGTTGGTGGGGGTGGGAAATGGTCCACTCTTTTCATACTGGAGTCTTGCCTTAAGTAGGTGTGAAGTGGTGAATGGGAAGGAGAGGGTGCAGGGTCCATTCTTTGCAGACTGGGGTCTGGCTGTGTTTGTTGGGGAGGGGGTACCAGGGTTACGTTTCTGATTTTCAAACCTGCAGTAAAACTCATTCAGGTTGTTCGTCAGCTGACGATTGCCCAAAGAGCGGGGGGCTTTCCTCTTATAGCTGGTGATTTCTTGCATGCCCTTCCAAACTGAAGAAGAGTCACTAGCTGAGAACTTGCTCCTCAACTTCTCAGAGTACCTATCCCTTGGCAACTCCGATACCTCATCTCAGCTCTTTATCGATTAGTCTATACTTTAACTATTTAACGATTAGGCTATCGGCTTGACGCATATTTGCCCCCCCCCCCCCCCCGATCTTGCAATGGAAATGTTACATCTTTATATAACGATCCCATTAAAATGTATATTTATGTCACAAACTATGGAATTCACATTTTTCAGTATTATTATCAAGGAAAAGAAAGCAGTTCCAATTGTTTGATATTATTTGATATTGTTTAAAATAATTCATATGGAGGAGAAAATATAATAGCTCTAAAACCTACCTTAATTTTGCTATATCACTAAAGACAGTCTCCCTTTCCCTCTCCCCACCCCTCTCTCTCCCCCTCCCACACCCCCCCCCCCCCACCTAATTCTGGTGGGGGAACGAAGATGAAGGTCGCGTGGGCCCAGTGGGGGTCAACGGTGGTGACAGTGGGGCCCAGTGGATGTCAACGGGGGTGGCGTGGGCCCAGCGGGGGTGGCGTGGGCCCAGCCGGGTTGGCGTGGGCCCAGCCGGGTTGGCGTGGGCCCAGCAGGGGTCAGAGGGGGTGAAGATGGCTTGGGCCCCAATAGCGGGGGGGAGGCGAGGTGACCGGGCCCCGCCTGGTGTTGGGGTTACAGCCGCTGGGTTCGGATTCAGCCACTCACGCCCAGCGACGGGAGGACGGTCTCCTGGTCGCCAGACAAGCCGTTGGTGAGGCTACGACGCCGTGGATGGAGACGCTGGACCGGGCGGGCAGACCCCCCCCCCCCCCCCCCCGGACCCAGAGAAATGAGCACTCCCTTATCCCGCGGGCCAGATTTTATTTCTGATTTTTTTCCCCCGATTTTACCCCTCGGGATTTTTTCTTACTCTGGGAGGAAAAAGGTGGTGCGGTCGCACCCAACGCACCCCCCCTTCAGACAGCCATGGTTGGTATGGACTTGATGGACCGAAGAGCCTGTTTCCACACTGTACCACTAAAGTCTGAAGTAAAGACTTAATACATTGAGCAAATTATTGCTCGCGATTTCAGATTTGAGATTATTAATTGAAGGTTACTAATTCACATGGAAGAAAACATACCCTTTTTAGCACACAAAACACGAGTCAGTTTTTCAGTGTCTTTGCTGAGTTCTTCCAGCAATTTTGGAGAGATTGTCAGATAGTCGCAGCCTGCCAGTGCTTTGATTTCACCGGTGTTACGGAAGGATGCTCCCATGATAATGGTCTTGTACCCAAACTTTTTATAGTAGTTGTAGATCTTTGTTACACTTACTACACCTGTAGTCAAAATGAGGAAGATAAACAGTGTTACTATGGTCTTCAAATCTTCAGATGCTGATGGGAGACAGGGTGGGTTGGTCCCTTATTAAAAACTGTTCCCATGGAGAGAGAAAATCCCCATCAGAAGTGCCAAGCTATATACATGCATTAAAAAGAAATTGTTTGAGTGAGGACATAGTCATAGTCACACAGCATGAAAACATGTCGACCAACATGCTCCATCTACACTAGTCCCTCCAAGTCTTTCTTATCCATGTACCTGTCCAAATATATTTTAAATGTTGCTATTGTACGTGCCCCAACTACCTCCTCTGGCAGCTCGTTCCATATACCAACCACCTTCTTAAAAAGTTGCCCCTCAGGAGATGTGCAGTGCTAGTTTTTACTTAGAAACACAGAAAGTGATGTTAATCAGCAACTCGCTGCCAGGGGTGGTGGTGGTGGATGCAGATAAGATAGCAGCGTTTAAGACACTTTCAGATAAGCATATGGATATGCAGGGATATGGATCACACGAAGGCAGATAAGGGGTGGTCTTGACATCATATTTGACACAGACATCGAGGCCTGTTCCTCTACTGTACTGTTCCATGCTACAGTGTCTAGTGAATAAAACAATCATGGCTATATAAAACAATACACTAACGTTCAAAAAACCTTTGGACAGGTACATGGATAGGATAGGTTTAGAGTGATATGGGCCAAACGCATGCAGGTGGGACCAGTGTAGATGGGGCATGTTGGTTGGTGAGGGCAGGTTGGGCCGAAGGGGTCTGCTTTGACGTTGTACGTCTCTATGACAAATTAGCTAATGAGGGGTTGATAAATGTACCTGGATCTTCACACGGTCTGTAGGTTTTCTTATCAGTGTTGGCCACATGCCAGTCCAGAATACGCCCCACAAACGGGGAAATGAGCGTCGCTCCAGCCTCGGCGCAGGCAACGGCCTGAGCGAAGGAGAACAGCAGCGTCATGTTGCAATGGATGCCACACTGTGCCTCGAGGGATCTGAAACACACATGCATTCTGGTTGAGCAACACCCACCTGCAAGCTGATCACTATTCAGATATTGGCTCCAGACATAGGGGCCATTAGCTGTTTCAGAAGAACTGTAAATTATTGCTCACAGATTATGTTCATGCCAAGACAGGGATGAAAGGGAATCAAATATTAATGGAGGGACACGAGGAACTGCAGATGCTGGTTTACAAAACAAAAACACAAAGTGCTGGAGTAACTTAGTGGATCCGTCAGCTTCTCTGGACAACATGGCTAGGCGTCAGAAGAGTCTGAGGAAGGATCCCGACTCAACACGTCACCCATGCATGTCCTCCAAAGATGTTGCCTGATCTGCTGAGTTACTCCAGCACTTCGTAGTTTAAACTTTTTCACAAGTCAGGTTTGTATATTTAAATGAGCATTAAATTAAATTTCCAATATCTCTGCCCCATGCAGAAAAGAAACAGCGGCGCTCTCACCAAGTCAGAATTTACTTTAATTCCTCCCCATTTCTCCAATTTTTGAAATCTTATAACACTCTGGAATTTGCAAGTTCATTTAGCTGATGCAAGGGACCTGTAGCAAACAACAGGCTAATGTTAAACTGAACAGACTAATCAGGATTTTATCGCAGTTAATGTGCAAATGTTCTTTTGTCTTGGCCCTTGCTATACGTTGTGGCTCGCAACACATGGACTACATGTTAGTGCTTACTGGAGGATTTGATAATGCAATATTAATGTAATGACTTTCTTAAAAAAAAAAATGCAGAATTCATTACTCAAAACTGTTTAGATATTGATTCCAGACACATGAAACTTTAGCAGGTTTAACTGTAAAGATAATTATATTTCTTGTAGATTAAAGCACCCATTAAATCAAGACATTCACAATAATTTCCAAATGGTCCTATATAGTTCAGTAAAGGGCCTGTCCCACTTGGGCGTCATTTATGCGTCACGCAGATGACACGAAGATTTTGTACATACCAAAATCCAGGGGCACCACAAGTCATTACCTATGTCACCACGAACCATGCACACGTAATGCGCACCATGCGCACATCACGTGCCACGTAAATGATGTCGTGTAAATTACGCGCAAATGACGCCCAAGTGGGACAGGCCTTTAACTAAGTCTTTGTAAATTCCAAATTAACATGTCTGTACCTTTATTCAATTATTGGCTTCTTTTGATAGTACCAAACTTGGAAAAGTTTCACTGCTAGGCCTTCATTTCCAAACTGACTAGTTAATTAACCAGTTAATGAACTAACCAGTTAACTAGCCAACTAAAGTTAACTTCAAGTAACTTTAAAGTTATTCTTAACTTCATATAAAGGTTAGAATTATATTTATGATATTATGCAGAAATCTGACGAACTCCCAAATGTCAATATACATGCACCCAATTTGTGCATTTGACATTTGAAGTACTCCACACAGATACAGCAGCACTCACTTGCCAGCCTGGATTCCTTCCCAGGTGCTGGAAAGTTTGATGAGAACCCGGTCCTTGTTGATCCCTGCATCCTTGTACATCTGAATTAAACGTTGGGCCTTTGCAATCATGGCATCTTTGTCATATGACAGTCTACATATTTGAAAAAAGATGAGCAAGTTATTAATCATTAAACAAGATTCAATTTGCTGTCCACTTGCTATTTTGTTGATAGTTATCAAAAGAATTTGTCGAGATCAACAAATTAGTTTAAGTTGCTACAAACTGTTAGAAATTTGTATATTTAAAGCATTTAGATTAATCCACTAATTCCATGGGGATATAAAAATATACTATTTGCCTATTATATCTTCCATAGTCACAACTACATTAATAATTTTTACCTTGCATCAACTTCAGTAGACACTCTGCCTGGGATTTTCTTCAGAATTTCCACGCCAAAATTGATATACAATTTGTCCATGACATTGGACATCTTTTCTGTATCAGATCTGGAAAAAAACCCATTTCTATTTATCATTCCGAGTAATAAATCCTAAGTAAATTGTGAAATGGCCGATTGTTGAAACAATTCCATTTATTGTTGCAGAGCAGACTAACAAATGCAAGGCATATAAAAAAACCCTTCAACTCTCTGATAACAAAGCTTTGTCTGTAATAAGCCTAAAAGGATTCAAGGAAAATTCAAGTTTAAAATATTTAACTGCTCAGAGCAGCACAATGGCACAGCTGGTAGAGCCACTGCCTCACAGAGCTAGAGACCCGGGTGTGATCCTGACCCTGGGCGCTGTCTGTGAAAAGCAAATTTCCCAGTTTCCCAGTAGGTACGGATTCAATGTTTGCACAGGCAAATAAGTTGAAAATGGACACAAAATGCTGGAGTAACTCAGCAGGACAGGAAGCATCTATGGAGAGAAGGAATGGGTGATGTTTCAGGTCTCTACACCCTTGACATATGATGACCAAAACTTAGAAATAGTCCTACTTTCTCGTGAATTATAATAATGTTAGGCCACCTTATTACTACTTTTAATGGCCTCAAAGAATGATCTTTTCACAATGAAGATTGGAATCAATTTGGGAGGATACAAGGATCGGACAAGTTTTGACTTCTAGAGCACATTACTTGCCCTTAATGACTCACAAAACTAGGCCCAAGAGGACACGTTATATATATTGGATGGATTACGTTCCAGTTATTATGCCATTTAATGGAGGGTGGATATTGGCCGGCAAAATTTTGAAAGAGTTATGTCTAGATGTGATTAAACAATGGAGTACAAACTTTCACCAGGTAAAGGCGATGGCAGAGTCAAGCTACGTCAAGGATTCAAAAGTTTCCCCATTTTCATAATGATGGCAAGATCTGGAACAATTTGGTTTAACTGCAAACATTTGCTAGAGAGAAGTGTTAAGGGCAGCACAGTGGCGCAGCAGTAGAATTGCTGCCTCACAGAACCAAAGATCCAGGTTCGATCCTGACCATGGGTGCTGCTGTTTGGGCATTCTCAATGGGTGCTCCGATTTCCTCCCACTCCAAAGGTTTGTAGGTTAATTTGCCTTATATAAAATGTAAATTGTCCCCAGTGTAGGATAATGCTAGCGCACGAAGCGATTGCTGGTCGGCGCGGACTCAATTGGGCGAAGGGTCGGTATCCATGCTGTATCTCACAAGTCTACAGTAAAGAAAGGTGGAGTAAGAAGGCAGTGAATAAATGAGTGACAGGGGTCCAAAACCTAGGATTTATTTTTCCAACCTTTATTTGGAAGAATTGTGTTTTGGAATTGGATATCAGACTAGCAAGCCCGAGTTTCAAAATGAGGGCAGTGATACAATGTTCAGGTATATCTGTCCATCAGTATTTTTGTGGAAACTGGTATCTCGTTCAAATGACATTGCCAGATAATTAATAAGATGTTGCAGTAAAGTGGTTGGGAAACAAAGAAACATTTCAAAAACAAGAAGTGATGCCGCTGTGGATAGCTAAGAATAGAATCCAAATAGTTAGCGCAGCTCCACCCAGCAAGGCCACAGGCACTGAAGCTGATGGCTTGTTAATCATGTCAAAAGGATTTAAAACAACCTCTCTGCTCCAAGACAAACGACACCAATGAGCATATAACTCAATCAGCGTCACCAAGAATTTTCACATCAGCATTTTTGTATTTGTCCCTTCGATTGATTCAACCTACTTTATAAAGGTAGTTTTAAATATATTAGGAATCCAACTCGTGTTTAGTCGCCTCTATTAGATTATTTTACTCCTTTCTGTCTTACTTCCTTGACCCCCTTCATTTTGTCAAAGTATTGTATAGCCATATCCGAGAACACAATCTTGATTGCCAAGTAACCAGATTAATTGTTGTTTCTGAGCTGCATGCTTAGTATTGTTTTATTGTTGTGTACTGAGATGCACTTTATTTTGCATGCATGTCAAATCATACCATACAACAACGCATCAGGTCATGCAATCTATTTATTCCCTCTCAAGCCCATTCACCTGCCGCATTCCTGTGCATGTTTGTAGGTGAATTGGTCTCTGTAAATTGCTCCCGTCGCATCAGGAGTGAATAGGAAAGTGGAATAACATAAATTAGTGTGAACGAGTTAGTGTGGGCTCGGAGGGCCAAAAAGCCCGTTTCCATTCTGTATCTCTAAACTAAGTTTTGAGCTTAATTTCTTACCCTCCGAGTTTCTTTCCATATTCAATAGCATCATCCAACAGCTTTGCATAAGCTGGCATCTGAGAGGCGGCAAGTATGAGTGAAGGGTTGGTTGTGGCATCTTGAGGTTTGTATGCTTCAATGGCTGCATGCAAAAAGCAACAGGCTCAATCACTGGTTATAACACCATGCAGGTTAAGCAAACACAAAGATCTACAACACCATGAACCAAGACATTCTCCCGTTTGCTTTTTATACGAGGAAAGCTGCACACTAATTAATTGCACACTATCAGACAGATGTTTTCCTGCAGATAGTGGTAAGATAATTTATTTAAAATGCTGCTTAAGATGCATTGTTAATAATTCACCAATACGCTTTTTTGCAAAGTCAAAGTGACTAAGCAATTTGTATTTTACCTGGAACGTGAACAACATGGTAAGGAATGCAAAAGAGGCTCATGTTACAGCAGCCAGCAAGCTCCACTACGTTAAGCAAGCAATTCTAACTTAGTTGCAAATAATGATCAAAAAGTGTCATGAGCACAATTTGTTATAGCTCTGGATGGCAATTTATGTTGAAAATTAACTTCTCCTTATCCCTCCACACCAAACTCCATCATTCCCTCTGCCCCATATCAGTCGTCATGAAAATAAAATTAATTTGAGGAATAGACACCGTCCAAATTCTTGTCCTCACTGCAGGTAATTTCTGATGGCAATTTTGCAAGTCATCACAGCCCCGACTCCAACTCTCCAGCTTTAAAAAAAAAATGTCAGCAGGGGTTCGATGGACACATTTAAATCAGATTAGAAATAAAATAATAAACTATTATTTGGACTAATACCACACTGAAAATAGATTTCATATACTGTGATTATCAGGGGCTCATTATGAGTACGGGTGCTGTCTGTACAGAGTTAGTATGTTCTCCCTCTGACCATGTGGGTTTTAGCTGGGTGCACCGGTTTCCTCCCACACTCCAAAAACGTACAGGTTTGCAGGTTAATTGGCTTCGGTAAAATTGTCCCTAGTGTTTCGAATAGGCTTAGTGCACAGGGTGATCGCTGGTCGACGCAGACACGATGAGCCAAAGGGCCTTTTTCCACACTGCATCTCGAAAATCCAAAGCAAATATTTCAGTTTTTTTTCCAGTTCACAAAGTTAATAATGAGAAATAAAAGTTTATTGCTGACAGCTTCTAATGTTTTCCAGCATCCCGATGCATGTTCTGGTAAATTGGTAGTTGCTAGATTTAATTTAATTTCTTGGTGGAGTGATATTCTACATCGAGCAAAGATCAATGATGCATCAACGGGAGGCACAGTGGTGCAGCTGGTAGATCCTGACCACGAGTGCTGTCTGTACGGAGTTTTCACGTTCTCCGTGACAGCATGGGTTTCATCTGGGTGCTCCAGTTTCCTCCCACAATCCAGACATGCAGGTTTGTAGTTTAATTCGCCTTTGTAAAATTGCTACCATTGTACAGTGGATCAGAAAATGGGATAACAGAGGTAGTGTGAATGGGCAATCGGTCAGCGTGGATGGTGGGCTTTCCATGCAGTATCTCTAAACTAAACTAACACCATGAAAAGCATCAGGCAAAATTAAAATGACCATCCAAATGTTACTTTCACACTGCGATAAGAATGACAAAAAACAGGACAATTGGTCAACTCTTGAAACCATTAGTTTGCTTTTTAAACTGCAATGCAAGCTATGTTAATCTATTCATTTCCAATACAGATGACACTTTCAATTCAACATCAAAAACATACAAGTTATTCATTTGACAAACTTCAAACCCTCCTTTAGATACAAAGGAAGGGCCAGAAATAAAAATTTATGCTGCAGAAAATTTAATATTCACTCCTTTTTCACCTCTCCCCTCCATCCCCGAATGCAAGCAGTTTATTTTTCATAACTAGCCATCTGATTTAGATCCAATTAGTATCCATTGCCCCTTGTTGAAAATAAAATCTGGATGAGAACATGAAAAAAATAAGACACCCAACCAGGAACTGATGTAGGTCGGCAAGGGTAGGGTTGAAAAGTGATAGGAACAGGGACAAGAATTTGGAATTACTTCATACGATAACCAAGGTTGTGAAACAAAACTCTGCCCTGTTTCACAATAGTGAGCCTCATAACCCAACTTGCCCTTGCTATCAAAGTTGGTTGCAACATACACCACAAAATGGTGTACAATAGCGGCTTTATACTACTTCACAGATCTTCCGATTCATTTTAATTGAAGGGTTATATGATGCAGTGCAGACAGATGATGTCCAAATTATAAAATAAAATCGATGTCCAGAGATATTCTTATTTTGAATGAGGCTGCGTCTTGAGTCCTCCACTTTGATCGACAGGTACAGCATGGAAACAGACCCTTCGGCCCACGCCGACCATCGATCACCCATTCGCTAGTTCTGTGTTATCCCACTTTCTCATCCACTCCCGACACACATGGGATAATTTTACAGAGGGACCTGGGAGGATACCGGAGCACCCATCATTTTTTATCAGGAAGCAAAATGTGCAACACCAGAAGAGACCAGATCTTTAGCGAATTATAAACGTTTTAACAAAATATAGCTATTTACTCAGCCAGAAGCTGCCTGGCCTACTGAGTTCCTCCAGCTCAAGATATAAATTGGGTATTTTTAAAGCGGAGATTGATAGGTTCTGGATCAGTAAGAGTGTTAAAGGTTACCAGAAGAAGGAAGGTCAATGGGGCTGAGAGGGAAAAATAGATCAGCCATGATCAAATGGTGGAGCAGACTTAATAGGCCAAATGGCCTAATTCTGCTCCTATGTCTTATGGTCTTATATCAGTTATTTCAATGCAACGTCAATTTACTTTTCTGAAACAAAACTGTCAGGCATACACCAAGGGAATTTCACAGATGGGGCAGAGGGGGAAAAAAATGGGCTCCATGGTTTTAATCTTGCCACAGTGGCACAGCTGATAGAGCTGCATCATCACACCGCACAAAGACCCACGTTCGATCCTGACCTCAGGTGCTGTCAGTGGACTTTGCACGTTCTCCTGATGATTGCATGGGTTTCCTCCAGGTCCTCCGGTTTCCTCCCACATTGCAAACACGTGCGGGTTTGCAGGTTAATCGGCCCCCTGTACAATGCCCATAGTGTGTAGGGAGCGGATGAGAAAGTGGGAATACATACTACCAGTGTGAACGGGTGGATGATGGTCAGTGTGGACTCGGTGGGCCAAAGGGTTAGATTCTCAGGGAGGGAAACAGCCTGGCCTGTAGTGGGCGGGTGGGCAGGGAGGTGGGGGGGGACAACAGGGATGGGGAAATACACCTTGGGGAGGGAGGGGATGACCTGCCCAAGGGTGGTGAGACAACCTGACCCTGATCCCATACACCCCCTACTCCAACAGCCCCTTTCACCCCCTCTTCTTCCCCACTCCCTTCCCTCTAACTATCCCCTCCCGCCCCTCACCTCTCTTTCATAGACACATAAAACATAGAAAAATAGGTGCAAGAGTAGGCCATTCGGCACTTTGAGCCAGCACTGCCATTCAATATGATCATGGCTCATTCAATCATTTCCCCATTCCTGCTTTCCCCCCCACATCCCTTAATTCCTTTAACCCCAAGAGCTAAATATAACTCTCTCTTGAAAATATCCAGTGAATTGGCTTCCACTGCCTTCTGTGGCAGAGAATTCCAAAGAATGGAACAACTGGGCTTGTATACACTGTATAATTTAGAAGGATGAGAGGATATCTTACTGAAACATAAAAGATTATTAAGGGATTGGACACGCTAGAGGCAGGAAACATGTTCCCAATGTTGGGGGAGTCCAGAACCAGGGGCCACAGTTTAACAATAAGGGGTTGGCCACTTAGAACAGAGATGAGGAAAAACGTTTTCACCCAGAGAGTTGTGAATATGTGGAATTCTGTGCCACAGAAGGCAGTAGAGGCCAATACTCTGGATGCTTTCAAGAGAGAATTAGATAGAGCTCTTAAAGATAGCAGAGTCATGGGATATGGGGAGAAGGCAGGAAAGGGGTACTGATTGTGGATGATCAGCCATAATCACAGTGAATGACGGTGCTGGCTCG
The DNA here is from genome assembly GCF_028641065.1 of Leucoraja erinaceus. NCBI lineage: Eukaryota > Metazoa > Chordata > Chondrichthyes > Rajiformes > Rajidae > Leucoraja > Leucoraja erinaceus. The sequence continues at coordinate 21,233,705 of NC_073394.1, forward strand.
AAGGGCTGAATGGCCTACTCCTGCACCTATTGTCTATCATATGTCAGTCCCGCCATCCCGGAAATTAACCTGATGAGCCTAAGCTGCACTCCCTCAATAGCAATAATGACCATCCTCAAATTGGAACAAAATTGCACACAATAGTCCAGATGCAGTCTCACCAGGGCACTGTACAACTGCAGTAGAACCTCCTTGCTCCTAAACTCAAATCCTTTTGCAATTAAAGGCAAACATACGGTTAGCTTTCTTCACTGCCTGCTGTATCTGCATACTTACTTTCAGTGACTGATGTACAACCACACCAATGTCTTGTTAAACCTCCCCTTTTCCTAATGTGACATCATTCAGATAACAATCTGCCTTCCTACTCTTGCCCCCAAATTGGATAACCTCACATTTATCCACATTATATTGCATCGGCCATGCATCTGCCCACTCACCCAACCTATCTAAGTCACCCTGCAGCCTCATAACATCCTTCTCATAGCTAACACTGCCATCCAGCTTTGTGTCATCCGCAACATTTAATGTTACATTTAATTCCCTCGTCTAAATCATTAATATGTACTAGACCAAGTGCAGACCCGTTGGGTCTGCTCCTCCAACGCACCCGTCCCCTACCCGGAGCCCCCATGAGAGGCGTGGTCCTCCAACTCAACCCGTTGCCGAAGGTAAGATTCGAGCGCTCCTCAGCAAAGATTATAGCTCGTGAGCCTCCCCCAACATGTTAATATATATTGTACATAATTGGGGTCCCAGCACCGAGCCATGCGGCATTCCACTTGTCACTGCATGCCATTCTGAAAAGGACCTGTTAATTTCTACTATTTGCTTCCTGTCTACCAGCCAGTTCTCTATCCACGTCAATACCCAACCCCCAATAATACCATGTACTCTAATTTTGCACACTGATCTTTTGTGCGGGACCCTTGTCAAAGGCTTTTTTTAAAGTCCAGATACACCACATCCACTGACTCTCCCTTATCCATTCTACTGTTATATCATCAAAAAATTCCAGAAGAGTAGTCAAGCATGATTTCCCCTTCATAAATTCATGCTGACTTTGACTGATCCTGTCACTACTTTCCAAATGCACTGCTATAACATCTTTAATAATCGACTCCAGTTTCTTCCCCACTACCGACGTAAGGTTATCTGGTCTATAATTTCCCATTTTCTGTCTCCCTCCTTTCTTAAAAAGTGGTTGCATTGGCTACCCACCAGTCCACAGGAACATTGAGTATAGAGAACATCGGAAAATAATCACCAATGCATCCACGATTTCTAGGGCCACCTCCTTGAGTACTCTGGGACACAGACCACCAGGCCCTGGGGATTTATCTGCCTTCAACAGATCCCAACAGTTTACCCAACACCATTTCCTGACTAATGTCGATCCCCTTCAGTTCCTCCCTCCCTCAGTATTTCTGGGAGATTGTTTGCGTCTTCCTTAGACTTCCTTTCACCCCCACCCTTCTCTCCCCCTCTCCCTCTACCCCACTCCCCTTCACGGCTCCCTCGTCTCCTCTCCTTCCACCTCCTTCGTGTATGTTCCACCCACCCCTCCCCTCTCTGACCTTCACTCACCCTCCCTCGTCTCTCTCCCCTCACCCTCCCCTCACCCTCCCTCCTCTCTCACTCCCTCCTCTCTCTCCCTCCTCTCTCTCCCCCTCATCCTCCCCTCACCCTCCCTTTTCTCACCTTCCCTTTTCTCTCCCACCCTTCTAATTTACTTCCTACTTCCTCCTGCCTTCCTCCTCCTGCCTTCCTCCTGCCTCCCTTCCACCCCCCTCACTCACCGTTGAAGTCGCCGGTGTCGGCCACCACCACGGTCATCTCCTTGAGCTGCTGCAACACACTCGCCATCCGTTGCCTCTTGGTCGTCCCGGACTCAGCCATGGCACCGTCGCCCGCTTGCCCAATCACCACCGCCCACTCGCCCCACCAATGGGCGGAGCCTGGCAACCGCCCCACGACCAATCAGACGGGGCCGCCGGGGCCTCGCGTCCAATCACCTCTCTCCCGGCCCCGTCCATTGTCGCACGAACCAATCAGCAGCAGGTACTCCTCGTCTAACTCAACCAATGAGCGTAGCCACGCCACCGACGTGAACAATTTCTCACTCCGCCCAATCAACGGGAGGTTTGACACAAAATGCTGGAAACACAGCGGGTGAGGAGGCAGCATCCATCCATGGAGGGAAGGAATGGGTGAAGTTTCGGGTCGAGACCCTTCTTGAGACTGATTAACAGGAGGAGCGGCCGTCAAGGCTGCACCAATAGCGAGTGCCCAGCAACTGGATGGCAACCAATGGCAGTCCTGCCTGCAGAGCGACCAATCACAGCTCAAGCTGATGCGCGAATGCGGTTGGCCAACGCGAGGCCGATTGTTCTTCTCTCCAATCAGCAGCAGCGCTGCAAGAAGGTTGTCCAATCACTCGCAGCCCATCACAAGTCCCAGCGGCCAATCAGCGCAGCAACTGTATGGCAGTGACCAATGAGGTTGATCCCTCGCCCACCATGAGACGAGTTCGGTATCGCCATAATCGCAAGGAATCATGGGATTGGTCAAAGGTCATTCTGAGTAAAGAAAAAGCAAACGAAGGCTGTATAAACTGTGTGCATTTCGGTCTGTTTTTTGTCTTCTTTGAATCTTGCATTGGTTATGGCTGACCCAAATTACGACAATATGACAGTGGATGATTTTCTGCGATGGAAAGTTGAAGCATTGAAGCAGTTTTTAGCAGACAGGGGATTGAAAAAGACGGGACGAAAAGCCGAACTCGCTGCTCTTGCTTATGGTGCAGTGTACATGAAGAAACCTGTGCTACCGACTGCAGGTGAAGAAAAACATCATCATACTGATCAGTACAAGGAACTCTTGAAATGTGGAGAAAAAATTCTTCCCGATCCTATGAGCGAACTGAAAGATGGGTGGCTTGGAGAATCGCAAGGACTAATCTGCTGGCCTCCCACATCCATCGTCGAGCTGTCAAATCATCTTGGCCGTTATGATGAGGCTAACCAGCCAGCTACTTCACAGAAGTCTCGCCTGCTTAGCGACTACAAAGAAGGCAAGGCCTATAGCTATTTTGATGCTAGATGGCTGAAAGAAGTATTTTTTCATCCCATCTCTGATGATTCAGCAATGTGTTTTTTGAAAGCAGACTGTGCGCCTTCTGTAAGAGTACGCCAAAACCCCCATAAGCCATGGGTGTGCATCGAGAAGTCATCTGGCATTATTCACTCTGCTTACTGCAGCTGTCTTGCCAGGTAATTTGAAAAACTTACATCTTCATTCACTGGTGGTAGGGTCACATGATTTGTCATGCCATGTTGGGGTATTGTGTGCATCACATCTAACCATTTCACCTAAATGTTTCCAATATCTTTCAGGCTTCATTCAACCTGTAATCATGTGGCTGCTATTCTCTTCAAACTCGATTATGCTTATCAAAGAGGATGGACATCTAAAGAGTGTACCACGCGACCATGTACGTGGGGTGAAGCGACCGCGAATGAAATGCTGGAAGGAAAACGCATTTGTGACATGGACTGGCGGAAGCCTAGCTACAGAGATGGAGGTACATGCATGTAGTTCATCAATACAAATATTTTCTGTTTTAAAGATTAGTGCTCTTTCAAAGTGCTTATGAAGATGATACAAATATTTGTTTAACTTTATAATGCAAACAATACCAGGTAGAGAACTTGATATTTTGTTGTTCATTCTTGTTTCATTAAGGGCCTGTCCCGCTTTCACGACTTAATTCAAAACCTCCGCTGAGTTTTAAAGGACCTAAAAAAAAAATCAAGATCGTGGTCATTTACAAACTCCTACGACTATGTTCACGAACTCCTATGAGTATGTCTACGAATTCCTATGACTATTTTGATGCCCTCCTTACAAGTAAAAAGTTGCAATTTTTGGAGGAGGTCCAGCACTTAGCAGCATGGTGCGCTGACAACAACCTGGCCCTTAACTCCAAGAAGACCAAGGAGCTCATTGTAGACTTCAGGAAGTCCAGAGGCGGCACGCACACCCCCATCCACATTAACGGGACGGAGGTGGAACATGTTTCTAGCTTCAGGTTCCTGGGAGTCAATATCTCCGATGACCTCTCTTGGACCCACAATACCTCAACTCTGGTCAAGAAGGCTCACCAGCGTCTCTTCTTCCTGAGGAGACTGAAGAAGGTCCATCTGTCTCCTCAGATCCTGGTGAACTACTACCGCTGCACCATCGAGAGCATCCTTACCAACTGCATCACAGTATGGTATGGCAACTGCTCTGTGTCCGACCGGAAGGCATTGCAGAGGGTGGTGAAAATTGCCCAACGCATCACCGGTTCCTCGCTCCCCTCCATTGAGTCTGTCCAAAGCAAGCGTTGTCTGCGGAGGGTGCTCAGCATCGCCAAGGACTGCTCTCACCCCAACCATGGACTGTTTACCCTCCTACCATCCGGCAGGCGCTACAGGTCTCTCCGTTGCCGAACCAGCAGGTCGAGGTACAGCTTCTTCCCGGCGGCTGTCACTCTACTCAACAACGTACCTCGGTGACTGCCAATCACCACCCCCCCCCGGACACATTATTATTTATTCAAATCGTTTGCTATGTCGCTCTTCCAGGGAGATGCTAAATGCATTTCGTTGTCTCTGTACTGTACACTGACAATTAAAATTAAATTGAATCTGAATCTGAATTTCTTTCAACCCGCCCATTTTTTTTACTCATGGACATTTTTTATTGGGCTCGAAAAAACGTCCTGACTTACCTGATGTCACGAGTACCTACGGTTAGCATAATGGGCGGCTACGATATATCTACGAACTCCTTCGACCTTCTACTGACTCGTTATGAACATTCTGCGAGTTTGAATCAAGGGGAAAACTCGGGAGAATTTGTGAATAACTCGTGAAAGTGGGACAGGCCCTTTACCCTGGAAAGAAAACCAAATATTCTGATTACTATTTCAGTCCCATGTTTTTATCAAGTGTTGATGTCAACATTAAAGTATTGGAAGTTTGAGAAATGTTTGTACATGTATGTACATTGCTGAAGTTTGTAAATTGATCATAGCAATGTTATTGTTTAAGGGCTGTTGATTTCTTTTACACACAGGGTATCCGGAAACGATCAACCCTCCGTTGGGACAGTTGTTCCAGCCAACAAGGGAAACTGCACCCCCACATATTGCTGGAATTATCAATGCTCTAGGTTCAACAGTGACGAAGTCAAGTGTTTTTCAGTACTTGATATCAAAGCCTCCACCCGAGTATCCTGTTCAGGAGGATTTCAATGTCATGGGTACCATCGAAGTGGAGACGTCTAAACAGAATCCGCTATCGTTACCAAAACTGGCTGGAGAGTGCAGGGCTGTGGAGTCGATACCCAAAACACCAGACTCCGACCCCTTCATTTCTTGTGTATCCGAATCCGAATCCGAATCCGACTCTGACTCTGACCCCGACCCTGACCCCTAGGTATAATAATTCTAAATCTGCTATGATGACATTACAAAAGATGGCATTTCAAAAGGACCACATGAATCATCAGGCTGCCTTTTAAACCCATGTCTTTAAAGTTTTGAGTCTTTCCCGCTGACTGATTAGCACTCTATCCCACACACGCTAGGGACAATTTATACAAACCTGTGTGCCTTTCGTGTGCGGGAGGTAACCCTAACCCTAACTCTAGGTTGATAGGCTTGGTATTTATAAATTGTCCCTAGCGTGTGTGGGATAGTGTGCGGAGGATGGCTGGTCGGTGCAGACTCGGTGGGCCAAAGGGCACTGTATCTCTGAACTAAATGTGACATGGGCCTCAGAGGTTGGACTCGAAACCCCAATATTCTGCACGGGATCTAAACTGTTGGCCACGAGTTGTCCCAAAGGCAGATCTCTCTTCCAATGGTCTCTCCAAACTCTCAGAGGCAGCGGGCTTTTCAACTGGGTACAGGCAATGTTGTCAATGTACCAGTGCCACCCACCTGCTCCGGCCACTGAGTCTAAATACCCACCACCCATTTTGAAGCAAGGCGAGGGGGCGGAGGGATGGGATGGGGTGGGGGGGTTGTTCCCAAAGTCTGCATTATCCCATTGTCAATGTTACTAAAACAGATGATGTGGAGTAGACTTTGTGTAGTACTATTAGTGGGATCTAGCTGACACAGGCTGGTCCTCAAATGGGGTCATTGGGGAAAGTGGGAGGGGGTTGGAAAATGGGAGAGGAGGGGGGAGAAGGGGATGTGAAGAGGAGCGGGGAAGAGGTAGAGGGGGGAAAAGAAGAAGGGGGCGAGACGGGAAGGGAGGAGGGTAGGGGGGGAGTGGAGAAGGAGGGATGGGGGCAGGAGAGGGGGAGAGGAGAGTGGAGTTCAGTCTACACTCACTGAATCCATCCCTGTGAAAAGTTAGAGACGGTGATTTGGATCTGGAAGCGGACCAATACAAAATAAAATTGAACGATTCAGACATCTTTTCATTTGCACAATTGATTTTATTGTATTAATTTTAATATATTAATGTTTAAAATCCATGCATTGAAGGAAGAATATTTTACAGCCCATCTGTGGTCCCTAACCCTAACCAGGTGTCACCCGCAGGACAGCATTTGTCAGCGTGTGACAGGGTGCACAACATGATGAGACACCCAAATGTCGCCCCTGGATTTTGAACATTCCAAATCCTGGGGCGACAGGGAGACACCGCGCTTCATTACATGCATCACGACCTGACCACAACGCGACAACCTCTTTTCGGGTCTGCACTTGGTCTAGTATACTTTTAAAATTCTGTGTGAAACTCGGGCAAAAAGCAGCGGGGGAGCAGCCAGCGTGACGGGGCTGCTTTCACAGACTTTACCATCAGCGGCACGGACAACTTCGGATCCTGCAGCAGAGTGGCTCCTTTAATGCATTCATTCCACAGTGAGTTCTGTTTGGTAACAACACCCCCACCCCTGTACTCGGGGTCTGAAGCACGTTCAGGGTTTCTTTTAAATCACAAAATCCTAGAGCAGAAGGGATATTATGTATCTATTTTTCCCCTCTTGATGTTGTCACTGTGTCCACCTTCAAACGTGTCAAACAGGTCGATTCAATTCTTTATTAACTTACCCTCCTGTGACTGGGTACAACAGAGATTGATGATTGAAGATTCAAGGGGAAAACATGCTTGCATCCGGTGGACGGCGCGACTCTGGTCAGCAGCGGCCTCTGCAGTCTGTCCGCGTTTTATTATTTTCTGTCTGTGTTTTTATGTAGTTTTTCTTATTTTTTGTTGGGGTGTGTGTGGGGGGACGGGGGGGGGAACTTTTTTAAATCTCTCCCTGCACGGGACACCCGACCTTTTCTCGTCGGGTTTCCGTTGTCGTTGGGGCCGCATCCAGGAGCGGCCTCCAACAGGAAGAGACCGGGGACTCTGGTGCTACGACTCACCGTCACCGTCGCGGGGCTGGCCGAGTCCGGAGCGGGTGGAGCGGTGGAGGGAGCTGCTGCTGCTGCTGCTGCTGCCCGACCGGAGAGTCGGAGGCTCCAACGGCAGGTCTGTGGACGGCGGCACCGTCCCTGGAGGGAGACCGCTTTTCAGGGCTCTCGCAACGGCGACTTCCCCCGCCCGAGTTGCGGGGTTGAAGAGCTCCTGGAGCGGGGCCTACATCACTGCCCCGCGCGGCTTGGAATGGCCACGGGACTCTGCGAGCGCACGCCGGGGGCTCTAACACCAAGACCCGGTGTGCGACCTCGCATCACCCGGCGTGGCTTTAATGGCCGCGGGACAATCGCCATCGCCAGCCGGGGGCTTTGACTTTGACTCTGACATGGGGGGGGGGGGGGGGAGAGAGTGCAGTGGAGAGATAAGTTTATTTGGCCTTCCATCACAGCGATGTGATGGATGTTTATGTAAATTATGTTGTGTCTTGGGTCTATGTGTTTGTAATGTATTGCTGCAGAAACGGCATTTCGTTTGGACCTCAAGGGGTCCAAATGACAATTAAATGTATCTTGTATCTTGTATCTATCTGTAGTGTGCATGATTAAGCATATATGTTACCATGGTCCAGGAATTATTGACACAGGTTGATCATACGCTGAATAATCCAAACACATTTTTGTTTGGAAGTGGAAAGAAATAATAGAAATTGCATTCATTTCAACGTAAAAGAGTTGAGATACTGTATTATAATTTTGCTGCATGTCATTGTGGTATGTATCATGTCTTGATTGGTGAACATGTTTAGTTTGTGACTTTATTTGAATCAGAAATAATATGTGAATGCTTCATTGAGCATAATTCCGACCGGTAACTACACACTTCGTCCGAGCACATTATTGCACATGTCATGCAAGCCGTCTTAAATAACCACCTAAACTGTCATTTGGTAACGTAAAAAGCTGCCTAGGTTGCCCCGCTGGCAACAGCGAAAAAATGTTAAGTGAGAGCTCTGTATTTACAATATATATTAATGACAGATGATGGAATTATGTAACAGTAGTAAATTTGCAGATGACACAAAGCTGGGTAGCAGTGTGAACTGCGAAGAGGATGCAAGGAGGTTGCAGGGTGACTTGCACAGGTTGAGTGAGTGGGCAGATGTATGGCATATGCAGTATAATATAGATAAATGTGAGGTTATCCACTTTGGCGGCAAGAACAAGGAGGCAGATTATTATTTCAATGGTGTCAGATTTGGAAAAAGGGAGGTGAGACTTGGGTGTCCTTGTACACCAGTCATTGAAAGTAAGCATGCAGGTAAAGCAGGCAGTGGAGAAAGCGAATGGCATGTGCCCTTCATAACAAGAGGATTTCAAGTTTGCGTTTATTGTCACTTAACCAACTCAGGTAATTTGAGTTACCATACAGCCGTACTAAATGAAAAGAACACAATACACACATAAAATAAAATTTAACATAAACATCCACCACAGTGGAATCAACATTCCTCACTGTGATGGAAGGCAATAAAGTTCAGTCAACTTCCTCTTTGTTCACTGTAGTTGGGGCCTTGAACCCTCCGCAGCAGCCAACGGTCCGATGTCCAGGTCATCCCGTCGGGATGATCGAAACTCCGTCATTGGGACGGATTGGAACACTCTGTGGCATGGAGCTCCCGGGTCAGCCACTTCTTACTGGAGACGGTGTTAAAGTCCACAGGCCCCACGGTCACCCAGATAGTTGTGAATTTGTGGAATTCTCAGCCACAGAAGGCAATGGAGAACAATTCACTGGATGAATTTAAAAGAGAGTTGGATAGAGCTTTTTGGGCTAGCGGAATCATGGGATATGGGGAGAAGGCAGGCACAGGTTACTGATTGTGGATGTTCAGCCATGATCACAATGAATGGCGGTGCAGACTCGAAGGGCCAAATATAACCATATAACCATATAATAATTACAGCACGGAAACAGGCCATCTCGGCCCCTCTAGTCCGTGCCGAACACTTAATCTCACCTAGTCCCATCTACCTGCACTCAGACCATATCCCTCCATTCCTTTCCCGTCCATATACCTATCCAATTTATTTTTAAATGTTAAAAACGAACCTGCCTTCATCACTTCAACTGGAAGCTCATTCCACACAGCTACCACTCTCTGAGTAAAGATGTTCCCGCTCATGTTGCCCCTAAACTTTTGTCCCTTGATTCACAAATCATGTTCTCTTGTTTGAATCTTCCCTACTCTCAATGGAAAAAAGCTTATCCACGTCAACTCTGTCTATCCCTCTCATAATTTTAAAGACCTCTATCAAGCCCCCCCTTAACCTTCTGTGCTCCAAAGAATAAAGACCTCCTGCACCTATTTTCTATGTTTCTTTGCCCCATTTGCACTATTCACTATCTATTCCCCTCAACATTTTATGTTCGTAGAGCTTTAATGCAATAGAATTGGTTATTAATTTATTGATTTTTTGTTTATTGCATGGTTTCTATGTATATTGGATTAATAGGCCTGTAAATCTGCACTGTAAAATTTTAATTGTTCCACTGTCGGTACATATGACATCCAAGGAGAGATAGCTGAATGGATAGAAAAATGGCTTCAAGGAAGGAAGCAGAGGGTGATGGTGGAAGTTTGCTTCTCGGACTGAAGGTCCGTTACTAGTGGTGTGCCTCAGGGTTCGGTGGTGGGCCCGTTACTGTTTGTCATCTACATCAATGATTTGGATGAGAACATACAGGGCATGATTAGCAAGTTTGCTGATGATATAAAAGTTAGTGGTTTTGCAGATAGTGAAGATGGTTGTGAACAATTGCGGCAGGATCTGGATCGATTGGCCAGGTGGGCTGAGGAATGGTTGATGGAATTTAATACAGGTGCACAACCTTTTATCCGAAGATCCAAATAACGAAAACCTCCGAATAGCGACATTTTTTCAGTCCTTGAAAAAAGGTCCTTGAAAACGGTCACCGAGGGCGGCCCGCAGAGGTGACAGAGGAACCTCCGGTCGGTCCTCGAAGAAAGGGGAACTAAATCCCCATCCATAAAAGAGAAGGTGAGGGTATATTGCGCGGGAGGGTTAATAATTGACAATATGCTGCTGTCTGCCCGCTGAGTTAAAAAAGTTCCCACGGTAGACTCACGATACACAGTGTATCGTGAGTCTTGCGTGGGAACTTTTTTAACTCAGCGGGCAGGGAGCTGCAGATTGTCGCTCCCTTCAGTTTCACCCCACCTACACCCCTCTGCTTCCCGGCCATGTGTGTGACCCCTTCCCTCCCCTCTCCAGCTCCCCACCCATTGCACCGGCGTGGGGGCTTTGCACTGTCTTCACGTCGGCAATGCCAGCCACCGGAGACGTCAGGACCAACGGGACACCGACCCCCTGGCCCACTGCAAGCACGGAGATCCCAGAGACCCACAGCCAGCAGCAGCCCAGCCCCGTTCCAACTCCAGAGGAATACTGCAAACTAGCGGGAGACATCAGGACCACCAGAAGCCGCTCCCCGGTGGGCGCTACGACGACAAGTGGCAGTTCGCTCACAGCCCGAGCTGTGCCGGTCACCGGAGACGTCAGGACCAACAGGACACCGACCCCCAGGCCCACTGCAAGCACGGAGATCCCAGAGACCCACAGCCAGCAGCAGCCCAGCCCCGTTCCAACTCCAGAGGAAGACTGCAAACTAGCGGGAGACATCGAGACCACCAGGAGCCGCTCCCCGATGCGCCGCTACGGCGACAAGTGGCAGTTCGCCCACAGCCCGAGCTGTGCCCCCTCATCGGGACACCGACCCCCAGGCCCACTGCAAGCACGGAGATCCCAGATCAGCAACTCCAGCCCAGCCCCGCTCCAACTCCAGAGGGGCAGAAACTGATGGTGCGCAAGGTGCGTCTTGTTCTTGAGGTCGCGCAGCTCGGGCTGTGGGCGAACTGCCACTTGTCGCCGTAGCGGCCCATCGGGGAGCGGATTCCTCTGGAGTTGGGGGTGGGGGGGGGGGGAGGGGGGGGGGGGTATTGTGCTGTTTGATCGCCCCCTGCTATCCCAGGGACAGGGAGACAGGACGTTCACCGAGGGTGGCCCGCAAAGGTGACAGCGGAACCTCCGGTCGGTCATCGACGAAAGGGGAACTAAATCCCCATTCATAAAAGAGAAGGTGAGGGTACATTGCGTGGGAGAGTAGGAATCCCAAGACAAAGTTGAGTGAGCGTTCACCGAGGGTGGCCCGCAGAGGTGACAGCGGAACCTCGGGTCGGTCCTGGAAGAAAGGGGAACTAAAAAGAGAAGTGGAGGGTATATTGCGCGGGAGGGTATATCGCCTGTTACACAAAAAAGCTGGAGAAACTCAGCGGGTGCAGCAGCATCTATGGAGCGAAGGAAATAGGCAACGTTTTGGGCCGAAACCCTTCTTCAGAGTCTGAAGAAGGGTTTCGGCCCGAAACGTTGCCTATTTCCTTCGCTCCATAGATGCTGCTGCACCCGCTGAGTTTCTCCAGCTTTTTTGTGTAACCTTCGATTCTCCAGCATCTGCAGTTCCCTCTGAAACACAGGGTATATCGCCTACCTGGAAGAAACCAGACATTTTTTCCAGGATGTCGTCTGCACACCAAAGCTCACATTTGGCGCCTCTGCCAGGGTGACATGAGTGCGGGAGGTGATTCAATGCTGCGGTCACATTTACAAATTCAGGAATTCATTCAACACACTGCATTTCATACAGACATTTATTCTGCAAGAAAAAAACTACACTGAAGACTCAAACTCGCGACCGAGGAACTACCGGGATCAAGGCGCAAACTCGCGACCTTGCGGATATGAGCCGAACACTCTACCACTGAGCCAGCCATTAAAATCTACGCTAAAAAATTTCCATTCCGAAGACCGACAAATTCCAAATTACGAAAAGTGTCTGGTCCCAAGGCTGTCGGATAAAAGGTTGTGCACCTGTACAGAGAAATGTGAGGTGTTGCATTTTGGGAAGTCTAACATGGGCAGGACCTACACAGTAAATGGTGGAACTATGTATAAACACAGCTGTAATTTCTACATGGTGAAACCAAAATTTGACAATGCACTTTAACCACATGTGATTTTTTTATTACAAATCTCAAAATGTAGAGTACAGAGGTAAATAAATAAATGATCGGTCTTTGTTCCAAACATTATGGAGGGCACTGTATTCCTTCTCTCCAGAGATGCTACCTGACCTGCTGAGTTACTCCAGTATTTTGTGTCTATCTTCCATTACCCTGTTCCTTTCCCCCTCACTGTACACTCATCCTCCATTCCCAAGTCCCTCGTTTCCATGTTACCACCCCTTCTCCTCTCCCACTTTCCCCTTCCCTCATTTCATTTACATTTCACCCCTCCTCTTCTACTTATCAGACACCATTTTGTCTCCTTTTCTCTACTTTACCCATCTGCCATTTCAACCCCCCCCCCCAATCTTTGTAAACCAGTAACCACAGTTCCTTGTTTCCCCAACACTTGCCCCGCATTGTCCTCTCTTTTTCAACTTTCTCCACATCCCCTCCCTCCAACTACAATCAAGCCTGAAGAAGTCCCGACTCAAATCATCGCCTCCAAAGATGGAATCTGATCCGCTGAGTTCCCCCAGCACTTTGTATTTTGCTCTTTCGATTGTTTGCTTGCCCGTCCCCTTAAATGAATGCAATTGCTTTTACCACACCCTGTTGTACTAGAGTCCACATTTTCATCATTCTTTGGCTAAATGTTCATTTCAACTTTGTCATATATTATCAGAAACATTCCAATGGCAGGGATTTGAAATAGTTGTATATTTAAATGATTTCTAAACATTTCAGGACTGTGCAGAAGTCACCATTATCTTTTATATTGCCTGAATGACAACCCTCAGCCTTGACGTATAGTAAGGAATAAAATTAAGGTAAACTAATGCTAAACAACATTGTCAGAAATCACAGAGATAATTGAAACTGAATTTGGTTCATTAACAAACTGGATTTATCTTAGCTGCAGATGCTAATGTTTAACATGAGAATACATATTTCATGGAGGAATAACTCCACAAACATTAATAAGGAAGAAATGAGAATGGGTGGCCACAACCTAAACACTTACAGAGCTGCCAACTCTCATGCATTGAGCGTGAGAATCACGCATTTCACCCGATTCTCACGCTCTCATGCTGATCACAAATTTCTCACGCTCTAAATTAAAAAAAAACATAAGGAAGGAGACGGGGGGGGGGTGGGGGGGGGGGGGGGGGGGGGGGGGCAATGGGGGAGAGTTTGGGTGAGAGGGAAACACAATGACTGGAGATTTGTGTTATCCAACTAAGGGCAGAAATCAGAATTATGTGTTCAACTTTATTGACATGACACCATAATATATATATTACAGAAAAAATAATTTAATGGGGTGGCACAACGGTAGAGTTGCTGCCTTACAGCACCACAGACCCAGATTTGATCCTGATTACGGGTGCTGTCTGTACAGAATATATACATTCTTCCTATGACCACATGGGTTTTCTCCGGATATTCCGGTTTCTCAAACATCCGAAAGAAGTGCACGTTTGTAGATTAATTAGCTACTGTAAATTGTCCCTGGCGTGTAGGATAGAACTGGTGTATGGTAGATTACTGGTCGGTGTGGACTTGGTGAGCCAAAGGGCCTGTTTCCATATATATGCTTCACATATATATCTTAACTAAGTGAGACCCGTTGGGTCCCAGCATCACGTGGGAGGGCTGGTCCCCGAACGCAATAATTTCAGGAGCGCTAGTATGGATTTTGCGTGCTGAAAGGACTGGTTTCCAGAGGGCTAGTATGGACATTGTGGGCCAAATGCATTCTTGGGCTGGCGGCTCAGTCACTCAAGCCCGTTGTGCTGGCAGCTCACTCACTCACGGCTGTTGGGCTGGCAGTTGACTTATGGCTATTCCTTGAAATTCCATTTCAAGTAGGGTGCAAATCCCACCAAATTCAAGTGCAGTTTCATATCATTTCAAGCAGGGTGCAAGGCCACTAAAGACAGCGAGTCGTGACCTCTCCCTCCTCCATCTTGCAGAGACTGAGCCACTCCCACACTTCTGGGTTTTATAGTCCCTTCCCCCCTACCACCAGAAGGGGTGTGGTCTTCATGACATGATTGACAGGAGATAGAATCTCAACATTTTTTAAACACTAATAACTCTTTTATTTTTCTTCGAAGGGAAAAATCCTCGGCACCTGATGAGCAGAGGGGGACTCTGAGTAAGATGGCCAAAAATCACAGCCGTAAGCCACAGCGTTTTTTCTAAAATCAATATACAGAACAACAGGAAGTGGTGAAGATCTGACTTTTAGTAATATAATTTCATTGAACCATATACTTGGTTGAATATGTGGCATTATTTTTGATTTGTTTTTATAGTCAAAGTGTAAGATTGATTAATTTATTTGTGCAGAACAGTGATGGAAGTCTGACTCTTGCGTTGTTTCTATATATTTTTTTCTCCATATATATTCATAACAGCATGAATTATAATCTGATTTCCATACATGGAATATACTGTCATTCATGTGCTGCACCTGTTAGAGTCTGGCTCTACTGTGGAATGTAATTAGTAATGTAATTTAGCCTAAACTTATTCATACCTAATCCAATTTAAAGCATAAATGTTACATTCAAGTGTAAGTTAAAAGACTCGCTACAGTATGCACCAGATTGCATAATTTAAAGCTGAAAAATGCAAAAGCTCTCTATCCTTCTTCTCAACTCTCACCCTATGTTGTCAGCCCTGCACTTAGATTTTAAGAAAGTTACAGTCATCATGTCATATAGGACCCTTGGCCCAACTTGTCTATGCTGACCAAGACGCCCCACCTAAACTAGTCCGATTCGCCTGCATTTGGTCCATATTCCTCTGAAACATTTCCTATTCATGTACCTGTGCAAATGTAATTTAAATGCTTCTATTATACATGCCCCAATGAACTCCTCTGGCTGCTCGTTCTGTATATCCACCGCCCTTGAGTAAAAAGGTTGTCCCTCAGGTTCCTATTACATTTTTTAAGAAGGAACTGCAGATGCTGGAAAATCAAAGGTAGACAAAAATGCTGGAGAAACTCAGGGGGTGCAGCAGCATCTATGGAGCGAAGAAAATAGGCAACGTTTCGGGCCGAAACCCTTCTTGGGAAGAAGGGTTTAGGCCGGAAATGTTGCCTATTTCCTATTAAATTTTTCCCTCCTCACCTTAAACCCATCTTCTGGTTCTTGATTCTCCCACCTGGGTAAAAGACACTGTGCATTCACCCTATCTATTCCCCTCATGATTTTAAGGGAAAATCTGTAAGATTACCCCTCTGTCTCCTGCATTCCAGATTTGTGTTGGGGGATCTTTTGGGGTTATTAGTTTATTGTACATTGATTTTTTTTGCTTTGTTTGTTATCGGTGTTACAGGCCTGTTATGTTGCTGCAAGTAGTTTAATTTAATTTAGTTTAGATGTACTGCGAGGAAACGGACCTTTCAGCCCAACGAGTTTATGTTTACCTTATCTTCTTATCTCACAGCCTTTTGTCTTTTCATCTGTGGCCTTGTCCAACCATCCACCAATCAGCCCATTTCACCTGTATCCACCTATCACTTAAGATAGACACAAAATGTTGGAGTCACCAGGCAGTGTCTCTGGAGGAAAGGAATAGGTGACATTTCAGGGTTAGACCCTTCTTGAGGCTGAGAGTCAGGCGAGAGGGAAACTAAAAGTATGAAAAGGTACAGAATAAATCAGAGCCGGCACCGATGACCCAGGAAAGGTGTAGCCCACAATTGTGGAGCCTACTGTTGGCTGTGGAAGAGGTGATAACGCAGGGATACAGACAGTGAAACTGGCAGGATGACTAGGGTGGGGGAGGGACAGAGAGAGAGAGGGAATGCAAGGGCTACTTGGAATTAGAGAAATCTATATTCATACCACTGGGTTGTACTCCAGGGGCTTTGTCCTGCCCCCACCCCTCTTCCAGCTTTCTCACCCATGCTACAATCAGGATCCAGATCTGATGCACATCCTCTAGAGATGCTGCCTGACCCGCTGAGTTACTCCAGCACTTTGTCTCTTGGATCAGTGTTGTGTAACAACTGATCTGGTGAGACTGGATGGGGGGCTGTTGCATATAGATTGGGTCAGTAATGTCCAATGGTTTCATGGTAATGAAAAGACAGTATTAACAATAGTTTTCAAAGCTCCACAAAGAAACAACTGAACAATAGATTTATTATCATTTACATAAGTGAAAGAAAGTTTACTTTAACCACATACTTTCTTATGTAGACTTTAAACAGAAAAACATATGCATCTGTTTAGCAAAAGATAAGATATTTTTTCACATAAACAAGAAATAATTGTTAGCAACATTTGCAGACACGTTTCATCATTTTAAAGATATTCCATCTCTATTTCATCTGAGTTGCACATTTACCTCATTCTGACCAAGAATGTACCATACCAAAAAAATAACCATTTGCTGCTTTAGGCCCGTGCCAGATCTCAAGGGTTCCCATCAAAACCTACCCCCCCCCCCAAATTGTTCCCTTCTATCTTATTCCTTCTGACATTTCCATCAATTGTGTGTTGTGTTCAGTTTAGGTCACCCTGCTGTAGGAAGGATGGCATTAAGCTGGAAGGAGTGCAAAGAAGATTTACAAGGACTTAAGGGCCTGAGGTACAACAGGCTAGGACTTTATTCATTGGAGCGCAGGAAGATGAGGGGGGATCTTATAGGGGTGTACAAAATCATGAGGGAAATAGAAAGGGTGGATGCACAGTCGTCTACCCAAGGTTGGGGAATCAAGAAACACAGGTTTATACAGAGATGGAAAGATTTAATAGGAACCTGAGGGGCAACTTTTTCCATTAAACAGTGGGGTGGGAAGGAGCTGCCAGAGGAGGCAGTTGATACAGGTACAATAACAACATTTAAAATGTCTAACATTTGGACGGGAATGTGGATAGGAAGGGTTTAGAGTGATACGAGCCAAACATGGGAAAATGGGACTGGCTTTGATGGGGCATCTTGGTCAGCATTGGTGAGTTGGGCTGAAGGGCCTGTTTCTGTGCTGTATGACACTACGGGTCTAATTCCTTCTTGATTCTCGTAAGGCCCACCCGTACAAGGATCATTTACAGAGGACAATGGATCTACCAGCCAACATGCATTTGGGATGTGGGAGGAGACTGGAGCACCCCAAGTGGAAACCTAGGCAGTCGCAGGGAGAATGTGCAAACTCCACACAGACAGCACCGAAGATTTGGAGCAAACCCAGGGACGCAGGAGGAGCACCAATGAGATCAATATTGCAAGAATGGTCAGCATTTGTCTGATAATACTGCCCAGTGCAGACACCGAGTTTATCTGTACGTTCTGGCCAGCTAAGTGTCGATCCTTTTGCCGTGTCACAATTATTTAGCAAATGACATCTATTCTGTGTTCACTTGGCTTCGGGATTTGGCAATGTTGTTCCACAAAGATTACAATAGCAACATACACATGTACAGAGAGAGAAAGGAGGAGATTTCAATATTCATATGGAATGCACATTAATACTTCCAACTCTATGACTGCCTGAAAGCCATGCAAATTCTGAATGTGAATTTACTTCAGAAATAACAGGAGTGAGATACACAAACAATTAGTTTATTATTAATTCTGTCCAAGAGAACCACATTTCTCTATGCATACATGTCATTTGTCTGTTTTGCTTCCAATTCATAGACAACTCTACGATCCGATTGCCGAACAAATGTCTGCAAAATTCTAGCTGCTTGAATCAATCCTCTCTTGCCTTCGTTTCATGATTTCTTCCAGCTCCGTGTCACCTCGATGCTTCTGTGAATTGAAAAGTAAGATGAGAACAATAACAATAATATCAATATAATAACTCCAAAGACGTACAGGTTTGTAAGTTAATTGGCTTGGTAAATGTAAAGATTGTCCCTAGTGTGTGTGTGTGTGGGATAGTGTTGGAGTAACGCAGAGCGTCAAGCATCATCATTGAAAAACAGTGCAAAAAGGGCCTGTTTTCACGCTGTATCTCTAAGCTAAATATCAAGTTAGATGCAAGGAACTTCAGATGCTGGTTTACTTCAGATGCTTCAGATCCAGAGACCAGAGTTCAATCCTGACTGGGTGCTGTCTGTGTGGGGTTTGTACGTTCTCCCTGTTACCGTGGGTTTTCTCCGGGTGCACCGGTTTCCGCCCACGTCCCAAAAATGTGTGGGTGTGTAGGTTAATTGTCTCTGGTGTTTAGGGTAGAACTAGTGTATGGGTGTCATTGGTAGGCGCGGACTCAGTGGGCTGAAGGGATCTGTTTCTACAGAGTATCTCTAAACTAAACTAAAAAAGGGCACAAAGTGTTGGAGTAACTCAGCCTGTCAGGCAGCATCATTGAAAAACATGAATGGGTGACGTTTTGGATCAGGACTCTTCTTCAGACTGCTTGTGGTGGGGGGAGATGAGGGCAGAAAGCTGGTAGAGAGGTGGGCGGAGAAGGTCCAAAGCCTGGCGAGTAATAGGTGGATACAGGTGAAGGGAAGCAATGGACCTTGGTTGGCATCAACAAGTTGGCACGAAGGGCCTATTTCCAGGCTATATAAGTTAATGTCAGAGGAGAAGAATTAAGCCATTCAGCCCATGGAGTCTACTCCACCATTCAAACATGGCGGATCTATCTTTCCCTCCCGACCCCATTCTTTTGCCTTCTCCTCAAAACTTTTGACACCCTTACTAATCAAGAATCAGTCAATCTTCGCTTTAAAAATACTCAGTGACTTGGTCACCACAGCCATCTGTGGCAATAACATACCCGTTTTATATATTTTCCACTGGGTTAAAAAAATACAATAATCAAATGACATTAATAGGTAGTATTGTAGAGTTTCTTACATCTAATTCAGCCTTTTGTACTTGGATTAGGCTGTATACTCGTGCTCCCTCCTCTCCGCACACCATCTTCAGTTCCTCTTTATTGAGGGAAAAGATCTGGGCTCCGGTCAATATACCTAATCCCGTTACTGTCCTGTGGACAAAATAAAGTACAAAGTTATTAATCAGCACACATCTCTTCAGCCAGCATCATCAGACCCACACCACCCTGGCCACACTCTCATTTCACTCCTGCCATCTGAAAACTGTAATGTCCAGACTCAGGAACAGCTTCTTCCCAACTACCATCAGGGTCTTGAACACTACATACACCAGCTACACTATGAACTACGAACTGTTTTGTTTTTTTACACTATATTTTTAATTCATTTGATGTTGTTAAGCTGAAAAGGATGCAGAGAAGATTTATGGGAATGTTGTCAGGACTCAAGGGCCTGAGCTATAGGGAGAGGTTGGGTAGACTAGGATTCTATTTCTTGGAGTGTGGGAGGATGAGGGGTGATCTTATAGAGGTGTACAAAATGATGAGAGGGATAGAGTGAATGCCCAGTCTTTTACCTAGAGTAGGGGTATCAAGAACTAGAGGGCATAGGTTTAAGGTGAGGGGGGAAAGATTGAATAGGAACCTGAGGGGCACTTCTTTACATAAAGGGTAAAGTATGGAATGAGCTGTCGGATTAGGGGGTTGAGGCAGGTACTATCACAATGTTTAATAAACATTTGGACAGGTACATGGATAGGATAGGTTTAGAGGGAATTGGGCTAAATGCAGGCAGGTGGGATTTTTGTAGATGGGGCATGAGCAAGTTGGGCCTTTTTCCCCCACTGTGTATGACTATGAACATTTGTTTCATTTATTTGTTATGATCTCCATTGAGTATTGTATTTACAAATCTGTTGTACTGCTGAAAGTAAGAATTTAATTGTTCTGTTACGGTACATGACAATTAAACTCTCTTGACTCTTGAATTGAGACTCACAGGCCCATGGGTAGTACACAACAAGTCTAAGAAAGAGCTGGGGTGAATTATGGCAGTAGTAAGTCATAAGTAATACCTAAATTACAGGGGAGCACAGTGGTGCAGCAGCAGAGCAGCTGCCTCACAGCATCATAGCCCCAAGTTCAATTCTGCCGTTGTGTGCTGTCTGTGTGGAGTTTGCACGTTCTCTCTGTGACAGCGTGGGGTTTCCTCCGGGTGCTCCAGTTTCCTCCCACATTCCAAAGATGTGCGGGTTAGTAGGTTAATTGGCCCTCTATAAATTGCCCCTGGTGTTTAGGGAGTGGATGAGAAAGTGGGGTAACATAGAGATAGTGTGAAAGGGTGATCGGTGCTTGGCATGGACTCGGTGGGCCGAAGGGCTGTATCATTAAAACTTAAAACTAAAACTTCACGTTCAGCCCAATCAGTCCACACCCACCATCGATCACCCATTCACCCCAGTTCGATGTTATCTTACTTTCTCATTCACTCCCTACACACCAGGGGCAATTAACCGTCAAACCTGGACGTCTTTGGAATCTGGGAGGAAACCGGAGCACCCGGAGAAAACCCACGCGGTCCCGGGTACAAAATACAAACTCCATACAGACAGCACCCATAGTCAGGATCAAACTGGGGCTCTGGCGCTGTGAGGCAGCAAATCTACCGCTTGGCCACTGTGCCGTTGGGACAGTTCAAGTCTCAATGGACCATTTAACAGTTGTTATTTTGCTTGGGATATATAACTCTGTACTTACATTCTACTGAATCCTTTCACTTCCAACCAGGATTTAACATCTTCCGTGTTGGACTCATAGCCAAGTGGTACCTGAACCGAGGTTGGCTTTGGGACCTGGAATGTGCGTTTTGCTTTGTTACCGATGATCAGATGTAGGAGTTCGTCATTCACTTCATCCATCTGATTCATCATGTCTGTTTAAGGAAATAGGCCAGCACAGTTAGTTTATATATACCAGTATTTGCCTTCAATACACCAATACCATCAATATCAATGTGCAGCACAGTGGCACAGCAGCAGAGTTGCTGCCTTACAGCGCCAAATAACCGGGTTCGGTCAGACTAGGGGTGCTGTTTGTATGTTCTCCCCATGACTGCGTGAGTTTTCTCCCACACTCCAAAGACGTAGAGTTGTAGGTTAATTGGCTTCCGTTAAATTGTAAATTTGTCCTAGTGTGTGTATATGATAACGTTAGTATTCGGGGCCTATTGGGTCTGCGGGGACTTGTTGGGCCGAAGGGCCTATTACCGCACTGTATCTCTAAACTAACCTAAACTCTTCAGCCAAGTAATGACCAACAAAAGTAAATTCCCTCATCCTTGAGATTAATTGGGCAGGAGGTACAGAGCCAAAAGTCCCATATCATCGGGTTCAAGAGCTTTCCTTCAACTACCCAATGTGATCTGCTCATCCCTAAACCTACCCTGGCATCAGAACTTAGTCTGAAGAAGGGTCATATCCACAGGTGCTGCCTGACCCGCTGACTTCCTCCAGCACTTTGCTTTATGCTCACATTCGATCTTCTGCAGTTGTTTGTATCTACAGACCATCTTTTGCACTTGTTTAGTTTAGTTTAGAGATACAGCACGGAAGCAGGACCCTCGGCACACTGTGTCCGCACCAACCATCGATCACCCATACACTTGTTCTATCTTACACACTAGGGATAACTTGCAGAGGCCAATTAACTTACAAGCCCACACATCTTTGGGATGTGAAACCAAAAACACCCGGAGGAAACCCACGCGGTCACAGGGAGGACATGTAAACTCCATACAGACAGCACCCTTCGTCAGGATCAAACCTAGGTCTCTGGTGATGTAAGGCAACAATTCTACCACTGCACCACTGTGCTGCCACTGTGGACTTGTCTTTCAATTGTGTATTGGGGTGGAAGATTGCAACCTTCATGTGGTCCACCCTGTTTCGACGAATGCAATCAGCCCAGCGTGCACAATCAAATAAGATCAAATAGAACAAGTTGTCCTACAACTTTAGGCTGTGCATGCCATAGGCAAGAAGAAGAATTGTGTATTTTTTGTTATTATCTTTTGCACAATCTTTTTTATTTTCAGTCTTGTAGGGGTTATCTATAATTTATGTATGATTTATGTGTTTGTGAGTTCTCTGGGTCTACATGCTTGCAATACTGCTGCAAGCAACATCTTTATTGAAAATGACTTAAAGGATTGGAGTAACTCAACGGGTCAAGCAGCATCTATAGAGGACATGGATAGGTGATGTTTCAGGAAGGGTTGAGCGGTAAAGTGGCGCAGCAGTAGAGTTTCTGCCTTAAAGCGCCAGAGACCCGGGTTCGATCCTGACGAAGGGTGCTGTCTGTATGGAGTCTGTCCGTTCACCCTGTGATCGCATGGGTTTTCTCCAGCTGCTCTGGCTTCCTCCCACACTACAAAGATTGTGCCTCTGGACAATCATTGTTTGTCTAAAACTATGGTGGTAGAGTTGCTGCCTCACAGCGCCAATGTTCGATCCTGATCATGAGTGCTGTCTGTATGGAGTTTGTACGTTCTCCCTGTGACCTGTGTGGGTTTTCTCCTGATGTTCCAGTTTCCTGACCGTACTCCAAAGGCGTGCAGGTTTGTGGGTTAATTGTCCTCGGTAAAACTTGTAAATTGTCCCTAGTGTGTGTAGGATAGCGCTCCTGTACGGGGATCAATTGCCGGCACGGACTCGGTGGGCTGAAGGGCCTGTTTCCGTGCTGCATCTCTAAACTAAACTAAAACATGGAAGTTGACTAGATGCACTTAGCTCTTGAGCAGAAGAAAGCATGGAAAAAGTGCATCTCCATTAGTGTTAATCTATTTGTCTTCCTTTAGTTCAGCATTTCATACATATAATTAATGTTGATATTGTTTCACTGCAAGTTCCAAAAATACATCATTTGGTCAGACAGGTTTAACAAAGCATTTGACAGATGCACAAACAGATAAGAATGAATATAGAACCAAACGAGGAGAGTTTAGTTTTAGTTTCGTTGAGAGATACAGCACGGAAACAGGTTATTTTTCCCATCGAGTCCATGACCAACCATCGATCACTCGTTCACCTAGTTCTGTGTTATTCCGCTGTCCACTTCCTACTCACTAGTGGCAATTTACAGTGGCCAATTAACCAACATACCCGCATGTTTTTGGGATGTGTGAGGGAACCGGTTTGCTCAGAAACCCAGGTATTCACAGGGAGAACATGCAAATTCCACACAGTGGAACCTGAGATCAGTATCAAACCGCTCTGGTGCTGTGAGGCAGCGACTACCAGCTGACCCACTGTGCTGCCCTGTTATTTTGCACTGGACAGTAATTTTAAGTCAGGTTTAGCAGATTTTAATTAGATTTGAGAGCCTGATGTTGACTTTGGCACCCTTTGTCACTTACGTTCCTTGTTCCTTGCGAAGGGCCTGTTGGCCAGTCCTGGCAGCTCATGACTTCCATGCCTCACATGGCCTTGGGTGGTGAACGGTCCGGTGGAAGCAGCAGGGCCTGTTCCTCGAGCACTCATCTCTCCTTTGTGCCATTGACCACTCTGCAGTAAATGAGATATTAGTTAGTTCCTCTCCATTGCTCATTGACATTGTGGTAGAACACGAGATGGTAGAACAAGTCTAGTCTAGTTTAGTTTATTGTCACGTGTATCGAAGTACATTGAAAATCTTTTTGTAGCGTGCAAACCAGTCAGTGGAAGACTATACATGATTAAAATTAAGCCGTCCACAGTGTAAAGATACAGGATAAAGGGAATAACGTTTAGTGCAAGATAAAGTCTAGTGAAGTCTGGTTAAAGATAATCTGAAGATCTCCAATGAAGTAGATAGTAGCTCAGGTCTGCTCTCTAGCAATTGAGATTTGATAGCAGCTGGGAAGGAACTGTCCCCGAATCTGGAGGTGTGCGTTTTCATACTTCTGAACCTCCTGCCTGATGGGAGACAGGAGAAAACTGGAGAGGGGTGAGACTCGTCCTTGATTATGGTGGTGGCCCACGTGAAGTGTAGACGGAGTCAATGGAAGTGAAGATGGTTTGTATTATGATTTGGGCTGCATTCATAATTCTCTGCAAAGTCTTACCAATTATGGTGCATTGGTGTTCTGCTGCATGGGCTGAAGCTAACATGAAACAAAGGGAACTCATTCTGCTCCTCCATAATGGGAGGGGGAGGGCTGTATCTTCCAAACTGGAGCAAGAGGTAGACAGAGATCTAGCACAGCGGGCAAATTGGAAAATATAGCTTGCACAAACGTTGGAGCAACCAAACTTTTATAGCAGTAAAAAAAGACACAAAGTGCTGGAGTAACTCAGCGGGTCAGGCAGCATCTCTGGGGATCATGGAAAGGTGATGTCTTGGCTCAAGGCCCTTCTTCAGACCAAAGATCCTATAGCGGAGCAAGATAGACCACTCCTGCTAAATTCAATAGGCTGACGTGTAATTCGCAACGGAGCGGAATGTCGGTCTTTTTTTCATCCATTTCAGTAACCAGACTCGACCTGATGCAGTGTAATAGTAAGATTAAACGAGAACTTACCAGTTTGAAGTTTGATCTTGATTTTATGAGGAGTTACGATGAGCGATTACGTGAAGAAGGGCCGTCCGTCTGCGTGCGCGTCAATCTTCAAAGCAGCGGTGTTAAATCACAGATAAAAAGAAGACCTGAGAATAGTAAGATTGTGAAGAAACTAGAACTTCCATATGACCTTGATAGTATGAGGGTGGGAGCGGTGGGCACATAATCGCTCATCGTAACTCCTCATAAAATCAAGATCAAACTTCAAACTGGTAAGTTCTCGTTTAATCTTACTATTTTACTTCGGAGTCACGCGAGTGACTACGTGAAGATTTCAAAGCTCTGTGATTTTACGCCGGTTACGAATCCAGGCGTCACACACTGAATGGATTGACCATGGATGCGTGTAATCATTAAAGCATTCAGACATTACGTAGTTAAGTAAAGACACTGATGCTTTAAATGAAAGAAAAGTTTTTAAAAACTAGTTTCCCCTCCCAACCTTGGGGGGTAAACTAAGGGACAGAACTTAAAATGGTACGTGCAAACACCCCCAGTCCGGTTATAGGTTTGTTATAAAACCGGTGGACCGTTATTTCATTCGTCCATCCTGCAGCCACTAGGATGTCGTCAAGAGGCACGTCCATCGCTCTTGCTGCCGATGTAGATGCAGCCCTGGTAGAGTGAGATTTAACCATATAAATGTTCACACTGTTACTGCCATTACCCCCTTTGACCATCTGGAGATGGTTTGAGTTGACACCTTCTGGTGCGTTTTTTTTAAATTTATTTATTTATTTATTTATTTATTTATGGCTGATGAGGACCGATTGTTCTGAGCCTCTGAGGTTCTCCGTAACTCTCAGATAGTGGTGTTAGTAAGTTACCACACACACAACCTTAGGTCCTCTGGTTATGCCAAGAACTGGATCTCCATCCCTGGCATTCCTGGCCTGCTATGTTTTATCAGGTTCCTGATTACGAATGTTATGTTGTTCATATTGGTCGTCATGTGGTCCAACCGTAGCTTTTGCAGTGTCTGGACTCTTTGTCAGCATACCACCTTCAGGGTTAGTTATAGGCGGTCCCCACTGTCAAAGTAGGGTTAGTACCACGCTCACATCCCATGTGTCCGTGTACCTTGGCCTTAGAGGTATTAAATTGTAAATTCCCTTCATGAATTTAGTTGTAAAGGGGTGCGTTCCTATCGACCCGTGCCCTGCTTCCAGCATCAGATAGGAGGAGAGTGCGCCTCTGGCACTATAGATTGCACTATAACTTTGTTTATAGTTATAGTACAGAGTTGATAGGAACTCCAAGACATCTGTTATCCGAACTATGTTGTATTTGTTCGGACAGTCCTATGCCTTGAAATGGCCTCCTCAGAATCTGCAGACCAACAAGTTAATACGTTCGTGTAGTGGATGATTACTCCCTGTAACTGGGTTCACTAGGAGGTCCCTGCTCTTGGGTACAGCCATAACTGGCTGGACTATAGTTCCCAAACATTTTGGGAACCAGGCTTGAGTAGGCCAATCTGGCACTACCAATATGCCTGTGGCTTAGTCTTGCTTGATTTTGGTCAAGCATCGGTTTGTGAGACAAATTTGCAGACAGCATACATAAACAATCTGCCCCAATTGAGGGAGAAAGCATCCATTGCCTTTGCTTCTGGATCCAGCTTGCAGGACACATATCTGGGTAACTGATGGTTTAGTCTAGATGCAAACAGATCAATATCTGGTATGCCAAATCGTGTAGTTATTTCGTTAAATACTGCCTGATTCAACATCCATTCTGTGTTGTTATTAAACATTCGTGATCCAGCATCTGTCACCGTGTTATATCTACCTCGTAGATGTCCCAAATATTCCTCTTGATACACCAGTGCCAAATGAGGTTCGACAATCTGTCGTAAGATACAGATTTTACACCACCCTTGTTAATGGATATATGCCACCGCAGTGGTGTTATCAATCTGAATTTGAACAAGCACCGGTTGCATATTGCTACAGAACCCCTTGAGTCCAAATTGTGCCCCCAACAATTCTGGGTAATTGATTCCATGTGTTAGGGAATTACAGACTCCTGCTCATTCCATCTGCCCTCACAGCTCTAGACTGTTTTTGTGGCTCCCCATCTTTAGCCACTTGTCTGAAGAACCCTCGATGGCTTTCAAGCAAAATTTACCTTGAGCTTTCTCACGTTCGTTATCCACCATAGTTATTCAACAATGGCCTCTGCTGGCAATACATAGTTTTGCCTATTTGGCCTGCATGGAATCTGAGTGTTCGTTCCTTTGCTCGCTGTAAATTCTGGTAATGCAAAGGCCCGTACGTACTGCTGGAAATGCAGCTACTATTTGCCAATTACACTGTTTGCCTGATAGATGGCTAGTATTTGACTATCAGGTCATAGCAGGCTTGATTAATATAGTTGTTTGCCCCTAAGCAAAGTCGCCAACATATTTACTGTTTTTGATAGTAAATTCTAGGTAATCAATTACCCTTGTAGGTGTCAATTTTGATTTAACTGGATGGATGAGGTAACCAATTCTATCAAACAGGGTTTTGGTTTGCTTGACTGATGCTTCTGCCAATTCTTGGTGACTCCAAAATGAAATTGTCCAAATATGCCATTACTATGTGGTACTGAGACCTTTGTAGACCCAGAATTGGTTTCCGTAGTTTAGTCAATAGTCTAGGAGCTGACGTCAACCCATTTGGCAGATCCATGCCATCCAGTTAAACTTCAAATATCTCCTGTTCTTAGTGAATAGACACCGAATAGTATGCATCTTTGAGGTCGATGCATGCCATGTGACCATTTTATAGGAAGCTCCTATAAAACAGTTGTTAGACCGTAACCAAAATTGCTGTTCTGAAAGTCTATACTGCACATATGAGTTAAACCTGGATGAAGTGACATCCTCCATCTGTCACATGTCCTGAATGGCAATCCTGCCCAAAAATACTGGGCCTGCCTCGAAGACAACTCCAGTCCAAGTTCCAAGTCTGCTTGGAACCTATGCATGTTGTGCAGTAAAAATAATCACATGTTATTATCTGTTTTTTAAAACCAGATCTGAAATTTCATGTTATTGTCATTTTGAACAAAAACACAAGAGTAAAATTACCAACATGTAATTGGTCCACAATCCCTTGTTTCAGTAAACCCAGACCACCTACCTCCATGGCTACCGTGGTCTTGTGGTAAGTCTGCAGTTCCTTGTTGGTACATTTAATCACAGCCTTGATTTATAGCAATAAATGCACAAATCTAAAATTTCAGTTTTTTACGTGGATAGGATAGGTTTGGAGGAATAAGGACCAAACATATTCATGTGTAGGATGTGGAGGTGAAAGTGTGATTACATAGAACTAGTGTGAATGGGTGATGGATGATCGGCGTGGACATGATGGACCTGTTTCTATGTTGTATCACAACATGACACTGTAACTATGACAACTCCCCACAGGCCAACTCCAGCACCTCTCCCTGGGAGAATGGGGATTTATACAAACCGTCTTGCCAGACAAATTCAGTAACTTTAGAAAATCAGTGAGATGGGGCACCACAGTGTCGGAGTGGTAGAGTTGCTGCCTCACAGCGCCAGAGACCTGGGATTGATCCTTACTGTGGGTGCTGTCTGTACGGGGTTTGTCTGTTCTCTCTTTGACCACGTTGGTTTTCTCCGGGTGCTCCGGTTTCATCCCACATTCCAAAGATGTGCAGGTTTGTGGGATAATTGGCTTCTGTAAATTGTCCCAAGTGTGTAGGATAGAACTAATGTACAGCGTGATCGCTGCTCAGTGTGGACTCAGTGGGCCGAAGGGCCTATTTCCACTCTGTATCACCAAACTATAAGTAAGGTGATATAAATCCATTATGACTACAGCAACATGGTTTGCAAGGAACAGCCTCAGAAATGTTTAGTCTTTTGGCATTACTTTTGGACAGTGGCACTCACCGGGCTTTTTTCAGACTGGCTCGGTATATCTTCTGGATTTATTGGAACAAGCATATTGGAAGGCACAAACCCAACTTCATCAAACTTGCTCTTCAGCTTCCACCATTGCTTGCTTTCCTCCACCACCTACAAGGAGAGAATGGAGTTATGATTTGCTCCACTGACTTCAGCTAACTAGCTCCCATCCATTGACTTCTTCTTCTTGTGTATGGCGGGCACAGCCTAAAGTTGTGGGACAACTTGGTCCATTTGATCTTATTTGATTGTGCACGCCAGGTTGATTGCATTTGTTGAAACAGGGAAGGTTGCACTCTCCCACCGCATCCATTGACTCCATCTACACTTCACGCTGCCTCGGCAAGGCCACCAGCATAATCAAGGACCAGTCTTACCCCGGACATTTCCTCTTCTCCTCTCTCTCATCAGGCAAGCTATACAGTTGTGTTAAAATGCACACCTCCAACTTCAGGGATAATTTCTTCCCAGCTGTTGTCAGGAAACTGAATCATCCTTTAACCAAATGGAGAACAGTCCTGACCTACCATCTACCTTACTGGACACTTTAAAACGATTTTTAATTGGACTTTACTAGACTTTATCCTGCACTAAACTTGTCTATCTAAAGTTCAGGAAAGTCCGATTGAAGATAGTCCGAGGGTCTCCAATGAGGTAGATTGTAGATTAATACTGCATTCTAGTTGGTGATAAGATGGTTCAAATACCCGATAAACAGCTGGGAAGAAACTGTCCCTGCATCTGGAAGTGTTTGTTTTCCTACTTCTGTACGTCTTGCCTTTACATGATCACTATCAAGCTGTCCACAGTGTACAGATATGGGATAGGTATAACATTTATTGCAAGATAAAGTCCAGTAAAGTCCAATTAAAGCTCATTCAAAGGTGTACAATGAGGTTGATGGGAAGTCAGGACCAGTCTCTAGTTGTTGATAGGATGGTTCAGTTGCCTGATAACAGCTGGGAAGAAACTGTCCCTAAATCTGGAGGTGTGCGTTTTCACACTTCTGTACCTCTTGCCTGATGGGAGAGGGGAGAAGAGGTTGTGACCGGGATGAGACTGGTCCTTGATTACGCTGGTTAAATTTTGAATAAATACACAGGTACATGCATCAGAAAGTAGGATTAAAAATGGATTCTCACCTCCAGTATTTCATCCTTTAAGACAGACATTTCATTGGCATTCCTTGCCACAAAGTCATACACTATTTTAACATATTTCTTCGGAGGGTGAAGTCCTTGCGCCTCATAATTTCTAACGGAGGAAAAGAACAAGCAACAATTCCGACCATTTCGTAAGATTGTCAATTGTAAGGGCATGCAGTCATCATAGAAACAAGGAATAGACAGGGTACAATATTGGAGATGTTTTTTTTTCCTTGGAATGACAGAAATCAGTGGTTGGTTTCATTTCTTATTCTGCCTACCATTATTTTGTATTGCAACGATAGACTATACGTGAATGTTGCCAGGGCTCGATGACCTGGGCTGTAGGGAGAGATTGGGCAGGCTAGGACTTTATTCCTTGGAGTGTAGGAGAATGAAGGGTGATCTTATAAAGACGTACGCGATTCTGAGCGGAATAGATCGAGTAAATTCACTTAGTCGTTTACTGAGAGGGGGGATATTGAGATCCAGAAGACATAGGTTTACGGTGAGGGGGAGAAAGATTTAATGGGGACCTGAAGTGCTACTTTTTTACACAAAAGTATGGTGGTTGTATGGAATGAGCAGCTTGAGAGGGTAGTTGAGGCAGGCACCATCACAACATTTAAGAAACATTTAGACGGGTACATGGATCAACTGGTTCGTAAAATGTTCCAAATAACTTTGGGGAAAGAAACCTCTCTTCCCTTATTTTCAAATTCAAATTTAATTTTACCATTCTGGTGCTTAACTTCAGTGTAACTGAATAACTTTACACAGTTTAAACATAAGTTCCTCAGGGATTCCCCAATTCAATTTAAATGTGTGTGTTTTTTTATGTTCTTCTTTTGATCTAATAACCTTTCACTTACTGTAGAACATAGAACAGTACAGCCCAGGAACAGGCCCTTCGGCCCACAATGTCTGTGCTGAATATGATGCCAATATAAACCATTCTCCTCTGCCTGCATGTGATCCATATCCCTCCATTCCCAGCATATCCGTATGCCAATATAAAAGCCTCTTCATATCAGCCTCTACCACCTCTGGCAGTGTGTTCCAGCCACCCACCACACTCTGTGTAAAAATACTTGCTCTTTATCTTTAGACTTTAGCCCTTCGACCCAATGAGTCAGCGCTGACCAGCGATCAGCCTGTACACTAACACGATCCTACACACTATGGACAATTTACAATTTTACTGAATCCAATTAACCTACAAACCTGTACGTCTTTGGAGTGTGGGAGAAAACCGAAGCATCCAGAGAAAATCCACATGGTCATAGGGAGAACGTACAAACTCCGTACAGACAGTATCCATTGTCAGGATCGAATCAAAATCTCTGCCACTCTATGGCAGTAACTCTACTGCTGTGCCACTGTGCTGCATTGTGACTTTTACATGTGCATCTCTATTACAATACCAGTTATATTAATGAGTTAAATTAAAATGCAAAATTACAATTAGTAAGTAACATTTTACTACTTAAGTAAACTATCTGAATCTGTACCTGTCACTTTCAGTTACATACAATGTTCCACACCATCATGTTTTGACTATAATGAGCATGAAATTGTATCAAATACGTACTCAAATGCAGCTAGTATATTCACTTCACTGTAATCTCAGATTTATCATTAGCCTAGCATTGCAGGAAGGATGTGGGGGCTTTGGAGAGGGCGCAGAGGATGTTCACCAGAATGCTGCCTGGAATAGAAGGTGTTAGCTGTCGGAGAGATGGACAAACATGGATTGTCTTCTCTGGAGCATCAGAGGCTGAGGGTAGACCTGATAGAAGTATATAATATTATGAGAGGCACAGAGAGGGTAGACAATTAAAACCTTCTTCCCAGGGTGGAAATGTCATAGACTAGAGGGCATAGCTTTAAGGTGAGAGGGACAAAGTTTAAAGGAGATGTGCAGGGCAAGTTTTTTTACCTAGTGAGTGTTGGGTGGTTGGAATATGCTGCCAGGTGGTGGAGGCGGAAATGATAGTGACATTTAAATAGGCTCATGAATGTACAGGGAATGGAGGGATATGGATCACCACGTGCAGACAGAGAAGATGGTTTAACTTGGCACTATATTGGGCATGGACATTATGGGCTGTAGGGCCGGTTCCTGTGCAGTACTGTTCTACCTTCTATGTTCTTAGACAGCAGCTGAACTTAATCTTATCCCAGACAAAATGTGTAGGAAGCAACTGCAGATACTGGTTCAAACCAAAGACAGACACAACTTGCTGGAGTAACTCAGGGGGACAGGCAGCATCTCTGGAGAGAAGGAATGGGTGACGTTTCGGGTCGAGACCCTGAAACGTCACCCATTCCTTCTCTCCAGAGATGCTGCCTATTCCGCTGTTATTCCAGCATTTTGCATCTATCATCTTTGATTCCACCTCGATTCCTACATTCAACACCCATCCCAGAGCAGCGATCAGGAATCCAGAGTGATATTCCTTCCCACATCCCATACTCACCGAGCTAAGCTCGCTCCACACAGACCTTATGGACATGGCTAACTGCTACTCAATGACAATCCATTTATCACATCAAAAGTATGTATTAAACTAAAAAAAAACAACACAGCGGCAATCATCTTAAAACTACATCGTAATCAGCATGTTCAATAGGTTAATCTTTCATTAACCCAGTCGTTACACAAGTATTGCAGAGCTGTGGAAAACTGACGCTTAGAGCAGGGAACATCACCCGCAAAGCTCCGTTAGTAAATGCTTCTAATTTATCTAAACCCAGCCACCACCAGACAGGCTGTGAATTATAAGCACGTACGTTTTAATAAAGCACACACATCAATGGCGTAGGAGAATGTAAACTAACAAAGAAAGAGTTCAAGCCACAGACCAGTCAATTTGAGAGTATTTACAATCCACCGATTAATCGCCAGGTTATTCTTCCTCTTCCCTCTTTAACTGAGTCCCTTTTGCCTCCTCTTCATCGCTGGCCTTTTTCCACCCATGTGTAAATCAACCCCCCCACCCCGCACCTGTATACACCTATCACAACCCAAAACGTCACCTATCCATGTTCTCCAGAGAGGCTGCCTCACCAGCTGAGTTACTCCAGCACTTTGTGTCCACCTATCACTAGCCAGGCTTTGTCCCGCTCCCACCTCTCGTTTCCAGCTTTCTCCCGCTTACTTCAATAGGTCTGAAGAAGGGTCCCGACCTGAAGTGTCAACAGTCTGTCCTCCAGAGATGTCGCCTGACCCGGTGAGTTACCCCAGCACTTTGTGTTCTATGCACAATTCCAGCATCTGCAGTTCCTTGTGTCTCAAATCATCACTGATCTTGTATTTTGAAATCATAAGAGTTTTGATGTCAACTGTGCTTCGAGATAGCAGTCAATGATGGGAAGAAACACATCTAGGGTCCCCACCTAAAATGTCGCCTGTCCATTCCCTCCACAGATGCTGCCTGGCCCGCTGAGTTCCTCCAGCACTTTATGTTTTACTTTTGCTCAAGTCATAGTGATACAGCATGGAAACAGGCCCCTTGGCCCAACTTGCCCACACCGGCCAACATGTCCCAGCTACACTAGTCCCGCCTGCCTGCGTTTGTACATATCCCACCAAACCTGTCCTATTTATGCACCTGTCTAACTGTTTCTCAAACGTTGGGATAGTCCCAGCCTCAACTGCCTCCTCTGTCAGCTTATACCATACACCCACCACCCATTGAGTGAAAAAGTTACCCCTCAGACTCCTATTAAATCTTTTCCCCTTCACCTTAAACCTATGTCCTCTAGTCCTCAATTCCCTACTTTGCGAAGAGACTCTGTGCACCTTCCCGAACTATTCGTCTCATGATTTTATACACCTCGATAAGTTCACTCCTCATCCTCCTGCGCTCCAAGGAATAAAGACCCAGCTTACCCAACCTCTCTCTATATCATCTCAGACCCTCTAGTCCGGACAACATCCTCGTAAATCCTCTCTGTACGCTTTCTAGCTTGGAAGTAACCATATAACCATATATAACAATTAGCTTGGAAGTGTGCTCATTTGCCTGATGAAAATAGTTGTGTACCTTAATAAAAGAGCATCTTAGATAAAACAAAATGATCCATTTTCAGTTGACTTAAATTCTCAACACATAACTGCTGTCAGCTTAGTAATATTTTAATATTTTAATCCTTGAAGGACTATAAGTTTGTCCTAATCATTGGATTGGTCCAGGACTTTTCTCGCCTCCAGCTCTTCACCCCCACCTCCCGCACCTTACTTTCAGTCTGAAGATGGGTCCCGACCTGAAACATCACCAATCCTTTTTCTCCAGAGAAGCTACCTGACCCGCTGAGCCACTCCAACACTTCGTGCCTATCTATTCATGGCCAATCTACTCATCCGCTAACCACTAGGTGGCAGGACTGAGTTGGGGCAGCTCTCTGTCTCGAGCGTGGACTTTGAAATTCTAGCTGTAAGTACAATGCATAATGTAGGATGTTATTGCAAATTCATCATGTATTATTTATGGGGTTTTTCAAGCCCACGGTTTACCTTTTGATTCCTTAAGCACAGAAAGATGACTAGCAACGGTCACAGTATCACACAATACAACAGCATGTAGAAGGGTTGCCTATTTCCTTCGCTCCATTGATGCTGCCTCACCCGCTGAGTTTCTCCAGCATTTTTGTCTACCTTCATATGAAAAGTGAACTCCTCAATTTTTAGCAATACCTCCCATCCCCTCTCTCTTTCCTATGCCCCCTCCCTCACCCCAGTGTACACCCATTCCTCCCACCATCCTGCCCTCTCTTTCCTCTCCCCCCTGCCCATCTATCCATATCCCTTCCTCAGGCTCAACATTTCATTCCCCCTCTCTCATAATCTGACACCCTTTACATCTCTTGCCTTTACATCACTTACTCTACTCATCTGCCAATCGACCGCGGGGGAGAAAGCTGGAAGAGAGGTGTGACAGGACAAATTCTGGAGAGTGATAGGCTGAATCAAGTAACTGCAGATGCTGATTTACTAAGGAAAGGCTGAAAGTACTGGAGTAACTCGGCGGGTCAGGCAACATCCCTGCAGGACATGGATAGGTGCACCGTTCTTCAGACTGATTGAAGGGTCGCGACCCAAAACATCACCTATCCATGGACTCCAGGGCTGCTGCCTGACCCACTAAGTTACTCAAGCATTGTGTGTCGTTCCTGTTGAGTGATAGGTGGATAGAGGCGATGTTTTTTTTGATAGACAGATGGTTGATAGGCAGAGTATATTGGACATCTAAATGTAATCAAGCTGATAAATTCGTCATTTGGAACAAGTAAATAATTCCACTGAAAAATAAATAATGGTGCACAAAGCCTTCATTGACAGCACTGCTGTGGTATGTTAATGCAGAGAAGCTCCCTTTATAGACACACCCAGCAGAGGGAGAGAGAATGCACACTGTACCAGTTCTCCACAGCAAAGCAATACCAGTTACCTATCCACATGCCGACAAACACTCTGCTTAAAAGCATCCACTGCAATATTCTGGTCACCAGTCTGGCCTCTCTTGAAAGATGTGTTACCGAATTCATACCCATTTGGAGGAGGGAAGGATGGTGCCATTGATTGCTGCAAGACAAAAGGAATCGAATCATGTAAAGAGTTCTCTATTGGTTTTGGTTCAAGTTTAGGTATATTATTGTTACTTTTACAAAGGTATAATCATAAACTTTGTTTTACATGCAATCCAAACAGATCATATCAAGGACCAGTCTCACCATGGTCACATCCTCTTCAGTCATTGAAAGTAAGCATACAAGCACAGCAGGCAGTGAAGAAAGCTAATGGCATGTTGGTCTTCATAACAAGAGGATTTGAGTATCAATAACTTGAGAACAGTCCCGAGCTACCATCTGCTTCTGGAGATCCTCGTGCAATCTTTAATCGGACATTACTGACAAATACAGTCAGTTCAAACTCAAGGACAATAAGCAGAGCAATGGGGAATATACAGAGTGCACATATAACGTTCAGCATTGTATCGCATCAGTTCCATGGACAATATCCAATGTCCGCAATGGGGTAGAGATGAATCAGACAGTTCCCTAACTTATGGAAGGACCGTTCAGAAGTATGATAACTGAAGGAAAGAAGCTGTTCCTGTGTCTGGTGGTGTGTGCTTTCGAGGTTCTGTACCTTCTGCCAGTAGGGAGCTGGGAGAAGAAGAAATGAACTGGTAGGACAGGTCTTTCATTATGTTGGCTCTTGCTTGATGGAATTGCCCATTGAGTTATCACGGATTTGTGGGCTGAAGTAATGATTCAGTGATACTTTATTGACACATGTACCTAGGTACGTGAAATTATTTGTTTTTGCATGCAAATCACAAAGTACCCAAAGAGTCGCCATGTATCTGAAGATGACAAAGTTACAAAAGTGCTGATTAGAGTCACGATGGTCCCTCCATGTTCTTGGTGTGTGTCCCTCCCCCCCACTGCCACTGGGTCCCTTCTTATTTTGCCCCCCCCCCCCCACCTTTCCGGGTCCATCCTTGTTCTCAGTGGGCCCGGCTCCCGCCTCTGTAAAAGGCTGCAGGTTATACAAAGAATTAGCAGCTCGGAGAGTGACCTCACCTCCACAGAAGTTCTCCTCATCTCCTCCTGTCTGCGCTGACCATCCATCTCTGATCCGTGAGGTGCATCCAGCTCCCAGGGAACTCCCCGGAAATTCTCCAGAGGCGGCTCCCAGCCATTCCTAAACTTTGGCACGTACGGGGGAACGTGGATGTCTCTTGGCCAGTCAGCCCTGAATGAACAAGAAACACAATTGGTGATGGCTGACCCTAAGCAGGTAGCATAGCTGAAGACAGACACAAAAAGCTGGAACACCACCTTCAGACCAACACCTACCACCATTATTGACAAGACAGAACAAGGGTCTCTCTCTTGTCGCGAGCTTCCTGCAAAAACAATGGCATCTTTGCTCACCTCGATCGGGTCCACGCCTCGCCCAACGTCTCCCACCGCGAAATTTCTTTCGGAGTTAGGTGGCCGCGTAGAAAATCTGTCGCGTCCTTGGAAAGCAGAGGGCTCACGATGCTTCTCGCTATTTCTGGTCCTCCGGTGCTGTTAATCACCTGTTCCCCCAAACAAATCACAACAAGATCCACGTGTGAAACGGGTGAGAACCCTTTTGTGGCATATACGTACATTGGGAGCAGTTTTGGGCCCCATATTTGAGGAGGTGATGTGCCGGCATTGGAGAGGGTCCAGAGGAGGTGGACAAGAAGGATCTCGGGGATGATTGGGTTAACACGTGAGGAGTGTTTGCCGGCTCTGGGCCCGCACTCACTGGAGTTTAGAGGGTGGATCTCATTGAAACCTACTGAATAATCAAAGACCAAGATAAGGTGGCGATGATGCTTCTACCAGTGGGAGAGTCGAGAACCAAATAGCACAGCCTCAGAATAAAAGGACATACCTTTAGAATGGAGATGAGGAGGGAAATTCTTCAGTCAGAGGGTGGTGAGTCTGTGCAATTCATTGCCACAGACAGCTGTGGAGGCCAAGTCATTGGGTACTTTTAAAGTGGAGATGGACAGGTTCTGGATTAGTAAGGGTGTTAAAGGTTACAGGGAGAAGGCAAGAGAATGGATATTATCCATAATTGAATGGCGGAGTAGACTTGATGGACTTAATGGCCTAATTCTACCATTTCTTGTCTGGTCTTATGATTTAATTCTGAGTCAGAGTGTAAGGGGCAGATGTGAACAGGAGATCTTGTTGGTTCAGTACAGCCGCTGCTTCACAGCTCCAGAGACCCGGGTTCGATCCTGACCTCGGGTGCTGTCTGCGTGTGGAGTTTGCATGAATTCCTTGTGACCATGTGGGTTTCCTCCCACCACTCAAAGACGTGCGGGTTTGTAGGTTAATTGGCCATCTGCAAATTGTCCTTAGTGTGTAGGGAGTGGATGTGAATGTGGGTCACTTGAAAGGGTGATCGATGGTCGGCGTGGACTCAGTGGGGCAAAGGGCCTGTTACTGTGCTATATCTTCTAATCAATCAATCAACCATGCCTCTCCCAATCCCAACTTCTTTACAAATCTAGAGTTGAGCAGCAAAAGTTATGATTTTTAAAAGTCATT
This sequence comes from Leucoraja erinaceus, assembly GCF_028641065.1. Classification (NCBI taxonomy): domain Eukaryota; kingdom Metazoa; phylum Chordata; class Chondrichthyes; order Rajiformes; family Rajidae; genus Leucoraja; species Leucoraja erinaceus. The sequence continues at coordinate 21,271,795 of NC_073394.1, forward strand.
TGAACATTTTAATGGATGGGAAGGGTTTAGAAGGCTACCGGCCAAAGGCAGGAAAATGGGACCAGCCCAGAAATCCAAGATTCAAGAGACATTTATTGTCACATGCACCAATTGGTACAGTGAAATTTAGGGTCACCAGACAGCCATACGAATAAAAAAAGAACACAGAACACGATAGTCTTTAACATAAACATCCACACATAGCGGAATCAAAGTTTTCCCACTGTGAGGGAAGGCCCAAAGTTCAGCCATCCTCCTCTTTGATGTTCTACAACATGCCTAATTCCGTTTGAAAGTGAGAGGAAATTTGAAATCAGATTATTTTTGGTGGAGACTTGTGTTGGAGACTTGTGTTTCAACTGATCTAGTCTGGACGAATGGCAATAAAGCAGTAGAGATACATGCAAACTAACCACATCTGATATTTTACATCAAGAATTTGAATTGAACAAGGCCTTCGGGCAAGTAGAATAGAATAGAATAGAATATAGAATAGTTTCTTTATTGTCATTGTAACATGAACCATGTACAACAAAATTTAAAATGTCAGCCAGTCAGTGCAGCATTCAAACATTTCTAAAAGCTAACGATACAAAGTATGTTTTCCAACATCTTTCAGAGAGTTCCAAATGATTACCAGCCCTCTCATTACTCTTCCCACCACCACCATCACCACCACCACCACCACCTGCATCCCTGCTCCCCATTCCATTGAAGGCTGCTCAATATTTGCAATGAAGAGCTTACCACTTCAAGTGGTCCAAACAGGAAATGAAGCAATTCCACTGCATTTGGATTTTGGATGTGCCTCTTCAGCCTGGCCTGTAACAAGAGCAGGAACAGAAGCTGTCAGCGTCTGAAAATACGAATAAACCGCACAAGCTCGATATTACAGTTTAATTCAGTTTAGTTTGTTGTCACGTGTACCGTGGTACTGTTAAATCTGCATTCGATTTAAACCAGCATTTACAGTTCCTTCCTACATACAATACAGCACAGAAGCAGGCGAACATGACGCCAAGTTAAACTAGTCTCCTCTGCCTGAACATGATCCATATCTCTCCATTCCCTGTATATCAAAGTAGCTATCTAAAAGCTGCTTAAATGCCACTCTCATATCTGCCTCCACCACCACCCCTGACTGTATGATCTTGCATTAAATGTTATTCCCTGTATCCTGTATTTGTGTACTGTGTGCAGCTTGATTAGTCTTTCCGCCGATTTGATAGCATGCGACAAAAAAGCTTTTCACTGTACCTCAGTAAATGTGACAATAAACTAAATTAAACTCAACAAAACTAAAACATAACTAAACTAATTGCCCCTCACATCTCCCCTACATGTTGTCCCTCACCATAATGCTATGCACTCTAGCCTTTAACATTTCCATCCTGGGGATAAAAGTTCTGACTGTCCACCCTATCCATGCCTTTCATAATTTTATACACTTCCAATCGAATAATGAAAGGCTTGGATAGAGTGGATGTGGAGAGGATGTTTCCACTAGCTGGGGAGTCATATACCAGAAGTCATAGCCTCAGAATAAAAGACATACATTTAGAAAGGAGATGAGGAGGAATTCCTTTAGGCAGAGGGTAATGAATATGTGGAATTCATTGCCACAAACGGCTATGGAGGCCAAGTCAATGGATAATTTTAAGGTGCAGATTGACAGATTCTTGATTATTAAGGTTGTCAGGGGTTATGGGGAGAAGGCAGGGGAATGGGGTTGAGAGGGAAAGATGGATAAGCCAAGATTGAATGGTGGAGTAGATTTGATGAGCCGAATGGTCTATTTCTGCTCCTAGAACTTATGAATGTATCAGATATTTAAGAAGGACAAGGGCAACATTATCATTCAGAGGGTAGTCCATATCTTGAATGAGATACCAAATGAAGCAGTAGAAACAGATAGAGTCCTGACTTTTAAAGAGTCAGATATTTAGACATATTTAAGTATAGGAAGGGTTTAGAAGGCTATGGGCCAAATGCAGGCAAATGGGGCTAGCCCAATATGCCAACTTTGCCAGCATGGATTCACTGGGCCGAAGGGCCTGTTTCCATTCTGTACAACTCAATTACAAGGTCTAGCATAGTTGGAAGGTTGAATATACCACGGAACACAAAATGTTTATGATTTAAAGCACTCCTAGGGTAAATTACACATTATCTAACGTGCTAACAGTTGAATCTTCCTCAAAACTGCCTCAAATCTTCCAGGCGAGTTCTTACCAGCAAATTCAAGGTCAGCTTGATCTTTTGGAAACAGTCGGTGAATTCTGTTGGTAATGGAGGCTTTGCTCTCAGTGTGAGCATGCCCTCTGTGCAATGAATGGAGACAGAGAGAGAATATTTCATAACAAAGTCCATTAACTGCAGTATGAACATTGAATGCTCCAATTTTAAGTTGCAGCCCCATTCCCCTCTCTTTCCAATGCACCCTCCCCCCTGCATTTCTCCCATTGCCCCATCCCTCATTCCCTCCCCATCCACCCCACCATCCCCATGCCATCTATATCCTTCCCTCTGGAGTTAATTTGTAATTTACCGTTGGCATCTTAGATATGGCACTGATAGCATAGACGAACACTGGTATGAAAGCAACTAGATACAACTCCTTTCCACAGGAAATGCATTCACAGAACGCTTCTTATTTTGCGTGGTTGTAAAGTTGTAAGTAGCACCCTTTTATGTACAGCACAGTGGCACAGTGGTAAAGTTGCTGCCTTACAGCTCCAGAGACCCAGGTTCCATCTTGAAAATAGGTGCTGGCTGTATGGAGTTTGCACGTTCTCCCTGTGACTACTTGGGTTTCCTCCGGGTGCTCCGGTTTCCTCCCGCATCCCTAAGACATGCAGATTGGCTTCTATAAAATTGGACGTACCCTATTGCGTGGGGATCCTGTGGTTAGGGTGAACTGTTTTAAATATCTGGGAGTCCATATCTGAGGATCGCTGGTCGGCGCGGAGCACTGGTGAGTAAGCCAAGGCAGGGTCTTTCCACCTCACAATTGAGGTATTCAGAGTGTCTCCGAGGACTACAGTTCTACGCAGCTGATGAAGTGCAGAACAGTAGTGCAATTGCTCTGCCAAAGAAGAAGGAGTATGTCAGTGCGTTCCCGAAACACTAGATGACTTCACTCACCCCCCTGCAGAAAAAACAGGATGCAACTCCAAGCAAACAAAATTGTCGAGGAATAAACCAAGAGTCTTGGTTTTCTTCCTTGCAGCAGCGTAACAGGTCTGTAAACACAATGGTCAGAAAGGATTTAGAGGGATATGGACCAAATGCAGGCAAACCAGCCTAGCTTAGATGTGGCACCTTGGTCGGCATGGATAAGTTGGGCCGAAGGGCCTGTTTACGTGCTGTGTGCCTCTATGATTCCATGACTCATAGATGTTATATAATAAACAAAAGTTCAACAAATTCATGACCCCAATACAAGTGCCAAGAAAAAGCCCCGAGACCTTAGTGCCACTAAAGATAGGCCATTGTTCATAGTTGAACTTAGTGATGTGCAGTGTTCAAGAGCCTGATGGTTGTTGGGAAGAAGCTGCTCTTGAACCTGGAGTTCATGGCAGGAAGGGAAAATGAGGGAACGAAATGAGAAAAAGAGTGAAGAGAGGGCAGCACAGTGGCGCAACGCTATAGATGCTGGTTCATAATGCCAGAGACACAGGTTTGATCCTGACTATTGGTGTTGTCTGTATGGAGTTTGTAGATTCTCCCTGTGAACACGTGGTTGCTCCACTTTCCCCTCACATCCCAAAGACGTGCGGGTTTGTAGGTTAATTGGCTTCAGTAAAAATTGTACATGGTCCCTAGTGTGCAGGATAGTGCTAGTGTACGGGGCGATCACTGGTTAGCACAAACTCAGTGGGCCAGAGGACCTGTTTGCATGCTGTATCTATAAAACCTAAAATGAATTGAAGAAGGAATTGGGGCAAGTATATTCTCCAATATCGATACAAATGATTAGCTACTAGACCTTAGTGCCACCACCACTAGCCCCGAGACTTAGTGCCACTAAAGATAGGCCATTGTCCTTATTGAACTTCAAAGGTGCGCTCATTAAAGAGCCTGATGGTTTCTGCACCGTATCTCTGAAAATCTGGCTAAAGGAAAATGAGGGCGAAGGGGAAGAGAGGGTGCACAGTGGCGCAACGCTATAGATGCTGGTTCATAATGCCAGAGACACAGGTTTGATCCTGACTATTGGTGCTGTCTGTATGGAGTTTGTAGATTCTCCCTGTGAACACGTGGTTGCCCCAGTTTCCCCTCACATCCCAAAGACGTGCGAGTTTGTAGGTTAATTGGCTTCAGTAAAAATTGTAAATGGTCCCTAGTGTGCAGGATAGTGCTAGTCTACGGGGCGATCACTGGTTAGCACAAACTCGGTGGGCCAGAGGACCTGTTTGCATGCTGTATCTATAAAACCTAAAATGAATTGAAGAAGGAATTGGGGCAAGTATATTCTCCAATATCGATACAAATGATTAGCTACTATTCCCACCACCACCACTATCCCCACTCCTTATTCCATCAAAGGTCGCTCATTAAAGAGCTTGTTTCTGCACCGTATCTCTAAAATCTCTAAAGTCTAATCAGGGAAGGGGAAAGAAGGTGAAAGGTGCTTCCTACCAGCCGGTGCCTTTTTCTTGTTCTTCTTGGATTTCTTCCTATGATTGAGTTGATGGTAGGCCTCAGCAGCCTTCTGGAGCTTGGCCACAAAAAACTCAATGTCGTCCAGCGTGCAGTTTAGGATTTGCTGTGGAGGAAGAAACATCGCGAGGTTGGCTTGAGACTGCGGCGTGATTCATAACGTCGAGATGAATGACAATCATCTCCAGTGAAACTAGTTCACTTCCCAGGGTTGCCCGATTTGATCCCGACTACAGCTGCTGTCTGTACACAGTTTATACATTCTTCCTGTGGCCTCGTAGGTTTTCTCCGGGTGCACCGGTTTACTCCCACACTCCAAAATTGTGCAGGTTTGTAGGATAATTGGCTGCGGTAAAGATTGCAAATTGTCCTTGGTGTGTAGGATAGTGCTAGTGTACGGGGATCGCAGGTTGGAGCGGACACAATGGGCCAGAGGGCCTGTTTCCTTGCTGTATCTCTAAATGGCATAGATAAGTTTACCAGTCAGAACATTTTTCCCCAAGAAAGAAAAAAAATCAAATAGCAGAGGGCATAACTTTGAGGGGAGGGGGACAAAGTTTAAAGGAGGTGTGCATGGGAACTTGTTTTACCCAGAGGATGGTGAGTGGAGGCAGAGACGATAGTGATGCTTAAGAGGCTTTTAGATCGGCACATGGATATGCAGGGAATGGAGGGATGAGGGTCATGTGCAGGCAGAGGAGATCATTTTAACTTGGCATCATATACGGCACGGACATTGTGGGCCAAAGGGCCTGTTCCTGTGTTGTACTGTTGCATGTTCTGTGCTTGCGTTCAGTATTAATCACTTTATGCTGTGTGCTGATACTCTTGTTGTCGGCCCTTTGTTGTCAGCTGTGTTCATTTCAGCACACGTACATTGGCTTTGAGATCATGTTATTGTTTCTCGACTGATCTGATGGCTATGAATATTTCATGTGCTCATGACTTCAGATGTCTTTTGTAAAAGGTGTTGGTTTCAAAGGCTTTCAAGACACCACTGTTTTCAGACTGAATGACGTGGTGTTATTTTTCTTTTATTGGTTTCCTTGTTTTAAGTCTGTACATTTGGACAGGAGGAATACTGGGCAAAGATTAGTCTTAATTGCAGATAAGGGAATATTTTACTTTATGGAACAGAATTCTTATTGTGGGGAAATGGAGATAAGATGTGGCATTGAAAGCAAAACGCAGTTGCAATGCTGAGTACAAAGTGCTGGAGTAATTCAGCATGTCAGGCAGCATCTCTGGAGTGAATGGATATGCGTTGTTTCAGGTCAGGACCCTTCTTCACACTGATGGAAGGGTGGAGTGAATAAAGCTGGAAAAGAGAGGTGGGGGCAAGAGATAGGTGGCTAGACATGAGGTGCTGGAGTAACGCAGTGGGTCAGGCAGCATCTCTGGAGAAAAAAGGATGGATGACGACATTTCGGGTTTTGACCCTTCTTTACCCGAAACGTCACTCATCCTCTTTCTCCAGAGATGCTGTCTCTCCCGCTGAGTTATCCCAGTACTTTGTGTCTATCTTTGGTATAAACCTGCATCTGCAGTTCTGTGTTTCCACAAGTGATAGGTGAACGCAGCAGAAGGAATTGAGCTGCAGGAGACATTGGTGAAATGGGAGCACACAGAGATGGACAAGAGTATCCTGTTTTCTCCATTGCCGGGTAGATATTTTGAGAAGGAATTCAGAGCCACTCACCACATCTTTCTCAATCCTTTGAGCCACGACTTCTGGTGGTTCCTCGTACTCCTGGACGTTAGAGGTTCTCCTGTTGTGTTCCACTGTGGGATGACATTCAAGGGTTAGTCTCTATACCGCAGAGTTTACCTCATCAAAAGAAAGCAAATGGCTGGCTCACTTTTATCCCCTAATTGTGACAGCACACCATATCCACGTCTCTCTCTACCCTGTTGTGTGTGTGTGTGGGGGGGGGGGGGGGGGGAGAGAGAGATGGGGGGGGGGGGGGGGGGGAGGGATGGGGAGAGGGATGGGGAGAGGGATGGAGATGGGGATGGGGAGGGGGATGGGGAGGGGGGGGGAGAGGGGAGGGGAAGGGGGGGGATGGGGAGGCGGAGTTATGGATTGCCGGTTGCAACTCTCACTGCAGTGTAAAACCTAATGGGTGGTACGGTGGTGCAGCCAGTAGAGCCGCTGCCTCAGAGCGGCAGGGACCCGGGTTCGATCCTAACCACGGTTGCTGTCTCTGTGGAGTTTGCACATTCACCCTGTGATTGTGCTACTTTTATCCGGGGGCTGCGATTTCCTCCCAGACTCCAAAAAACTTGTGGGTTTGTAGTCCTCTGTAAACTGCCCCTAATATCCTGAAAGTGGGAATAACATAGAACTGGTATGAATGGGTGAACGATGGTTGTGGACTTGTTGGGCCGAAGGGCCTGTTTCCATTCTATATGTTTCAATCAATACAATCAATCCTAAAGAACTTACGTTTTCTAGGTTAATTGGCTTTCTTAAAATTGCTCCTAATATATAAGGAATGGAAGAACATGGAACTAGTTTAAATGCCTGATTTATGGTCAACGTGGACTCAGGCTTGTTTTCATATTGCACTTTTAAACACTAACAATACAACTGTTGGACGGAAGCAAAAGCAAAAGATAATGTTTGTGTGAAGCAACCCAGTTAACTGAAGCTAAAATGAATGCAGGCTGTCCCTTGCCAGTAGCTTTATCCTTTCACTGTTCTCCTTCATTTAACAGAATGATCCTGGGGATGGAGGGACTAACATATGATGAGCGTTTGTCGGCACTGGGCCTGTACTCGCTGGAGTTCAGAAGGATGAGGGGTTAGGTCTCATAGAAACACACCGTATATTGTAAGGCCTGGATCGAGTGGATGTGGAGAGGATGTTTCCTCTAGTCAGAGAGTCTAGGACCAGAGGGCACATCCTCATAATAAAAGGACGTACACATTTCTTTAGCCAGAGGGTGGTGAATCTGTGGAATTCATTGCCACAGATGGCTATGGAGGCCAAGTCTTTGGGAATTTTTTAAAGTGGAGATTGACAGGTTCTTGATTAATAAGGGTGTCAAAGCTTATGGGGAGAAGGCAGGAGAATGGGGTTGAGAGGGACAGATAGATCAGCCATGATTGAATGGCACAGCAGACCTGATGGGCCGAATGGCCTAATTCTGTTCAGATGACGTATGCACTTCTGAACTTGAAACATAGAAGAGTACCAAGACAGGCCCTTCTGCCCACAATGTCTGTGCCGGATGCAATGCCAAGACCAAATAGAAACATAGAAACATAGAAAATAAGTGCAGGAGTAGGCCATTCAGCCCTTCGAGCCTGCACCGCCATTCAATATGATCATGGCTGATCATCCAACTCAGTATCCTGTACCTGCCTTCTCTCCATACTCCCTGATCCCTTTAGCCACAAGGGCCACGTCTAACTCCCTCTTAAATATAGCCAATGAGCTGACCTCAACTACCTTCTGTGGAAGAGAATTCCACAGATTCACCACTGTATGAAAAATGTTTTTCTCATCTCGGACCTAAAAGATTTCCTCCTTATCCTTAAACTGTGACCCCTTGTTCTGAACTTCCCCAACATCGGGAACAATCTTCCTGCATCTAGCCTGTCCAACCCTAAAGAATTTTGTAAGTTTCTATAAGATCCCCCCTCAATCTTCTAAATTCTAACGAGTACAAGCCGAGCCTATCCAGTCTTTCTTCATATGAAAGTCCTGCCATCCCAGGAATCAGTCTGGTGAACCTTCTCTGTACTCCCTCTATGGCAAGGATGTCTTTCCTCAGATTAGGAAACCAAAACAGCCAAATTATGCACAGCCAAATCTTTTCTGCCTGTGCATAACCCATGCCGTGCATATCCACGTACTCCCCAAAAGTCTCTTAATCACCACTGTTTTTTTTACCTCCACCACAACCCCTGGTAGTGAGTTCCAGGCACCCATCACCCTCTGTGTAACAAATCATCCCCCTGCACAATAAGCAAAAATCTGTAGCCTCCTTTTGCTCTGGTATTTTATTTAATTCACATTACAATGATGTTTTATAATTAATGTTTAACGTTTTATGTATCATTCATAACTGTCACTGGATGTCATGTTGTCACGTGGGCGGAGCACGAAGGCAAATTCATTGTATGTGAATACTTGGCCAATAATCTTATTCATTCATTCATTCACATTAAAGCTGTGCCCTCCAGTATTTGATTTTTCTATCCTGGGGAAAAGGTTTTGACTGTCTACCCTATCTATGCCTCTCATAATTCTGTATACTTCTATCAGGTCTTCCCACAATCTCTGGTATGCTGGAGAAAACAATCCAAGTCTGTCCAACCTCTATGTAAATAACTTGCCCCACATGTCTCCTTTAAACTTTGTCCCTCTCACCTTGAAGCCATGAGCTCCAGTTTTAGATTTTTTTTTTCCTGTTAGGACAACCTAGTTTTAAAAATTCATTATAGAGATACAGCACGGAAATAGGCCCTTCGGCCCATCGAGACCGTGCCGATCAGCGATCCCTGTAAACTTGCACTTTCCTACATACCAGGGCCAATTTACAATTTTACCAAAGCCATTGAACCTACAAACTTGTACATTATTGGAGTGTGGAAGGAAACTGGAGCTCCCGGAAAAACCCCACACAGGTGATGGGGAGAGCTTACAAACTCCATACAGACAGCACCCGTAGTCAGGATCGAACCCGGGTCTCTGGTGCTGTGAGGCAACAACTCTACCGCTGCGCCACCGTGCTGCCAGAGTGTCTCCTCAGGTAGTCTTACCTTGGTCGTTCTGCGCTGTCAGAGCTGCAGCCCGGCTCATGTTGACATTGGGGGGGTGGGCAGGTGCGGCAGAGTGAGGGGGCGAGGGGATTATCGTCTCTCGCTGTCTCTTCATCTTCTCCTGGTTTACCCTGGTGAGAGAGAGAGAGAGAGATAGAAAGAGATATGTTTATGGAGCACCGATTCAATCTCTCACCGCACTGAAAAGAAAACTCAGTGGGCGGCACGGCATGGAAACAGGCCCTTTGGCCCATCGATCCATGCCGACCACGAATCACCTGTTTATACTAGTTCCATGTTATCCCACTTCCTCATTCACTCCCGACACACTAAGTGCAATTTACAGAAACCAATTAACCTACAAACCCACACTTCTTTGGGATGCAGGAGGAAACTCCGAGCACTCGGAGGAAACCCAAGAGGTCACAGGGCAAACGTGCAAACCCCACACAGGCAGCATCCGAGACGGGATCAAACCCTGGTCTTGGTTACTGTGAAGCGCAGCGGGTAGAGCTGCTGCCGCACAGCGCCAGAGATTAATGTCTCGTTGACACGACTATAGCCTTGGGGCAACACTGTGGCAGCAGCACTACCTGCAGCGCCTCACAGCGCCAGAGATCCCAGGTTCGATCCTGACCCCCACTGTGTGCAGAGTTTGCATGTTCTCCCTGTGGTCTCTTCCAGGCTTTCCATTTTCCTCCCACACCCCAAAGACATGCGAGTTTATAGACTAATTAGTGGTTGCAAAAGTGGGATAACATTGGACTAGAGTGATCGATGGTCAGCATGGACTCAGTGGGCCGAAGGGCCTGTTTCCATGATATATCTCTAAACTAAACTGTAAACTAAACAAAACTAAACTAAACTATCTCTAAACTAAACTAAACTGAACCAAACTAAAACTGTATCTCCGAATTAAACAAGACTAAACTAAACTAATTTGTATCTCTAAATAAAACAAATTTAAAGAAATCGAAACTAAACTGAAACGGCATCTCTAAACTAAACTAAACTAAAGTAAACTAAAACGGCATGACTAAAGTAAAGTAAACAAAACTAAGCTGAACGAAACATCAACTAAACTATATCTGTAAACTAAATTAAATATTGTTTCTGTTAGTCCTCAAGTAAAACAAAAAGATAATGTTGCCTGTGTTGAGTTTTGTTGCCAAAGGGAGTGGCAGCAACAGGTTGAAACTACTTGAATGTGAACAAGCCACAAGGAACAGGTTTGATGACAGAGGAAGACTCCTCGTGTGCTTGGCGTGATGGTGTCTGCATTATCTCAGGTCTGTCAGTTCATTTGTAGAAACAAAGAACTGCAGATGCTGGTTTACAAAAAAAAAAAGACACAAAGTGCTGGAGAAACTCTGCGGGTCAGGCAGCTTTGGCCAGTAGCACACTGACAGGGGGATCACAGAAAACCAAAGTGGGAACTGAGACAGCATTTACTTCAAGGTCTGTGGTCGTATCTTCTGTCCGCCTTTGAAATCGGAGATTGCACTCTCTACATCCGCGTGGATCATCTCGGCCTGCAAAGAGAAGATACAAGGAATAACTGGCAATGGTTCAATGGTTTCTTTATTATCATGTGTACCAAGCTGCAGTGAAATCATTTTTGTTGAATACAACTCAGTCTATCACCATACCCACTGTCCACTGTCATACTGACCTTTCTGTCCTGGGCCACCTCCACTGTCAGAGTGAAGCCACACCCAAATAAGAGGAACAGCACCTCATGTTTCACTTGGGCAACTTACAACCTAGCAGTATGAACGGTGATTTCAAGTAACCCCTGCATTCTCTCTCTCCCCTCCTCTCCCACCCTAGTCGTCGTAGCAGTTCCACTGTTCGCATCCCTGTAGCCCTTTGTTACCACCTCTTCACCAGCGAACAATGGGCCATTATGGGCTCCACCTTTCCTTGGTCATCTGTTGCCGGTCCCTGCTTTGTTCTGGCCATTTCCTCTCTCTAGTTCCCTCCCGTCTACTTTCAGTCAGAGGAAGGGTTCCACCCCGAAACTTCACCCATCCTTTTGTTTCCAGGGATGCTGCCTGACCCGCTGTGTAAAGGGCCCGTCCCACTTGGCCGTCATTTGGGCGTCACGCAGATGACGCGCAAAGATTTTGTACATCACAAAATCCTGCGACGCCCGCGCGTCACTGCCTATGTCATTGCGCACCTTGTGCATCACGTGCATGTCACGACACGCACGGCGTGCGACGTGATGCGTAAATGATGTTGCGTAAATTACGCGCAAATAACGGCCAAGTGGGACAGGCCCTTTACTCTAGCACTTTATTTCTATCTTGGGTGTAAACCAGCATTCCTTTCTACACATTAGCACCATCCCCCAGTTAGTACAGATGATCCAGACCAACCCATTGAGTCTTTATGCGAGGGGCCATTTTGGAGCCATTTTACACTCATTTAAAGTGTCTGCCACTGTGTCATTTATTAACAGCAGGAGATACAGTGAAACACAGTGACAGTAAAGAAGTCTGATGCTGCGCGTTACTGGAGCTCAGCTGCACCAAGACTGAGATTATTTACCTCAACCACTGGGGTGTGAGGTGGTGTTAAATGGTGATAAAGTGAACACTCACAGACTTTTCCTTACAGTAGAGAATTCTAAAACCAGAGGGTTTAAGCTTAAGGTGAGAGGGGGAAGCTTTCAGAGGGACCTCGGGAGCAGCTTTTTCACTCAGACGGTCGTCCACATTTGGAATGAGCTGCCTGAAAAGCTATAGAAGCAGGTCCAATTAGGACTCGTAGCATCATAGAGTTCTACAACATGGAACAAGCCGTTTGGCCTTACCTGTCCATGCTGACCATCATGCCCCATCTAAGCTCGCCCCAATTATCCACGCTTGGCCCTCCAAACCTTACCTATTCATGAATCTGCCCAAGTGTCTTTCAAATGCTGTCCTCGTACTTGCCTCAACTACCTCCGCTGGCAACTCGGTATATATACCCCCACCTTCTATGTGAAAAAGTTCCAATTAAACTTTTCCTCTCTCACCTTAAATCTGTTCTCTGGTTTTTGAATCTCCAACTCAGGATAAAAGATACTGTGCGCTCACAATACCTATTCCCCTCATGATTTTATACACCTTTCTAAGATCACCCCTCGGCCACCTGCACTCGAATAAAGTCCTAGCCTTCCCAACCTCTCCCTATAGCACATGTCCTTAAGTCCTGGCAACATCCTCGTAAATCTTCCCTGTACTCTTTGTAGCTTAATGACATCCTTCCTATAGAAGGATGGCCAAAACTGAACACAATACCAACGCCTTGTACAACTGCAGCATAATGTCCCAAAGGGGCTGTCCCACTGCGGCGACCTAATCCGCGAGTTCAGAAGAGTTTGCCCTCGACTCATACTCTCAGCATGGTCAACACGAGGTCCTAGGAGCTTTACTCTCCCACGAGCAAAATAAGGTCACCATGGCAAAAAAAAAAAATTGATATTTTTTCGAAGTTTAGTTGAAGTAGGTCAGCATGTTATTCGCAGGTAATCGAGGGTAGTCGAAGGTAGTCGTAGATAGTCTTCAACATAGTCGAAGGAGGTCTTCAACATGACACTTTTTCAAACTGTCCTAAACTCTTCTGAACTCGCGGATTAGGTCGCTGCAGTGGGACAGTTCCTTAACTTCCATACACAATGCTCTGACTTTTTTTAAAGTTTAGAGATACAGCATGGGAACAAGCCATTTGGCCCATCGATCCACACTGACTATCAATCACCCATTCACGCTATCCCACTTCCTCATTCACTCCCTCTGCACTGGGGCAATTTACGGAGACAAATTAATCTACAAACCCGCATGTCTTTTGGACGAGGGAGGAAACGGGTGCACCCGGTGGAAACCCATGCGGTCAGGTGGGAGAACGTGCAAACTACACACAGGCAGCACCCGAAGACAGGATCGAACTCGGTGCCCTAGTGCTGTGAGGCAGCAATGCTACCAGCTGCGCCATTGTGCTGTCACCGATGAAGGTCATTGGACAAAAAGCCTTCTTCACCACCTGAGGTACCTGAATTTTAGCTTTAGGCATTGAGGAAATTGGACAGGAAATCAGTTTTAAGAGTTTTTATATAATTAGAGTTAGCCAGCTTTGTACTGCCATGTCAGGTGTCTGGAGCAGGTGCCTCTAACTCCACTTCCTTCAACTCTCCCAGCTGGGAATTATGCTGGGCTCAGCGGAACAGAACTGTGCAGAAAAATAACTTTGTGAGTAAAAAAAAAAGTATAATAAACAGATTAACGTCTCGTTGACAAGACTGAACCCTTGTGACAGCACAGTGGCAGCACAGTGGCAGCTGCGCCTCACAGTGCCCAGAGATCCCAGGTTTGATCCAGATCTCGGGTGCTGTCTGGGTGGAGTTTGCATGCTCTCCCTGTAACTGTGCGGGTTCCCTCTGCGTGCTCCGGTTTCCAAAGATGACGTACAGTTTGTCTGTTAATTGGCCCACTGTAAATTGCCTCTAATGTGCAGGGAGTGCCTGTGTAAGTGGGATAACAAAGAACTAGTGTGGACGGGTGATCGATGGTGCGGACTTGGTGGGCCGGTTTCCATGGTGTATCACTAATCTAAACTAAAAGTCATGGCAACAAGGAATTGCAGATTCCGATTCACAAAAATAAGACACAAAGTGTAGGAGTAACTTTGAAGAGAATGTGGGATAACACAGAACTCGTCTGAACGGGTAATCGATGGGCCGAAAGTCTGGTTCTAATGCTGTATATCTAAACTAAACATACATGAATGCTTGACAAAAATGCTGGAGAAGCTCAGCGGGTCAGGCAGCATCTATGGAGTGAAGGAATACATGATGTTTCGGGTCGAGACCCTTCTTCAGACTTCTTTCTGGTGCATGAGTGCTTAAACATGCCGACAAAGAATTGTCTTATGAGGCTGTACACAGGTACATGCAGAAGATCAACATGCCCTGACATACCTGCGTTGCTAAATGCACCATGTGTCCTTTTCTATTGCCAATAAGAACAAAATTAAATATGAGCCAAAAAATGTTTGGCACTACGGAGCAGTGGAGACTTCCATCTGCCACCCTAATAAAATGTTGAACCCACTGCAAACTGTGCATAACTGGCAACCTGCTAATGCTTTGACCAGGACTATTCGTTACCAACAACAGAAAAAAAAAAAATGTTTTGTTTAGTTTATTGTTACGTGTACCGAGGTACAGGGAAAAGCTTTTTTGTTACGTGCTATCCATTCAGCGGAAAGACTATACCTGATTACAATCCAGCCATCCACAGTGTAGACACAGGATAATGGGAATTACATTTATTGCAAGATAAAGTACACTAGAGTCTGATTGAAGATAGCCCGAGTGTTTCCAATGAAGTAGGTGGGTCAGGACCCACTGCTGGATTTTTATCCACATTTTGGGAATTAAATTTTATAATTTTGTGTAATTAGGGAAACTGGTCACTGGATTACACCATTGCATTGAGCAATTACATGCAATTATAACAAACGGGGCAGTTACAATCCAATTTATTTTGCATTAAAACAATGACATATCACCATTAGAAAAATCTCCACATTACAATTACTTTAGAATCTCTGCATTAGTATAGGGCGGCACAGTGGCGCAGCGGGTAGAGCTGCTGCCTCACCGCGCCAGAGGCCTGGGATCAATCCTAAACTCGGCTGTTGTCTGTACGGAGTTTGGACATTCTCCCTGTGATCATGTGGGTTTCTCCTGGTTCTTCCGTTTCCTCCCCACACTCCAAAGGATGTGCAGATTTGTAGGTTAAAGTACAGTAGAATTGTGTATAATTGTTCCTAGTGTGTAGGGTAGAACTAGTGCCTATTTCTACACTGTATCCCTAAACTAATCTAAATAAATTTATATGTGTAGGAGGGAACTGCAGATGCTGGTTTAAACCAAAGATAGGCACAAAATGCTGGAGTAACTCAGCGGGACAGACACTTTTTGGGTCGAG
Source organism: Leucoraja erinaceus (assembly GCF_028641065.1). Lineage (NCBI taxonomy): Eukaryota > Metazoa > Chordata > Chondrichthyes > Rajiformes > Rajidae > Leucoraja > Leucoraja erinaceus. The sequence continues at coordinate 21,287,206 of NC_073394.1, forward strand.
ACACTTTTTCTAAAATCTGTTATGACATGCAGACGCATGGTGTACAATGAACAATCCCATGCTGTATCTCTAAACTAACTAAAACTAAACAAAGAAGCCTCTCACTAATGATATAAATAATATATCCTTTGTATATACAAAATAAAGTTGTAATTTACTCCCCCTAACACTAGTGCTACCTAGTGCTTATTCATGTTATTTCCTTTATCCTGTATCTGTACACTGTGGACTGTAGTCATGTATTGTCTTTCCAGTGACTGCTAGCACACAACTAAAGCTTTTCACTGTACCTGGATACACATGACAATAAAGTAAACTGAACTCAAGAACAATGCACCATCAATATGACCAGAGTCCTCTGCATCTCATATTGATATTTCTGTACAGTTACTCACCCCGACCTCGTCACAGTTGAAGAAGTGTATGTCGGGCTTGTGTTGGTCGGAGTCCTGACAGATGATGAGTAACACAGACTGGTATTTGGACTGGTTGTGTACATTTTGGCAGTGGTGCACAATGTTTAGTGGAAAGTTCTCCAGTTCATCCTGTTGAAAGAGGGAATCAAAATGAAGGTTGGTGAAGCACGCAAAGGGAACAGGAACGGAGCCGTAACTAAAATCAGAGTAGAACGCCGACAGAGAGACACCGCTCTACGGCAGATGGGACAGATTGTCCACAACGGGGTACCAAACCTAACACCAGTTGCTTAATGATGTCCGACCAACATTGGTGCAGGTGATCAACGAAGCTTTTGAACATTCACACGGAGTTACATGTTACATGGTGTGTCTGTTATACTTAGACTGTAGATGATACATGTACTTAAAAAACAGTACTAGATAAACTCAATGTCATCTGATTTTAAGAGATGAAATAACACACTTTCTTCTCGTTAAAATAAAGAACTGCAGATGCTGGTTAATACACAGAAGGACACGACATGTTGAAGTAAATCAGTGGGTCAGGCAGCATCACTGGAGAACATGGATAGGTGACGTTTCGGGTCGAGACTTTCCTTCAGACTGATTGTGTGTGTGGGGGTGGGGGAGAAGAAAGCTGGAAAAGGGGAGAGGCAGAACAAAGGGTGGCAGGTAATAGGTTGACACAGGTGGGGGGGGGGAGAGGGAGGGTTAGATAAGCAGATGGTTGGACCAAAGGCCAGTGAGAAGAAAGGAAGGTGTGAGGCAGGTTGGAAGATTTGCTTATTGTCGCGAAAGGACAGACTGGAGTAACTCAATGGATGAGGCAGCATCTCAGGAAAACATGGATGTGAAGTTTTGGGTCAAGACTTTATCCTACCTTGCTTTTTGTGATGAGTTATTTTTAACTGGCAATAAGTCAAATCGAGTTTATTGCTACATTGGGATGTAGGCTACTCAAACAGAATATTAGGTGCTGTTCCTCCAGTCTGCATGTGGCCTTACTCTGGCAATGGAGGATGTCCAGGACAGAAAGGTCAGTGTGGGACGGGAAGAGGAGTTAAAATTGTTAGCAACCGGGAGATACAGTAGGTCTTGGCTGTCCGAGCGCAAGTGTTTGATAAAAAGATGTCAATACCCTTATACCCTTATATTCCACTAGGGTAGCTTACAACCCAATTGTTATGAACGTTGAATTCTCCAAGTTTATGTAACTATTTCTTTGAGATACAATAATCCTTTCCCCTTCCAACCTGTATCCCTTCCTCTGACTTCCCATTCAGTGTCGCTTGTCTCCTTCGTTCCGTATCTCACAGCTGTAGATCTTCTTCCTATATCTGGTCTTTGTCCACCCATCTGCTAACCATAAGGTCATAAGTGATAGGAGTAGAATTAGGCCATTTGGCCCATCAAGTCTACTCAGCCATTCAATCATGGCTGATCTATCTCTCCCTCTTAACCCCATTCTCCCCATAACCTCTGACACCGGTACTAATCAAGAACCTATCGATCTCTGCCTTAAAAATATCCACTGACATGGCCTCCACAGCAGCAAAAAATTCCACAGATTCACCACCATCTGACTAAAGAAATTTCACCTCATCTCCTTCCTAAAAGAAGGTCCTAATCAATCCCTTCCCCCATCACCCGTATCCACCTATAACTTTACAGGCTTTGTCTCATCTCCACCTATCTTCTAGCTTCCCTCCACCCCCAACTACAATCAGTCAGAGGAAGGGTCCTGACCCGAAACATCACTTGTTCTCCAGAGATGCTGCCTGGCTCGTTGAGTTAATCCAGCACTTTGTGTCTTTTTTATTGGTAAAGCAGTATCTGCAGTTCCTTATGTCCCCAAGGTATCCTTACCTGACTTTCACAGTCCAGTAGTCTAATGGATTTGTCATTCACTTGAAACAGCATCTCTTGAGTCCACACCTTGCCCTTTATGTCCAGCTGCACAAATTTCTTGATGCCGTCGTCGATTGTCACGATGGACTCGCTCTTGTCCATGACGAACGTGGCCAGATGCTGAAAGCAGCAACAAAAAAAAGATTTAGGTGAAGAGAATTCTGTCTTCACTGCCTTTCCTCACTGGAGCTCCCATGACTTACTGCGCCAGAGACGTGGGTTCGATCCTGACCACGGGTGCTGTCTGTACGGAGTTTGTACATTCTCCCTGACAGCGTGGGTTTTCCCCGTGGTGCTCAGGTTACTAAACTAAACTCAGTGGGTCAGGCATCTCAGGAGATGGAGGCACAAGGAACTGGCAGATGCTGGTTCACAAAAAAAGATCAGCATCTGCCAGCAGGTCAGGCAACCACGTTTTAAAATTAAATCAGGATCTGCTTGTCTCTATATCTCCAGGGATGCTGCCTGGCCCGCTGAGTTATTCCAACAATGTGTCTTTTTTTTAAAAACGGCAACTGCAGTTCCTTGTGTCTCCGTTTCATTGTTTCTCTGTGAAATCTCCTCAAGGTATGCCTACTTTGAGGAAGTTTGCCTCCTCTCTCCGAGGGCAATTGTGGTAGATGCTCTCTTAATGCTCCCCCTCTGTGATTCCTGCTGCTCTCCAACCTTGTCCTGATCTGGATCCTGAGATGCTGCCTGACCCGCTGAGCTTTTCTTTGTCTTTAGAGATACAGCATGTCGACCATTGTTCACCCGTTCACACTAGTTCTATGTTTTCCCCACTTTCTCATCCACTCCCTACGCACTCAGGGCACTTTACAGAGGCCTAAGTAACTCACAAACCTGCACGTCACGAGGATGCGGGTGGAAGCCGGAGCACCTGGAGGAAACCCACAGGGAGAACGTGCTAACTCCACACAGGCAGCACCTGAGGGCAGATCAAATCTGGGTCTCTGGCACTGCGAGGCAGCAGCTCTACCCGCTGGGCCACTGTGCCGTTAGTGAAGATTTAAATAAATGAGAATATATTCTGTACTATCAATAGCACATTGCCTGAAAAAGTAGGTGTTTAATTTGATGGGCTGAAAGGGGCCTGGTCCATCAAAGATGTCCCACCTTGATCTTCCAACTACAAGTAGAAGAATCAGTTCCATTCTTAACAGCATTACCTCCACGTGGTATTGTGAAGTCTCTTGCATGATGACATTGGAATTGGAATACTTCTTCCGTTGCTCTGTAAAAGGTAGAGAAAACAAAATCAAAAATACCAGACTGGTGATGAGGATTAGAGAGATTAAAAATGGAAAATATACACAACACGTAACACAACACAAAACGCATAATGCATTTCGTTGTCTCTGTACTGTACACTGACAATGACAATTAAAATTGAATCTGAATCTGAATCTAAAGGAGTACAAAGATGGAGACAAAGTGCTGGAGTGACACAAAGGCTCAGCCAGCATCTCTGGAGAACATGGATAGGTGATGTTTCAGGGGTTGGAATCCTTCTTGGGACTGGGGTGACCTTACTGAGGTGCACATGATCAGAAGGAGCAGGGATAAAATGAATGCTCACAACAGTCTTTTTCCAAAGGTAGAGGTTTCTAAACTAGACAATTTACATTTAGAATGAGAGGGGAGAAATTTAAGAGCGACCTCAGGGGCAACTTTTTCACTCAGTGTTGTCCATATCTGTACCAAGCTGCCAGAGAAAGCTGTAGAAACAAGACACAATTACAACTTTCAACAGGCATTTACACGGAATCATGGATGGGAAAGGTTTCAAGGAATGGACATAGGTCAGAGGCGATTTTCCAGTCTTAACTCAGTTAAGTTAGCGAGTGTAGTTTCGAGATACAACATGGAAACAGGCTCTTTGGCCCATTGAGTCCACACTGACCTTTGATCACCCGTTCACACAAGTTCTATGTTATCCCACTTTCTAAACCACTCCCTGTACACTAGGGGTAGTTTACAGAAGGCCAATTAACCTACAGACCAGCACGTCTTTGGGGGGGGGGGGGAACCTGGAGCACTCGGAGAAAACCCACGTGGTCACGGGGAGAACGTGCAAACACCATGCATGAACACAGCGACCGAGGCCAGGGTCCAACCTAGGTCTCCGGCGCTGCGTGACAGCGGCTCTACGAGCTGTTCCATCGTGCCACCCTTAAATGGGGACAGTTTTTCCATTCCCCTCTGTCCCTGCCAGGCGATTGTATTAATGCAAGGGTGAGGGAGGGTTTGAATACAGCAGTGTTATGTTTACCTGCCACAACGCACTCTAGCTTTGTGAGTTGTTAGCTTTGGCCCTGCTCCCATTACATTCGGGTTGCATAGAAAGCAGCTGTGTTTACCATGTGCAGTATCACCTGCAACCTGACCCAGCGGTGGAGTACCCAGTGGTTTACAATGCAACAAAATAAAAAGACTGAGTATTACAAAAGTAGTTCAGTATAGTTTATGCCCGTCCCACTTAGGAAACCTGAACGGAAACCTCTGGGGATTTTGTGCCCCATCCAAGGTTCCCGTCTGGTTCCTGGAGGTTGCAGGTAGTGGAAGCAGGTAGGGAGACTGACAAAAACCTCCAGGAAGCTTGGGTGGGGCGCAAAGTCTCCAGTGGTTTCCGTTCAGGTTTCCTAAGTGGGACAGGGGCATTAGTTTAGAGATATAGCATGGAAACAGGCTCTTTGGCCAACCAAATCTGTGCAGACCAGCGATCCCCGTACACTAACACCATCCTACACACACTCGAGGCTATATACAATTTCACCAAAGCCAATCAACCTACAAACTTGCAAGTCTTTGTAGTGAGGGAGGAAACCGGAGCACTCAGAGAAAACCAAAGCGGTCACGGGGAGAAGGTACAATTTCCGTGCAGACAGATATCTGTAGTCAGGAGCAAACAAAATTATGAGAGACCTCTTCCACCCCTGCAACGGACTGTTCCAGCCGCTACGGTCAGGCAAATGCCTCCGTTGCCATGCAGTGAGAACGGAGAGGTTGAGAAGGAGTTTCTTCCCAGAGGCAATTCAGACTGTAAACGCCTTTCTCACCAGGGACTAACTGTACAGAACGTTTTTCCTTCTATTATTTATTATGTAAAATAATATGTGTGTTATGATTGTGTTTACAATTTGTTTGGTTGTTTTGTTGTTCCGCGAGCATTGCCACTTTCATTTCACTGCACATCTCGTATGTGTATGTGACAAATAAACTTGACTTGACTTGACTTGAGGATCGAACCCGGGTCTCTGGTGCTATAAGGCAGCAGCTCCACCACTGCGCTACTGTGCCAGGCCTGAATTTGAGGGTGAATGCAGTCCCTCACTATCACAAACTTTACAGTCACGTATCTCATACGTGGGGATAGCCTCGTCCCAGGACATTGGCCATGGTGACCACTGATTCCCTCCCCCCCGCCGCCGCCGCCGCCACCTTAGAACAACACAAAGTCCTGGAGGAACTCAGCAGGTCCGGCAGAACATGGTTAGTGGCGGCACAGTGATGAAATGCAGAGGGCACAAAGTGGTGGAATAACCAGGTTGGATCCTAACTATGGGTGGTGTCTGTACGGACTTTGCGCGTTCTTCCTGTGACCGCACGGTTTTCTCCCGGTTCTCAGGTTTCCTCCAAGGACTTGTGGGTTTGAAGATGACTTGTGTGTTTGTAAATTGTCCCTAGGGTGCAGGATAGAACTAGTGCACGGATAATCATTGGTCAGTATGGACTTCGTGGAACGAAGGCTCCGTTTCCACACTATATCTCTAAACTAAACTAAACCTGCCCCACAGAGGTGCAGCTGCTAGCGCCATTGCCCAACAGCACCGGAGACCTTGGTTCGATCCTGCCTTCGGATGCAGTCCGTGTGGGGTTCGGCCTCACCGACCATCGATCACCCGTTCACATTCGTTCTACATTATCCCACTTTCTCATCCACTCCCTACACGTGAGGGGGCAATTTACAGAGGGCCAATTAACTTACAAACCCGCATGCCTTTGGGATGTGGGAGGAAACTGCAGCACCCGGAGGAAACCCACATGGAGAACACGTAAACTCCACACGCACACGAGGTCAGGATCTAACTCGGCTCTCTGACGGCTGTGAGGCAGCAGCCCCACCCACTGCGCCATTGTGCCGCATCAACTAATAAAGCAGTAGGTGTTAACATTCTCTGCCTGCAGACAGAGCAGTACAATGGCATTGCACAGACAATCCCCGCCTGTCTTTCCAAGGGCCATTGAACCTTGGGACACTAAGATGCCTCACATGCCACAGAATGTGAATGCTTTACATTCCAGGCTCATTGCTTTTCTGTTTACTGTGCATTTAGCACCTGGTAGAAAAAGAATATTGCATGACTCTCTCCACTGACACATTACGATTCCATTTCAGAGGGATGGCTTTGAAAACACACCTGACCACTGCCGGGGATAGTTGGAGCCATGGGGTTGAAATGCACCTCTTAAAGCCCTGTCCCACGGTACGAGTTCATTCCAAGAGTTCTCCCGAGTTTTAAAAAAAATCAAACTCGTGGTAAGCACAGAGAATAATAATAATAAATTACACTGGGCGCCTTTTATTTTTGGGCACCTTTCAGAAATCTCAAGGACACCTTACAGAGATTAACAGGAATAATAAAACATATAATCAGAGTAAAATAAATAATAAAGACATCACAGAAACACAAATTAAAAACAGAATTCAGTCCAAAAACAAAAAATCAAAAACACAATGTGAAGAGAGAGCAGCGGCAGCTAAAGCGCGCCAGCGTCCACTCTCCCTTCCGACAGCCATCTTGGACACAGACTGACAGGATTACTTACAGACAAAGAAAAAAATCATCCCCCCACAATGGATACCACTGTGGGGAAAGGCACAATGTCCAGTCCCCATCCCCAAGTTCACCCAAAGTCAGGCAGAACATAGCAGGTACGTCGGAGCTCGGGGACGTCTCTTAGCGCTAATGGCAGGTACTCGGGAAGACTCGCTAACGGCAGGTAAGCACGGGAAGACTCGTGAAGATTTTTCAACATGATGAAAAATGGCCACGGGAGCCCTGAGTACCGACCAGTGGCCAGTACCGTTAATCTCTGAGCTCGAATCAGGGTAAGCTCAGGAGAACTCTTGGAATGAACTCGTACCGTGGGACAGGGGTTTTACTGGGCTTGGAACAAGATCCCATGATTAATTGCTCAGGCTTTTCGGTGAACTGGCATTCATCGGTCAGAACCTCGAGGATGAACGCTGGGACGTTACAATACCATTGTACACGAAATTGATGAGGCCGCATTTGGGAATATTGTGTTCAGTTTTGGTCACCCCCATGAAAGGAAGGATGTCATTAAGCTGGAAAGGGCGCAGAGAAGATTTACGAGGATGTTGCCTGAGCTACAGGGACAGGTTGGGAAGGATATGACTTTATTCCTTGAAGCGCCGGAGATGAGAGGTGATCTCATAGACGTGTATAAAATCATGAGGGGAATTGATAAGTTGTACGCACAGTTTTGTACTCAGGGTAGAAACATGGAAAATAGGTGCAGGAGTAGGCCATTCGGCCCTTCGAGCCAGCACTGCCATTCAATATGATCATGGCTGATCATCTAAAATTAGTACCCCGTTCCGGCTTTTCCCCCCATATCACTTGATTCCATTAGCGCTAAGAGTTAAATCTAACTCTCCCTTGAAGAGAGTAGGGGAATCAAGATTCAGAAGACATTAGTTTAATGTGAGTGGGGCAAGGTCTACTATGAACCTGAGGGACAACTTTTTCACTCAGCGGGTGGTGGGTATATGGAGGCAGGTACTTTAACAGCATTTAAAAGACATGTGGACTGGTTTATGGATAGGAAAGGTTTAGAGGCAAATGGACTTTATTCCTTGGAGTTCATTAGGCCGAGGGGGGGATTTTATAGAGGTGTAGATGAGCATGAAGGGAATAGACAGGGTGAATGCACAGACGCACGCACAACATACACACACACGTCTGACCATTGCAGTTAGAGTGAAGAAGGGTCTCCACCTGAAATGTCACCTGTCTGTTGATCAAACCCCTCCTTGTATCCACCTATCACTTGCCAGTTTTGGCCCCACCTCCAGCTCTTTGTTTTGTACGCAGTAGTGTTAGTACCTTCCATTGTTCTTTATACCTAGCGTGTTGCCATACTGGGGTGATATCCCTTCCCTGATTAGAGGGGTGTCCCCACTGGACTCTACCACCCAATGTCCATCAGCGGATGGACTCTAGACTGTGGTTCTCTCCCACAGAGCCTTGGCGTTGGCTGCACCGAGTTTCAGTGCGTCCCTCAGCACAAATTCCTGAGGTCGGGAGAGAGCCAGTCGGCAACGTTCCTAATGGGACATCTCGCTCTGATGGGAGGTCAGCAGGTTTCGGGCAGACCAAAGAGCGTCTTTCACCAAGGAGATGAGCTTCTAGCAGCACGTTCGTATGTTCTGCCTGTGACCGCGTGGGTTTTCTATGGATTCTCCAGTTTCCTCCCACATACCAAAGACGTGCAGGTTTGTAGGTTAATTGGCTTCTGTAAATAGTCCATTGTGTGTAAGATAGAACGTGTAAATGAGTTAATGTTGGTCGGCATGGACTTGGTGGGCCGAAGGGCCTGTCTCCACACTTTATTTCTAAACTAAACTAACTGATGTCCGTGAGAGATGGAGTTCTTATACAAACCATATAGTTTAGTTTAGTTTAGAGATACAGCGTGAGAACTGACCCTTCGGCCCACTGAGACCATGCTGACCAGCGATCCCTGTATGCTAGCACTATCCTGCACACTTGGGACAATTTACAATTCTCACCGAAGCCAATTAACCTACAAACCTACATGTCTTTGGAGTGTGGGAGGACCCGGTGAAAATTCATGCAGTCACAGCGAAAACGTACAAACTCCGTACAGACAGCACCCATGGTCAGGATCGAATCCCTGGTCTCTGGCGCTTTAAGGCAGCAACTCACCATGCGGTGGTAGGATAATTATCCAAGAGAACTACGAGACATCACGGGGAAATTAAAACTAATTCAGACCAGAATGGAATGCTTCATAATGTTTGGCTAACATTCAGATGAGTAGGAGGTACTGTTTAGTTTTGCTGCCCCACATTCTTTTCCTTTGACTTATCCAGTTTCCTAGATTCGATTGAAAGAAGAATACCTTTTCCCTCTTTAGCGGTATCTTATTACCTTCCAAGTACACTGAAGGTAGCCACAAGTGCTGCTTAGATAAACAGTGAAAAACCACAGGTGCACACAAGCAGCAACAACTTCCCTTGTGTTAGGACTATTGAGTTACTAAAGCTGATGGAAACACATTTAAGGCTGTCAGTATTAATGTCAAGCTTCTGTAATAATGTTTGTCTCCATGTACAATAACCCAGTTGTTGTGGGGAATTGACCCGAACAAGATGAGGAATTTCTTTAACCAGAGTGCGGTGAATCTGTGGAATCCAGTGCCACAGTGGCAATGAATTCCACAGATTCACCGCACTATGGTTAAAGAAATTCCTCATCTTGTTCAGGTCAATTCCCCGCAACAACTGGGTTATTGTAAATCATTGGGTTTTTTAATTTTATTTTTTTAAATGGCTTGATTGGAATCATGTATATTCTTACCGCTGACTGGATAACACACAACAAAAATGTGTTTCACTGTACCTTGGTACGAGTGACAATAAAATAATATAAATTAAACGACCAGACTTCACACCACTAACTCCATCTACACTTCATGCTGCCTTGGAAAATCGACCCACATAATGAAAGACATCCCACCCCAGTTATTCCTTCTCCTCGCCGCTTCTGTCTGGCAGAAGGTTCAGAAGCTGGAAATCGCGCACTACCAGACTCAGGAACAGCTTCTTCCCTTCTGCTATCAGGCATCTGAACGGTCCTTCCAGAAGCTAGGGTACTTTCTGATTCACCTCTATCCCAATGTGGACGTTGGGCTTTGTCTCTGGAACTGATACAATACTGAGAACTATATTCTGCATTCTGTATCTTCTCCTTTGCCCTATCTATTTTTACTTGAGTTTGACTAGGTTGGAATTATGTACAGTGGTTTAGTTTAGTTTAGAGATATCGTGTGTAAACAAGCCCTTCACCCACTGAGTCCACGCCGACCAATGATCACCCGTACACTGATTCTATCGGTGGGACAATTTACAGAAGCCAATTAACCTCGGGGGAATGTGAGATGAATTGGAGCACCTGGAGACAACCTTCACAGTCACAGGGAGAACAAATAAAATCTGTACAGGCAGCACCCAAGGTCAGGATCAAGCCCGTGTCAATGGTGATGCAAGGCAGCGACTCTACTGCTACACCACTGTGATTCCCCGAATATTATGATCTGATTGGCTAGCATGCAAAAGAAAGCATTTCACTGTACCTCGGTACACGTGACAGTAATAAACCTCAACCCTTTGCTCACTAACGACATGCTGGCAAGTTAATTGGCCACTGTGAATCGTCTTTGACGTAGCTGGATGGCAGTAGAAATTGTGTTGAGGATTGTGCGGGAGGGAAATGAAAACAGGAATGGGACTGATTGGAGCGGTCTGGCATGTATGGAATGACTGGAGGGCTTCCTGTGTCACGTGCAGGTAAAAATACACCCTGACTGCAAGCAAAGATAATTACAAGTCAACTGTGGCTCAATTGGCAAAATACTAGCTTCTAAATCAGCTGGTGTGGGCCTTACATTCCACTCTAGAGACTAGAACTAACCAAACAACATTGAAGATTAATTACAATACTAAGAAAGTGAAGCAGCCACAGGTATGTTTGCCTTTTAGAGTAAGATGTAAAACGAAGAACCAATCTGTCGAATAAGCTGGGCATAAGATAGGATAATTGCACAGAGTCTTTTACCCAGAGTAAGGGAATCAAGAAACAGAGGTCATAGGTTTAAGGCGAGGGGAGAACGATTTAATAGGAAATTAAAGGAACAACTTTTTTGTTTTACACAAAGGGTGATAGGCCAAAAGCATATTGGAGGAACAGCACCTCATATTTTGCTTGGCCAGCTTACAACCCAATGGTATGTATATTGATTTATCTAATAAGCGAGGTTGGTATTCTGAAAAAAGCAAGGAATCATGGGATTTGCCAAAGGTCACTCGCGATAAACATTTGGGGCAATTGTGCTGCTGCATGAATAGAGACCTGCATTTCATCCGTAGTCAGGATCGAACCCGGGTCTCCAGCACTGTTGAATTGCTACTGGACCGTCCCCGTCCCTTTCTGAGTGTCCCATCCCTGTCCGGGGGCGACCGGAGATGTCTGGGGTGACCCTGGACTGACGGGAACCTGGCCGGAACAGTGGCGGCCCAGGCTTACAGCCAGCGCGGAGAAGCAGCGCTAACTCCAAGAAGAAGTGTCCCGTCAGCCCAGGGCTGTCCGTTAACCCGGCAGGACAGGCAGAGTTGGGCTGGAGTTTAGAGCTTCTTCTCCGCACTGGCTGTAAGCCTGGTCCTGTCAGTCCAGGGTCACCCCAGACATCTCCGGCCACCCCCGGACAGGGTTGGGACATTCGGGAGGGGACGGTCCAGTAGCAATTTAACAGCGCTTGCAGCGCCAAAGACACGAGTTCAATCCTGACTACGGATGAAACGCAGGTCTGTATACACGCAGCAGCACAGTTGCCGAGAATGTTTATCACGAGTGACCTATGACCTGGGCATGCACAGTCAGAATACTTTACTCACTTATTTCAAGTAACCTTTGCAATCGCTCTCTCCGTCTCTCCCCCCCACCCCAATCGTCCTGCCAGTTCTACTGTTTGCATCCATATATCCCTTCATTATCAACTCCCCAGCCAACAATGGACCATTGTGTACTCCACCTTTCCAGGGTCATCAGTGCTGGCTTTGATTTGTTCTGTACCTTATCATGCTTCTAGTTGCCCTCTCCCCTGACTGTCTCAAGTAGGATCTTGAACTGAAACGTTACCTATTCCTTTTCTCCAGAGGTGCTGCCTGACCCGCTGAGTTACTCCAGCATTTTGTGTCTATCTTCAGTGTAAACCAGCAACTGCAGTTCCTTCCTACACACTTTGTCCCTTGTCCCTGTCTCCAGGGACCTTAAGCATATCTTTGTCTTTAAAATGGTAAACTTTGAAATCACTTCATTGGCAGTAAAGGGCTTTGGGGTGTTGTGAAAGTTGCTATAAAAATGCTCTTTTTATTGATCGGAAACTGGATAGTCAGTTCACAAGTTGTCAAAGGAAGCTCATATTAATCAGCATTGTCGGTCTTTGAACAGGGATCGCGTTGCTTCTTCACCATTGATATCTGTACTCCTGCCATCTTTTGTCTCCGTTCAATGTTGGGAGAAAACATTCCATCTCTCAAGGCATTGGTTTTAAGCTGAGCAAAATAGTGCTATTTAAATACTCAATTTAGGAGCATTCAACCAATGATCAATAATTTATATGAATGCAGCTCAAATTTATTCAGAGGCCAAACACTCTTCAGTTTTTAGACTTTACTTTAGAATTTAAAGATACAGAGTGGAAACAAATCCTTCAGCCCACTGAGTCCGTGCCAATCAGTGAACACCCTATACACTAACCTATGGACAATTATACAACTTACCAAAGCTAATTGACCTACAAACCTGTACATATTTGGAGTGTGGGAGGAAACTGGAGCACCTGGGGAAAACTCACGCACTCACAGGGAGAATGTACAAACTCAGTACAGACAGCACCCGTAGTCAGGATCTGGCGCTGTAAGGCAGCAACTTTACTGCTGCACCACCGTGCCACTCCTACATTCCAGACCTTGCACAGAAAGGCAAGAGTTCAGGGAAGAGTCGTACCTAAATGGATCAACTACTTAACTTAGAAACGTTGAAATGTCAAAGACTTGAGGGCATAGCTTTAAGGTGAGAGGGGCAAAGTTTAAAGGAGAGGTGCGGGACATGTTTTTAGCATAGAGGGTGGTGGATTCCTGAAACGAGCTGCCAGGGGTGGTGGTGGTGGCAGATACGATAGTGGCATTCAAAGCACTTTTAGATTGGCAAATGGATATGCAGGGAATGGAGGGACATGGATCATGTGCAGGCATGTAAGATCAGTTTAACTTGGCATCGTGTTCTGCATGGACTTTGTGGGTCTCGACCCAAAATGTCACCTAGCCATGCTCTCCAGAGATGCGGCCCGGTCCACTGAGTTACTCCAGCAATTTGTGTCTTTTTTGGTAAACCAGCATCTGCAGTTCCTTGTATCTACCTTTTACTGTCCCATGTTCTACTGGCTATGTTCTACATGCTACGATTTACATGCTGTGTCTAAATGGCTCAATTACTTTGGAGCTTAGGAGGATGAGGGGTGATCTTAGAGGTACACAAAGTTATCTGAGGACTAAACCAGATAAATGCACAGAGACTTTTGCCGAGAGTACAGGAATCAAGAACCAGAGGACATAGGTTTGAGGTGAGGGGGCAAAACATTTAGTAGGAACCTGTGGGGTAACGTATTTACACTAAGGGTGGTGGTTGTATGGAATGAACTGCTGGAAGAGATAGTTGAGCAGGTGTTATCACAATGTTTAAGAAACATTGGCACAGATACATGGATAGGACAGGTTTAGAGGGATATATGGGCCAAACTCAGGCAGGTAGGATTAGCACTGATGGAACATGTTGGGTTGGCATGAAAAATTTGGGCCGAAGGGACTGTTGCTATGCTGTATGACTTGACCTTCTCTGGCAGTGCGTTCCATATCCCCACTACCTCTGTGTGAAAAAGCTTCCCCTCAGGTTCCTATTAAAACTTTCCCATCTCACCTTGAAACACATTATATTTAAATAACAAAATATCCCAAAAAAAGCAAAAGTAAATTCACGTTATCAATGGAAAATTGAACGCACTTTCTGCCAAACTTATCAAATAAGACATCACATCAGAAAATTCACGGCAAAGCATTAAAAATTCACTGTTAGTGAAGCAGTGCGACACTCAGGATTAGGCAAAGCTAAATCTTTTATTCAGTTTACTTTGATATGGGAGTCAGAAGTCAAAACATGGTTTATTTAAGACCTGTCATTATTAATGTGAGCAATTTTCATTCTAAGTTGATTTCACCCTTAGATGTCAGGGTAAGGGGGCAATAAAACCAAAATCTTTCAGAATTATTTATGTCTTTACTGGTAACCTTTACATTGTGTTGAAAAAAATGTATCAGGCGAGCAGCAGATTATAGTGTATCAAGTTGGCTCAGACATGAAAACATTTGGTCTCTTATCTACTGATTACTAGTCAAATAATACCAGTCCAATGTAGGCCACAGGGCAAAAGTGTTTCAGAAATATGTAACTGGAATTCAAACCTATTAATTTTAATTACGTGACACATGAAATTGGAGACGCTGCAATCTTGAGAGGAAAAAAAATTGCTTGAGAAACGCAGTGGGCCTGGTGACTTTTTGGGTTGGGACCCTTCTTCAGACTTTAACTACAAGCCAGTCGTGGAACGCAAAATAGCACCCATGTGCATGACAACCTGTGCTTTTGAGTAAGGGTCTGAAGAAAGGTCCCATGCCAAAATGTCACCTATCCATTGTCTCCAGAAATGTTGCCCGACCTGCTTAGTTACTCCAGCACTTTGTGTCTATCTTTCCTAACATCACTGCGCAGTTTAGTTCAGGGACACAGCATGAAAACAGGCCGTTCGACCCGCTGAGTCCATGCCAATCATCCATCACCTGTTCGCACTAGTTGAATGCTATCCAAATTTCACACGCACTCCCTGCACACTCACTCGGGGCAATTTTCCAGATGCCAATAAACTGACAAAAAATATATACATTCTCAATGATCAAAGTGCAACCATTAGTCATGAATCTGTGCACGCCCAACTATATGCTTCTATTCAGACCTTGTATGTAATATGGGTGAGGCCACATTTGTACCACATCAAAACTGGATCACCCTGCTATAGGAAGGATGTCATTAAGCTGGAACGAGTGTAGGGACGGTTTATGAGGATGTTGTCGCGACAACTGGTGGTGACTTTGGTTAGTCAAACCCTCGGATTGGCTGCACCGATCACGTGGAACGCGGGGGGGGCGACTGTCGCGCGCTTTTTACCGAGTTGTTTCAGTCTCGACTCGCCAAAATGTTGCCAAGACTGGAGGGCCTGAGCTGTAGGGAGCGTTGGGCAGGCAAGGACTTTATTCCTTGTAGTACAGGAGGCTGAGGGGTGATTCTATAGAGGTGTTATGATAGAGTAAATGGAGGCTGAGGAGTGATCTTATAGAGGGGAATATGTAGGATGAATACACAGAGATTTTTACCCAGGGCAGTGGAATTAAAAACCAGAGGAAGTAAGTTTAAGGTAAGAGCGGCCCATTTTAGTAGGAACCTGAGGGGCAACCTGTTTACATAGTTCCTGGACACAGCACACTGATGTAATTACAAAGAAAGCCCATCAATGCCTCTCCTTCCTGAGAAGATTAGGGAGGTTTGGTATGTCAGAGAAGACTCTTGGATTACAGGTGTACAGTGGAGCAAATGGTTGCACCTTGGCCTGGTTTGGCAACTCGAACAACCAGGAGTGGAGAAGACTGCAAAAGTGGTGAACACTACCCAGTCCATTCTGGGTTCAGGCCTCCCCAACATTAAAAAGGGATTTACAGGAGTCACTGCCTCAAAAAGGCAGCCAGCATCAGAGACCCACAACACCCTGGCCATGCACTCATTTCATTCCTGCCATAAGGAAGAAGATACACGAGTCGGGAAACGGTGACAACCAGGTTCAGGAACAGCTTCTTCCTTATAGCCATCAGGCAATAAAACACCAGGCAATAAATCAGGTAATTATTTTATTATGTTACAGCCTTATTTTAAAATGGATTAAATTAATTTTATAAAAATCAATCTACACACAATACCCTAGAATGAAGAAATGAAAACAGTTGTTTAGAAATTTTTGCAAAGGTGGTGGGTATATGGAATAAACTGACAGAGAATGTAGTTGAGGCAGGTACTATAAAAGACACATGGACCAACCAGTACATGGATAGGAAAGGTTTCAAGAGGTATACAGATATGGACTGCAGATGCTGGAATCTTGAGAAAAAAGCGTTGGAGGAACTCAGCGGGTCAGGCAGCATCTGCAGAGGGAATGGATAGATTACATTTTAGGTCATGACTTTTCTTCACAGATTCTGCCTGACCTGCTGAGTCGCTCCAGTAGTGACTTCAGCCAAGACATTGGATAATTTTAAAGCGGAGAGTGATAGGTTCTTGATTAGTAAGGGCATCAAAGGTTATGGGGAGAAGGTAAGATAATGTGGTTGAGGGAAATATAGATCAGCCATGATCGAATGATGGAGCAAACTCGATCGGCTTAATGGTCCGATACCGCTCCTCTGTCTTATGGTGTTACTTTATTGTTTGTATTTAAAGGAAAGATTTGGAGTGATATTGGCTAAGCTCAGGCAAATGGGACGAGCTTAGATGGGGCATTTTAGCCGGCATGGGCAAGTTAAGCCAAAGGACCCGTTTCCATGATATGAATCCATAGTGATTGTCTTAATCAAATGTAAAATTTGATTATCTTGGTTCATTCTTAATTGGATTTTTCACATCCGTTGTTCCCTGAAGTGAACCCCAATCTCAATTAGGGAATAATGTTATTTGTGCAGAAAAGTGGAACTGCAGTTGTTGGTTAACAAAAAGACACAAAGTGCTGGAGTAACTCAGCAGGTCAGGCACATCCCTGGAGAACATGGAGAGGTGACATTTTTGGTTAGCACAAAAACCTGGCTCCCAATGTTAGTAAAACCACGAAACTGACTACAGACTTTGGAAAAGGAAGGATGAGGACCCATTAGCCTGTCTACATCGACGGGAGGATGGTCAAAATCTTCAAATTCCTGGGCATGCATATCTCTGAAGATTTTTCCTGGACTCAGCACACTTAGATTAGATTAGATTCCTTTATTGTCATTCAGACCTTTCGGTCTAGTCAAGTCAAGTCAAGTCAAGTCAAGTCAAGTCAAGTCAAGTTTATTTGTCACATACACATACGAGATGTGCAGTGATGTGCAGTCTGAACGAAATTATGTTGCCTGCAGTCATACACAGAACCAATAAAAACAAAACATACAATAAACACAAATTAAACATCCACCACAGTGAGTTCACCAAGCACATCCTCGCTGTGATGGAGGCAAAGTCTTTAGTCTCCGTCTCTTCCCTCCTTGTTCTCCCTCTGCGCTGAGGTCGATCGATCCAGGCCGGAGATGCCGCCCTCCAGTCCAGCGGACCTCCATGGTGATGTCGCCGCAGCCGAAAGCCGGAACGCCGTCTCCACTACGAGACGGCCCACCACAGCATCAGCTCCGGGCAGCCGCCCCAGCTCCAGGTCCTGCAGTCTCCGCTCCGGGCCGCCGCCCCAGCTCCGGATCCCGCAGTCTCAGCTCCGAGCCCCACTGCATCAGCTCCAGGCCGCCGCCGAAAGCCAGAACGCCGCACCAGCAAATCGGGCCACCGCTGCCTTAGCCCCGAAGACGGCCAGCCTCTCGTTAGTGAGCCCTGGCTGGCTCTGCCTCCAGATCGGGGTCAGTCGCAGGCTGGAGGCCGCCAGCTCCGCCATTAGGCCTCAGCGCAGACAAGGGGGATATGACACGAAAAAGTCGCATTCCCCCCCCGAAGGAAGAGACAGAGACCATGTTTCACCCTCCCTCCAACACAACCCAACAAACTAAAACTTAACCAAAACAAGACACACTGATGTAATTACAAAGAAAGCCTATCAATGCCTCTCCTTCTGGAGAAGATCAGGGAGATTCGGTATGTCAGAGAAGACTCTTAAACTACAGGTATACAGTGGAGCAAATGGTTGCACCTTGGCCTGGTTTGTCAACTCGAACAACCAGGAGTGGAGAAGACTGCAAAAGTGGTGAACACTACCCAGTCCATTCTGGGTTCAGGCCTCCCCAACATTAAAAAGGGATTTACAGGAGTCACTTCCTCAAAAAGGCAGCCAGCATCAGAGACCCACAGCAACCTGGCCATGCACTCATTTCACTCCTGCCACCAGGAAGAAGATATACGAGTCTGAAAACGGTGACAACCAGGTTCAGGAACAGCTTCTTCCTTATAGCCATCTGGCAATAAAACACCAGGCAATAAAACACGTAATCATTTTATTATGTTACAGCCTTATTTTAAAATGGATTAAATTCTTTTTTTTTAAAATCAATCTACACAATACCCCAGAATGAAGAAACGAAATGGGTGTTTAGAAATTTTTGCAAAGTAATTCTAAAGAAATAACTGAAATTTTACATTTACATAAGTATTCAGACCCTTTGCTTTAACACTCAAAATTGAGCATAGATTCATACCGTTTCTATTGATTATCCTCGAGATGTTAATACAACTTGGAGTCCAACAGTCGTAAATTAAATTGATTGGACATGATTTGGAAAGGCACACACCTGTCTATATAAGGTCTCACAGTTGACAGTGCACGTCAGAGGAAAAACCAAGCCATGAAGACGGAATTGTCCGTAGACCTCCGAGGCAGGATTGTGGTGAGACACTGATTTGGGGAAGAGTATAAAACAATTTCTACAGCATTGCAGTTCCCAAAGAGCACAGTGGCCTCCATCATCCTTAAATGGAAGAACTTTGGAATCACCAGGACTCTTCATTGAGCTGGGCGCCCGGCCAAACTGAGCAGGGAAGAAGGACCTTGGTCAGGGAGGTGACCAAGAACCCTATGGTCACTCTGACAGAGCTCCAGAATTCCTCTGTGGAGATGGGAGAACCTTCCAGAAGGAATGTGTGGGCATTGCTGGTCGCCGTGGACTCGGTGGGCCAAAGGGCCTGTTTCTGCACCATGTCTCTAAACTAAACTAATATCAGCAGCCTCAACCAATCGTGGAATCCTTCCATGCAGCAGCTCTTCACAGTTCAAAGATTAAATTTCAATAGCTTTGCACCAGTCCAGGGTGGTAAAGAATTCACTGTTACTAGGTTACTGATATCTTCTCGTTTAGACTATTCATTCGACTCTTCATTTAAGAACCTGTTTTGATCTTTTCTGGGTTTTAGCAAGGGAATGCATAATCAGAATTTTTTAATTAGCCTGAAAAAAACTTGAATGCATCCCAACGCTGACTGCATATGTAGGGCACCAGCAGAGCAACAGATGAAGGAGCGAGTGAGGCTGGCTAGCTCTGCTCGCTGTCTCCTGCGGTCGACTATCTGGTGTATTTTATACTCAGCAAGGAGGTCATCCCATATGTTGACTTGGCACAGTTGCTAACTCATCCTGAACCACCTTTGCTCTTGCGAGGGCACTTCCTTCAACAATACCCCTTGAGCCAGAACTCTATAAAATTGCCCCTGGTGCGTTGGGAGAACGGGATGAGAATTTGGGATTACTTAGAACTTGTGTGAACGGGTGATTGATGGTTGGCATGGACTTGGTGGGCTGAAGGGCCTGTTTCCGTGCTGTATCTTTAAATCAATTCTTTTGACTGACAAGATTCTGTCACGTTTAGATTGGTTTAGTGATACAGTGCAGAAACAAGCCATTCGCCCACCCAGTCCGTGCCGGCCAGTGATCCCAGCACTATCCTACAAACTAGGAACAATTTAAAATTATACCAAGCCAATTAGCCTACAAACCTGCATGTCTTTAGAATGTGGGAGGAAATCGGTGCTCCGTGGAAAAATACAGACACACCCATAATCAGGATCTGGCGCTGTAAGGCAGCAACTCTACCTCGTGCCACCGTGCTAAATGTTGAAAAAATGTAATCAAATGTTTAAGAAACTAAATCTTCCACATTCACTTTGAAATGATGTGACCAGCCTTTCATTTTAAATGGATCATCAACACTGCAAGAAATGTGTTCCCTCTTGGAAAGAAATACTTATGTGCAAGTTCTGCTGCCACAGATGTCAATTGTAATTGGATGGAGCTGTCAAAACTCTGAATCATGCTTATTAAAGCTTCATTATAGATTCAATACCACAGGAAAATGACGACACATTAAACATACGCAAATTCTTTTGATCTTGTCTTCAACATAGAGATAACTAAGAATTAGAGAGGATTGTGTTTAATCTCCTCTTGTCATGTTGTTCTTTCTTAGTTAGTTTAGTTTACTATTGTCACGTGTATCTAGGGTACAGTGAAAGGTGGGTTTTTTTGCGTGCAATCCAGTCAATTGAAAGACTATACATGATTACAATCAAGCTATCCACAGTGGACAGACACAGGATAAAGGGAATAATGTTTAGTGCAAGATAAAGTTCAGTAAAGTCCGATTAAATGTAGTCAGAGGGTCTACAATGAGGTAGATGGTAGGTCAGGACTGCTCCCTAGTTGATGATGGGAGGTTCTGATGCCTGATAACAACTTGCTAAAGCACTGTTCCTCTATTGGTAACAGTTTGGTAAAGACTTGAAATTATAGTCTTAGAGAGATACAAAAACTCTCCTACGCACTAGGGGTGAGGTACAAAGGGGTGCACTCCACCAGAGTCAAAAACAGCCTCTTCCCCTCTGTTACCAGGCTTCTGAACGGTCCTTACAGAAGCGAGGATGCTGTCTGATTCACCTCTACCCCATTGCGGACATTGGACTTGGTCTGTGGAAGTGAAGCTCTACGATGCAGAAAACTATATTCTGCACTCTGCATCTTCCCCTTTGGGAGATCTGATAGAAGTATTTAAAATGATGCGAGGCCTAGATAGGGTAGACAGTCAGAACCTTTATCTCAAGGTGGAAACGTCAATGTCTGGCGGGCACAGTTTTCAGGTTAAAAGAGCAAAGTTTAAAGGAGATGCGCTTGGCTTGTGTACTTTTTTTACCCAGAGAGCAGTTGGTGCCTGGAATGCATGGCAAGGAGTGGTGGTGGAGGCAGATACGATAGTGATGTTCAAGTGGCTTTTAAATAGGCAAGGAATGGAGGGATATGGCTCATGTGCAGGCAGAGGAGATTTGTTTAAGTTGGTATCAGGTTTGGCACGGATATTGTGGGCTGAAGGGCCTGTTCCTGTGCTGTACTGTGTTCTATAAGTGATATCTAGCAATACAAAACACTGAACTAAAGGTGTGAGCAGGGAAGATGGGCAAAATTACTTGGTTTACAGGCCTAGTTTTATAGAGCAAAACTTAAAGGAAGAAAGAAATGAGGAGGACAGCTTAAGGGAGGATTTCCATAGCTACCCAAAGGATGGGACAAGTAAACATAAAGATGATTAAATGGACAAAACCAGAATAGACCCCAAAATTAAGAGATGAAATTAAGATATGCGAGGACGTATTGCAGGTGTAATTCAGCAGGTCAGGCAGCATCTCTGGGAAAACATGGATAGGTGATGTGTAGAAAGGAACTGGAGATGCTGGTTGATACTGAAGATAGGCACAAAATGCCGGAGTAACTCAGTGGATCAGGCAGCATCTCTGGAGAAAAGGAGTAGGGGTGACATTTCTAGTTGTAACCTTCTTTAGGCTGAATCCTTTTTCAGGTGAAGACGAGTTCAGACCCGAAATGTCACCTATTCCTTGTCTCTAAGGATGCTGCCTGACTTTCTGAATTACTCCAGCGTTTTGTGTCTATCTTATGGATAGGTGATGTTTCGTGTCGGGGCCCTTCTTCAGACTTATGATATCACTTATGTGTTCATTTTAAAGGAATGAGGAAACTACAAAAATAGTTTTCTAAAAATGTCTTGAAATTACTAAAAAATGATAATGAATTACTGATGATCATTTTTAGCCATATAAACATTATTTTTAGCAAACTATTAATTAAAAAAAAACATGAATGTTGGCTAGGATAATTCGATCAAGTCTTCATCTTAAGTCAGAGACCAAATACAAATCCTCTCTCCACCATTCATCTCACTGAACATTGGCTCCTGTATATTGATTTTGTGGTTGAAGTTTTGTTGTAAATGAAAAAGACAAATCAAACAGCTCCTAAAGAGGGGGAATCACCTGTTAAAAATAAACCTCTTATTTGCTCTGTGGTCCATGAATGCCATTTATTTAAACATGACAACAAATGGAAACGGATATGAAAACTGTTGCCCCAACTACTAAATAAACACAGCATTAATGAAGAGAGGGGGCTGTCAGGCCAATCCACATGTCCAAGGGAGGCGACGGCTGGAGGCCCTGCAGAAGCCTGGGGCTCGCCTGGATCGGGCACCGTTCATAAAAACTAGAAGGCGGACTGGACTTTGCAAATGGTGTCAAAACATGGCAGCTCTTGCATGCGGGCTCAGTGGACTATTTCAGAACACTTTTCTAATCGGGGATTGTACTTAGGTATGGGAATAGTCCACTGTTTGTAAGAAAAGGATTTATCTGTGCATTTGCACAAGTGACAATGAAGCACCATGAAACCAAAGAGCACAAAACAATGTCAGTCATAGCATTCACATTTTGAAAAGTGGATCCAAGTTAAGCATGTGTAAGAAGGAGCTGCAGATATTGGTTTATACCGAAGATAGATACAAAAAGCTGGAGTAACTCAGCAGGTCATGCAGCATCTCTGGAGAAAAGCAATATACTGAAGCAAAATCCTGACCCGAAATGTCACCTATTTTTTTTCTCCAGAGATGCTGCTTGACCCGCTGGGTTACTCCAGCAATTTGTGCCTATCTCCCAAGTTACACATTCTGCTTCACAATGTTGGAAAGTATAGAAGGAGACAAACAGAATGGATATAATTCACACCATGAACAAATGGAATTATTGAGGGATCCGAGTCAAAGAACTCATTTTTCTGAAAGACATCATCAGTTGTCAGAACAGATGGCATATTGGGCAGCACAGTGCGCAGAGATAGAGTTGCTGCCTTAAAGCACACTCGGGTTCAATCATGACTATGGGTGTTGTCTGTATAGAGTTGCTGGTCAGTGTGGACTTGGTGGGCTAAAGGGCTTATTTCCACACTGTATCTCTAAAAGTCTAAAGGATGGTCCCTAAGAAAGTGACCATCATTGGAACGACATTGCACTAATTATACAATTATTCTTCACTACAAGTAATCTTTTGGGGTGGGAAATTGCAACCTTCACGTGGTCTACCCTATGTTGACTAATGCATTCAATCCGACGTGCACAAACAAATAGATCAAATAGAACAAGTTGACCTACAACTTTAGGCTGTGCACGCCATACGCAAGAAGACGAAGTAATCTTTTATCCACAAATAAAGAATTCATATTTTTCTCAATTAAAATATAGCACTAACAAAATGATTCATCTTCTTAGAAAAAAACAAATTGCTGGAGTAACTCAGTGGCATCTCTGGAAGACATGGATAATTGACATTTCAAGTTGGGACCCTTCTTCAGACTCGAAAAATTGCCCATCCATGTTGTCCAGAGATGCTGCCTGACCTATTGAGTTACTTCAGCACTTTGTGTGTTTTTTAAATTATTTTATAAAGCAGCATCTGCAGTTCCTTGTGTCTCTATGGGTTTTCTCTCTGGATGATTACAGCACAGGTGTGAGATGGTGGCATTGCCCTTAAATTGGGATTGAGGTATGAAAATCCAGCATAATGCTTGGTAGTACTATCCTAATTTGCATTTAACATGATTAACCACAGTTTTATATCAACCTTAACAAAGGTCAGAGTCATACAGCTTGGAAACAGGTTATGACCCAACTTGACCATTTACACTAGTCCCACCTGCCTGCATTTGGCCTACAGTATATCCCTCTAAACTTATCCTATCCATGTACCTGTCCAAATGCCTTTTAAATGCTGTTACAACCTGCCTCAACTACCTCTAGTAGTTTGTTCCATATACCCACCACCCACTGTGTGAAAAACTTACCTCAGGTTCCTATTAAATGGTTTCCCTATTACCTTAAACCCTATGTCCCCTGGTTCTTGATTCCCCTATCCTGGGTATAAGACGCTGCACGTTCACCCTGTCTATTCCCCTCATGATCTTATACACCTCCATGTCCAGAGATCCCAAGGTGCTTCCCAAGAATGCTATCAAACAAACTCTGAAACTGAACCTTGTAAAGGTATTTTCAGAAAGACAATTGAAAGCTTGGCCAAGAATCAAATTTTAAGGACTATCTTAAGTGAGAATGAAAGAAAGAGACGCAGTGGTAAAAAGAGGTAAAGGCAGGAAATTCCAGGACGTAGTGTCTTGCCACTTGAAGATATGTAACTAACATGTAGTAACTATGTGGTGCAGTTAAACTTGGGCATGATCACACAATCAGATTGTAAGATGCACATATCTAAGACTGTACAAGATAATGATCTCAGGAAGACTGCAACTCACCATATAGAGCCTTTGCACTCAACCTGCCTTCACTAGTCGACATTCTGCTGTAAAAAAAGTTTAAGAAAATTAATGTTATTCACAAATGTCACTTCACAATTAATTCAGTCAGAGTCATTCATTCAGAACGGAAGCAACACAGTGGCGCAGCGGTAGAGTTACTGCGTTACAGCGCCGGACACCCAGGATAAATTTTGACCACAGAAGTTTGAAAACATGTACCTCCAGATTCAGGGATAGTTTATTCCCAGCTGTTATCAGGCAACTGAACCATCCTCTCACCAAGTGGTGAGCGTTCCTGGCCTCCCATCTACATCATTGGAGACCAGAGGATTATTTTTGTGGACTTTGTGGATCTTATACTTTGTCCTGTATCTGTACACTGTGGACAGCTTGATTGTAATCATGTATAGTCTTTCTGTGGACTGGATAGCACGCAGCAAAATGCTTTTTACAGGACCTCGGTGCACGTGACAATAAACTTAAATCATGAAGGTGACAGCTCAATCTCCTTGCGGGAATCAGTTCTGTTCTATTACTCTTTGCGATTTGTACGTTTCTATCATTGTGCATAGTATATCGTTGTCCTCAGATAATGTTTATACAACATCAGAGAGACGTGTATGGTGTAAACATCAATTGTGTTTCTTCAACAGATAAACATCACCTTAATTTTGCTGTAACTGAATCTGCTGGTACACGGTTTCACGCTTCTGCATCTGTGCCTGAACGGAAGCTGGTGAACACGGCATGGCCACGCTTGGCAAAGTCTGCCTGACGGAAGTTTGCTGCATTCCCAAGCCAATGGGAAGCATAGATGGAGGCAATGGCAGGGAGTGATAATGGACTGTCCGTGTGATGGACTGGGATGCATCTACAGCTCGCTGCAATTCCGTCAAAGCATAGAAATATATTAAAAGGGCAAAAGTAAATGTACTATTTTTAACTGGAAGTGGCAGTTACAATAGAGCAGATAAATTAACTACAAGTGTAACTGGATATGATCTAATTGCCACTGGAACTGTATCTTCAATGATATTTGACATTAAGGAAGTATTGTATAGAAGGGAAAATGGAAGGCAACTCATTTTAGAATTGTTCGTTTAAAAATCTGTATAATTACATATTTTTCTGGACACTCTTCAAGAAATAAAATGTTTTAAAAAAATGGATGTAAATTGCTGGGAAACCTGAAAGCAACTTAGTGATATTATTTCACATACAAAGGACGGCACAGTGGCACGTCAGTAGAGTTGCTGCCTAATGCCCCTGTCCCACTTAGGAAACCTGAACGGAAACCTCTGGAGACTTTGTGGCCCACCCAAGGTTTCCGTGCAGTTCCCAGAGGTTTTTGTCAGTCTCCCTACCTGCTTCCACTACCTGCAACCTCCGGCAACCACCAGCAACCTCTGGGAACTGCATGGAAACCTTGGATGGGCCGCAAAGTCTCCAGAGGTTTCCGTTCAGGTTTCCCAAGTGGGACAGGGGCATTACTGCGCCAGAGACCCAGGTTCGATCCTGACTACGGGTGCTGTCTGTACAGAGTTTGTACATTCTCCCTGTGATCGCATAGGTTTCCTCCAGGTACTCCAGTTTCCTCCCACACTCCAAAGATTCACAGGTTTGTTGGTTATTTGGCTACGGTAAAAATTGTAAATTATCCCTCATGTGTAGGATAGTGCTAGTGTACTGGGTGACCACTGGTTGGCGCAGTCTCAGTGGGCCGAAGGGCCTGTTTCCATGCCGTCTCTCTAAAGTCTGGTCCAATTACCAAAGTAAATCGTGGGCCACTAGAAAAGGCCAGGAATCCTAAACAGTGCACGCAACTTCACAGGGAGTTCAGGGAATATTTATACCCAATTTACTTTCTTTAATTAAAACCTCCCAATATTCTGACACATAAATCAGTTTGTACAAAATGTTCATTGTCTTGGCGAACTGCCATTATGATTGTCCTCCTCCCTCTAAGTTCCTTGAATAATGGAATTTTTTATGTGGGATGTGCCTTTGACAACACCACTCATCATTTTTATGATGTTAGCAGACCTAATGAAATCATCTAATGGCATGATATCAGGTAATTTATTATGGGAGGATATTGGACCTATCTTTGGAAGCTTACATTTAGTTTTATTTGGAGATACAGCATGGAAACGGGTCCTTCGGCTCACCAAGTTCATACTGACCATCGATCACCCGTTCACACTAGTTCGATGTTATCCCACTTTCTCATCCACTCCCTATTTACAGAGGTCAATGAATCTACAAACCCGCATCCAGAATCATTATCAGAATTTCCTCTTGAAGAAGTAGTGAAAGCTGTAAATACTTTCCTTAAACTGTGTTGGAAGGGGCTAGAATGCCATTTGCAGTCTTCAACACTAGAATTGTGGAAGGTTAATTTTATTTGGCTATAAATTTTGACAACTAGCAATGTCTATATTAGCAGCAGCAGTAGTAAAGGTCAGAATAAAACAGACCTGCTTTAAAAGTTGTGCCCTTTTTATGCATTAACTTAAAAGTGATGATTGATTCATCACTAAAATACCATATCTGGAGTATTGTGCTCGTATTGCAGTATTGCATTCTGCCAACCAGTCATAGGAATGGCATCTTTAAGCTGGAAAGAGTGCGGATAAGATTTATGAGGATGTTGCCAGGACTTGAGTACCTGAGCTATGGGGAGTGGTTGGGAAGGCTAGGACTTCATTCTTTGGAGTGTAGGAGGCTGAGGGGTGATCTTATATAGATGTCTAAAATCATGAGGAGAATAGGGAGGGTGAATGCACAGAGTCTTTTACCCAGAGTAGAGGAATCAACAACTCAGAGGACATAGGTTTAAGGTGAGAATGGAAAGATTTAATAGGCACCCGAGGGGCACTTTCTCACACAGAGGGTGGTGGGTACAGGGAACGAGCTGCCAGATGGGTAATTGAGGCAGGAAGACTTCACTTTAGACTATGGAGATACAGCATAAAAACAGGCCCTTTGGCTCGAGTCCGCACTGACCGGCAATCACCTCGTACACCAGCACTATCCTACATACTTGGGACAATTTACAAAAGCCAATTAACCTAAAAGCCTGTACGTCTTTAGCATGTGGGAGGAAACTGGAGCACTAAGAAAACCCACGCTATCACAGGGAGAACGTACAAACCCTGTATAGACAGCACCCATAGTCAGGATCTAACCGGGCCTTTGTGGGTGTAAGGCAGCAACTCTACCATTGCACCACTGTGCTGCCTGGTGTTATAACAACATTTAAAAAACATTTGGACAGGTACATGGTTAGGAAAAGTTGAAAGGGATATGGACCAAACGCAGGCAAATGAGACTAGCTTAGATGGGGCATCTTGGTTGCCATGGGTGAGTTGGGCCGAAGGGCCTGTTTCCATGCTATATGATAATGACTCTGATCATAGCAATGTGTTATCTTCATTCTCTCCACATACCAATGATAATAGGACATCAGCTACCACCGGTTATTATTCTGTGTGGACTTAAGCTCGATGGCAATTGTCTAAACTCGTTTAATCTATTACTTTTGGCAGTGAAAGCTTGCTTTACCCTCTTACTGCTTGTTAGCATCTAACGACCCAGTCCACTCTACAATCTGATGCAGAACAGGTTAATAGGTGGGCGGTGCGACTCTCGTCAGCAGCGGCCTCTGCAGTCTGTCTGTATTTTTATTATTTTTGTCTCATTTCTATGTAGTTTTTTATTATTTTTTGTCGGGGTATGTGTGGGGGGGGGGGGGGGGGGGGGGGGGGGGGGGGGGGGGTGGGGGTGACTTTAAAATCTTTCCCCTGCACGGGAGACCCGACCTTTTCTTTGTCGGGTCTCCGTTGTCGTTGAGGCTGGGCAACGTGGAGCGGCCTCCGGCAGGAATGACCTGCGGCTCCAGTCGCGGAGCTGCGGACTACTCACCGTCGCGGGGCTGGCCGAGTCTGGAGCGGGTGGAGCTGTGGTGGAGCGCTGCTGTGGCCCGACCCCCGAAGATTCGGAGGCTGCGGGTCTGGCGGATGGGAACGCCGGGAGCCCGCGGGTCCCTGGTGGGAGACCGCTTTTCGGGGCTTCTGCAACGGCGACTTCTCCCGCCCGAGTTGCGGGGTTGAGGAACACCTGGAGCGGGGCCTTACATCACCTCCCCGCGCGGCTTGGAATGGCCGCGGGACTTTGCGAGCGCACGCTGGGGGTTCCAACAACAGGACCCGGTGCGCGACCTTGCATCAACCGGCGTGGCTTTAATGGCCGCGGGACAATCGCCATCGCCAGCCGGGGGCTGTGACTTTGACATCGGGGGGGGGGGGGGGGGAGGGCAGTGGAGAGATAAGTCTTTTCGCCTTCCATCACAGCAATGTGATGGTTGTATGTGTACATTTTGTTGTGTCTCGGGTCTTTTTCGTTTTGTATGTATGTCTGCAGTATGCCTTCCGGGTCACTGCTCGTGCGGTCGACCGGTCGGTGCAGAGGGTAGCTTTGAATGTTTGTCTCTTCGTGTGTTGCTCATGTTTGTTGATTGTGTCCCTTTTTTAAAAAAAAGCTACTGTAATGCGCCCTTTAAATTGCCCCTCGGGGACGAATAAAGTGCTTAGAATTGGAATTGGAACCCAACGGCAGCAAGCAAGTGGGGTTGGAGGACCGGCCTCTCTTTCTCCCTGATCTTCTGCATGTTTACATCAGGCCAGCATTGAATTACAACCAGTTGTACAAAAGTCCTATTCAGACATTAAATGGATGACAAAATATCTCTGTTCTATGCTCAAACTATATCTTTGCTCGAGGCAGAGCAATTGCACACTGCAATCCAATTAATGCCTACAAGAAAAGAGAATGTATCAAACTTGATACCATTAAGCTGGGAAGAATGCTGAGAAGAATTCCGAGGAAGTTGCCAGGACCCGAGGGGCCTGAGCTATAGGGAGAGGTTGGGCACACTAGGACTTTATTCCTTGGAGTGTAGGAGGCTGAGCAGTGATCTTATAGAGGTGTATAAGATCGTCAGGCCAATAGATAGGGTGAGTGCACAAGGTAAGGGATTGAAAAAACGGAGGACATAGGTTTATGGTGAGAGGGGAAAAATTTAATAGGAACCCGAGGGGATGGAATGAGCTGCCCGAGCAAATCGGTGAGGCAGGTTCTATAACAGCATTTAAAAGACATTTGGTACATGGATAGGAAAGGTTTAGAGGGATATGGGTCAAGTGCAGGCAGGCAGGACTAGTGTAGATGGAGCTTCTTGGTTAGCATGGACAAGTTGGGCCAAAGGGCCTATTTCCATGCTATATGAATATAACTAACATTGCTAGAGGATAACTTTATTATGTAGTACATCATTTGATTCACATAGCACAGTCACATTTTGAAGTAAGGCTAAAGGGCCAGTTCCACTTGGCAATTTTTTCGGCAACTACCGGCATCATTGACTGAGGCATCAGGTCACCGAAAAATTTGCGGCACGAGACGGCGGTGACGTATGACACGTGGTGTTTTTTCAAGTGTCGTAATATTTTCTTTGTCGCCGCCGGATTTTGAATTGTTCAAAATCTTTGGCGACACTGATATGACGCCGGCAGTCGCCGAAAAAAATCGCCAAGTGGGACAGGCCCTGAACAGTAAGGCTAACATACCATGTCTATTGTGACTGCAGTAGTCATGACCCGATTGTACTAGCTTTAGTGTCTTCAATATTTTATAAAATTGATTAAACAAAAAGGTCATGGAACACTCCCTACTGAATTTTAAACCAGTGCCATCAAATCTATCACTCCCATCAGAGAAGCCAAATTGGGATTCAACTTAACTTAGAACATAGAACAATGCAGCACAGGAGCAGGCCCTTCGGCCCACAATGTCCATGCTGAGCATGATGCCAAGATAAACTAATCTCCTCTGCCTTCACTTGATTCATATCCCTCCGTTCCCTGCATATCCATGCGCCTGTCCAGAAGCCTCTTAAACACCACAATCGTATCTGCCTCCACCAGTCTTTTCTTTAACATCAAGTGCTTTAGACTTTAGTTTCAGAGATAGTGTGCAAACAGACCCTTCGGCCCTCTGAGTCCATGCCGACCAATGATTAACCCATACACTACCATGCAATATTCTAGACACGAGGGACAATTTACAATTTTTTACTGAAATCAATTAATCTACAAACTTGTACGACTTGAGTGTGGGAGGAAACCGGAGCACCCATAAAAAAAACCCCACACAGTCACAGGGAGAACATACAAACTCCACACAGACAGCACCCATAGTCAAGATCAAACACGGGTCTCTGGCACCATAAGGCACCAACTATACCGCTGCACTACATTTAATTACAAGAATTAATGCATTACCTTCATCAAGGCAGCAGGAAATTTGAATGCCACAAAAATAACTTCTGGAGGGGATGGGAGTGTGAGGAGTGGTGGCCATTCACAGTTCAGCCTGTTCTAGCTCACACAGCCCGTTTAAAATATGAAGGTTATAGATCATGAAGCTTGGTTTCAGATGAATGATGGCACTTTCCTGCTCAACATTCCCTTTATATTTTCTCTTGTTTCCAGGAGAAGCATTCTTTGGTAATTTATCTCCAAAGATGAAACTGCTTGCCTGAAACCAAACCCTAGTACGCTGTCAATTGCACATTGTTAAACTTCAAGCCCCGATGTAGTGGTTTGGTCAACAGCCAAAGTTGACTTTATCATCCACCGACCATCTCTGTTAGTTCCGTCAGAAAGGAAGGATGAGTGTTGTGAAGAAAGATGCGTCTCCCACCCCCAATACCTTGCAATCGTCTGAATGAATGAATACGTTTATTGGCCAAGTATTCACATACAAGGAATTTGCCTTGGTGCTCCGCCCGCAAGTGACAACATGACATAGTGACAGTTAAGAATGATACATGAAACATTAAACATTAATGTTTAATGAGGAAGGGTCCCAACCCGAAACGTCACCTCTCCATATTCTCTAGAGATGCTGCGTGACCCGCTAAGGACTTTGTGTCCTAAGATGCAAGTTTAATTTAATTTAAAGTACAGCATGAAACGAGACCCTTTGGATATCCCTCCATTACCTGCATATCCATGTGCCCATATAAAATATCTTAAATGCTACTACAGGTCCAGCTCCGATTTTCCAGCATTCTCCGTTAATCCTGACAATCACCCCCACCCCCTGAAAATGTGGCGCCTAAACTGAAGCGGCCGATCTAGACCCCAACGTGAATTGCCGTCTGCAGCAGGGGCCCTGGAACTCTGGCCCTGCCGGAGCTGGCAGATCCGTTCCCATAGCCGACTTCCACAGCCTACTTTGCGGGCCAGTATTACCCCCACCACCATCAGTCCATGACCTCTGTTGGGCTGGCAAAACGGATAATACGGCAAGGCTCTGGAACCAAGGGAGCTAAAAAATTAGTGGTGGACCTGTATCATATCAGCCTTCACCACCACCCCTGGCAATACATTGTGTTCAAGACACCAGCAGTTTCCTGTGTCATTAATTATAATTACTTTGCGAAAAGAGATAAAATGCCTGAACCAATTTGTCTAGGTGCTTCTTACATTAATCCTTGGAACCTTAGAAAGTGGGACTAACAATATGCTTTCATGCATCTGTTTATTCCAGCACAGAGATTTAAAAAAAAGGAATATTGGCAGAATGCAATGTAATAATGACAGTGATTTAAAGAATCCATCAGCCAAATGAACTGGCACCATTGCAGAGCAATATTGACAATGGAGCCACAAGGAACTGCAGATGTTGCAATCTAAAGCACAAATTGTCAAACAGCATTGAAACAGGCCCTTTGACCCAACCCCCAGCTATGGGAGCCAAGATTGTCCCGTCAACGGAAGGCTCGAGGCCGCCGACTGCGGGAGGCTAAAGAAGGGAAGAGATTTAACTTTTTTTTCACCTGCCATCACGGTGAGGGTGGAGGGCATCACTGTACTGGATATTTATGTTATATGGTTATATAATGGAGGGTTATGGTCTGAGTGGAGGTAGATGGGACTAGGGGAGAATAAGTGTTCGGCACGGACTAGAAGGGCCGAGATGGCCTGTTTCCGTGCTGTAATTGTTATATGGTTATAGGTGGTGTAGACAGCTTCACTGTAAATAGAACTGGTACTGTCACACTGTCTGTCCTTTATGTGAAGAGGGTCTTGGTATGAAGTCTAAAGTCTTTAAAAAAAGGGGGGCAGCACTGTGGTGCAGCTGTAGAGTTACTGCCTTCCGGGTTCAATCCAGGCTACGGGTGCTGTCTGTACATAGTTTGTATGTTCTCCCTGTATGTGGGATTTCTTCAGGTGCTCCGGTTTCCTCTAACACTTGAAAGACGTACAGGTTTGCAGTTTATTAGGCTTCTGTAAATTGTACCTCGTGTGTAGGATAGAGCTAGCGTACGGGGCAATTGCTGGTCAGCGCTGGCTCGATGGGCCAAAGGGCCTGTTCCCATACAGTATCTCTAAAGTCCAAAATCTCTCTGAGGATGGTACCAGTGGACAGAGGCATCTGTTGGAGGTTAATCGCTGAGTAATAGAATTTCTTCATGTTGGCTATCTCAGCAGCAACTTTAAGCCATTACTGGTTCTGGCGTTTCACCATTTGCAAACAGGGAAGTTATTATCGCACAGGAAATATTTATATCTCGGGAGATTAGGGTGAACCTTGACTTGGAGGTGTGCAAAGAAAGGATGGGAGTAGGATTGAGTAAAATAATCCCATAAAATTGTGACACCAAGGGGAAAAGGAAGTAAGAAAAAATGATTCACCGTCACACCAATAGACCAAAGACAGTACAGTAAATTCGACAAGTTCAACAATGTACCGTTCCTAAAGTTCCTGCTTCCTCTCTTGTGGAAGGAAGTGTTTTCTCTCAGAATTGAATTTATTAATAGTACAGTACATGGACAATAGGTGCAGGAGTAGGCCATTCAGCCCTTCGAGCCAGCACTGCCATTCAATGTGATCATGGCTAATCATTCCCAATTAGTACCCTGTTCCTGCCTTCTCCCCATATCCTCCGACTCTGCTATCTTGAAGAGCCCCATCTAGCTCTTGAAAATCAGCATCAATGGTGCTAGGCAGCAATATCAGCAACAAAGGGACACAAAGTATTTAGTTTAGTGATACAGTGCAGAAACAGGCCCTTTGACCCACCGAGACCATGCCAACCAGCAATCCCCATACACAAGCACGAGGGACGATTTACAGTTTTTACCAAAGTCAAATTAACTTGCAAATCGTTCTGTGTTTGGAGTGTTGGAGGAAACCGGAGCACCCAGAGAAAACCCACATGGACACAGGATGTACAAACTCCGTACAGACAGCACATAGTCAGTTTGAAGCCAGGTATCTAGTGCTGTAAGGCACTACTCTACCATTGTGATACTATGCCGCCCTTAACTTGGCATCACAATACCAAGTTAAACTAACCTCCTCTGCTTGCACATGATCTCTATTCCCCCATTACCTGCATATCCACGTACCCATGTAAAAACCTCTTAAACACCACTATCGTATCTGCCTCCACCACCACCCCAGGAGCACACTCCAGGCACCCACTGCTCTCTGTATAAAAAACTTTTCCCCTCTAACCTTAAAACTGTGCCCTCGGGACTAGAGCGGGGAGAAGAAGGAATGATTGGGCTCGGAGAAGTGAAGTGTGCGTATGCAGCTCGCCTGCCCTTGCCTTTATTTTGCACTATTTTCAAACACACCCATTATTTTCAGTCGTGTATCTGCAACAGACCTGATGGAACCGTGTTGGAGAACCAGTGTTGGAATAGATGACATTTCAGGTCGAGACCCTTCTTTAGATTGAGAGTCAGGGGAAAGGGAAATGAGAGATATTGAAGGTAAATAGAACAAACGAGACAGAGCCGACAATTAATCCATCTGGTTAGTGTTTTGTGAAGGAGCTGACCAAGAGTTGACAGACATAAATCAGGAACGATGTTCGTTGTTTGCTTTGGCAGACTCTCAACATCCACATTAAAACCTGATTGCACACGCCTCCCACAACTATGAATTTAAAACATAAATGCTGGACATGCAGAACTAATCCGTCAATGCCTGAAGGAGAGAAAAGCCCGGACGACATTTTAGATTTGGAACCTTCCATGCAATTGTGGTCGAATTGTTTCCCTGAAGAATTAGCCCATTAACTCACGTCGGAAGGAACTGCAGACGCTGGTTTACACTGAAATTAGACCAGAATGTTGGAGTAACTCAGCGGGTCAGGCAGTATTACTGGAGAAAATAAATAGATGACATTTTGGGTCAAGACCCTCCTTTGGTTTGAGAGTCAGGGGAAAGGGAAATGAGGGATATAGAAGGTAAATAGAACAAATGAATGAACCCATTAACTCCCTCATTTTCTCATTGCATTTGGGCTTAATTGAGATCCGGACCTCGGGTGCTGTCGGTGTGGAATTTGCACGTTAGTCTTGTAACTACACGGACTTCTTCCCACATCGCAAAGTTGCACACCACAGTGCTGCAGCAGGTTGAGCTGCTGCCTCAGTACTAGAGACTCAGTTTCAATCTTGATCCCAGGTGCTGACTGTGTGGAGTTTGCACATTCACCCCGTGACTGCTTGCGTTTCCTCTGGTTTCCTCCCACACTCCAAAGACATATAGGTTTGTAGGTTAATTGGCTTTGACAACTGTTCCTGGTGTGTAGGGTAGTGCTAGTGTATGGGGTGATCGCAGGCAGTGGCGGATGGGGCTAAAAATATTGGTTGCCAGGAGACAAAGGGGGCCCACTTCATCAGGGGCCCACTTCATCAGGGGCCCACTTGATATAGGGGCCCCACTTGCCATCGGGCAAGCTGACACCCTGGCCAGTCCGCCACTGATCGCAGGTCGGCGTGGGCTGAAGGGCCTGTTTCTGCACTGTATCTCTAAAGTCTACAGTTAAAAGGAATTACTTGACCTTCCACAATGACACTACTGTTCAGTCTTTGTAACATGATGGCGAAATACCTGTTGAAATAACTTCCAAAATATTCACGAGCGAGTTTCTATTGACTAAATGAGTAACTTGACGTAATTTGGCTCAGCTGGTTAAGGGACAGGCATTCACAGCACAGATCACCAGTCAGTCACATGAATCATCATCAAACATAAGAGACAACATCCACCTGATAGAGAAATGTAGAGGAACCAGTTTTTCAAGTCCCTCCACACTCTGGAGAAGTATTTTCCATTCCTGTTAACATTTTTTGCTAACATTCGCAAAATGTGAAGTTTCAATACTTCCATATCTTCTGTTGAATTGAATTTATTGAAGACACCATTGAAACTGGCCATTCGGCCCACCCAGTCCATGCTGACCAGCGATCACCTTATTGCGCTGGTTCGATGTTAACCCATGTTCTCTTCAATGGATTCGTAAGGGGGTCAAAGTTTAAAGTGGATGTGCAGGACAAGTTTCCTTTACACAGAGGGGTGGTGGGGGCCTGGAATGCACAGCCTGAGGGGGCGGTGGAGGCAGATCCGGTAATGGCGTTTAAGAGAGTGTTGGCCAGGCACATGGATATGCAGGGAAGGGAGGGATATGGAACATGTGCAGGCAGGGGTGAATAGTTTAACTTTTTTTAAAGTTCAGTTTAGTTTAGAGATACAGAACGGAAACAGGCCCTTTGGCCCACTAAGTCCATGCCGACCAACAATCCTCGTACACCAGGATAGGAGTCTATCCTACACTCTAGGGACAATTTACAATCTTTACTGGAGCCATGTAACCTACAAAGCTGTACGTCTTTGGAGTGTGTGGGAGGAAAACGGAGCACCCGGTGGAAAACCCACGCGTTCACGGGGCAAACACCCAAACTCCATACACCAGCATCCACATTCAGTATGTTCTCTGGCATTGAAGCCACCAACTATACCACTGCGACACTGTGCCACCCTTAACTTGCCGTCATGTTTGGCGCAGACAATGTGGGCTGAAGAACCTGCTCATGTGCTGTACTGTTCTATACCGAAGATAGACACAAAATGCTGGAGTAACTCAGCGGGGCAGGCAGCATCTCTGGAGAGCATGAATGGGTGATGTTTCTGGACTGAAACGTCACCCATTCATTTCCTCCAGAGATGCTGCCTGTCCCGCTGAGATGCTCCTGCATTTAGTGCTGATCTTCGGTGTAAACCAGCATCTGCAGTTCCTTCCTACACTGTTTTATGTTCTACTTGTACATTTGTCAAAGGGCTGCAGATCTTCTGCAAGGGAAAAGGGAAAAGCTGTAACCTGCTCAGACTGTATAAAGTTGTACAGTGTAGATGTCGGCCCTTCATCCATCACGTCTATGCTGACCATCATGCTGATCCATTCTGATCCCACCGGCCTGTGTTAATTCCACATCTCTCTATGCCCTGCTAATTCAAGTGCATGTTGAATGTTACTGTACCCGTCTCCACCTTTGGCAGTTCATTCCAACTAATCTTTATGTGGAAAACATGTCCCTCGAATCCCCTTCAAACACATTCTCAAAGAACAGAGAGCTTCTGATGAGGTAGATTAGGATAAAAGTCACTGAAGGCCAATAAACGAATCAATCCTGTTCTCTGACAGGTTTACTGCATTTTTAGGCTATCAGTCCTAGAGAACATTTCAAGAATGTAAAGCAGCCCCAGTTAACTGAAAAAATTAATCTGATCCTACACAGCAAGAGATCCTCAAAACTGATCATTGATGCGTAAAGGCCCACTCATGCACAAGCAAGTCACAGTAAGGGTCCTTAAAGGGAATCTACCCAAGTAGGGGGGGGAATCCATCACTGGGCAGCACAGTGGTGCAGCTAGTAGAGCCGCCCAGTGTTGGACTATGAGCGCCAGGTTCGATCCTGACCTCGGGCGCAGTCAGTGTGTAGAGTTTGTACGTTCCTTCTGAGACCACGTTAGTTTCTTCCGGATGCTCCGGTTTCCTCTCTCATCCCAAAGATGTGCAGATTTGTAGGTTAATTGGTCTCTGAAAATAGCCCCCTAGCATGTCGGGAGTGGACGCAAAAGTGGGATAAGATAGGAGTGTGAATGGGTGATCGACGGTCAGTGTGGATGGGTGGGCCGACAAGCCTGTTTCTACACCATATCTTTCAATTCCATTATAATTTTAATTTCAATTTTAATTCCAATTTTTATTACAATTCAATGGGGCATCTTGGTTAGCATGGGCAAGTTGGGCAAAGGGCCTGTTTCCATGCTATATAGCTCCATGGCTAACTCGCATTGTAATACACCAGGCACCATCAGATTCTTAAAAAGACGCAAAGTGCTGGAATAACTAAGCGGGTCAGGCTGCATCTCTGGAGAATATGGATAGGTGATGTTTTGGGTCGAGACACTTCTCCTACCATCAGATCCTTGTGCGGCAAGGCGTGTGGTAATCCTTGTGACATTGTCAAGGGGTGTAAGATTAGAAGGAAGTTACCTCAAATAACGGCTATGGTGCACCAACATTTCCAGGTGATTTCCAATCTACCCAATAAACTATGCTTAATCATACTCTACAAGATGAGTCAGCAACATAAATGTGGGTGTGGGCAACCAACCTCTATTGTTTAATTATCCATCTATTTATATTCTTTCACTCGACACTACTTTGAAGCTCGTAGCTTTGCACTTTGACTTCCATGATGTACTGCACAGTTGATAGTCTGAAGAAGGGTCCTGGCCCGAAACATCATCCATCCTTTTTCCCCCAGAGATGCTGCCTGACCCACTCAGTTACTCCAGCACTTTGCATCTATAATAGGGTCCCTTCTGAACAATTGTGACTTCCACACACTTCACCCTATGCTTAATTTTAACTCGTGCACATTTTAAAATTTCAAGTTACTCATCAATGCTTTAGCAATTCAGCACTAGATGGTTGCGGTGGGCACTTTTATAGAGTCATAGCTTCATACAGCACAGAATCAGATAGCACAGTGGGCGACAGATAGCACAATGGGCTAAGAGTTCGGCTGGCGACCGGAAGGTAGCCGGTTCAAATCCCGCTTGGAGTGCATACTGTCGTTGTGTCCTTGGGCAAGACACTTCACCCACCTTTGCCTGTAATGGAATGTAATTACGGCAGCAGGCGCGGGCACACCGCGACGCCCTGTGTCTCCCTTTCAAGGGAGATGCTAAAAATGCATTTCGTTGTCTCTGTACTGTACACTGACAATGACAATAAATTGAATCATTTCATTTCATTTTTTTTTCATCAGGCCTTTCAGCCCAACTTGTCCATGTTGACCAGGTTGCCCCATCCTAAGCTAATTGCATTTGCCCTGGTTTCACCTGTATCCCTCTAAACCTTTCCTACCCCTGTCCCTGTCCAAGTGTCTTTTAAATATTGTTACAGTACCTGCCCCAACTACCTCCTCTGGCAGCTCGTTCCATATACCCACCACCCTCTGGGTGACAACTTGTCCCTCAGATTCCTATTAAAACTTTCCCCTCTTACTTAAACCCATGTCCTCTAGTTCTTCATTCCCCTTCCCTGGGTAAAATACTTGGCATTCACCCTATTTGTTCCCCTCATGATTTTATACACCTCTATAAGATCACACCTCGACCTCCTGCGCTTCAAGGAATAGTCCTGGCCTGCACAACCTCTCCCTATAGCTCAGGCCCTAGAGTCCTGGCAACATCCATATTAGTCGTCTCTGCACTCTTCCCAGCATAATGACATCTTCCTGTAGCAGGGTGCCCAAAATGGAACACAATACCCCAAGTGCGTGCTCACCAATGTCTTGTACAACTTGTATTGGTTTATTATTACCAATTGTACCAAGTGAAAAGCTTTTGTTTGCATGTTTTCCAATTAAATCAGATCATGCTATACATGATGCAAATCAGTCATAAGTACAACAGGTAGATCAAGGAGAAAAATACCAGATTGCAGACAATAATTTACAGTGTTGAGGCATTGCAGTCCCAGAGAAAACTCAGAGGTCTGCAATGAGGTAGGTTGGAAGATCGGGACTACATCCTAGCTAATGGAAGGGCTGTTCGGTAGTGTGAAAACAGTGGTGAAGAAGCTGTTCTCGAGTCTGATGGTACATGTTTCAAGTTTTTGTATATTCTGCCCAATGGGAGAGGGGAGAAGAAAGAATGAAAACAGTCCTTAATTATGTTAGTTGTTTTCCCCTAAGGTAGCGTGAGGTTTAGAGGTACAGCATAGAAACACGCCCTTTGGCCCACCGAGTGTATGCCAACCAACAATCACCTGTCTGTCCTACACACCAGGGACAATTCACAGAAGCCAATTAACCTGCAAATCACCCCGTCTTTGTAGTGTGGAAGGAAACTGGAGAACCCGGAGAAAACCCACACAATCACAGGGAGAACGTGGAAAGTCCGTACAGACAGCTTACAAATAAGGCCAGCTTGTACACCAATGCTCCAGTTAATACCATCAACCAAAGGAATGAACTTTGCTTGTGTGAAATTCTGTACTTTATGAGGCAGGAATCTTATAGAAACTTACAAAATTCTTAAGGGGTTGGACAGGCTAGATGCAGGAAGATTGTTCCCGATGTTGTGGAAGTCCAGAACAAGGGGTCACAGTTTAAGGATAAAGGGGAAATCGTTTAGGACTGAGATGAGAAAAATATTTTTTACACTGAGAGTGTTGAATCTCAGGAATTCTCTGCCACAGAATGTAGTTGAGGCCAGTTCATTGGCTATATTTTAGAGGGAGTTAGATGTGGCCCTTGTGGCTAAAGGGATCAGGGGGTATGGAGAGAAGGCAGGTACAGGATACTGAGTTGGATGATTAGCCATGATCATATTGAATGGCGGTGCAGGCTCGAAGGGCAGAATGGCCTACTCCTGCACCTATTTTCTATGTTTTTATGAGCTCTTTTTGCTTCCCCATGTTAAAACTTCAATCTAGTTGGTTTTCCAATGAATGTCTAAGTCATTATCATTTACAAATCACCTGCTCCTGTTTATTTGAAAAAGAGCTTGTGAAACAACAACAAACAAACATCTGTGATATTTGTGTCCCCATTTCATCAATATTATCTTAGTTTAACGCTATCGTGTTCAGCATTGACATTATGGTCCGAAGGGCCTGTTCCTGTGCTATATACACAGTTCAGCGTAGGAAGGAACTGCAGATGCTGGTTTACACTGAAGATAAACACAAAAAGCTGAAGAAGGGTCTCGACCCGAAATGTCACGCATTCCTTCTACCCAGAGATGCTGCTTGTCCCGCTGAGTTACTCCAGCATTTTGTGACTGTTCTAGGTTCTACTTATATATTTTCCTGTCAATGCGCTGCAAATTTTGTGCATGAGAAATGGGAAAAGCTGTAACTTGCTCAGAACAAATGTATAAAAATGCACAGCGCAGAATCAGCCCTTTGGCCCATCGCGTCAATGCTGACCATCACGCCAGTCCATACTGTTCCCACAGGCCTGTGTTAATTTCACATCTCTCTATGCCCGATCATTCATTTGCCGGCTAAATGTTACTGTTCCCGTCTCTGCCTCATCCACTGGCCATTCATTCCAACTAAACTTTATGTGGAAAAAAAAAACACCCATCAACTCCCCTTCAAAATGGAGAATGCGGTGTTATCCTGCCCTGTAGATGCGTTGGAGAGGTTCCTGTGCATGGGCATCATTCTGCAAGTCACCCATAGTCCATAGCAAGACCCACCTCAAGAGATCAACAGTCCGGGTGAGGGAGATGGAAAGTGGACCAGAGTATTAGCTGGATTACTTCTCCTTACATTTACAGGGATCTCCACTTCCCTCCTCTGGTCCTACATCGCTTTGAACCCCATTGGCTGAACCTCCAGTGTTAGTTCTGAGAATTATCTGCAATGGGTGGCACGATAGAGCAGCGATAGAGTTGCTGCCTTAAAGCACCACAGACCCGGGTTCAATCCTTTCCACTTGTGCTGTCCGTACGGAGTTTATACGTTCTAATTGGCTTGGTAAAATTATAAATTGCCCCTAGTGTGTAGCATAGCATTAGTGTGTGGAGATCACTGGTTGGCACAGACTAAATGGGCCGAAGGGCCTGTTTCTGCTTTGTTTCTCTAAACTAAACTTCCCAAGGCTGTGCACCAGAGTGCATCGGATTTGTACTTTTGCGTATATTAAAAGTTGTTTCAAAAGAGGATAGAGGTCATCATAAACTTGTGGACAAACAGGTGTGGGCAGTTGAAAGGATGGGCATTAACTAGGCAGCATGTTTATCTTGTATTACTATTTGGAGTTGGATCAGTGAATGAATAAGCAAAGATTAGTAGATTATGTTATTTACATATTTAAGTCAATCGTGACTTAAAATTGCTAGGATTGACACTGGTCAGGAAACGGGAGACTTCAATAGCGATTCGGCTCAGAAGAGTACTCAGAAGCAACTGAACCATCCTACCAACAACTAGAGAGCAGTCCTGAACTACTACTGACCTCATTGGAGATCCTCGGACTATCTCCAACTTTGATCGGTCCTTACTGGCATTATCTTGCACTATATGTTATTCCTTTTTATCTGTATCTGTAGACTGTGAATGGCTCAATTGTATCCATGTGTTGTCTTTGCGCTGACTGGTTAGTTTTTATTTAGTTTTTGAGATACAGCGACCCCTTCGGCCCACCGAGTCCATACCAACCAGTGATCCCCGCACATTAACACTATCTGACACACACTAGGGACAATTTATATTTATATCAAGCAAATTAACCTACAAACCTGTACGTCTTTGGAGTGTAGGAGGAAGCAAAGACCTCAGGGAAAACCCACGCAGTCACAGGGAGAACATACAAACTCAGTACAGACAGCACCCGTAGCAAGGATCGAACCTGGGTATCTGGCGCTGGCTCTACCACTACACCACCGGTTAGCACACAAGCTTTTCACTGTACCTCAGAACACATGACAATAAACTAAACAGTCTCGTCACACACTCTCTCGGACTTCATTCTACGGTAATGAATAAGCATTAATGAGGTATCTCCAAATAAAGATGATTACGTGATGTGGAAGACTGGTTTTAGGTTTGATTCTAGGTCAGCTGGTGGTTGAGCTGGAAAAGCTGGTCCAATTTCGAACCCATCACCACCTTTTGAATTGTTCACGTCAGAGTCATGGAGCTGTACTATGCGGAAAATCAGGTCCTCCATTGCAACATGTCCATGTTGACCTACTTGTCTACCCGAGCCCATCCCATTTCCCTCCAAATCGAAAATCATCCAATGCTCGTGTGAGGAAACAGATGATATCTTTCGTGATTGTACAGAATCAGTGGGGTTTAGTTTAGTGTTTATTGTCATGTGTACTGAGGTACAGTGAAAAACATTTTGTTGCATACTAACCGGTCAGCAAAGACTAAACTTGATTACAATCGAGCCGCGCACAGTGTACAGGTACAAAATAAAGGGAATAATGTTTAATGCAAAATAAAGTCTCATAAAGTAATTAAAGCTAGTCCAAGGGTCTCCAATGAGGTAGGTAGTAGCTCAGGACCGCTCTCTAGTTGGTGGTAGGACGGTTCAGCTGCCTGATAACAGCTGGGAAGAAAGGATATGAATCTGGAGTGTGCGTTTTCACACTTCCATACATCTTGCCTGATGGGAAAGGGGAGAGGAGGGAGTTTCCGGGGCGAGACTGGTCCTTCATTATGCTAGTGGCCTTGCCGAGGCAGCGCGACTGGTTCACATTCAAGGACTCTGCGATCAACCTGAAGGAATATATTATGACCAGCACAGACTTCAACATTAAATGCATGCTAAAGAATGACAATACAATCTGGAGAAGGGTCCCAACCATCCATGTTATTCAGAGATGCTGCCTGATCTGCTGAGTTACTCTAGCACTTTGGCTTTTCTTATCAGTAATCTGCAGTTTCTTGTTTTGACAAGGCAATACCATTTGTGAACCATGTGGGCCACTCCTGGGTGAGGTTCAAATACGCAACTTTCAAGTCCAGTGAAATCACAGCCACTCAGCGGTAGAGTTGCTGCCTTGCAGCACCAGAGACCCCGGATTGATCCCGACTCCAGTGCCGTCTGTACCGAGTTTGCACGATCTCCCAGTGACCCATGGGTTTTTCTCTGGGTGCTCCAGTTTCTTCCCACATTCCAAAGACGTAGAGGTTTGTAATTAATTGGCTTTTGTAAATTGTCTCTAGTGTGTAGGGTAAAACTAGTTCGAGGGCTGATCGCTACTTAATGTGGACTCGGTGAGTGCCAAAGGGCCTGGTTCCATGCTATATCAAACCAAGTTGGAGTCTTGGGATAGCCATGTGGGCACCCATTGATTGTGGCAAGGCTTGCATGTTATAGCGAGCTACAAAGTGAATTCAAGCAGTGTCGCTGGCAACTATGTTCCTATCCAGCAGGCTCAATGCATTCTGCATTCACTTTGAACAGAGGCTCAGTGGAATGGTGCACCTGCTCCAGTGGATGTGGGTGCACCTGTACACATGGTCACTGTTGCAGAGGGCAGATCGATCTTCCTAAGAGTGAACCCATGGAAAGCAACTGGCCCTATCCACTGTACCATGCTGGCAGTGGTATTCACAGACATCTTTAACCTCTCTCAACTCCATGGCGACTGCATAGCACACAACAAAAGAAGCTTTTCATTGTACCTCAGTACATGTGAAAATAAACAAAACTAGACTAAACTAAAATCTGAGATTTTCAATCTGCTTTCAGATGACCCAACTCCATCCCAGGGAAAGTCAGTGTGCCTCAACGACTGCCATTCAGTGGCTCTGACATCCTGAGGCTGGTCAT
The DNA here is from genome assembly GCF_028641065.1 of Leucoraja erinaceus. Lineage (NCBI taxonomy): Eukaryota > Metazoa > Chordata > Chondrichthyes > Rajiformes > Rajidae > Leucoraja > Leucoraja erinaceus. Next base: position 21,331,583 of record NC_073394.1, read on the forward strand.
GGTGCAAGTTAGCAACGTCCACGACAGACACTATCTTACTGGCCAAAAGGGTATGTTGACAATCACTTATTATATGCCCTACACAGTCACAACTAGGTGGCTAAATTCAGTGATACATTATGGTCACATGTACCTAGGTACAGTGAAATTATTTTGTTCATGCATAGAACCTAATAAAATCATACAATGGACCTCACTTAGGCAGTACACAAAGAGTCGCCACGTTTATGACAGACAAAGTTACACAAAGTTAATCAGTCTATATTTCCTTGCAGTTTAATCCAGGCCTGTTGCCGCACGTGGCAGCAGGCTGTGTTTACCGGTTCCCCCTTCGATCTTGGGGGGCCCTCGGCAGGTTGTTCTCAACGGCCCTCCCACCCGCATCTCAGGAGCCTTGTGCCACCACGCGATGCCTCTCGGGTTTCACCTGCTCTATCTCCATTTACAAGTTTGCAGATGACACCACCATAGTGGGCCAGAGTTCAAACAGTGGTGAGACAGAGTATAGGAAGGAGATAGAGAGTTTAGTAACATGGTGTTAAGACACCAACTTCTCCTTCAGTGACAGCAAGACAAAGGTGCTAGTTATTGACTTCAGGAAATGTGGTGGTGTTCTGTACATGCCCCAGGTGCTGAAGTGGAAATGGAGAACTAGTCCCTGGACGTACATACCACCAAAGATGTGCCCTGGCTTAACCACATTGAAGTTCACATTGAAAGTGTGGTGTTATAACAGCTGGAGATGTCACCTACTACAATGTTGGTTAGAGATCTCCAATAAAAGTGGAGACACAAGAGACAAGAGGCAACGCTTGCTGAAATCTGGAGCAAGGAGCAAAAGCATCAACAGTTCCTTTCCCTCCACAGGTGTTGCTCGATGTATTGTGTTCCCCCAACAGTCATCTTCTTTGGTTCTCGAATTCAAACGTCTTGCTCATTTTTAAGCGCAGGTTATCATAAATCTACCTTCACTTTCTGATTCCCGACCTTGAACTTTGAGATGCTTGCCGAGCAAAGAAAAAACGACTCAAACTTTACAGCAATTCTTTAATGAAAGGATATATTTTTTCTCCAAACCATCATCAACTATAACTTAGTTTTGTTTAGTACCGAGATACAGTGAAAAGCTTTTTGTTGCGTGTTATTGAGTCAGTGGAAAGATTATACCTGGTTAAATTCAAGCAGTCCACAGTTTACAGATAAAGGACAAAAGGTACGTCCAATTAAGTCTGATTATAGGTAGATCGAAGGTCTCCAATGAAGTAGATGGTAGATCAGAACCACTCTCTAGCTGGTGAGAGGACGTTTCAGTTGCCCGATAACAACTGGAAAACATTTATCATTTGGATTTCTTTGTTTTTCTTTGAGATCATAGACAGTACCACCGCACGATTGGCAGCCCCGCCAACAGTCTGTCCGTTTTTTTCATCTTTTTTTCTAAGGGGGGGTTTCAGGGGAAACTTTTTTCTTCAGCTTCTTACCTTGCCGGATGTGTGATTATTTTCCGGGTTGCATCTCCGGTCACTCTGCAACCTACCGTCGATGTTGGGAGCTCCAACGTCGCAGAGGTTTGCCAGCCCCGACGCGGGGTTCGATTGCCAGCGCGGGGGAGTTGAGATCCCCCCGATGCAGGAGCTTGAGCACCCCGATACGGAGGGCTCAATGCCCCCGACCGCAGTAGAACAATGGAGGGAAGAGATTGGAACTTGTTTTCGCCTTCCATCACAGAGAGAAATGTGGAGGACGCACTGCGGTGGATGTTCAAGTTAAAATGTGTTGTGTGTGTTCTGTTGCTTTTATTTGTATGACTCACTTGGGATATGAAATTCCTCATATGTTGCAAAACATACTTGGCTAATAAAGTATTATTGTGATTTCACAAGATTGTCCCTATAAACCACCCACAAAAACGATCTCAACTGGAATAGGACAAGAAAACATTGTCATGTGGAGAATATATTGTTCATAAACTCTGTCAATAAATAACATTGCACCTTAGGAGCCCTTACACTGCTGAAATAACATAAAGCAGTTTAATACGTTAGGTGATTTTGTTTCACTTGATATATCAGTAGTCAATCTATACAAAAGTTTTTAAATGGGGGATATTTCTTTTTGGGCATTGTAATAGTAGGCACAAGGAACTTCAAATGAAGACAATTAACAAACCTGCAAATGAAGTGCTGGAGTAACTCAGCGGGTCAAGCAGCATCTCTAGAGAACATAGATAGGTAACGTTTCAGGTCGGAACCCTTTACTTTTAGGACTTTACAGCGAGGAAACAGGCCCTTCGGTCCACAGAGTCTGTGCCAACTTACGAGGATGTTGCCAGTACTAGAGGGTGTGAGCAATAGGGAGGGGTTTCTATTCCTTGGAGCGCAGGAGGACGAGGGTTGAGCTTATAAAGGTGTATAAAATCATGAGAGGAATAGATTGGGTAGATGCACAGAGTCTCTTGCCCAGAGTAGGGGAATCGAGGACCAGCAGACATAGTTCAAGGTGAAGGGGAAAAGATTTAATAGGAATCTGAGGGGTAACTTTTTCACACAAAGGGTGGTGGATGTATGGAACAAGCTGCCAGATGAGGTAGTTGAGGCTGGGACTATCCCAACATTTAAGAAATAGTTAGTTAGGTACATGGATAGGACAAGTCTGAAGGCATATGGACTAAGCATAGGCAGGCAGCATTAGCGCAACTGGGACATTTTGGCTGGTGTGGGCAAGTTAGGTCGCAGGGCCTGTTTCCATACTCTATGACCAGCGATCACCCCCATACATTAACACTATCCGACACACTGGGGACAATTGTTGTCTAAAGAAAAGCCCTGATCTGAAACATCACCTATTCATGTTCTCCAGAGATGCTGCCTGACCTGCTGAGTTACTCCAGCATTTTGTGTCTTCTATTCTTGACCAGCATCTGCAGTTTCTCGTGCCTACATTTTACAATTCCCGAGAAGAAATGTGGCCATTGTTTCAAACCCGTTGTTTCATGAATCACTCCATGACAGCAATTTTTGCGAAAATTGATTCTTCCTGTCATTAACTGTTTTTAGGATATACATCATATATACAATTCAAATTGACCCACGCAGTCACAGGGGGAACGTATAAACTCCACACAAAGGCAGATCCAGAGGTCAGAATTGAACCGGGACTCTAGCGATGCGAGGCAGTGGCTCTAGCAGCTGCACCACTGTGCCTCCTTTAGCTCTATGTTCATTCTTCCTGTCTTACTGTAGGACAAGGGAAATGCTTATGTGTACACAGATGTCCAGAGCCCAAAGTCAATGCAAGAACAGCAATGATTACCAGAGTGCAACATTACATACATCCCTTCAATATAAAAACATTAGTTTGGTTTACTTTAGTTTATTGTCACATGTATCGAAGTACAGCAAAAAGCTTTTGTTGTGTGCTAACCAGTCAGCGGAAAGACAATACATGATTACAATCAAGTCATCCGCATTGTACAGATACATGCTAGAGGGAATAATGTTTAGTGCAAAATAAAGTTCAGTAAAGTCTGATTAAAGATAGTCCAAGGGTCTTCAATGATGTAGATAGTAGCTCAGGACCACTCTCTGGTTGGTGATAGGATGGTTCAGTTGCCTGATGGGGTCAAGGAAAGAGCCTTCACATTGCGGCCCTGTTTCTACCACCGTGCACAAGACAGACACCATTGTATGCAGATGCCGAGAACTGTGTTCAGCTCTGGCTGACCAATTTCTAATCTTGCGTGTGGACTCAATAAGAAGAAGTTGCCTGGTAACAGTCAGGAAGAAAATGTCCCCGAATCTGGAGGTGTGCATTATTACACTTCTGTACCTCTTGCCTGATGGGAGAGAGGAGAAGAGGGAGTGACCAGGGTGAAACTCGTCCTTGATTATGCTGGAGGCTTTGCTGAGGTTACGTGAAGTGCAGATGGAGTTAATGGAGGGAGGTTGGCTTGTGTGATGGTCTCTGCATTTTCTTGTGGTCTTGGATGGAGTAGTTCTAAAACCATGCTGCGATGTATCCCGATAAAATGCAGTCTAAGTTTACCTCTCGAGGCAAGATAAATAAATGGCTGTTTGACTTCATATCCCAATGGCCATGAGTAACCAGTTCTCTGACAGTACTTACCTTTGGGATAATATATATATTTAGCTTAGAGATTAACTTGAGCCTGGCTAATATTTACCGTTTACCAACATTTATTGCCATTTTAAAATACACAGATCAAATGTTTCACGTGACTCACATCACAAGCTGCTCAATAAACTTTGAGACAGAGTCACGGAGCAGAGAAACAGATCCTTCAGCCCAACCCGTCCATGCCAACTTAAATGTCTCATCCAAGCTAATCCCATTTGCCCATGTTTTGTCCCGTATCCCTCCAAATCGTACCTATCCATCAACCTGTTCAAATGCCTTTTACATGCTGCTGCTGCAGTAAACCTGTGGCAGCTCATTCGATATACCCTCTGCACTCTGCGTGGAAAAAGATGCCCCTCGGGTTCCAATTAAATCTTTCCCCCTCTCACTTTAAACCTATGTCGTCTGGGTAAAAGACTCTGCCTTCACCCCAGTGCCAACCTGTTCTGTGAAATATCTTTGCTTGCTTGTTCTCAATGTCATTCCAGCAGGATTTGACCAGCTTTTTATGGGTCATGCTATTGTTGGAAGGTTATTACAAACAGGATGGTCTCCAATCCTGGGTTAAATGTGGGCATTCATTGCTATGATATGATTTTTAATAAACACTAAAACTAAACCAGCAGAGCTTGTCAACAGCTGATGTTTAGAGTTTAGATTAGATTAGAATTTAGAAATATAGCACGACCCTTCGAGTCCACAGTTTGCATCAGTTCTATGTTACCCCAGTTTAGAAACAACTCCCTACACATTGATCATGTGTAATATGGAAACGTTCCCCGCTGTTTCAATGAATGTATTCATCTGTTGATTGTAAACAGATTATTAACTTCATTAAGCCAAGAGGAAGATGAAATGCCTCAATAGAACGATTCCCCAGTTGATACCAATAGTTGAAATGACAATGAGAAGCAATTTGTAGCCGTTTCCCTTTAGGTGATGTGAAACTCTATACATGTTCTTGTTGCATGGCAATGAAATGAACCCTTTGCAAGACAAAGAGGGGAAGAGAACCATGAGATAGTGATCAAAGGTACAATTTGCCTTGTAGAACATGATTTTAGCCCATTTTTTTCCCATCTGTGCTTGGTCCAATCATCTGCCTACTAGATAATCCCCTCGCCAGATTTCAACTAATACTTGCTACACTTTGTCCTGCCCTCACCTTTTCCAGCTTTCTTTTCTCTCCCTCCTCCCCCTACAATCAGTCTATGGGCAGCAAGGTGGCGCAGCGGTAGATGTGCTGCATTACAGCGCCAGAGGCCCAGGTTCAATTATGACTGAGTGCTGTCCGTACGCACTTTGTACATTCTCCCTGTGACCACATGGATTTTCTCTGGGTGCTCCAGTTGGTGGGCTGAAGGGCCTGTTAACGCACTTATCTCTAAACTAAACTTGTAAAATTGTCCCTCGTGTGTGGGATACTGTCAGTACATGGGGCGATTGCTGGTCAGCACAGACTCGGTGATCTGAAGGGCCTATTTCGACACTATCTTTAAACTAACCTAAACAGTCCGAACAAGGTTCCTGAACTCCATAGATGCTGCTGCACTCGCTGAGTTTCTCCAGCATTTTTGTGTAACTCCTGAACCAAAACGTCACTTATCCATGTTTTCCAGGATGCTACCCCACCCGCTAAATTGCTTCAGCACTTTGTGTCCTGTAAACCAGCATCTGCAGTTCCTTTCTATTGTTTCTACATGTCGGCCCATGATGTCAATGTTGAATACAAATGCCAAATTAAACAAATTCCCCTTGCCTGCACATGCTCCACATCCCTCCATATTTTTAATAAATCCATGGCTAAGTTATCAACTGCTGAGCCCTTATGTTCTGCATTTCCCAAAAGAAACCTTTCCATCTCGTTCCTCCTTTGGGATGCTCTCCAAAGCCTGTCAGCCTAACGTGCCCTTCTGTGATCAAAAATGCCAATTTTGGTGTTCTAAATTACATTGCCATATCATATAGGGTGATTTCACGAAAGGTCACGAGCGTAGATCCACACCCACGTGACCGAAAATCTCAACTGCAGTACATGTTATACATCGGTACATGTTAGTGAATGGGAAAACACGCACTTTCCCACTCGTTAAAAACATGGAAAACGGCCGATATTCGAGCTGAAATTTTCTGTGCTAGTCGGGGTGACTGTGAAGCACAGCGACCTAAATTTTCAGGCAAAAAAAAAGATAGAAAGTAAGGTAATTAGAAGAGGGAACTGAAGGTGGAAAAACAGCGGAAGTGAACAGCGGACATTTGCCGTGGAGATTTAAAGATCCAAAATATCGGGAATTATCGCGTTTGCTCACTGAATTTCATCAAAAGTAAGTTAATAATTCCTTACTTTTGATGAAATTCAGCGAGCAAACGCGATAATTCCCGATATTTTGGATCTTTAAATCTTCACGGCAAATGTCTGCAAAGCACTTCCGCTGGATTGGCACCTTCAGTTCCCTCTTGTAATTACCTCACTTTCTATCTTTTTTTTTGCCTGAAAATTTAGGTCGCTGTGCTTCATGGTCACCCTGACTAGCACAGAAAATTTCAGCTCAAATATCGGCCGTTTTCCATGTTTTTAACGGGTGGGAAAGTGCATGTTTTCCCATTCACTAACATGTACCGATGTATAACACGTACTCCAGTTGAGATTTTCGGTCACGTGGGTGCGGATCTACGCTCAAGTGACCTTTCATGAAATCACCCTATAGAACAGAATGTTGGCCCATTTTGTTTCATCTCTGGCTTTAGTTCAATCAGCTGCCTATCAAGTACCCCCCTCACCTTTGTTCACCTATTACTGAAGATAGACACAAAATACTGCAGTAACTCAGAGGGCCAGGCAGCCTCCCTGGATACAATGAATGGGTGATGTTTCGGGTCGAGACCCTTCTTCAGACCGAGAGTGAGACACATAAATATGGAAGGTGTGAAAACGAGAGATCAAAGGGTTTGATGTTCAAGGAAAATGTAGAATAGATCATTGTTTAAGAAGGAACTGCAGATGCTGGAGAATAGAAGGTTACACAAAAAAGCTGGAGAAACTCAGCGGGTGCAGCAGCATCTATGGAGCGAAGGAAATAGGCAACGTTTCGGGCCGAATTGAACATCGAATTCTCCCAATTTTGTTAGTCCTTGCTGTCTCCTCCCCTTCCTCAGTCCCCTTGCTGTCTCCTCCCATCCCCCAGCCTTCGGGCTCCTCCTCCTTTTTCCTTTCTTGTCCCTGCCCACCCCCGCCCCCGATCAGTCTGAAGAAGGGTTTCGGCCCGAAACGTTGCCTATTTCCTTCGCTCCATAGATGCTGCTGCACCCGCTGAGTTTCTCCAGCTTTTTTGTGTAACCTAGAATAGATCATTGTTAGCTGGAAGGTGACAACGAGGCATGCAAAGATAAAATTAAATCATGAAACCCGTCAAACTGGTTGGAGAACTAGGTTGGGGAAAGAGATAGAGAGAGGGGGAGGGGAGAAAAGCAAGGATTACTTGAAGTTAGAGAAGTCAATATTCATACTGCTGGGTTGTAAACTACCCAAGCAAAATGTGAGATGCTGTTCTCATTCTCACACTCACTTGGGTGCTATCTAAATGCAAGTGATTATTCTTGTAATTTCCACAATTTTAAAAGAGAGCCTAGAAGGCAGATGAATGAAATTTAGTGTGGTTTATATTAGAGATGCAGCACAGAAACAGTCCCGAGTTAGTGCTGACCGTTGATCACACTGGTCTGTGTAATCCCACTTTCTCATCAACTCCCTGTATACTAGGGACAATTTCCAGAGGGCCAATTAACCTACAAAACAACCTGGTTTTGTGATGTGGGGGGAAACCGGAACGGTCTGCCTCGACTGCCAAGGGGCCAAGATATCGGCCCACAGTCGGCCTCGGGAGTCGGCTATGGGAACGAATCTCCAGAGCAAATTCGACCCAAAGTCCCAATGAGGTCGAGATCGGCCGTCTCACCCGGCCTAGGCGCCATATTATCGGCTGTATTTCGAGGGGGGGGGGGTTAGATTTCAGGCGCGCTCTTGTAATTTGTCCGGATTACAGGTGGCAACAGACCACCGGTTGCCAGAAAATCAGTTGTGTTCCTGTACCGATCTCCCCACCATCGAGGCGCTACCTCATAAAAAGGCAACGGATATCAACAAAACCCACACCAACCGACCACTCTCTCATCTTGCTACTACCATCAGGAAGAGGGTACAGGAACTTGAAAACCATGACCTCCATGTTTAAGAACAGCTTCGTCACAGGCTCTTGAACACCGCACAACACTGACCTCAACAACTATAACCAACTATGGACTTAGTTTTAGTTGCACAATGCACTATGGTCTTGAACTAGTGGCCTGGTTACCTAGTATTGCTGCTTATTAATTTATTATTTTGTTAATTATTGTATATTATTGTGTAGAAAGGAACTGCAGATGCCGGTTTACACCGAAGATAGACACAAAGAGCTGGAGTAACTCAATGGGTCAGGCATCATCTGGAGAAAAGGGGTGGGTGACGTTTTGGGTCGGGACCCTTCTTCAGGCTGCTAGTCCCAAAACATCACCCATCCTTTATCTTCAGAGATGCCGCCTGAGCTGTTGAATTACCCCAGCACTTTGTGTCTCCCTATTGTATATTTATGTGTGGTATTGAGTTTACGGGCTTGTAAAGCTGCAGCAAGTAAGAATTACATTGTCCAGTACACGTGACAATCAAACACTTTACTGTCGATTTGACTAATTCCTAATCTAAATGACAGATATTACGATCTGAAAGCACTCATTGTTCAAACAATCTCTTCTGAAAGCAATGTAGGTCACATGAAAATGGAAATAAAATCACTGAATTAAATAACCTAAAATGGTACCTTTGATTTTCCAGCATCTGCAGTTCCTTCTTTAATACAACCTAAAATGGTTGTTGGCTTCCTGGGTACAATTTCATTTTTCCAAAATATATTGTTGATTTAAGTGTTCGCTATTGTGTTCAACACTGGGGCTCATCCAGCCCAGCACAAAATTAAACAAAAGAGATACAACCATCCGTGAACATTAACACTATTGACTGTTCGGCGAATTGTGGATACAGCCAAAATCATCACACAAACAGACCTCCCCTTCCATTGGCCATCCACACTGCACGCTGCCTCAGCAAGGCCACCACAATAAACTAAGACTGATCTCACCCTCTTTTCCCCTCTGTCAGGCAAGAAGCACAGAAGTATGAAAGTGCATACCTCCAGATTCAGGGATAGTTTCTTCCCAACTTTTAGCAGGCAACAGAACCATCCTATCACCAACTAGAGAGAGCGCCCTGAGCTACTATCTACCCCAATGGAAACCTTCGGACTATCTTTAATCGGATTTACTGGTCTTTATCTTGCACTAAATGTTGTACCTTTATTCTGTCTGTATTACACTGTGGATGGCTCGATTGTAATTATGTATAGGCTTTTCACTGACACAACAAAAAGCTTTTCACTATATCTCGGTACAGGTGACAGTAAACTAAATAATCTAAATGACTTTCTGGCATCAATAGAAATAAGTCCGTTTTAAGTTTGGTTCAGACCCAAAATGTCGCCTACCCATCTTCTCCACAGATGCAGTCTAACTAGCTGAGTTACTCCAGCACTTTGTCTTTTTTTGTATACCAGTATCTAGAGGTCCTTATGTCCACATAAACATACACCAATTCCATTTTATTCCCCGCTTTCCCATATACGTCCACAAAAAGCGTCCTACCATTCATTTACATGTAGGGTTGCCAACTTTCCCACTCCCAAATAAGGGACAAAAGGTCAAAATAAGGGACAAATTCCCGACGGAAATTCGTTGACCGACTCGGCCATGGCTGGTTAAATGATGAGTTGGCCCGGGTGCTGGACTGCACACAAAGCCCAGCCGGCAGGCCAGCTGAGGAGATAGGGCCTGGGCGTCAGACTTTGCGCGCGACGTTGCATGCAAATTCCGGCATCCCATCCAACACATGAACCGATGATGGGCCATGAGAAGCAGGGGTGGTAGTGTCGGCAGTAAGCCAAGGTCCAAAGGTCGGACAGCTGGTTGGGCTGCCGACCGACGGGCCCACAGGTGAAGCAGGGCCGGACGCAGCGCTCCGACCTGACAGTTCCCTTGACCGGAGTAGTAGCAGTCAAATATGGGACAATGGTGGTTACGAGCCAATTTAGCCCAATATACGGAATGTCCCGACTAATACGGGACAGTTGGCAACCCTACTTTCACGCCAAGAGAAATCTGTTACCAACATTGAACAGATCTTTGGGATGTAGGAGGGAAGACACACACACACACACACACACACACACACACATACAGACACACGCAGGTAGTGTTAAGGCAGAGACAGATAAATTCTTGATTAGAACAGGCGTCAGAGGTTACAGGGAGAAGGCAGGAGAATGGTGTTAGGAGGGAGAGATAGATCAGCCATGATTGAATGGCGGAGTAGAATTGATGGCACCCCTATTCTTTATGACCTTATGAAACGTCCCCCCTATCCAAGTTCTCCAGAGATGCTGTCTGAACCAATGTTACTCCTGCACATTGCATCTTTGTCTTTATCATAAATGCATTGTTCAAGACAGTGCAATTAGAAAATAATTATGGAACTACCTTATTATCCGGGGGGAGCCTTACTTGATAGTTTTAAACCGGCCAAGATGATCTCAGCATTGTTTACGGCAGTACTTCTTAAACTGGTGAATGGTTCACCCAAGGGCAAATTAAATTATTTTGGGGTGAATGGAATTTAAATTCAATCAGAATTCAATCAGTTTTATTCATCACTTGCACATAAAGTGCAAGTGAAATGAATTTGCCAGCAGCGGTACAATGAAAAAGAGCACACAAAAACACAATAAAAATTTAACACAAACTAATGAATGCTGTGGTGGAAGGCACATAATTTGGCCAGTCCTCCTCCATTTAACTAGAGGGGTGAATGTCTTAATTAATTTAGATACATATTATTTTCTATACTTACAAAAGGCATTGTTATTAAAGCGGTTAGTAAGCTCTTATTGGTTTTAATGGCAGTGGAGCTGGAAATTTGATTTTTCTCTACCTATGGTTTTCTAATTTCAAAGTAGCAGAATATTTCCCAAATTTTCTGTAATATAACTTCTTATGAAGACCAGACGAGCTAGTGGGATCACAAAATTATAGATGGCAACACTGGAGGATCGCCGTAGGCAAGTGTTGAACTGTAATTTAACTTTTTGTTGCCGATTTAGCTACTTTTCCGCTAGAACTAGAATTCTATATATTGCTATATTTACTGTACTTCTATCTACCAGCACTTATTTGCATCAAGCAATGTGTATTAAGGAGATTTGAGCTGTTTTTAGGCAATCTAATCTATTGTTAGATTGTGGCATTTTCCTGTAATGATATTCTGAATTTTCTATATTAGTTGGATACTAATATATTAAATCACATATTCCATAGTTTTTTAGCTAGTTTTCCAAGAAAAAAACTGCAGTAATCAAAGCCCGAAAGGGTAGGATAGGGGTGAATCCCAGTGTTTAGACATTGGAATGTTTTTTTTAATCATCCTAATAGAATAACTTCCCAACAACTTTTTTTTTCATTCCTAGTTTTCTTTACATATTTTTAGGATGTTTAAAAAGTTGAATAAAATAGACACTTAAGAAATTAGTTAATTTATGTATTTTGCTCATGTGACAAAATAAATTATATATAAAATTATACACAAGGGAGAATAAGACAAAAATTACTAAAAAAACATAAGAATATTTAGTTGATGGTGAATTAAATTTAATGATAAAGACTCAAGGGTGAATGACATTGAAATAGTTTAAGAAGCACTAGTTTACGGCATCATTTGAGCTCAATTCTATCTAGGGCCTAAAACCACACCCTGCAGTCTGTCATTGTTTATTTGGAGATGGTTGCTGCAGCAACAAGGGAGATCACAATCTAATGCATTGAATTGGACGGCAGTCCCACACACTTCCAACTAGTTCTTCATTCTTCTACAAATATTGACGTTGTAGAGCTATCACAATAGATCCTTTTTGCTGTGTGGATGTGTGGTTTCAATAGCAGGGAAGACACAAGACACTAGAGTTCAAATATAAAGGCAGAAAGGATGGAGATACACAGCAGCTCAGGTAGACAAACGCTCTGTGTGTGCGTGTGTGTGTGTGTGTGTGTGTGTGTGTGTGTGTGTGTGTGTGTGTGTGTGTGTGTGTGTGTGTGTGTGTGTGTGCATTGGCCCTTTAAATTACAGTTGATGTGTAGAGAGTGGATGTTAAAACGAGATAACATAGAACTAGTTTGAACAGGTGATTGATGTCCATGCTGTGTGTTTCTTTCAATCAACATCTCTTTGCACTTCAGATAGACAAACTCAACGGATGAAAAGCTGGAGAAAAGGAGAAGGTGACGTCTCGGGTCAAGACCCTAGTGTATATAACAATAAACTTAACAATTCTAAATCAAGATCTGTCATCAGTATGAAGAAGGGTCCCAACCTGAAACATCACCGATCCACGTTCTACAGAGATGTTGCCTGACTCGCTGAGTTACTCCAATACATTGTACCTTTTTTTGTAAAGCAGCATCTGCGGTTCCTCATTTCTAGATATGTTTTTGCAGGGAAGGATATTAGAAATACGAGTCAAGAGCACCACTTTTAAGGCACGATTGTTTTAATGTGCTTCCATCTTTTGCAATGACAACCGTTGATGATGCCAAAGATGAGAATTTCACTCCCAAAGTGAAATAATATTCTCCCATCTCGATCAACGTTCCAAATATTAAAATAATGTTTTTCCTCTGACTCTGATCTATGGAAAAAAACAGGCTATGGATCTACATCCTTTGCTAATCTTTGTTCGTAAGAATTTCACTGCACATTTGCACTGCACACACATGACAAAAAGGCACCATTGACTTGGCCATTGACAATGAGACGAGTTGTTGGACTTAGAGACAGAGAACTGCAGGTGCTGAAATCTCGAGTAAAACAAAGTGCTGGAGTAATTCAGCTGGTCAGGCAGCATCTATGGAGAACATGGATAGGTGATGTTTTGGGTCGTGACCCATCTAAAGACTTCAGAAAATTACCATGTCACAACCTGACTACATGTCCTCTCTGGATTAAACACAATACAGAATATCCAGAAATGGATGTGGAGAAATTGTATGTGGCGAGGATGGTCCCATTAGTGGGAGAGTCTAGGACTAAAGGTCATAGTCTCTGAATTAACCTTGAGGTAATATCCTCCGAATTCATTATCTGTGTCTCGTAATTTACAAATTCAGCATCTTGAGTAAAACACTAAGTGCCGAAGGAACTCAGTGGGTCAGGCAGCATCTCTGGAGGACATGGATAGGTGACGTTTTGGATCATGACTCTTCTTCAGACTTCTATCCATGTCCTCCATAGATGTTGCCTGACCTGCTGAGTTCCTTTAGGAAGGAGACGAGGAGAAATTTCTTTAGTCAGCGGGTGTTGAATCAGTGGAATAAGGGAGTTTGGTATTCCGACTGCGCATGCCCAGGTCATAGGTCACTGCAGATAAACATTTTCGACTGCTAAGATGCTGCATGTATACAGACCTGAGTTTCATCCATAATCAGGATCGAACCCGGGTCTCCGGCGATGCAGGCCAAGTCAGTGGATATTTTTAAGGCAGAGATAGACAGATTTTTTGATTAGTACAGGTATCAGAGGTTATGGGGAGAATGGGGTTAGGAGGGAGAGATAGATCAGCCATGATTGAATGGCAAAGTAGACTTGACAAGCTGAATGGCCTAATTCTGCTAATGACCTTATGACCTAAATAGCCAAAACTGACTCGGCAATGGAAAGATACTCTGAGCACCTTTATCTAGCAAGCAAAACTAGATCAAAAAAAATTATTGCAGTAACGGTGGTCATAAAAGAGAACTCTTTCATATATAGTGACTGATTCATTTTATTAACCAAGTTATCGGCACTGTGCAAATGCGGAACAAGAACGGTGGAGCTTGATCTTATTGTTGCGTCTTTGATTATGTGTTTGTTCAAATGATAAACTAACATCGCAAATTTACTTTGAGCTTGGGAAGTGTGTAACAGTAATGCACTTCCCGCTCTACCCTACCGCAGAGAAAAGCTGACATTCAAATAAAACTTCCTGTCAAGGTTAATTGTAAAAAAAGACATCCTTGTTGTATTTGTACGAGTCATTGATTTATACAGCAAGAAAACAGGCCCATTGGCCCAACTCACCTATGCTGACCAAGAGTGTAGGAAGGAACAGCAGATGCTGGTTTAAACTATAGACACAAAATGTCAGAGTAACTCAGTGGGATAGGCAGAGTGAAGAGAAGGAATGGGTGACGTTTCAGGTCGAGACCCTTCTTCATGCTGACAAAGATGTCCCTTCCCAATCCCCTTCCACCTATATTCCTTCCTGTGGTGTCACGGGCTTTTGTATTTCTACCCTTATCTCACACCTTTAGCCCTTTCAGCTCTGGCCTTTATCCAACCATCTGTCTATCTCAAGCCCACCTCAACTATATCCCCCTATCACTTGCCAAGTTTGTCCTGTCCTGCCCCTCTTCCATCTTTCTCTCTCCCCCACTTCAATCAGTCTGAAGGTCCAGACCCAAAACGTCATCTATCCATGTTCCCCAGCGATGCTGTCTGACCCAGGTTACTCCAGTACTTTGTGTCTTTTCTTGTAAACCAGCATCTGCAGTTCCTCGTGTCCCCATGGGAGAGAGGGAGTGTGTCCATTTTGCTCAGACAGTGCTACCAAATTAATGAAAAGCCCACCTAGTTTTTCATTAACCTGCAAACATATTCTGTGCAACAGGTCACTATAAACTGTCAAAATCAATACTTTGCCCTCAACAATTCCATGCCTCTCCAGTGTTTCTCAGCTTGTGGATATTCTTAATGGAAACACACCATTCCAGATATGCAATAAATATTAGAGATGAGAATGAACGAGAATAAACTTTGGCACCACTCCCTGCATTCCCAACAACAATCTGTTCTTTATCTGTGAGCCTTTGTACTAGAGATCAATCAACCTACTAAAACAACAGCAGATTGGGGCATATAACAATGATTTAGGGCAGCACTGTGGTGCGGCAGTAGAGTGGCTGCCTTTCAGCACCAGAGAACCGGGTTTGACCCCGACTGTGGGTGCTGTCTGTGTGGAGTTTGTACGTTCTACCTGTGACCACGTGGGTTTTCTCCGGGTGCTCCGGTTTCCTCCCACATTCCAAAAACGTGCAGGTTTGGGGGTTAATTGGCTTCTGTAAATTGTCTTTGACATTGAGCCGAGCCCAAACGTGATACCGAGATAGAAGGCAGCACGTGCTGCGAGGAGGACATTGTGATCTTTGCAATGGGATGTCAATAGATTGAGTGATTGGGCGAAAGGAAGTAAACGGCCACGTACACTTCAGTGAGTGGAATCAAAAGGCGATTACAATCTAAATGGAGAGAGACCGCAAGTGAGTGAAGTAAGAGATGAATCTCATTATTCCCGTGTATGAATCATACCAAGCCAGCAGGCAGGTCCAGCGAGTAGCTGAGCAGGCAAATGGAATTTTGACCTTCATTGCAAGGAGATTGGAGTTTCAGGATAAGGAGGCTTTGTTAGAGTTTGACAGGGCGTTGGCGATGCCACACCTGGAGCTCTGCATATAGTTATAGTCCCCTTACTAGAAAAAGATGGTATCATTGGAAGAAATCCAAAAGAGTTCCACCCAGCTAATTCCTGGAATGTGGAAAACATTTACCATAACCTTAGGGGGCTTGATAGAGCAGATCAGGGAATAATGTCACTAGTGAGATGTCTCTGTTAAAATTGACGTGCATTGAAATTACTTCTCTAACAGAGTAATAAATCCCTGGAATATTTCTCCCGCAGAGGTTGGTGTAGGCTAGACTGCGGGTGCGGTCTGTACGGAATGTGTATGTTTTCCCTGTGACCGTGTGGGTTTCGTGCAAGTTAAATTGTTTCTGGTCTGTAGGATGGAGCGACAGGGATCACTGGTCGGTGCGGACTAGGTGGGCTGAAGGGCCTATTTCCATGCTGTATCTCTAAACTAAATTAGAAATATGTATGGTGGAAATCTGAGATCAGTTAATGGCAGAACCCTTAATAGCATTAATGCGCAGAGGGATTTGGGGGTCCTTAGCTCCCTAAAAGTGGGAACACAAGTAGAGAAGGCTCTAGTGGGTAAAGGAGGCAACGTGTAATAGTTAGAAAATCATGATGTAGGTATGTTAGACTTTGGCTAGGCCACATTTGAAGTATTGCATGCAGTAGAGGATGTGGAGACTGGAGAGGGTGCAGAAGAGGTTTACCAGAATGATGTGATACCTGTATTAGAAGGCATTGGCTACTAGAAAAGGTTTGACAGACTTTGATTTAGAAGGATGAGCGCAAGTGTTTAGCAAAACTATTGCCCAGTCTGCGTCTGGTCTGGTATTGTTCTATGTGCCATTGGTGGTGAGGATTTGGGCACAAGGGTGTTGATGGTCAGCATGGATTCAATGGACCAAAAAGGCCCGTTTCCATGCTGTAGGACTCATAACATCTTATTTTCCATGCGGAATGTTTGCTGCCTGCCCAGGAAAGATGGTACCGTACTTTACCTACAATACCTGGAGGGTCAGCAAAAATGCTAATACACTGTGGTTGCGATGAGATGGCAAATAACTCTATTTTTACCCGTTTCTCTCTGCACGAAACACCAACATTTCTCCCTTGACTTCAGTATTTGTCAGCACCAGTGCATAACCAATTTTGCAAAACCTTTCATCAGTAAGAGTGAAAATCAAAAAAGTGAGTGTCATACGACAAGGAAACTGGGCGCTTCGGCCCATCAAGCCTGCACCAGCCATCAAGCACTCATTTACACTAATCCCTGTTTTATCCTCTTCAAAAAGGCAGGCAATATCAACAAAGGCCCACACCACCCTGTCCATGCTCCCATTTACCATTGGGAGGAAGGTACTTGAGCCAGAAAACAGTGACGTCCAGGCTCAAGAACAGCTTCTGCCCAACATCCACAGAAGGCCGAGGAGGCCAAGTCAGTGGATATTTTTAAGCCAGAGATAGATAGATTCTTGATTAGTACGGGTGTCAGAGGTTATGGGGTTAGGAGGGGGAGGTAGATCAGCCACGATTGAATGATGGAGTAGAGTTGATGGGCCAAATAGCCTAATTCTACTCCTATCCCTTATGACCTTGAACACTGCACAACAGATTCAGATTCAATTTCAATTGTCATTGTCAGTGTACAGTACAGAGACAACGAAATGCATTTAGCATCTCCCTTGAAGAGCGACCTAGCAAACGATTTGAATAAAAAATAAGTGTCCTGTCAACACTGACCTCAACTATGAACTTCTATTGACTGCCTTTGGTCGCACGAAGAAACTTGTGAGTATTATTTGCATTAGTACTGAGGTTAATAATTTATTGCATTTTTCATTTGTTTATTATATATTATGTGGTTACAGGCCTGTTGTGCTGCAACAAGCAACAATTTCATTGTTCCATTGTCAGTAAATATGACAATTAAACACTCTTGGCTCCTGAATGGGTCACTGGCACACCATTTGTATGAAAGGATATTTATGCAAGTAGAAAGCTGTAAATATAGATTTGTTTATGCTGCAAAACAAGGGACATTTATACAGGAAACATTGAAACATCAGACAGCGTGGCCGGATGCCATTAGACCAGCAGGCCGTGGTCTGTGGGGGTAAGCTGCCGCTGAACCCGGCCCTACTCATCCCAGACGATCTGAGGAGCCTGGTTGGGTTGATTGTAGGCCTGGCCAAGCAGGCCATCCACGAGTCACAGCCACAGGCAGAAGAGGGTTCTGCCCGAGCCCACTGCACTCCTCTGTTCCGGGGTTACGTCTGCGCCCGGGTGGGACTAGAGTGGGAATACTCACTGTCCACGGGCGCCCTGGTGAATTTCCAGGACCGCTGGGCAATGCAGGATGTGGAATGCATGCTTGACAAGGATTGTAATATAGTTGTAAAACAGTATATTTCGTTACAAGTATAGTTTATAAGAATATTTATTTAGACATTTGGATGATTTGGTACTATGGTGGTGGGTTTGTTGGTATTGTTTTGTATTGTATATATTATTGCAATAATTGATTACATTTATTTTTGCAAAAAAAAAAAGATCCGAGGAGCCACCGGTGACAACGTATGTTGGGCCGCGCGGTGGAAGCTCTCGGAGGGCCGTGCTGGCAGTTGCTAAACCCCAGCTGTGGAATCTGTGGGAAGAACCCGCCCGGGCTGGGTCTGAAGCTCGTCTCCCGTTCGACCCCCCGAAGATAGGGAACCTGGAGAGTCCATGACACCGGCGGACGCTGGACAAAGGGCCAGTAGGAGAACCGGGGGTGTCTAAGCTCCAGGACCGCTGCAGGAGCCCCCATCCCCCACCCCTGGGGAACGTAGGCTGAAGGTCTGGGCAGAATAGCTGGCGATCCGAATGCAACGGGCCTATATATGGCTAGCTGCTGCTTGGATGGTGTAAATAGACAATAGGTGCAGGAGTAGGCCATTCGGCCCTTCAAGCCAGCACCACCATTCAATGTGATCATGGCTTACCATCCCCAATCAATACCCCATTCCTGCCTTCTCCCCATATCCCCCGACTCTGCTATTTTTAAAGAGTAAAATGGTGCCAAAATCTAGCGACCATTGCATATGGACTCAGCGGGCTGTTTCTATGCATGGGGTACTTAATCAGGCCTGTCTTTACGGATGGCAATAATCTCACTGATTCGTATGCAAAAAATGTATTTCACTGTACGTTGGTACACGTGACAATAAAAGAACCATTGAACCAAGTTGCACTCTGTTACAGCTTATATCATTACATAGACACCCACATAGATATACGTGGGCAGATCTAGGGCGAAGGATAACATAATTATTGCTGATGTGCATAATTTAACTTTCTGCTTGTCGGATACATCAAGGATAGGAATATTTTCTAAGGTATCAGCGCAAAGAGATTATTAAAAAGGCACGGCAGCACAGTGGGGTAGCTGGTAGAGCTGATGTCTCACCGTGCCAGAGACCCCGGGTTTGATCCTGACCCTGGGTGCTGTCTGTGTGGAGTTTGCATGTTCTCCCTGTGATCGGGCCAGCAGAGACAACACAGGTGAGGGAGGGCTTGTGTTGAGGGTAGACGTTACTGTAGATGCTGGAATTCTGCGGAGAACGTTATCTGTGCACCGTGGATGGCTTGATTATATTCACGTACAGTCTTTTCTTTGACTGGATAGCCCCTAAAAAAAGCTTTTCAATGAACCTCGGTAGATGTGACCAAGGTAAACACTAAACATAACATTTAAGGAACAATTAGACAGGTTAGGATAGGTTGAGAGGGATATGGGCCAAGCGCAGGCAGTTGGGACTGGTGTGGATGGGGCATGTTGGTCAGTGTGGGCAAGTTGGGCTGAAGGCCTGTTTCCACATTGTATGACTAAGCCAAGCACTAAACTAAACTAAAACAGAAACTGCTGGAGTAGCTCTGCAGTTCAGGCAGCACCTCTTGTGGTCATGGATAGGCGACATCTCAGGTCGGGAGTCTTCTTCAGGCTGAAGCGCCAATATCCAGAAATGCTGCCTGACCTGATGAGTTATTCTAGCACTTTGTGCTACACATGCGTTGAGGGTTTTCTCCGGCTGTTCCAGACTCCTCCCACACTCCAAAGACGTGCAGGCTTGTAGGTTAATTGGTTTCTGTAAATTGCTCCTGGTGTATAGGATGCAAATGTGGGACAACGTAGAACTAGCGTGGACTCGGTGGGTCTGTTTCCATGCTGAATCACAAACTAAAAATATAAAACAGTGGCGCAGTGGTGGAGTTACTGCCTTAGTGCCAGAGATCTGGATTGGATTTTGACTACGAATTATGTCTGTATGGAGTTTGTACGCTCTCCCTGTGATAACATGGGTTTTCCCCCACACTCCAAAGACATACAGGTTTGTAGATTAATTGGCTTCAGTAAAATTGTAAATTGTCCCTTGCGTCTAGGATGGAACGAGTGTACGGGTGATCATGATCGACATGGACTTGCTGAGCTGAAGGGTCTGCTTCCACGCTGTATTTCTAAATTAAATTAAACTCTAAACAAAGTGTTAGAAGAACTCAGCAGGTCAGGCAGGCAGATTCTGCAGCGGGAATGGACAGGTGACATTTCGGGTCAGGACCCTTCTTCAGACCGGGTCTATTTATTCCCTCCACAAATGCTGCCAGACCCTCCATATTTCTCCAGCTCTTGTACAAGATGGCTGCTTTGAGTACCCAAAGGATGGCGCATTTACAAACAACAGCCACATTTCCCAGGCATTGTTGTGAAGGAACATTGCATTGGAAATGATATCATCCTCCTCCCAGTGTATGCCATTTGTGAACAGAATCACCCACTGGATATTAAAGGCAAGTAATGATTCAACTCGTAAGTGCATCACAATCATGTTTCATTCTGGAAATAAATAATTCAAGAGAGTCCAGGGTGCTTAATTGCCATACGTACAAAAAAAACAGAACAATGACATTCTTATTTGCGGCAGCATAACGGATCTGTAAACACGGTGCTCATAGATAACACAATAATAAAAATAAATCAATAAATTACACAAAGAACAATATTCATGCAAAAAAAGCCTGAAGTCCCTCGTGTAACCAGAACAGTTAGTAGTTTAGGTACAAGGGTGGCGCGCCGGTAAAATGTCTGCCTTACACCATCAGCACCCTTCGGCCCATAGAGTTCACATTGACCGTCGATCACCCATGGGTCCTTACCCGAAACATCTCTGGAGTACATGAATAGGTGATGCTGCCTGACCCACTGAGTTACTCTAACACTTTGTGTAAAGGTTTTGTAAACCAGGGGCAGCAAGCTGGCACAGAGGTAAATTTGCTGCCTTATAGCACCAGAGACCCGGGTTCGATCCCGACTACAGGTGCTGTCTGTATGGAATTTATACATAGTGCCTGTGACCACGTGAGTTTTTCCGGGTGCTCCGGTTTCCTCCTACAATCCAAAGATATACTGGTTTGTAGGTTAATTAGCTTCTATAAAGTGTAAATTGTCCCTGGTGTGTAGGATAGCGCTAGTGTACGGGGAGATCACTGGTCAGCACGGACTCGGCGGACCGAAGGGAGCTTCCACGCTGTATCTCTAAAATCTAAAAACTCTAACGTTGGTGTTCGTAGTATTCAAGAGCCCGATGGTTGTTGGGAAGGGGCTGTTCCTGAAACCTGGTTCAATACATTCTCATTGACAAACACACAGAATTCCACAGGCAATAATCTCCATGCCACCTTTTTCCAAATATAATGAATTCCAAAAGACAATTTAATTTCTAATTTCAAATTTGACCTAGTTTAAAATTCTAATATACTCTCTGGATACACGGTGTAACCAAAATACAAAGGTCATTCTAAACGCCTTTGGATGGGGTAATGTAGCTAATTTGCATTGTAAAAAGATTATAAAGCCGTCTAATCACCACAGCCCTGTTCACCATGGTCGGTGAAATTATAGAACTATGAAGAGCTTTTTCTCTAAACAGTGGTACCTGGTCTGACAATAGTCACTAACCTAGCATTGCAATCAATATGGGCCAAATGTGACTAGTTTTGGATGGGGCATCTTGGTCGGCATGGACGAATTGGGCAGAAGATCATAAGAGCAGAATTAGGTCATTCGGTCATTCTGCTCTGCCTTTCGATCATGGTTGATCTATCTTTCCCTCTCAACCCCATCCTCCTGCCTTCTCCCAGTAACATTTGATGCCCTTACAAATGAACAACCCATCAATCTTCACTTTACAAATACCAGAAGGGGTTGTTTCTGTGTTGTACGACTCTAGATTTCCACAATGTGGCCTCTACAACAACTTCCTTCACAATTAACATCTACGGGCTCAAACTGCAATTGTCAAGCACAATTTATGCTACCTACATGCAAATAAAATGGATACTTGCTTCGTAAGGTGCAGGTACTACAGCTAAGGTTCCCCTTCAAAACAAAAGTCAGTCAATAAAAGGTCAAAAGATATAGATATAATATATCTACACACACACATACACCCACACATAAATAACAGCGTCAATCTTCACAGCTGGAACAGTG
Source organism: Leucoraja erinaceus (assembly GCF_028641065.1). NCBI lineage: Eukaryota > Metazoa > Chordata > Chondrichthyes > Rajiformes > Rajidae > Leucoraja > Leucoraja erinaceus. The sequence continues at coordinate 21,353,888 of NC_073394.1, forward strand.
AACATTCATGTCCAAGTAAATTGTCTGGTTAATCCCTGAAGAAATAGTTTACGCTATTTGATGAGATTGATAAGGAATCCTTACCACTACAGAACCAGCGTTGGTATTAATTACTCGAATTGCCTTGACAGAAAAGTATAAACACAGGTAGTTCAGAACCTAGTGTGTGGCCAGGTTTCTAAAAATACATACACGCTTATAATAGAAAGCAGAAAAAAAACTTGTCATATTACTTACCTTTAAAGTTGCCAAATGTAAGCACCTTCACTCAAACCTTCCAGCCATTAAACCTGCTTGTACTTTTGCCTTGAGGTGAAGACTCAATGTTTTGTTTCGCCCCCACTTCCCTGTCAGGTTGAACTTTGTTCCTGTAGATAATCAGTTCTGCAAGACCAATGCGGTCGATTCTCCCTGCGTCACTCGGGGCTCTTCCAGTTTCAGATTCACTTCGTTTCTCGAGCAGTCTGTAGCCGACACACATACACCACCACCTGGCTACTCACCGCCTGTCTCTATAGTTGGCTAGGCGCAGAGGAAGAGAACTAACACCCTACGGGAGGAGAAGATGCCAAACTCACACTGGATACACGTCCTATAGGTGGGAGGGATTTAAAGCCGCCAAGCAGGTTACGTTGGAAACCAGTACAGCTGTTATTTAAACGGAGTGGACACACCATCTATCACAGCAGCTGTTTCCATTAACCAAGTGCTCTATGGCTACGCTTTTTTTTTACAATCCAATCCAGCAGGTGCCTCAATAATTAAACAGGTACCAGTGGCACAGTTCACCACCATGTATCCCTCTTGAGATCACACCATCCCTAGACAACAATTAGCCGCCCACCACCAGGGCACCACCCTGCCTGAGGTCATTTGCTGCGGGCCACAATTTATCCTTGTCTTTTATCGCTTCCAGCTCTTTCCCCTCCCTACCACCCCACTTCCAATCTGAAGAAGGGTTCCCCACCCGAAACATCGCCTTTCTTTTCTCTCCAGAGATGCTAGCTGTTACTCCAGCACAGGTACCAAGTCGTGAACATGTGCAGTGTTTTTCACTTCGGAGCTCTTGATAAAAGGGAGAAGAGAGCCGATGTACAGAGTCATAATCATGCAGCGCGGACTCTTCAGGCCCTTCGTCCAAGATGAACTGAACACGCGCAGTCGTTTCCTCAGAGGAGAGGATTCAAAACCCAAGTTCATAGAAGAGCAGGGAGGTTTAATAAATACCTCAAGTGCTGCTTTTTCATTCAGATGATAATCCATATTTGGAACGAGCTGCCTGAAAAGCTATAGAAATGGATTCAATTATGACTATCATAAGATCATACAGCATATAACAGTCAGTCCAACTTGTCCATGCCGACCAAGATGCCCCATCTAAACTAGTCCCATGTGCCCGCATTTGGTCCATATCCCTCTAAACCTTTCCTATCCATGTACCTGTCCAAGTATCCTTTAAATGTTGTTATTGGACCTGCTTCAACTACCTCCTCTGGCACCTTAATTCTATATACCCACCATCCTCTGAATGAAAAGTTGCCCCTTAAGGGCCTGTCCCACTTTCCCGAGTTATTTATTTACTTGTGGACATTTTTCATCAGGCTGGAACAAACGTCCCGACTTACTGAAGAAGGGTTTCGGCCCGAAACGTTGCCTATTTCCTTTGCTCCATAGATGCTGCTGCACCCGCTGAGTTTCTCCAGCTCTTTTGTGTCCTGACTTACCCAATGCCCCGAGTACCTACGGCTGGTATAACGAGCCACTGCGATATATCCATGGACTCCTACGGCCTCCTATGGACTCGTTACGAACATTCTGCGAGTTTGAAAGCTCGGGAGAATTTGTGAATAACTCGGGAGAATTCGTGAATAACTAAGGAAAGTGGGACAGGCCCTTTAGGTTCCTATTAAATCTTTCTGCACTCACATTAATCCATTCTCGATCCCCAACTCTGCATAAAAAAACTAGTTTAGTTTAGTCAGGTTAAGAACAGGCCCTTCAGCCTACTGAGTTAATGCTAACCAACAATCACCCGTTCACATTTGTTCAGTGTTATTTCACTTTCCAACCCACTCACTACACATTAGGGATAATTAACAGAAGCCAATTAGCCTACAAACCCGCACATCGTTGGGACGTGTTTAATTTAGTTTAGTTTATAGACACAGTGTGGCAACAGGCCCTTTTGCCCACCGAATCACTGCTGACCTTTGATCACTCATTCACACTAGTTCTATCTCATTTTAGCATTCACTCTACATACCAGGGGAAATTTAGAGAGGCTAATTCACCTACAAACCCTCACGTCTTTGGTTTGTGAGAGGAAACCCACGCAGTCAAAGACAACTGCAAACTTAGACTGAAGAAGAGTCCTGTTCCCTCCACACATACTCCTTGATGCAGGGAGGTCTTCCAGCAATTTGTGTTTTGCTCAGGGCTTCCTCATACCTGCAAATGCTTACAGCCAACACTATTGCATGAGTCATAGTACTGCACAGCATGGAAACAGGCCACTTCGACACACCTTGTCTATGCTGACCAAGTTGGCATATTGAGTAAGTGTCATTTGGCCGTATTTGGCCTGCTGCAATTTAAAGCCTTCCTATTCTTCTACATGTACAGGGAATGTTAATTAATGAGAAAAAAATATTTGAAACCGACGTAAAGAAAGAAATTATTGCCATCAAGATGAGGAAAGATTATTGCCATGGTAAGTTTCGAACAAAAAGCTGTGTATCAGTGGCCTTTTAAAGTTTGTCGGTGGTTGAATTTCTGAAAACAAAAATAAGCGGAAAACTGAGTCAACTAATAATTAATAATTAAGTCTCTGTGGTAGACAGGCCTAATTTTACACAAAGAAATGTTCCCTGTTGATAAGCAGGTCTCTGAGTATACAATTGCTCTTGGCTGATACCACTTTGCTTTCCTTTCATTGGCATTGAGTTGTATTATAGAGTCATAGAGTGATACAGTTTTGAAACAGGCCCTTCGGTCCAATTCACCCACACCGGCAACAATGTCTTAGCTACCCAATAGACAATAGACAATAGGTGCAGGACTAGGTCATTTAGAGTCAGCACCACCATTCACTGTGATCATGGCTGATCATCCACAATCAATACCCCGATCCTGCCTTCTCCCCATATCCCCTGACTCCGCTATCTTTAAGAGCTCTATCTAACTCTCTCTTCAAAGAATCCAGAGAATTGGCCTCCATTGCCTTTCCGAGGCAGAGAATTCCACAGATTCACAACCCTCTGTGTGAAAAAGGTTTTTCCTCATCTCCTTTCTAAATGGCTTGCCCCTTATTCTTAAACTGTGGCTCCTGATTCTGGATTCCCCCAACATAGGGAACATGTTTCCTGCCTCTAGCGTGTCCAAACCCTTAATAATCTTATATGTTTCAAGAAGATAGCCTCCCATCCTTCTAAATTCCAGAGTATACAATCCCAGCCGCTCCATTCTTTCAACATATGACAGTCCTGCCATCCCGGAAATTAACCTCGTGAACCTATGCTGCACTCCCTCAACAGCAAGAATGTCCTTCCTCAAATCTGGAGACATAAACTGCACACAATACTCCAGGTGAGGTCTCACTAGGGCCCTGTACAACTGCAGAAGGAGCTGTTTGCTCCTATACTCAACTCCTCTTGTTATGAAGGCCAACATGCCATTCACTTTCTTCACTGCCTGCTGTACCTGCATGCTTACCTTCAGTGACTGATGAATAAAGGACATACCAGATCTCGTTGTACTACCCCTTTTCCCAACTTGACACCATTCAGATAATAATCTGCCTTCCTGTTTTTGCCACCAAAGTGGATAACCTCACATTTATCCATATTAAACTGCATCTGCCATGCATCTGCCCACTCACCCAACCTGTCCAAGCACCCTGCATTCTCATAGCATCCTCCTCAAAGTTCACACTGCCACCCAGCTTTGTGTCATCTGCAAATTTGCTAATGTTGCTTTCAGTCCCTTCATCTAAATCATTAATGTATATTGTAAATATCTGCAGTCCCAGCACCAAGCCTTGCAGTACCCCACTAGTCACTGCCTGCCATTAAACTGCATCTGAAAGGGACCCGTTAATCCTTACCCTTTGTTTCCTGTCTGCCAACCAATTTTCTATCCATGTCAGTACCCTACCCCCAATACCATGTGCTCCAATTTTGCCCACTAATCTCCTATGTGCGACCTTATCAAATGCTTTCTGAAAGTCCAGGTACACTACATCCACTGGCTCTCCCTTGTCCATTTTCCTAGTTACATGCTGAAAAAATTCCAGAAGATTAGTTAAGCATGATTTCCCCTTTGTAAATCCATGCTGACTCGGACCGATCCTGTTACTGCTACTTGCCTGCGTTTGTTCCATAACCCTCCAAACCTGTCCTATCTATGTACCCGTTCAACTGTTTTTTAAACGATGGGATAGTTCCAGCCTCAACTACCTCCTCTGGCAGCTTGTTCCATACACCCACCAAACTCAGTGTGATAAAGTTATCCCTCGGATTCCTATTAAATCTTTTCCCCTTCACCTTGAACCTATGTGCTCTGGTCCTTGATTCCCCTACTTAGGGTAAAAGACTCTGTGCATCTACCCAATCTATTCCTCTCATGATTTTGTACACCTCTATAAGATCTCCCCTCATCCTTCTACGCTCCATGGAATAGAGACCCAGCCAACTCAACCTCTCCCTATACCTCACACCCTCTAGTCCTGGCAACATCCTCGTAAATCTTTTCTGAACCCTTTCATGCTTGACAATATCTTTTCTGTAACATGGTGCCCAGAACTGAACACAATATTCTAAATGCGGTATCGCCAACGTCTTATACAACTGCAACATGACCTCCCAACTTCTATACTCAATACTCTGACTGATGAAGGCCAAATTGCCAATAGCCTTTTTGACCAACTCATCTACCTGCGACTCGACCTTCAAGGAACCATGCACTTGTACTCTTAGATCCCTCTGCTCTACAACACTACCCAGAGGCCTACCATTTACTGTATAGGTCCTGCCCTTGTTCGACGTCCCAAAATGCAACACCTCACACTTCTCTGTTTTAAATTCCATCAACCATTCCTCCGCCCACCTGGCCAATCAATCAAGATCCTGCTGCAATCGTTCACAACCATCTTCACTATCTGCAAAATCCCTGAATTTTGTATCATCAGCAAACTTGCTAATCTTGCGCAGTATGTACTCATCCAAATCATTGCTGTAGATGATAAATAGTAACGGGCCCAGTACCGAACCCTGTGGCACACCACTAGTCACAGGCCTCCATTCTGAGAAGCAACCTTCCACCATCACCCTCTGCTTCCTTCCATGGAGCCAATTTGCTATCCATTCAGCTATCTCTCCTTGGATCCCATGAGATCTAACCTTCCAGAGCAGCCTACCATGCGGCACCGTGGGTAGCATAAAAGATCTACAGATCTGCCTTTATCAACCTTTTTGCTCACATCTTCAAGAAAAGCAATCAGATTTGTAAAATATGACTTCCCACGTACAGACCATGCTGACTGTCCCTCATCAGCCCTTGCCCATCCAAATGCCTGTATATCCTATCCCTCAGAATACTCTCCAGTAACTTACCAACCACAGATGTTAAGCTCACCAGCCTACAGCACCCAGCATTTTCCCTGCAGCCCTTCTTGAAACGAGGCACAACATTTGCCACCCTCCAATCCTCAGGCACCTCTCCTGTATTTAAGGATGACTCATAAATTTTAACCAGGGCTCCCGCAATTTCCTCTCTCGCTTCCCGCAATGACCTTGGAAATATCTGATCAGAACTTGGAGATTTTTCTACCTTCAAACACGACAGTACCTTCAGTACTTCCTCGACGTTAATCATGGCTGCTCTCACGACACTTCCAGTGACTGCTCCAATTTCCTCCGTCCTACTGTCTTTCTCCTCGATAAATAGAAAGGAGAAATACTCCTTGAGGACTTTGCCCATCTCCTATGGTTCCACAGAGAGGTGGCCGCTTTTATTCCTGAGAGGTCCCACTCTCTCTCTAGTTACCCTTTTCCTCCTTATATATTTATAAAATCTTTTGGGATTGTCTTTTATGCTACCCACCAGAGCTATCTCCTGGCCCCTTTTTGCCCTTCTGATTCCCTTTTTTGGTTTGCTCCTTAGTTCCTGAAAGTCCTCCAGGGATGCACTTTATCCCAGATGCCTAAATCTGTCCCAGGCATTTTTCTTGTTTTTGACAACTTAATTTCCCTCGTCAGCCAAGCTTCCTTCCGTTTGCCTGCTTTGCCTTTCATTCTAATGGGGACATACACATCCTGAGCTCTCTTCAGTACACTTTTAAAAACATCCCACTTAACCGATGTTCCTTTCCCCTCAAATAACCTGCTCCAGTCAACTTGAACGAGACCTTCTCTCATACCCTCATGCCCCGAACATGTGGCACCTCGGCCAAGTGAGGAGGCCGATCTCTACATCAACAGGACGTCCGCACCAATTGGCGGGTCGAATTTGCCTCCTGCAGCCCGGTCTCTGGAACTCCGGCCCAGCCGGAGCCAGCAGATCCGTTCCCATAGCCGACTTCCACCGCGGACTTTGCGGGCCGGTATCTCGGCCCCTCCGAGGCCGTGAACTCTATTTGTCTGGCAAAACGGATAGTATGGCAAGGCTCTGGAACCAAGGGTGGCTGGAAAATCGGTGGTGGACTTGTACTAATGTCAGCATGCAGTTCCAGATTTAATCATAAGGATGCATTTTAATCCCCATTTGTCAAAGTTGTCATAGGGACGTACAGCATGGAAACAGGCCCTTTGGCCCATCGTGACCACACTGTCCTTCGGCGAATTCCACACTAATCCCATTTTAATCTACCAATATTCCCATCAATTTCTCCGCATCCTACCACTCATCTACACACGGGGCAATTTACAGAGGACAATTATGGGATGTCTTTGAGATGTGAGAGGAGACCCATGCAGTCCCACAGAGAAAACACAGGGAGAGAACATGCAAATTCCACACAGAGAGCACCCGTGGTCAAGATCAAACCGAGGTCTCGGGCGCTGTGAGGCAGCGGGACAACCACTGCACCACTGCACCACTGTGCCACTGCACCACTGCACCACTGTGCCACTGCACCACTGCACCACTGTGCCACTGCACCACTGTGCCACTGCACCACTGCACCACTGTGCCACTGCACCACTGCACCACTGTGCCACTGCACCACTGCACCACTGCACCACTGCGCCACTGTGCCACCCTGTGTTGACATTTACTTTAGAGATACAGCACGGAAACAGGCCCTGCAGTCGACCAAGTCCATGCAGACCAGCTATCCCTGTACACTAGCACTATCCTACACATTAGGGACAATTTTACCATATTTACCAAAGCCAATTAGCCTGCAACCCTGGACTTATTTGGAGTGTGGGAGGAAAACGGCACACCCGGAGAAAACCGATGCAGTCCCACAGAGGAAACGTGCAAACTCCGTACAGACAGCACCCAGTGTCAGGATCGAACCTGGGTCGACCACTGTGCTCCTGTGCCCCACCTTACTTGCTTTTTGGTGGCAAGAAATACTTCCTAACTTCCTTCCTGAATGCCCTGATTCGTCTTTTAAGATAATGACTGTGGCAGAACAATCCCTGTGCCAAAGTCTGAGGGAGAACAGTACTGTGGAATTAAAAATGAGATTAACCTGAAGGAGTGCAACGGTGCTCATATTTCTGGCCTCTGACTTTGGTGTTGTTTTACATTCACTTTTACCCCCCTTAGTCTGGTGACACGTCTTCACAATGGAATCAACAACAGCCCAATGTCCAAATGTCACCTCTAGTATGTTTGGCAACCTGATTGGAAAGGAAGATCAAAGTTTATTTGTACAACCTTGCTCCATCTAAACTTCACGCTGCCTCAGCAAGGACTCCAGACTTCAAGATTCAAGATTCAAGAGAGTTTATTGTCATGTGTCCCTGATAGGACAATGAAATGCTTGCTTTGCTTCAGCACAACAGAACAAGGTAGGCATTCTATTTCCCCCTCCCTCTTCTCCCCTCTCCCGTCAGGTAAGAGGTACAGAAATGTAAAAACGCACACCTCCAGATTCAGGGATAGGTTCTTCCCAGCTGTTATCAGGCAACTGAACCATCCTATCTCCAACAAGAGAGTGGGCCTGAGCTACCATCTACCTCATTGAAGACCCTCTTTAATTGGACTTTACTGGACTTTATATTGCACCAAATGTTATACCCTTTATCCTGTACATGTACACTGTGGACTGCTTGGTTGTAATCATGTGTACTCTTTCCGCTGACTGGTTAGCATGCAACAAAAGCCTTGCACTGTAGCTCGGTGGGTACATGTGGCAAAAAACTCTAAACTAAACCCTCTGCTATTTAATGAGCCCAAATGCAAATTGCATTTGTTCTCCTCACTAAGTTGTTTGACCTCCTGTGGCCTCAATTACGCCATCACAAATGTGCCTGAAGTGCTTTGTCATTGTACACAAAGGTCAGGGTTCCTCGCTATCGCCGAGCCTCAAGATTATTCCGGGCACCTGCACTTTATCTCATTCACATCTCTCACTCTGCCATAAAGTCACACGGTCACACAGGGCAGAAACAGGCCCTTTGCCCCTCTCCCTCCTCCACCCCGTACCGAATCATTAATCACCCTCTCCATTAATCACCCTCTCCAGATTTTATCACTCCCTATACACTCGGGGCTATTTACAGAGGGTCAACTGACCTACTAACCAGCACAGCTTTGGGGTGTGGGAGGAAGCTGGAGCACCCGGAGGAAACCCACGTGATCATCAGGAGACACAGGACACTGCAGATGGCGGAATCTTGAGCAAAAGACCAAGTACCGGAGGAACTCAGGGGGTCAGGCAGCATCTGTGGAGGGCATAGGCAGGTGACATTTTGGATCGGACCCTTCTTCACTGGGCAGAAGGAACTGCAGAAGATGGCATTTTGAGCAAAACAAAAATGCGAGACGAACTCAGTAGGTCAGGCAGCCTCTGAATGAGTCTGAAGAAGAGTCCCGAGCCAAAGCAGAGTCTGGTTTGTGGGATGGACTGGGGTTCATCCACACGCTCTGTAAATATTTTGCAGTCTTGGTGAGAGCTGCTCCCAAACCAAGCTGTGATACAACCCGTCAGCTATGCTGCACCTGTAGAAGGGTCCTGAGCTTGCTATCATGTTCGGCACAAACACTGTGGGCCAAAGGGCCCGTTCCTGTACTGTGTTCTATGTTCAATGTTACGTCCCTCCACAGATGCTGCCTGACCTGCTGAGTTACTCCAGCACCTAGTGTTTTGAATGGAGGGAGAATGTGCAAACTCCACACACACTTTGTTGTGCTCTGACGTAAAAAAGCCACAGATAGCACATGAGGTCAGGATTGAACCCAGATCTCCGGCACTGTGTGGCAGCAGCTCGATGAGCTACATCACTGTGTTGCCATCTGCGATTCACAGCGGCATTCGGAAGGATCGCCAGACTTCAGGATCAACAAGAAAAGGCTTTGCTTTCTTATCCTTTGGCCTTTAGAACGGCAAAGCAGGTATGGATTAAACATTTTCTCAAGAGGGGTCATCAATATACTGCATTTCTTTCATATTATGCACAATTGCCTGTCTCCAAACCAGACTGGAAATTGGAGACCTTTAATCTTCTAAAATCCATAGTACAGATCTCAATAATATAAACTCTCCTCATGAAGCTTTTAGATAGAAACAGGCATTGGTAGCGAGTGGAGGGATATGGATCACATGCAGGCAGAGGAGATTAGTTTAACTTGGCATCATGTTCGGCACAGACATTGTGGGCTGGAGGATCTGTTGCTGTTCTGTACTGTTCTATGTTCTTTGTATTACTTGTTGTAGGATTCACCTGGTGAATCAGGTGAATCCTACAATAGATGTATATTTTCTAAAGTGCCAGTGTACAGAGCTGCGAATAATCCTGTCGAAGGTTTGATTTGGACTCGGTACACGTGTAGAAAATTATATGGAGACACAAGGAACTGCATTTACAATAAAAGGCACAAGTTTCTAGAGTAACTCGACACGGTGGCGCAGCGGTAGAGTTGCTGCCTTACAGCGCCAGAGGCCCGGGTTTGATCCTGACTACCGGTGTTTTCTGTACGAAGTTTGTGCGTTCACCCCGTGACCTGCGTGGGTTTTCCCAGGAAACTCCGGTTTCCTCCCATACTCCAAAGACGTGCAGGTTAATTGCTTTGGTGTAATTGTAAATTGCCCCTCGTGTGTGTAGGATAGTGTTAATGTGTGGGGATTTCTGTTTGGTGTGGATTCGGTGGGCGGAAGGGCCTGTTTCCACACTGTATCTCTAAACTAAACTGAACTCAACTCAGTGGGTCAGGCAGCATCTCTGGAGAACATGGATAGGTCACATTTCAGGTCAGGACCCTTTTTCTGATTGATTGTGGCAGAGGGGGAAAAGCTGGAAAAGAGGTGTCAGGTCTAAAGAAAGATCCTGATCTGAAACAATGTCTATCCATATTCTCCAAAGTTGCTGCCTGACCCATTGTGTTACTCCAGCAATTTGTGTTTTTTGTAGAACAATATTTGGCTTGTTAATATTTCGACCTCATTGATGTAAGGATTAATATTCCATGACCGCAATTTGATTGGTCTGTTTAAACATATTTCCAAATCTCTATAGACCGCCATTGTTCTTACTTTTGCTCCATATTTTAAAAAATATCTTATTTGATTCTCACACATACCTATTATGAAATCCGACTGCCACACTTAATCCATCAATATTACTTTAACGCTGTTTATAATGTCAACAGAATGAAAGTTTCCATGGAACAATCTGAGAGGAATCCAAATTATCCTTCAACTAATATTTCTAAAAACAATGCAGATTTTTCACCTGCTTAATTGAATGATTGAAATATACAGCATGGAAACAGGCCCTTTGGCCCACCGAGTCAACGCCGACCTGCGATCACCCATTCACACTCGTTCCATTGTTCTCCCACTTTCTCATCCACTCCCTACCCACTAGGGACAATTTACAGAGAGCCAATTAACCTACAAACTGGCACATCTTTGGGATGTGGGAGGAAACTAGAGCTCATGGAGAAAACCCACTTGATCACAGGGAGAAGTTGCAAACTCCACACAGACAGTGCACATAGTCAGGATCGAACCCGGGTGCTGTGGGGCAGCAACTACACCGCTGCACGACTGTGCCGCTGCTGTTTCTGGGTTTATCACTATATCTCGGTACATAATCGGGTGCTTTATTTCCCATGTTACAATAATAAACATTATTTCCTTCATGCATTTAATCAGCTGATGATCACTTTGGGATATCCCCTGGAAAGGACCTGTACACACTAGTTCTATGTTATCCCGCTTTCTCATCCACTCCCTAAACACTAGGGCCAATTTTACAGAGGCCAATTAATCTACTAAATTTGTACATCTTTGTGATGTGGGAGGAAACTAGAGTACCTGGAGAAAACCCACGCAATCACAGGGGGAATGTACAAACTCTGTACACACAGCACCTAACGTTAGGATCGAACCCAGGTATCTCGTGCTGTGAGGCAGCAACTCTACCACTGTGCCACATGGCTGCCCATCAAGCAGGTATGCATTTCTAATTTTTCTTCTCATAAGTCCTGGTTCCCCGACATTGTGATGGCAGCTCACGATAATATGGCGCGTACAATTAAAATTCAAGATGATTTATATTCTTTGTGTACAACAGGGCTGATCACTGCAAAATACACTGCCACCTGGTGTGATAGATGAGAAATTGGGTAAACTATTCAAAATGTAAAACTCAATGTACTGGAGGAATTCAATGGGTCAGGCAGCATCTGGGAGAGGGAATGAGCAGGGTTTGAAGAAGCGCCCGACCAAAATCATTACACGTCCAATTCCTCCACAGATGCTACCTAACCTGCTGAGTTCATCCAGCAGGTGCTGGTTTACACAAAAGGACAGAAAGTGCTGGAGTAACTCAGTGGGTCAGGCAGCATCTCAGGAGAACATTGATATAGTCCACCCAAGATTGACACAAAAAGCTGGAATAACTCAGTGGGACAGGCAGCATCTCAGGGGAGAAGGAATGGGTGACGTTTTGGGTTGACGAAGGTTCTCCTTCCTGCCTACTGTTTCTTACTACACATCGATATGGTCCATGTCCTCCAGAGTTTCCCCTGTTTTGAGGTTAAGCCATTGTTACGATGAAGGGAATTGTGGCTGATGGCCACAGCAAGTTTCCATGAAGATTAATGCAAGAAAGGGCAGATAGTCTGCTTTAGGGGTGTTTATTCAGGGTCAAATGTTGACCAGGATACTTCAGAGAATGTGCTGCATTTCTTCAGGACCATTGTTTGTTTGAGACTTAATACTGATGCCCTATGTCATCCTTGAATGTCTTTAATAGTTTCCACCCTACCTCTTTTCTGCCAAACGGATTTACCAAATAGTCATACAATGTGGAAACAGGCCATTTGGCCCACTTTCCCAGGCCAACCAACATGCCCCATCTACACTAGTCCCATTCTCCTGCTTGGCCCATATCCCTCTAAACTAGTCCCATCCACGTACCTGTCCAAATGTCTCTTAAACGTTGCGATAGTACCTGCTTCAACTACCTCCTCCGGCAGCTCGCACCATCTACACCTTGTGTAAAAATGTTGCCCCACTGCTCCTATTAAATCTTTCCCCCCTCGCCTTAAACCTATGTCCTCTGGTTTTTGATTCCCCTACTCTGGGTAAAAGACGGTGCATTTACCCCACCTATTCCTCTCATGATTTTGTACACCTCTCTAAGAATACCCTCATCCTCCTGCACTCCAAGAATTTTTTGAGGATGTAACAACTAGAATGGATAAGGGAGAGCCAGTGGATGTGGTGTATCTGGATTTTCAAAAAGCCTTTGACAGGGTCCCACACAAGAGGTTAGTGTGTTAATATTGGCCAAAATAGAGATATATAAAATGGAGGATCTTTGCCCCTGCAGGATTTGCTGGGCCTTTGTCTGTGAAAAGCTGCAGGCTGTGGATTGGATCCTAGATTGATATGCAGGAAGGGGAAAGATCCAGATGTCCTCTCTATTGTTAAAATGTATGAGGACTTAGCAGAGAAACCCAAAGGTGTTGGACATGCATTAGCAGGATTGACTGACTGCAGAAGGGTTGTAAATACTGTTAATAATGTTGCAAGGCATTTGTGTTACTGTTTGATGATTGACTGAAGTGTGAAGCCTTGTTTGAATTGTTTATACTCCCTGGGAGAATGTTACATTATTTGATTAATTGATTTCCTTCCAGAAGCTTCTGTAGAAACATTGTAATGGGGTGCTTTGTAATTGGATTGGGGAACTGCTCTGTGATTGATTTGTAGGGATTACCACCCCCATGTAGTTCTGCCCCACAGGGTTTGGTGACCTATAAAAGGTAACCCCCAAGAGGTTTGTTGTCGATCTTCTGTAGGAGCGCTTCGGACTGCGTAACGTTTGGAGGTGTTTGCTTGCATGAGGCTAAAGGGCTTGGACAAGCAGAGACAAGGATCAATCCCGCAGTGGTTAGGTATTGTATAGGGGATTCGCTCTTGTTTCATAAAATTAAGTTTAGTGGTCCAGTGCTTGACTCTATGTTTTACTGAACTAGACTAAGGGGGGTTCGCTATAGGAGCATAATTACAAGTGTGCAAAATTAGAGCACATGGTATTAGGGGTAGGGTATTGACATGGATAGAGAACCGGTTGGCAGACAGGAAGCAAAGAGTAGGAATTACTGGATCCTTTTCAGAATGGTGGGCAGTGACTGGTGGGGTGCCGCAAGGCTCAGTGCTGGGATCCCAGTTATTTACAATATATATTAACGATTTTGACGAGGGAATTAAATGTATCATCTCCAAGTTTGCGAATGACATAAAGCTGGGTGGCAGTGTGAGCTGTGAGGAGGATGCTATGAGGCTGCAGGGTGAGTTGGATAGGTTGGGTGAGTGGGCAGCTGCATGGCAGATGCAGTATAATGTGGACAAATGTGAAGTTATCCACTTTGGTGGCAAGAACAGAAAGGCAGACCTGGGTGGGCTTGTACATCAGTCACTGAAAGTAAACATGCAGGTACAGCAGACAGTGAAGAAAGCTAATGGCATGTTAATGTGGCCAGTTCATTGGCTATATTTAAGAAGGAGTTAGATGTGGCCCTTGTGGCCAAAGGGAGCAGGGGGTATGGAGAGAAGGCAGGTACAGGATACTGAGTTGGATGATCAGCCATGATCATATTGAATGATGGTGCAGGCTTGAAGGGCCGAATGGCCTATTCCTGCACCTATTTTCTATGTTTCTATATTGACCTTCATTTGAGTTCAGGTGCAAGGAAGTCAATTCACTGGATGTTTTCAAGAGAGAGTAATGCTTCTGTCCCACTTAGGAAACCTGAACGGAAACCTCTGGTGACCTTGCGCCCCACCCAAGATTTCCATGAGTTGCCAGAGGTTTTGGTCACTCGCCTGAAAAGCCTCGACCGAAGCGTGAGCTGCATCTACCGACCAAAGATCCTATAGGATCCTTGCTACCTACTGCACACACACACACACACACACAAACATATCGCGATGGTGGAGGCCTGGGACGGCGGAGGAGCGCTGTCTGCTCGATGTAGAGGAAGGTAAATGGTTGCCACAGAGCACGGTAAGTCCTCTAGAGAGCGCGGGAGGGGGGGAAAGAAGGAGAGAGAAGGGGAAGAGAAGGGGAGAGAGAAGTGGGGAGAAGGGGGGGAGAAGGAGTGGAGACAGTTTTAAGAAGTTTAATAAAGTTAGCGGGCATTTTACCTTCCGGTGGGTCCTTCTAGGTCGTGAAACTCCAATGAGCCAATCAAAATGGCCGGTCAGTGAAGGAGATTGCCTTCGACTGCCTGTAAGTAAATAGCGACCCCACTCCACTGGCTTCGACCAAACAGCAACCTAGTTTTAGTCAAGGCCGGTTTTGATTTTGTTGAAATAATCGAAGGAACATAGAACAAGCCTCAACCATGCGGAAACCACTTTCGACCATTAGGGAGAGTGACCAAAACCTCCAGGAACCTCATGGAAACCTTGGGTGTGGCGCAAGGTCACCAGAGGTTTCCGTTCACTTTTCCTAAGTGGGACACGGGCATTCGATATAGTTCTTGGGGCTGACGGAATCAAGGGATATGGGGAGAAAGCAGGAATGGGGCACTGATTTTGGATGATCAGCCATGATCATATTGAATGGTGGTGCTGGCTCGAAGGGCCGAATTACCTACTCCTGCACCTATTTTTTTGTTTTCTATATTTGCGTGCTATCCAGTCAGCGAATAGACTATATGTGATTACAATCAAACCGTCTACAGTGTACATTTACAGGGAAAAGGGAATAATGTTTAGTGATTTTCATGCTTTATCAAAAATAGATAATAATTGGAAAGAGCAAATTCAGGCCATCTATCTTTCCTTATGTTTGCAGATCTTTCACTTAGACGGTGCAACATCCCGTCAGTACTACACCAATGTGACCGTTGGATGTTATGCACTTCACAGAAGTAATAAAGTCAGTCATGGTGTCGCACAGCATGGAACCAGGTAATTTGCCCAACTTGGCCATGCCGGCTATAATGCCCCATCTACTGGAGGAATTCAATGGGTCAGCAGCCTGCCTGTGTTTTGGCCCATATCCCTCTAAACCTATCCTATCCAAGTCCCTGTCCAAATGTCAATTAAACGTTATGATAGTACCTGCCTCAACTACCTCCTCTGTTCCATGTGTACCCACCACTCATTGTGTAAAAATGTTACCCCTCAGGTTCCTATGAATCTTTCCCCCTTCACCCTAAACCTTTGTCCTTTGGTTCTCGATTCCCCTTCTCTGGGCAAGAGACTGTGCATTTACCTAATCTATTCCTCTCATGATCTTGTGCACCTCTAAGATCACCCATCCTCCTCCTCCTCCTCCTGCACTCCAAGTCCTCGGCTGCTCAACCTCTCCCTCAGAAAAACAGAAAAACTCCCTCATTGCTGATAATAAAACCAATTTCACTCCTATACAGGCGGCAGAGAGATTACCTGCAAAGCTCAATCTCCATTCATCAGCATTGCCTGCTGGGTGTAGTGTTGTTCTGTTTTAAGTTGAAATTGTGCAAAACACTGTGGACAATCTGATTTTTGTGTCCCTTTACTGGGAACACTGCCCTCTTTTATTTCCAGTTTGAAAAAATGAAACTCGAGTCAAACTCAATTTTATTCAAGAGTGAAGATAGTCATGAGCTTTGAATTGTCATATATACCAGCAATGAAACATTGAAATTCTTACTTGCTGTAGCATAACAAGCCCATTAACACAATAACACACAGCTAAATATAAGTTCATGTCAAAGGAGCAGAATTTGACCATTTAGCCCATTGAGTCTGCTCCGCCATTCAACCATGGCTGATCTATCTTTCCCTCTCAGACCCATTTTCCTACCTTCTCCCCATAATGCTTGGTACCCTTACTAATCAAGAATCTGTCAATATCCGCTTTAAAAATACCAAATGCCTCCACAGTCATTCATTGTGGCAATGTATTCCACAGATTCACCACCCACTGACTAAAGAAATCCCTCATCATCTCCTTTCTAAATACACAATTATACAATAATAGTCAGCAATACTCGGTAATCAGACTGTTATAATCCAATATGGAAGTTTGCAGCTCAACAAAATCAATATACATAGTAGGTATTGTTGCTGAGGTAGTGCTGGGATCAGTGTTGGCCAGTGTTCAAGTGTCTGATGGGATGAAGCTGTTTATGAACGAACCATAGTTTGTGGTTTTGCCCAGGATTCCAGCATCCCCAGTCACTCTTCCCATGCCCCATCTGGACTCACACCCATTTCTGCCCTTCATCCTCCCATACAACCTAGATTCATTTATCTTGCTTCACAATTCATACTTCTATCCATATCTCACACCTTTAGTCCTTTCATCTCTGCCCGTTGTCTATCCATCTGCCCATTAACCCCCCTGCCCCGCACTTGAATCCACCTATTACTCACCAGGCTTTGTCCTGCTCCTTCTCTCTTCCCTCTTTCTCCCCACCCACCACAATCAGAATGAAGAAGGGTCCCGACCCAAAACATCACATATCCATGCTCTCCTGAGATGCTTTTTGACCCGCTGAGTTACTCCAGCACTTTGTGTCTTTTTTTAAACGAGTGTCTGCAGTGCCTCACGCCTAATCATCCACACTCTATCTTGGCATGTGACATTATGGGTTTCTCAAAGGAAAGCTTATATGTGGCACAATGGCGCAGTGGTAGAGTTGCTGCTTTACAGCATCAGACACCTGGGTTCGATCCCGACTACAGGTGCTGCCTGTACGGAGTTTGTACATTCTCCCTGTGACCGCATGGGTTTTCTCTGGGTGCTCCAATTTCTACCCACATTCCAAAGACAGGTTTGTAGGTTAATTGGCTTCTGTAAATTGTCCCTTGTGTGTCGGAAGGAACTAATGTATTGGATAGTATGCTTTCATTGGGCTGAAGGGCCTGTTTCCACACTGTATCTCTAAAACTAAAACCAGACATGGTTTCAGAGACTTGAGGCTTGAAAGTTAATTGGCTTTGGTAAAAATTGTAAATTGTTCCTAGTGTTTAGGATAGTTCTAATGAACATTTGTCAGCGCAGACTCATTGGGCCTGTCTCCACATTGTATCTCTAAACTATATATCAAAACTATATATGTATAGATCAATATGCAGCATATTGAACTCAATTATCAAAATGTAACAATTACAAGTTGGTGACATTAAAATAGTGATTACAATATTTTCATCTTGTGCCTTTAACAGTTATATTGTGTGACATTAAGCATGACACCACATAAATAATGAATACACTGACACACACAGTAAGGTGAACTCATTCATTGGGCAATAAATGATGCACTCTAGACCCTAGACCCAACCCCCACCATGTCCTCTCCTCCTTCCCCTCTTGGCTCCAGGGTTTATAAGGTGTAGGTCTGAAGGATTAGGTTAATTGGTCCAACGCGCCTTAATTGGACTTGGCTGTTGCTCGTTTACCTGTGGCCAGAAGAGGAACTGACCTTAAAGGACATGTCATCACAATTGCTAAAAGTAACGAAGGCCTGTATCAGCATCAGCAATATAAAATGAAGACTGGAAGTATAAATATGGCATAATTACTTATACTGTATTTCAGGTCAGGTCGGGGGGAGTTCCCCCCGCTATGGGTTCCATGTAATCCCGTGCTACCTGCTCCATGCTCGGATAGTCAGCGACTAAACCATTTCCCCCACGTGGTTTGGTGAGGAGGGGGCTGTGTACCCCCAGCAGGACCAAAAACAAGACCTGTCAAAGAGCGGATGAGCTTCTAGCGAGCCAACGGCCATCCACACTTCAGTAGAAGTTGCGATCACTGTCGTACATGGCATTGTAAGGAACGATGATAAAGCACACACACCAAAATCCTATACTTCCAGCGACGGAAGTCCGCTGGAACTGGAGGACAGAGATGTGTGGTGCGTCCATCACCGTTCCCATTGGAAACCAGCACCACTGCGTCGCTAATGTTTTCAACGATGATGATGATGATGTATTTCTAACATCAAGTCTTATTCTGTATCCTGCAATCTATGGCTTGCCCACTTATCTATTCATCTTAGGGGGATTTGTTGAATTGGATCTGGGAGATTTTGTCTTACTTTGGGGTGGGTGGCACAACGGTAGAGTTGCTGCCTTACAGTGCCAGAGACACGGGATCAGTCCTGACTACGGGAGTTTGTACGTTCTCCCTGTGACCACGTGGATTTTCTTTGGGTGCTCTGGTTTCCTCCCATGCTCTCAAGACGTACAGGTTTGAAGGTCAATTGGCTTTAGTAAAATTGTAAATTGTCCCTAGTGTGTAGGATAGTACCAGTGTACAGGGGTCGCTGGTCGGCATGGTCTCGGTGGGCCGAAGGACCTGCTTCTGCAGCGTATCTTTAAACTAAAGTTAAAAAAAACATTGAGATTTTAATAACTTTTATATGAGTAAGCTAATTTTGAGTTTCAGGTTCTGCAATAGAGGAAAATGTGTTATGTACAGTCCTTTCAGATTGTAATTTGCAGATGCTTTTTGCAGCCCATCTCTTCCTCTCGTTAAATAAAATTGAGTGCCGGTCTAATTTTCAATACTGCAGAAGGTGAGGATTTTATAATCCAAATGCAATTTAAAAATGGACACAAAGTGCTGAAGTAATTGAGCGGGCCAGGCAACATCTCTGGAGAACAACCGGATAGGCAATGTTTTGGGTCGAGACCCATCTTCAGTCTGATAGTGATGGAGGGGAAGAAAGCTGGAAAAGAGGAGGGGCAGCACAAAGCCTAGCAAGTGATAGGGGGCTTTGATGGGCAGATGGTTGGACAAAAACTAGAGTTGAAAAGACAAATGTGTGATATAAAGGGTGCAAATTGTGTTTACATGAACTGTAATTCCATGAAGTCTCAAGAAGCGTCTCGAACCAAAACGTTACCTATCCATGCTTTCCAGAGATGCTGCCTGACCCGCTGAGTTACTCCAGCACCTTGTAACATTTTTGTAAATCAGCATCCGCAGTCCCTTTTGTCTAAAAGACACTGTACCTGAGAATCAGTCACAGAGATAGACACAAAAAGCTGGAGGAACTCAGCGGGATAGGCAGCATCTCTGTACAGAAGGAATGAGTGACGTTTCGGGTTGAGACCCGTCTATCATTCACAGAGATCTGTATTTGATGTTTAAAAAAAAAAATCGTCATAACATTCATAAAATACTGCATATATTCAATAGAAACTTTAATATTCAAAAGAATGATTAACATTTTGAATGAAGAAGAAACTGAATAGAATAAAGGGGAGGTCATTTAAGACTGTGAGAAAAAACTTTTTCACCCAGAGAGTTGTGAATTTATGGAATTCCCTGCCACAGAGGGCAGTGGAGGCCAAGTCACTGGATGGATTTAAGAGAGAGTTAGATAGAGCTCCAGGGGCTAGTGGAGTCAAGGGATATGTGGAGAAGGCAGGCACGGGTTATTGATAGGGGCGATCAGCCATGATCACAATGAATTGTGGTGCTGGCTCGAAGGGCCGAATGGCCTCCTTCTGCACCTATTTTCTATGTTTCTATGAATATCAATAAAGTATCTTAGTCGCTGCATGACAACATAAAGAACAATATCTCCACTCAATGTGCAGTTATAACAAGCGCTGGGGGACATTGCAATACACTATTAAGTGCTATTGAAATTGTCTTTCACTTTTGTTAAGTTAGTTTTGTATTTCAAGCTAGTTCTATTTTTAGCCTTGGTATAAGCAGCAGGTATGAATTAACCATAAACTTTGAAATCAATATCTAGTGACTGCCGTCTAATTGCACAATAAATACATAATTTAAATTGTTTAAAGTTACACCTGGCACAGTACCTGGTGCAGTCTGTTGGTGAACCAAGCTGTATAATCTAAAAAGGAATGCCATTGAAGACTGTCTTAAGAAGACATGTGCATTGGGGATATTTTTACATGCAGTGCATATTTAAAAGTAAAGGAATGAAACAATGCTATCGATAGTGTTACATGTCTTAACAAAGCCCATGTTGTCCTACAACTTTAGGCTGTGCATGCGATACGCATGAAGAAGGAGGAAAAAATCCATAAATGCCTTTCCTCCTTCAAAGATTGAGGAGATTCGGTATGCTTTAGAGATACTTTAGAGATACAGCGAGGAAACAGGCCCTTCAGCCCACCGATTGCGGGCTGCCAGCGAACATTGTGTACATTAGCGCTATCCTACACTCGGGACAATTTACAACTTACCAAGCCAATTGATCTATGGCCAATGTAGGTGGGTCTCTGGCGCTGTGAGGCAGCAATTCTACCGCTGCACCACTGTGCCGCCCCTGTGTACTGTGTTTACAGCCCTGGTATGCTGCTGCAAATATGAACTCCATCTGAAGAAAGGTCTTGACCAGAAACGTCACCTATTCTTTTTCTCCAGAGATGCTGCCTGACCCGCTGAGTTACTCCAGCATGTTGTGTCTATCTTTGGTGTAAACGAGCACCTGCAGTTCCTTGCTACACAGTGATAACTTTATTGTTCTGTTGTCCTTACATAGGACAATTAAACACTCTAAACCTTTCCAATCCATGTACCTGTCCAAATATTGTTTCAATTTAGTGCCATCATCTGTTAGGAAGACGCAGAGCCTTCTGAAACCCCCAGCAACATGAACTTGTAAGATGTTTATGATATATTATCTATGTATGTCGTGCTTGCAGGTCTGTTAAGCTGCTGCAAGCAACAACTTCACTGTTCTGCTGTCCGGACAGATGACATTTTACGCAATTCTGACTCTATAAACACGTGCATTCAGCAACGTTAATAAATGGCAAAGATGGGTTTAATGCAAGATGTAACGCGGGCTGCGCTCTGCCTTTGACGCTGCGGGGAGGGTCTGCATTGCACTGCATTACATTGGTGTAGAGTGAGTGGGGTTTGGGAGCTGCGCCGGTGCCGCGCACTGTTGCTGCCTCAATGGTTACAGAGTTGCCGAGACAACGGTTGCCAGGCTGCGAACAGTAAGCGTCGCTGCGAGGGTGCAGGAGAGCTGGAGAGACAGCCGCAGGTAAAGGGGCAGATACCGCGGCTGGGGGGGGGTAAGGGAGAAGAGAAGGGCAAGGGGTGATGGGTGAGAGAGCAGATTTCAAGGGGCAAGGCTGGAGAGGCAGCGGCAGGCAAGGGGCTGACTCAAGGACGAGGGGTAGAAACAGGCAGTAGGGGCATGGGGGAGGGAGCAGATATCAGGGTGCTAGGGGAGTAAGGGGTAAGGGGTGTGAGAGCAGATATTAAGGGGCGAGAGAGGACGGGCAAGGACAAGGGGTAAGAACAGATGTCAAGGGGCAAGGGAACTGGGTAAAGGGTGAGGGAGCAGTGGAAATATATGAGTGGTCAGGGGCTGGTGAGGGGCCGGGTTAAGGGATAAGAGAGCAGTTATCAGGGGGCAAGGGAGTAGGGGCAAGGGGTGAGGAAGTAGGGACATGGTGTAAGGGAGCAGGGTAAGGAGTGAGGGGCAGGAGTAAGGCGTAAGAGAGCAGTTATCAGGGGGCAAGGGAGTAGGGACAGAGGTGTGGGAGTGGTGGGAAAGGGGTGAGGGAGCAGAGGCAAGGGATGAGAGAGCAGAGGCAAGGGGTATGAGATCAGATACCAGGGGCAAAGCATCAGGGGAAAATGGGAGGGAGCAGATGTGGTCACCCCAGTACTGGCTGGTGTGGAGGCTTTGGAGATGATGCAGAATAGGTTCACCATGATGCCGCCTGGATAAGAGGGACCCTTCTTCAGATTGATCAGAGATGGTGGCCCCAACACAGAGTAATAGCCCTGAAGTGAGATGCACTCTGAGGTTTCATTGGAATGAGATGCACTTCCAGATTTCTTTAGACTTTACTTTAGAGATACAGTGCGGAAATAGGCCCTTCAGCCCACTGAGTCTGTGCCGATGAGCCATCACCCCGTACACTAGCATTATCTTACACACTAGGGCCAACTTACAATTTTACTGAAGCCAGCTAACGGATAAACCTGTACGTCTTTGGAGGGTGGGAAACCCAGAGAAAACCCACACGGTCAAAGGGAGAGCACACAAACTCTGTACAGACAGCACCCATAGTAAGGATCGAACCTGGGTCTCTGGCGCTGTAAGGCAGCAACTCTACCACTGTGCCACCCTTAATTCATTAATTTCATTGACTATCTGTCTGCCTCTCTACTTCACCCAGCCATGTTCTGCATAGTACCAAAAGTAACACAGAGGGTCAGGCAGCATCTCTGAAGGACATGGATTGGTGTTGTTTTGGGTTGGAACCCTTTTTCAACCTCCGCTCACTTGCATCCAGAACATTGAAATTGTCTGTAGATCAAATTGCTGGAGTAACTCAGCAGGTCAGGCAGCATCTGTGGATGGATAGGACAGACGATGTTTCAGGTTGGGACCTTTCCACTGATTATAACAGGGGGAGAAAGTGTCTTCTTTTCCAGTCTAACGAGGGATCCTGACCCAAAATGCCATCTGACCATTTCCTCCACAGATGCTGCCTGACCCGTGGAGCTACTCCAACACCTGGTGTCTTTTTTTTGTAAACCAGCATCTGCAGTTTATTATGTCTGAAATTAGCAAACTTTTCATGATGAAGTCTTGGCATACTGATGTTTTCTGTTGCTGCTAAAATTCTTCTATGAGCATGGAATACAGATTCGCCAGGATGTTACCATGATGCCAAAGCTTAAGTAATAGAACAGAGAACAATGCAGCACAGGAATAGGCACGTTATCCCAAAACATTCATGCCGTACATGATGCTAAGATAAACCAATCTCATTTGCCGGTACATGGTCCTTATCCATCCACTCTCTGCATATGCATGTGCTATCCAAAAGCCTCTTAAACACCACCATCTAATCTGCCTCTACCACCATCCCTGGCAGCGTTCCAGGCACTCATTACCCTTTATGTAAAAAAACTTGGTTTACAAAAAAAGTTATAAAGTACTGGAGTAAACCACGTGGTCACAGGGAGAACGTACAAACTCCGTACAAACAGCACCCATGGAGTCAGGATCAAGTCCGGGTCTTTGCCGCTGAAAGGCAGCAACTGATAAGTTCATAAGTTATAGGAGCAGAATTAGGCCATGTGGCCCATCAAGTCAACTCCTCCATGGCTGATCTATCTTTCCCTCTTAACACAACTCTACCCCTGCGACACTGTGGTAAACATGGAAAAGAGTAGTGCAAATAGGAATTAGGCATAAGGCAATGAAACGTAAACCTCTCACAATAGAAAGCGTTGTTTGCAAATTTAAATTGATAATATACCGTATTAATTTTATTTATCTATTTCATCCATCATAACAACTCACCCTTTATCAGGGTATCATAAGTAATTTGCTTGCAAAGTGGATGCTTATATAAGTCAATGCATTTCATATTCAATAATTCGGTGTGAAAGATGACGCATTTTAAACGTGTTATTTTCCAGCACTCTCTCACCTCCAATGGCCTACTTGTGTGATTCCACAATTAACCAGGTTAAATGATCAGTTCATCTCTGTCCCCTCTTTCACCTTCAGATTATCTACACATTTCTTAGAAGATTCTATCCTTGGCCCTCTAATTCCTCAAAATTACAATTTGCAATACTTTTCTCAAAGACAGAGGGTAGTGGGTGCCTGGAACATGCTACCAAGGGTGATGATGGAGACCGATACGATAGTGGCGTTTAAAAGGTTTGTAGATGTCACACGGATGCGCAGGGAGTGGTTTCCTAAGTGGGACAGGGGCATTAAGGTCCCTGGTTTGATCCCAGGTTCCAGCAATTCCATTAGGGGGTGACACAGTGTCGCATCCTTAGAGTTGTTGCCGCACAGCACCAGATACTCGGGTTCGATCCTAACCTCGGGTGCTGTATATACGGAGTTTGCATGTTCTCAATGTGTTTGCGTGAGGTTTTCCCAGGTGCTCCGGTTTCCTCCCACATCCCAAAGACGTGCAGATTTGTAGGTTAATTGACTAGTGCACAGAACAGAACTAGTGTACGGGTGATCACTGATTAGTATGGACTCCGTGTGCCAATGGACCTGTTTCCACGCTGTATATTTCTAAAATGAAAACTAAAGTTGCAGATTAACTGCCCAAAGCAGCAAAGATGTTTGTGGATAGGTGTGTTTTCGGTAAGTAACCTACAAACACCCTATTTTTCCTCTCCCTCTCTTCCCTGTGTCAACTCCATCTATATTCTTTCCTTTTTCAAATATCGTAATTCTTCTACTTATCCTGCCCCCACACCTTTTCCAGTTTTCGCGCCCTGCCACAATCAGTTTGAAGAAGGGTCCCGGCTCGAAACATTATCTATCCATTCCCTCCACAGATGCTGCCTCCCCCCGCTGAGTTACTCCAGCACTTTGCATTTTGCTCAAGATTCCAGCATCTGCAGATTCTTGTGGTTGCGACTTGTTCTCACGATTAAGTTTAGTTTTGTTTAGTTTGGAGTTATAGACAATAGACAATAGAGTTACAACATGGAAACAAGCCTTTGGCCCATGGAGTCTGCACCAGCTGTCGATCACCCATTCACCCGAAAGAAGGGTTCCATACCCAAAATGTCACCTATCCATATTCTCCAGAGATGCTGCCTGACCCACTGAATGACTTCAGCACTTTGTGAATGGTTTGTAAACCAGGGGCAGCACGGTGGCACAGCACCAGAGACCTGGGTTGGATCCTGACTACGGGTACTGTCTGTACTGGGTTTGTACGATCTCCTTGTGGTCGCGTAGGTTTTCCCCGGGTGTTCCGGTTTCCTCCCACACTCCAAAGATATATAGGTTTGTAGTTTAATTTGGCTTTGGTAAAAAATTGAAAATTGTCCCTAGTGTGTAGGATAGTGCTAGTGTATGGGGCGATTGCTGGCTTGTCCGGCCGAAGAACCAATTTCTGAAAATCTGAAGTCTAAAGCTTCTGCAGTTCTTTGTACCCAAACTAAACTAAAACCTAACTTGTACAGATTGGTTAAGTCCACCAGAGGGCAGGGGAATAGTAGCAATAGAGTATAATTGGAAAGACCATCTAAGGTACAGTCGCTTGGAAATTCATCCCTCATTGACTGAATTGAACATGCCATGTAATAACATTAGCACGTTGAAGTAAGACCCTGAAGGTCCCGACCATGATGAACAAAGAGGAAGATGACTGCACTTTATTGCCTTCCATCACAGTGAGAAATGTTGATTCCACTGTGGTGGATGTTTATGTTAAATTTTATTTTATGTGTGTATTGTTCTTTTTCACTTACTATGGCTGTATGGTAACTCAAATTGCACTGTACTTTAGTTGGTTAAGTAACAATAACCGTGAACTTGAACTTGAAGTTCATTTACTTTTGTTTATTTTAAAAATAATCTTTATTCATCAACAGTATTCAATATAAAGTCAAGAGAGGGTCAAGAGTGTTTTATTGTCATATGTTCCGAAACGGAACAATGAAATTCTTACTTACAACAGCCGTGTACACATTTTACTATGTAAAACTCATAGTAATAAAAATGTTCAGTACATTAAAAAAATAGACAATAGTAGCGCAAAGTCAAAAATAATGTCCCCTAGTCAATATAGTTTGGAGCCTATTTGGAGGTTGTTTGTTGTAGGGAAGTAGCTGTTCCTGAACCTGGACATACAGTTTTCAGTTTCCTGCACCTTCTTGCCGATGGCAGGGGTGTTGTGTGTCTCTGATTATGCTGGTTGATTTTTTGAGGCAGCGACTCGATATATCGTTTAGGTTTAGGTTTATTATTGTCGTGTGTCGTAGTGAAAGCTTTATTTTGCAAGCTATCCAATTAAATAAGATAACACTATACATAAATACATACATAAATAACACAATACATAAAGTCAAACTCAAGTACACCAGGTAGAGTGAAAGGAAAGATACAGAGTGCAGACCATTACATGGAACTAGTGTGAATGATGATCGATAGTTGGCATGGACTCAGTGGGCCGAAGGGCCTGTTTCCCTGCTGTATCTTTCAATTGATCAATCAATCAGGTGAAAATTTTGCTTTATACTTAGAAATATCAGGAAGAATAATTTGGAATAATCTCATGGGATGGACCATTTTATTCTGTTGACGAGTAACTAATATGATTTCCAAACTCATTCTAGATTTCAAAAGCTTAAGAAGAAGCTGATTTCTCTTTCATGGCAAGTTCTATTTATTTATATATGCTGGCATCGCTGGTGTTATAGGCTGCTCTGATCTCATATCAAGCTTTTTTTCCCTACCGCATTGCTGCATCTAGGTCCAAAAAACATGGTGTGAACATGTTGACTTGGCTGCAATGACTGTGAAGAACAAATCTTTGCAAAGCAAATTTAGATACACTTTAATATATTCAAGAAACAACATTTTAGATACTAGCGTGACGTACACTTAAAAATGAATCAGCTGGCAGGTAAAAGTGATGTTGCAATTTATGATTTTTAAAGTTTGACTTTATGGAATATGTGTTTTGCAGGCAAGCCTAGGATTAAGTGTCCATGGAACACAGAACATAGAACACTACAGCATAGGAAAAGGCTCTGTGGCTTACAATGTCTGTGCCGAACATGATGCCAGGTTAAATTAATATCCTCTGCCTACACATAATCCATTACTTGCAAATCCATGTGCCTATCCAACAAACTCTTAAATGCCACTATCACATCTGCTTCCACCACCCCTGGCAACACTTTCCAGGTACTCACCACCCTTCTGTGTAAAAAAAACACATGTTCTGCACCTCTCCATTAAACCTTTCTCCCTTGCCCCTCTCTCCTTAACGCTGTGCCCTCTGGTATTTTATATCTCCATCCTGGGAAAGAGGTTCTGCCTACCCATGCTATCTATTCTTCTCGTCATTTTAATACTTCAATCAGGTCTCCCCTCTGCCTCCGACCTTTCGGAGAAAACAACCCAATTCTGTTCAACCCCTCCCTGTAGGTAATACCCTCAAATCCAGGCAACATTTTGATGAACCTCTTCTGCAACCTATCTAAAGCCCCCACAACCTTCCTGTAACGGGGCGACAAGAACTTCCCGCAATACACCAAATGCGGCCTAACAAAAGCCCGATAAAGCAGCATCATGACTTCCTGACATTACTCAATGCCCCCAACTAATGAAGACACGGGTCCACAGAAAGGCACAATGTGCTGGAGTACCATAGAGAGTCAGGCAGCATCTTCGGTGAATAGCTGGAGGTGAGAAAAGATCAGGATATATGCCTTCTTTACCACCATCTACTTGTGTTGCCACTTCCAGAGAGCTATGGACTTGGATGCTATCATCTCCACATCACTGCTGTTAAGAGTCTTGTCATTAATTGCGAACCATTGTCCAAAAGCTATGACTAAAGCAAATAAAATATTAAGTTGTGCTATTTGACATATAATAACAAATAGAGCACAATATAGACACCAAATGCTGGCGTAACTCAGCTGGTCAGGCAGTATCTCTGGAGAAAAAGGATGGGTGATGTTTTGGGTCGAGACCCTTTTTCAGAAGAAGGATCCCGACCCGTAACGTCGCCCATTCTTTTTCTCCAGAGATGCTGCCTGACCCGTTAAGTTACTCCAGCACCTTGTGTCTATCTTCGGTATAAACCAGCATCTGCAGTTCCTTTCTATATTGTGTATATTGTGCAAATAGAGCACAATATAGACACAACGCACAGAGCAATTGCACCTTAGCTCAACCATTTAGAATGCATTGGCTCACTTTGTTCTTTATATTGTGGATGACATATTGACTTAGATAACAATGCAGAGGAGGACAACGAGAATGATTTAAAAAATAGTTATGCACTGAGTACATAAATTCACGAGATAAATTCAAGACATTTTATCTCTAATTGGAAGAATTATTCTTTCATTTCTGTAAAAAAGCAAAACAAAAATAATGAATGTTGTTTGTGTAGAAATTGCCAAGTTTTGTTGGGCAGCATTTAGTGGTGAAGTTTGCAGCTCGAAGGTGCTGTCAGAGGTGGTGAGGGGAATTTAAGAATCTCTTGGATACGCACATGAATATGCAGGGAATGGAGGGATATGGATCAGGTGCAGGCAGACAAGGTTAGTTTAATTTGGCATGTTCGGCACGGACATTGTGGGCTGAAGGGCCTATTCCTGTGTCGGAAGGAACTGCAGTTGCTGGTTTACACAAAGATAGACACAAAATGCTGGAGTAACTCAGCGAGTCAGGCAGCATCTCTGGAGAAAAGAAATAAGTGATGTTTCCGGTCGAGACCCTCCTTCGGGCTGAGGGTCAGGGGAGAGGCAAACTAGAGGTATGAAAAGGCTCAGAACAAATCAGAACGATGCCCAAGAAAAGGTGGAGCCCACAATGGTCCACTGTTAGCTGTGCAAGAGGTGGTAACAAAGTGATATATGGATGCAAACAGTGGAGCTAGCTGGACGATTAGGGTGAGGGAAGGGTGGAGTGAGAGGGAATGCAAAGGTTAAGTGAAATTAGAGAAATCAATATTCATACCACAGGGTTTGTAAGCTGCCTAAGTGAAATATGAGGTGCTGTTCCTCCAATTTGTGTGTGGCCTCACTCTGACAGTGGAGGAGGCCCAGGACAGAAAGGTCAGTGTGGGAATGGGAAGGGGAGTTAAAGTGTTTGCCGACCAGGAGATCCTGTCCTGTACTGTTCCATGGATATCTCTTGTTCGTAATCTTTGAAAGACGACTTGAAACAAAGGATGTGATTTCTCTGTTTATATTTCATACAAATTCAGTATTCCATTTGCATATATAACTTTTCTTGAAGTGAAAGAAAGCTTGAAAATTCATGTTAAATATTTGTGCGTTTATGCTATGTGAAGAGACTTCAATAGGAATTTTTTGGGAAATAAATTGTTCTTGGAAAAGCTCCAGAGAAATGCCAATGGTCTGAAGTGCACTTGTAAAGTTATGTGTGGATTGTCTGCTGTGCAAGAATATTTTAAGAGGAAAGTAGCTGTGTAAAGATGTTTGGCACCACAGCTATAAATGGAAAGAGCACTTTATTGAAATGAGAAATATTAATTTGTTAAAGTGATATTCCAGACCGCAATGTTTTTCTCCCACTTTTTTCTCTGTGATCTGTAGTTCTTATCTCTATTCCACCTGATCAATTTAAGTCAAGTTCAATATCATAAGAACAAGTACGATGAGGTGGCAATTGGGTGGCATGGTTGCGCAGCGGTAGAGTTGCTGCCTCGCATCGCAAGAGACCTGGGTTCGATCCTGACTACAGGTGCTGTCTGAATGGAATTTTTACGTTCTCCTGTGACCGCATGGATTTTCTCCGGGTGTTCAAGTTTCCTTCCACGTTCCAAAGATGACCAGGTTTATAGGTTTATTGGACTCTGTAAATTGTCCCTAGTGTGTAGGATGAAAGGGTGACTACTAATTGACACGGACTCAGTGGGCTGAAGGGTCTGTTTCCATGCTGTATTTCTAAAACTAAAACTAAAAACGAAAACTATGAGGTACGGGTATAATGAAAATGTTGCTTGGAGCAGCACATAGCATACAAAAATATAAATTATATAAAGATTCTGATGAAAGCTTGGTGCATTTTTGATAAATGGATTTATATTAACATTTCCAAAAAACTATCTTGTTTCAGAGTGAAGTTGTTGCACAATGGCATTGCTCTCTGTTGACAGAACACCACACTATACAAAGACAAGCTTCGGCGCAGATGTAGACCCCCTGAAATTCTACTCTACGACATATTCAACATCTTTTGGTAAGAGAGTTCAGAGTTGTTCCTGGTGCCATGGGTTCAATGGAAGAGAGAAGTGTGCAGTGCCACTAAGTTGGTGTTAAGGAAGCATCGTTTAAAACAGGGTCAGACTAGGACTTTATTCAATGGTACTTTATTCAATGGTACTTTATATGTCATATGTACCGAGGTACAGCAAAATTCATTTTTCTATACAGTTCAGTACAAGTAACATAGAGTCATGCAGAGAGGAAACAGACCCTTCAGCCCAACTTGCCCACACTGATCATCTACACTGGCTTTTGACCATGCCTGACTTCTGTTTGTGGTGTTTTTGATTGTTTCCTGCTTGCATTTTTTGATTGTTATTTTCCCTCTATTAACTTTTTTGTCAATGATTAGTGATGTACAGCACTTTGTTGCAGCTATGTTTGTTTTTAAAGTGCTCTATAAATAAAATTTTATTATTATTATTATTATAGTATCGCCTGCTTTCCATTTGCCCATATCCCTCTAATCCTGTCCTATCCATTTACCAGTCCAAATGTCTTTTAAATGCTGTTCCCTGGTAGCTTGCTCCAAATATCCACCACCCTCTGTGTGGAAAAAGTTGCCTCTCAGGTTCTTTTAAAATAATTTTTGATTCATTTGTGTTTTCGTTCACACACATTGCATATAAAAACTATACGTTCCTTCATAGAGTTTTGCGTCCTTAAATTTCCCCTAGTGTTTTAAGGTGGCACAGTGGCTCAGCAGTAGAATTACTGCTTTACAGCGCCAGAGAACCGGGTTCAATTCTCAATACGGGTGCGGTCCGTACGTAGTTTCTATGTTCTCCCCGTGAGATCGTGGGTTTTCCCCGGGTGCTCCCGTTTCCTCCTACTCTCCAAAGGCATGCGGATTTGTAGGTTAATTGGCTTCGGTAAAAGTTGTAAAATTGACCCTCGTGTGTCAGATATTGCTGGTGTTGCCGAGTGATCGCTGGTCGGCGTGGACTCGATGGGCCGATGGGCCTGTTTCCGCGCCGTATCTCTAAAGCAAAGTAAACCAAAAAAAAAAAAAAATGTTGATCTTTGTATCATCTTTGCGGCGTTTATAGTTTACCCATGCCTGCCAGTGGCGGAGACAAATTACTTTTAAAATGATGGGTTGTGAGTGCGCAGTTTCCTGCCATGCATTCCTAGCAGGCATAAGTTTAATGAGATTGTTATTAATACCACACATAATTTAACTTATTAGAAGACGCTGCTAAAAGCTGATCAAATCGCGCTCTCTGATGGAACTTCATCTGTCTGCCGCTTGCAGCCATCAATTTTTGGACGTGTTACAGAAACGCACTTTGCTCTGCCCCAGTTCTCCGCTAATTGAGTTTCACATCTGCAAGTCTCCAATTGCAATGAGTGGACGTGGAGAAGTTTAAGATCTT
The DNA here is from genome assembly GCF_028641065.1 of Leucoraja erinaceus. Lineage (NCBI taxonomy): Eukaryota > Metazoa > Chordata > Chondrichthyes > Rajiformes > Rajidae > Leucoraja > Leucoraja erinaceus. The sequence goes on from NC_073394.1 coordinate 21,385,644, forward strand.
GGAGGTTTTAGCAGGAGGAGATTGTTGAGGGGGGCAGGAAAAAGGGGGGTGGGGTGGGGGATGGGGAGGGATTAAGGGCCAATTTAATTAAACCAAATGTTTATTTTCTAGGTCATGAAGGCTTTGTACCCAGGACAGGTAACCATTCTGGAGCTGGATTTGTGACTAATATCAGACCTGTGCAGCAGTACACACCCTCTTTAGACAGACTTGATAATCCAGTGCTTGGGTAAGCGGCCCTTCATCGGAGTACATACAAAGAACTGCAGGCTCTGGTCAAGTACCACGTATTTATGCAGTACGTGAGTACAGACTCCACCGTACCCCTGTAGAAAGTCCTGAGGATGTTGGTGGGGAGTGAGGCGTTTTAGTTTCCTCAGGAAGTGCAGTCGCTGATGGGCCCGTTTGACGGTCCCAGTGGTGTTCCTGGACCAGGTGATTAGTCTGTACCCGAGGAACTTTATGCTCTCCACTCTCTCCACTGTAGTGCCACTGATGTTGCGGGGTGTATGCTTTGGTTGCGCCCTCCTGAAGTCGACAACCATCTCCTTCGTTTTGTCGACATTTAATTCTAGATTATTTTTGCCGCACCAGTCCACTAGTTGTTTTACTTCCTCCCTGTACATTGATTCGTCATCTCCACTGATGAGTCCCACCACTGTTGTGTCATCCGCGAATTTTATGATCTTATTGTCCCTGAATCTGGCAGCACAGTCATGTGTGAGCAATGTGAACAACAGCGGGCTGAGCACACAGCCTTGAGGGGAGCCGGTGCTCAGCGTGATCGAGCCTGAAGTGTTCTTGCCAACACGGACTGACTGCGGTCTCTCTGTCAGAAAGTCCAAGATCCAGTGACACAGGGTGGTGTTGAGGCCCAGCAGGGTTAGTTTCTCCACAAGTCTCTGTGGGATGATGGTGTTAAACGCTGAGCTGAAGTCAATGTACAGGATTCTGGCGTATGTGTTTTTGTTTTCCAGATGCGTGAGTACTGTGTGCAGCGTGGTAGAGATGGCATCCTCTGTAGAACGGTTGGGGCGATAGGCAAACTGGAGGGGGTCTAACAATGAGGGGAGGCTGGCAGTAACAGGGAGGCTTGTTGAGTCCACATTGGCTTCTGTAAATTGTTCCATGTGTGAAGGATAATGCTAGTGCACGGGTGATAGCTGGATGGCGTAGACTCGGTGGGCTGTAGGACCTGTCCCCATACTGTATCTCTAAACTAAACTCAACTAATAACTAAACTAAACTAAACATAGGAAGCTAGAGATCACATTGATTAGATGGAGATAAATAACTTGAAATATTTAACTTACCTATTCACATTATTTCCCTTTAGGCAGATGTTAAAAGATAATTACCTCTCGGTAACAAAGAAGAACTTTGTGCCTTATGGACATCCTGATGGCAAAGAAGATTTTCCTCACAAATTACATTCGGTGGGCAGTGGATTCATGCGGACAAAGCCACTACACTTCCCATACCTCAAAGATGTAAGGAAGCACTCAAAGTTGGCCATCCATTGGGTCTCGTGGTTAATGGGCTTGACACAGACTTTTGTCACTGAGACCAACTAGAGGCCAGATTGCAATTTCAGTCTTCTTCTTGTCGAGTCCACACACAAGATTAGAAGTTGTTCAGCCTGAGCTGAACACACTTCTCGGCATCTGCATACAATGGTGTCTGTCTTGTGGCTTCTTGTGCTTCTTGTGCACGGTGGTGGAAGGATTGGTGAAAACAGGGCCGCGACGTGAACGCTCTTTCCTTAACCCCGCAATTGCAGTTAAATAATACGAATGCAACATAAAGTTGAGAAATAGAAACAAAGCCCTGCAGATAGACGCAAAATGCTGGAGTAACTCAGAGAGTTAGGCAGCATCTTTAGAGAAAAGGAACGGGTGACATTTCAGGTCGGAACTCTTCTTCGGACTGAAAACTAGAGGTTGGGGTGGGGGGGATTGGGGGGTTGTTTTGGGGGAAACTGGAGGTGAGGAAAGGCAAGAACAAATCAGGGCCAGCAACAGATGACGTCAGAAAGATTGGAGTCCATAATGGCCTATTGTTGGCAAGGAAAGATATGCTAAAGAGAGGGATCCAAGGATGCGTACAGTGGAACTGGTCGGATAACTAGAGGAAGGAGTAGAGGGAATGTAGGAGTTACTTGAAATGAGAGAAATCATCATTCATACGGCTGGGTTGTAAGCTGGCCAAGCAAAACTATGAGAAGCTGTTGCTGGTTGATAGCAAATAGAGACACAAGGTGCTGGAGTCACTCACAGAGGTTTGCATGTACCTCCTCTAACTTCAACTACTGCATCCGATGTTTCTAATCTGGCCTCCTGTACATTGGCGATACCAAACGTATGCACGACGACCGTTTTGTTGAACCTAGGCCTACGGGATCTTCCGGTTGCCAACCATTTCAACTCCCATTCCTACATTGACCCGTCCCGCTGAATTACTGTAGCTTTTTGTGTCTTTCCCACACTGACCTTTCTTTTCTGGGCCTCCTCCATTGCCAGAGTGATGCCACTTGCAAACTGGAGAAACAGCACCTCATATTTTGCTTGGGTAGCTTACAACCCAGTGGTAGGAATTTTAATTTTTCTCATTTTAAGTAACTTCTACCCCAGATCCCCATGTGCTAACGCTATAACATTCCACCATAAGGAATGTTAAAATTGACAGGAAAAAAGTTCATCTTAAAAGCTGCAAATATTGCTACTCTTTTGGCAGGGCAAGTTGAAATGTAATAACTGTGACCATAGTGGATGGAACCCTTTGTTTTTTTTCCATTGAGTCAATTTCAAGAAAGATCACAGATTATTTTTCATATTGCTGGTCTTTGTTCTCTTCCATCTCCCAAGATCTAGGTTTGTGACTGCCAAGTTATTAGGGCTATGGAGCAGAGATAAGTAAACACAGTATCCCAACTCTTTGATCCAACTTTTTTGTTATGAGCCTGTTGCTAAATTAACCCCAAAGGCAAAATTCATTCTTCATAAAGAAAATGATATTCAAAATTATTCAGATAATTTATTTTTCATCTTTGAAGATTATGGAGAGCCTAGCCAAACTTTATCAATGCACGTAACATTTCCTTTAATCACTTAGAACATTCTTACATGATTGTAATGTGTGGAGAACTAAATGTAGATGCAAGGAACTGCAGATGCTGGTTTACAAAAAGAGTCACAAAATGTTGCGGGAGTAAATCAGTGGGTTAGGCAGCATCTCAGAGAACATGAATAGGTGATGTTTTGGGTCAGGTCTCTTATTCAGGCTGATTGTAGTGATGGGGTGTGCTGGGGGGGGGGGGGACTTCAGAAAGCGGGACGAGAGGAGGGGCAGGTTAAAGCATCGAAATAAATGCTTACATGTAGACACAAGGAACTGCAGATACTAGTTTACTAAGGAAAGACACAAAATACTGGAGTAATTCAGCGGGTCAGGCATCAAACATCTCAGGAGACAATGAATAGGTGACATTTCGGACTGAAGGCGGGTGCAGACCTGAAGGTCTGTCCATTCCCTTCACAGATGCTGCCGGAGATGCAGCTGGACCTGCAGAGTTCCTCCAGCTCTCTATGTTTTTTTCCAGAATATGCAGCAACGTAAGTTACAAGATTTTAACAGGTTTGAGAGCTGAGAAACTTTATGCCAATTTAAGAAATCTTTCCAATCTTTGGATCAGCCAAATAATTAAATCCTGGATATTTTATGTCTTAATCAAATAACACATTTCCAGATTGGATCTTTTCTATTAAACCTATCAAAAACATTTTTAGAATTGAAAATCATATATTTCAGACTTTAACTCTGCTGTGTTATAGAACACTTTAATATATTTAGTTGATTAATATTCAATGTATAATTCATATTTATTATATTATTAATATTTATTTTTAATATGTGTTAGTTTAATTTTCACCTCTATCACACAGCTGAAAGAAGTTCACATTGATACACGAGATCATGTACCACCGATTATCACAAGAAAGGAACCCAAGCATGTACCATTACTGCATCAACTTCAACCAAAAGACCCTGCGCTACAAGAAAATGAAGGCCATGTAAGTAGTCATGTGAGTCTCAGGAAGAGTCCTGACCCAAAACGTCACCCATCCATTTTCTCCAGAGGTGCTGCCTGAACCGCAAAGTTACTCTAGCACTTTGTGTCTATCTTTGGTATAAACCAACATCTGCCGTTCCTTTCTACATAAGTCGAATTTATTGCCATCTACACAATGTGGTGAAGATTTGAGAATTAAGGTACAGATGTTTAAGGGTAACATGAGGGGGAACTTCTTTACGCAGAGAGTGGTATCTGTGTGGAATGAGCTTCCAGTGGAAGTGGTGGAGGCAGGTTCGATTTTATCATTTAAAAATAAATTGGATAGGTATATGGACGGGAAAGGAATGGAGGGTTATGGTCTGAGTGCAGGTAGATGGGACTAGGTGAGAGTAAGTTTTCGGCAAGTCTCGGCACTAGAAGGGCCGTGCTGTAATTGTTATATGGTTATATGGTTATAAGTATAGCTACAATGAAAATTATGCTTGCAGCAGCATTACAGGTACATAAACACAGATAAACACACACAAATATAAATTGTATGCAAATTACACATAGATTTGCAAGACAGTAGAAATAAAAAGACTGCAAAAAAACAATGTCTTTGCTGGCAGATGCAAGGTGCAAAAATCATTGAATTAGTTGAACTATTTATTACCTATTTTCCAAATTTGGACAGATAACTATTTGCACTAAGATTACTTTTTAATTTGTGTTCCTGAAATCTGTCGCCATGACAAATGGCCTGGGCCCATGTCACTATCATTATATTTGCTCTTCATCTTCTACTTTCATATAGAACCACAGCGTGGAAACGGGCTCTTTCGCCTACCGAGTCCACGCCGGCCAATCGATCACCCGTTCACACTAGTTCCATGTTATCCCACTTTTCCACTCCCTACACACTCGGAACAATTAACAGAGGCCAATTAACCCACAAACCCTTATTCCTTTGAGTTGTGGGAGGAATCCAGAGCACCCGAAGGAAACCCATGCGGTCACAGGCAGAATGTGCAAACTTCACACACAGACATTGGCCGATGTCTAGAACAAACCCGGGTTTCTGGCACTATGAGGCAGCGGCATTATAGGCAAGTTAGCACTGGCTACCTTAGATCAAATTCCTCACATCCATGAGATCCAGTTTCAAGAGCAGGGGCCCTGCTTGAATCTTGATGTTATGCTCATGGCCTGTAAATGGTCTTTAAGGGACAGACAGGATGAACCATTTGCTTGTAGGATATATTTCCTTTCTTATTCAGAATATGAACAGTTAATTAGAATTATTTACAAACATTTTTAAGAATGTATTATTCTGTGAAGTTGTTTTTAATCAAAAATGAAGTAGCTGTTCTTTTAATGAACTTTTCTATTGATACATAATAAAGAATGGGGCGAAAGTAGGTACAAGAAACTGTAGATGCTGGAACCTTGTGTAGAACCCAAAGAGCTGGAGTAACTCAGTGAGTCAGGCAGCATCTGTGGAAGACATGGATTGGCGATGTGTTCGAGTTAGGACCCTTCCTCAGACTGCGTGTATAATGGGTCGAGTTCAGGATTGAACCCGGGTCTATGGCGTTGCAAGGCAACAACTCTACAACTGCGCCACTCTGCCGCCCTGAAGGTCGTTCTCTTGTTGAGAGGAGATCTATCCAAGAAGGAGGAAAATCAATGACACGGGGTGGAGTTCTGCCCTTTGATTTTTGAAAAGAGTTGACAATTACTTCCTTTCCTTTCCAGGGACCACTCTACATGTCCACTGAGTATTGTACCAAATATGAACGCAAGCCGCTGAACCCGCCAGGTATGTAATTCAAAAGTGTTAAGATGTCCTTGAAATCTGTTAAAACCCAGATTCAAACCATCTGCTGCAGCAGCAACTATAATAACGCCTTAAAATCATTTGGACAGGCACATGGGGAGGAAAGGTTTAGGGGGATATGGGCCAAACATGGGCAGGCGGGACTAGTGTTGATGGGACATCTAGGTCAGCATGGGGTAATAGAAACATAGAAAGTAGGTGCGAGAGCAGACCACCAGGTCCATCGAGCCCGCACCGCCATTCGCTCATGGCTGAACACTAAACAGACACACTTACCCACAAACAGTAGACACAAGACACAGAACACAAGACACTACCCTCCCCTTTATACCGCTATCACCCCTCTCCACCCCAAGAACCTCGTGATCTCCTGGGGGAGGCAAAAAAACGGATAAAAACCCAGGTCCAATTCGGGAAAAAAATCCGGGAAATTCCTCTCCGACCCCAATCTAGGCGATCGACACTTGTCCAGGAGATCACTCAGGTCTTACTATACTAACCATACCTAGGTCCATATCCCTGCCCTCTCCCCGTAGCCCCTTATCCCCTTGGCAGCTAAAAAACCATCTATTTTAGTCTTAAATATATTTAAAGTTTCTGCTTCCACTGCTCCCTGGGGCAGTGAATTCCATAAATTAACCACCCTCTGGGTGAAGAAGTTCTTCCTCATCTCAGTTTTAAAAGAGCCCCCCCTTATTCTGCAACTATGTCCCCTAGTTCTAGTTTCCCCGATCATTGGGAACATCCTCGGTGCATCCACCCGATCAAGACCCCTCACGATCTTATATGTTTCAATGAGATCGCCTCTCATTCTTCTAAACTCCAAAGAGTAGAGTTCCAGCCTACTTAACCTTTCCTCATATGTCAATCCCCTCATTGCAGGAATTAATCTTGTAAACCTTCGCTGCACTGGGTAGTTGTGTGAAAGGGCCAGTTTCAGTGCTGTGTGACTCTATAACTCTGTAAATCTCACTTCACACAGCCTCAGCAAGGCCACCAGCTTAATCAAGGGCTGACAATAAATGGAACCGAACTAAACTGTAAATGCCACATTGCAGAGTGAAAATGTAGGCTTGAGGGAACTTCTTCAGTGTTGTTGCTTGGCAACAAACTGGATCAGTGGCCTGATTTCCATTCACTTTATTTCAGTTGTTACTGAAGTATTATAAAGTGTTTGGGAAATCATTATATAAATGGCACAATAGGTATACTGTCAAGAAAAGAATGTATTTACAGTGGTTGAGTTTGGTCTGCATTGTACCCATTTTCTGAATCTAAAGCAGATGGAACCATCACAGGTGGTTTGGGAACAGCTCTGTCCAAGACCACTAGAAATTGCAGAGTAATATGTAGGAAGGAACTGCAGATGCTGGCTTAAACCAAAGATAGACACAAAAAGCTGGAGTAACTCGTCGTTACCTCCTGTGTTATAGGTCCTTCCGTAAGCTAGGGTACTGTCCAATTCACCTCCACCCCTTTGCAGATATTAGACATTATGGAATTGATACACTACAATGAAGTGTGAAGAAGGGTCTCGACCCAAAACATCACCGATTTCTTTTCTCAAGCGATGCCACCTGACCTTGCTGAGTTACTCCAGCATTTTGTCTCTATCTGTGGTGCACTACAATGCTGAGAACTCTATTCTGTACACTGTATCTTCCATTTAGTTCTGCCTATTGTGGTTGAATTTGAAATGATTGTATTTAAGTACAGGATTATCCAATCTGTTTGGATAACATGCAAAACAAAGCTTTTCACTGTACCTCAGTACACATGACAACAATAAACCTAAACTTAAACCTAAACAATAACCATAAGAATAACAATGGGGTTGGTAAAACCAGACTCAATGGTTGACGTTGAACTGGATATGTACTTGAAAAGTGAAAGATTTGATAGTTACTAGACTAAGTGGGACCTGTTTGCCCTTTTTTTCTATTTGCGCAAAAATGGTACATGATAGGGCTACAATTTTTCACCAACTCACTCGCCGTTCTCCTGTGCCCCGAGTGCAACAAGTTTTGTACCGATCGGTGGTATATTGTAAAAGTTGCGATGGCCGTGCATTTGGGACTCACAGCGGACACTGGACGCTCTCATCCGTCGGGATCAGATTCACCGCTTTCTGTATGGCGACAACTGCCACGCCGCTTCCGGTCCCTCCGAAAATTGTGTCCAGTTGGAGACCTCTGCCAGCCACCCACGGCACCCTGCAGCTCCAGTAAAGGCGCGATAGTGCAGGAAGGAGTGGACCATCCCACGGAGTGACAGGAGAAGAGACTAATCCGCGTGGCGCTGATTGGCAGGAGAGGGGTTAGATCTGCGCAAGAGCGGTTTTTAAGAAGTTTAAACCTCACTAACTTTTACAATATACCACCGATCGGTACAAAACTTGTTGCACTCGGGGCACAGGAGAACGGCGAGTGAGTTGGTGAAAAATTGTAGCCCTATCATGTACCATTTTTGCGCAAATAGAAAAAAAGGGCAAACCGGAAGAGCACAAAATCAGAGCTTTATAACTAAAGATAGATCTATTTGATAGATAGATAGATAGATAGATAGATAGATAGATAGATAGATAGATAGATAGATAGATAGATAGACGGATAGACGGATAGACGGATGGACGGATGGACGGATGGACGGATGGACGGATGGACGGATGGACGGATGGACAGATGGACAGATGGACAGATGGACAGATGGACAGATAGAGACGAATGTCGTGCAGTGCAGTGCAGTGGATGAATACATTTTCAAGGTATTGCAGAGATATATGAATAGGATGGGTTTAGAGTGATTTGGGTCAAATGCAGTTAAATGGGACAAGCCAAAATGTCAACTTGGTTGGTAAGGACTAGTTGGGCCGAAGGGCCTGTTTCCATGCTGAACACGTGTAAGACTCTAGGATAATGGTCCAAGAGGTTTATTTCTGTACTATGCCGTCCCATAACTATAAGTAGAAACATGCAGATTTTCTCTGTGTATCTCTTTAATGGCGTTCACCCAGAGACCTAGTATTGGGTAGAGGCCAATCAACTTTGCATCATGTTTTCAATCAATCAATCAATTAATCAGTTTTATTAGTGTTGGAAGTTAAAAGCACGGCAGGAATATAACAAAATAGTGGTCACATGATGAACCACCTTTCACCATGTAGATTACTAACTGTGAAAGTGAGAGTTGAACGATTGGCCATTATTGGAAATTGGGATCACTTTTTACTTAATAAATGTAATGAAATAGCGAGCTGGGAAAAAAATAAATCTGCTAGAACTAATGCCAGAGATCAATAAGTAATGTACAAACTATTCGAAGAGCCATTAAGAACTTTTTATAGTTTGGAAAATATTGCAGTTCTATCGGTCACTCTGAAATATGTGCTCATTTTGTAATTAAAATGCAAGATTGATTTCTTAACCAAACTTTGCATTTGTGGTAATGGCTCATTTACAACATTAAAGCCATTACACATAAGTATTCAATTTCTCTTGCAGCAAGCCTCTGAAATTGAACGTGAAATATGTTTATGTTCTGAGAGTTTATGATGTAAGCATGAAGTTATGTTTGCCCACTCAACTTATAGAAATAAACAAGAGGTAAAAAATCTATAATTTGATTTTCATTTGCAATTAAAATTTCTCCCAACTCCCTCGAGCTTAGTGGTTAAAGAAGTAAATTGGTGAGGGTTTTATATGACTGGAATCCCATATTCAGTGTCCAGCCATGAGAAATTTAGTTTAGCATAATTTAATTTAGCTGGAAACAGGTTCATCGGCCCACCAAGTCCACACTGACCATCGATCACCCGTTCACACTCCTACACACTCGGGACAATTTCCAAAGGCCAATTAACCTACAAACCTGCACGTCTTTGGAAAGTGGAAGGAAACCAAGGCACCTGTAGAAAACCCACGGAGTCACAGGGAGAACATGCAAACTCCACACAGAAAGAACCCATGGTCAGGATCAAACCCAGGTCTCTGGCGCTTTAAGGCACTGGACAGCTTACAATCTAGTTGAGATCAATATTATATACAGTTGGAATTTAGTAATTGGCCAGCACTCCTGTGGTCTAAGGGTATAAGAATCATGTAGCCCCCTGGTAAGTACAGTAGTTCCTTATTCAAGTAACCTTTCTTAATGTGCAAGGATCTGCTGGATTGCATGAGGTGGCATTGTGTTGCAGCGGGTACAAATGCTGCCTCACAGCGTCGGAGACCAGGGTCCGATCCTGAACTCGGGTGCTGTCTGTGTGGAGTTTCCACGTTCTCCCTGTGACCACATGGGTTTCCTCAGAGAAACCACACAGAAGCACCCAAGGTCAGGATCGAACCTGGGTCTCTGGCACTGTGAGGCAGCAGCTCTAATAACTGCATCACTGTGCTGCTCCCCTATGTCATTGAACATAGAACAGTACAGCACAAGAACTGGCCCTTTAATCCACAATGACTGTGCCGAACATGATGCCAAGATAAACTATTCTCATCTGCCTGCACGTGATCCATACCCCTCCGTTCCCTACGGATCCATGTGCCTATCTAAAAGCCTCTTAAATGCCTCTTAATACGAGTTTAGTTTAGTTTGCTGTCATGTGTGCCAAGGCATGGTGACAAGCTAACCCGTAAGACTACACACGATTACATCGAGCCACCCACAGTGTACAGATACAGGATAAAGGGAAGAAATGCTGCTGTTGGAGTAGAGATTTAAAAGTGGAGCGATTGCAGTTGCACTTCTGTGACTAGCACACAAATAGTCGCCTGGCTTAGAAGCCATCTTGGATCTTGGGTTTGCAGAGGTGATGTTTCATGCTTTTATATATGATCGGGCATCATCAGACGTCCATTGATTATTTTATATATCAACAGCACTTTCCGAGCTCAAAACAATTGGGAAGAAAGAGAACACTGGGTTCACAGAAGGGTCTCCACTGAAACCCATCACTTTCCATCCCCCTTTGGCATTTCGTGGTGACAAACCAGTAAGTTATTCATTTAAATTATTCACTGTAACCAACATCTCGTTAATCCAGTGCATTCTCAATCTGCAGAGGATTTTTCCTCTAGTGGGAGACTAGTGGACCCTCAGAATAAAAGGGCATACCTTTAGAAAGGAGATGAGAGGGAGTTTCTTTAGTCAGATGGTGATGAATCTTAGTAAGAGTGAGCTTTTTCCATTAAACAATCTAGTTTCGAATTATGGACAGTTTCCATTTAGATTGACTACTGAATGTTTTACTTATTTAGGCATTAAGATTATCAAGAAACACAAGGATTTATTTAAAGCCAATGTTATGCCTTTAATTGACCATATCAAACAACAGTTCACTAAATGGTCACCAATGTCCTTATCTCTAATAGGCCGAATCAATTCTATTAAAATGTTTATCTTACCTAAATTTTTATATTTATTTCAGACGATACCAATTTTTATTCCTAAATCTTTCTTTGATATTATTCTCCAAAATGTCCTTATATATATGGCAGAATAAAAATTCCACACTAAGTTAAAAATACTTACAGAAATCAAAAAAAGATGGTGGTTTGGCACTGCCGATCCTTAGATTTTACTATTGGGCGGTTAATGCTCGCTATTTAACGTTTTGGACAAAAAATTTAGAAGATACCCAATGTCGAGGATGGATAAATCTTGAACGTGATTCTATGCAAGGGCTATAATTGGCTTCTATTCTAGGGGCCGTGTTACCTTTTACAATTACGAGATTGAATAAATATACGACTAACCCAATATTAAGACATACACTTCAAATATGGTTTCAATTTCGTAAGTGTTTTGGATTGAATGATTTTATTTTATCGAGTCCTATCATATCTAATTTTTCCTTCCAACCTTCTAGCACTGATCAAGCCATTCTGTTATGGAAGAGGAAGGGATTAGTAGCTTTTCGTGATTTGTTTTCAGATGGTTGTTTTATGTCTTACCCCTCACATTTTTTTACATTTGTTTAAAATTTAGACATTTTTTGAGGGCTACTCTACATTTACATTTGAACCCTTATCAGAAGGGCTTAATAACGACTATTTAATGAGTTGATTTTGAAATTAAAAAAAGACACATTTGATAAAATTAAGAATGACTGGGAAAGCGAACTTCAAATTTCTTTATCTATCGAGAAATGGGAGCGGATTCTTCAATTAGTTAATACTTCTTCAATGTGTGCAAGACACGCTTCGATACAATTCAAAGTGGTTCACAGAGCTCATATGTCAAAAGATAAGTTAGCTCGTTTTTATGGTCATATAAATCCTACCTGTGACAGATGTAATTCTGAAGTGGCCTCATTGACTCATATGTTTTGGTCCTGCACACTTTTGGAAAAATATTGGAAATACATTTTTGATACTATTTCTGTAGTTTTAGGTATTGATTTACAATCTCATCCTATTACTGCAATTTTTGTGCTACCAATGTTAGATTCTACTCATCTGTCCAATTCCGCCCATTGGCTGATTGCCTTTACCACATTAATTGCCAGAAGATCCATTTTATTTAAATGGAAAGATTCTAATCCTCCGACCACACTCCATTGGTTCTCTGAAACTATATCATGTTTAAATTTAGAAAAAATTAGGAGTGACATTGTTGAACCCTTGGTGAAATTTGATAGGACTTGGGGAAGATTTATTCAACATTTTCATACCACATAAATTGTCCCCTCTTCAACTGTTATAATAATTTTTTTACCATTATACGGTGGAACGGACTTGACGACAAACAGGGACTTAAATTGTTGAAACTCTTTGCAGCCCAGATTCTGATTTGCCTTTTTTTTCTTTAGTTTAGGGGTTTTTTTTACATTTATTTTCTTTTTTTCATTTATTCTCTTTTTTTTTCTTTTTATGTTTTTGTTTTTATGCATATAAGCTCTTTTAAACACTTAACTATATTTACGTAGAGACTGGAAGGTCCATATTCAATGTGTATTTTGACACTGGACCTATATTTAGGTTATATCTGCCATTAATGTAACCCTGATCCCTACTATGTATCAATATCACTGTTATGTTTATCATTACTTTTTTGTTGTTTTTTTTTGCTTTTGAAAAAAACGAATAAAAAGATTTTAAAATAAAAGAAGATGGTAATGAATGTGTGGAATTCATTGCCACAGAAGTGCTGTGGGGGCCACCAATTAATATTTTGAGGGTGGAGATTGATAGGTTCTTCAATAGTAAAGGGTTATTTGCAGGGGAATAGGGTTCAGAGGGAATGATAGATCAGCCATGATTAAATGGCGGAGTAGACTTGATGAGCCAAATGGCCTAATTCTCCTACAACTTATGAACTTATGAACATGGAATTAAGAACCAGAGGCCAGGGAGATAGAGAATCATAGTCATACAGCACGGAAACAGGCCCTTCGGCCCAACTTGCCCACGCAGACCAAGATGCCCCATCTACACTCACTAATCGGGCTAGACAGGTTGGGCCGAAGGGCTGGTTTCTGTGCTGTATGGCTCTATGACTCGAAGCTCGGGTTCATTGTGACACGGGTCTGATCCCTGACGTTGTTTCTGGTTTGTACGTACAACTTCCTGGATGGAACGGGCGAAGAGATTGAGAGTTTGCTGCATCTTTTGGGCAGGTGCATGGATAGAAAGGTAATTGATATGAAACGAGCTGCCAGAGCAGGTAGTTAAGGCCGGTAATATAACAGCATTTAAAAGATACTTTGACTGGTACATGAATAGGACGTTTTTTGAGGGATATTATCTAATGTGGACAGGTGGGACTATCTTAAATGGGGCATCATGGTCTTTGTGGGCAAGTTGGGCCAAAGGTCCTGTGTTTCTGTGTTGTATGACTATGGCTATCAAAACATGGATGGAACGGGGGGGACACAATTTTTTGGCTGCCACTCGTGCATGCGCACACTCACACACATACACACGCGCGCGCGAGGCTTCGGAGGCTCAATCCAGCGCTAAAAGCAGAGATTTTAAAATCGTGATCACAAAAAATTGGGGGGGATGTCCCCCACCTCTCAAAACATGGGTGGACGCGTCTCCTCTGCCTCCCCCCCCTCCCGGTTTTACGCCCCTGGCTCCATGGAATGATCTGCATTGTTGTACCCACAGAGTAACTAAATGAATGACTGGGCTACAGTCATGTTGTGGAGACCTCCATCAGAGCAGAAGTTTCAAATTGCTTGTAATTTGAAATTGGTGTTGGCTGGCTAATTTCTTTCCTTCCTCATTATTGACCTGGTCAGTCTGAAATGAGAGTACAGACATCACTCTCGCAGACTTTACATTGGTTCCTAGTTTTATTTCTCTAGGGGAGAATTAAAATGTTACAATCATTCTGGTTGATTTCATTACTGCAAAAATATAAGCTAACTTATTAACATAAGAGCGACTGTGCTTAACACCGCTCGCATGACTGCTTGTTGTTTTTCTTCAGCCTATCCATCAGCCCTGTGCCCGATGCTATAAATGCTAGATTTCTGCTTTTTAATGCGACGCAAGAATTTGCCATTTATTGAATCGACTTGACCATGTCTTGAGAGCATTTGATGTTGATATTAGTTGTCAGCAAGGGATGACAATTTCCAGCACTGACCTCAAGGCGAAGAAATACCAAAAATAACATAGTGTGTCGAGGAAACTACAGGATGACGAATATATTATGTCTGTGACAAAGAAATGGAAATATAGTAATTAACTCTGAAGACCCACTAAGTCCACGCTGAACATCGATCACCCATTCACACTCCCATACATTTGAGACAATTTCCAGAAACCAATTAACCTACAAACCTGCATGTGTCTTTGGAGAGTGGAAGGAAACCAAAGCACCTGATGAAAACCCACGCAGGCACGGGGCGCACGTACAAACTCCGTACAGATAGCACCCGTGGTCAGGATTGAACCCGGGTCTCTGGCACTGTAAAGCAGCAACTGTGCCACACCTATGTTTTTTGTATGTACATTTAATTTGAGAAGTGCTCTTGTCTAAATCAAGTTAGGAAATCACATAATAATGAAAGAAGGGGGTTTTACCATTGTTATTCCAGCTGTATTTGACTATAATTTATGCTTTCTTTTCAGGCATTCTGCACAGACAGGCCAACTGGAATCTCCATAACAAAATCAGACTATCTGCCATCTGCAACTCTACATGTTAGTAGGTCCATAAATAAACGCGTTACATGAAGGACAGATAAAAAAAAAAATTCAAAGTCATCTGATTTTGCAGTTCAATGATCAGCATTTTAACTTCAGAGTCACTGGATTAAGCTTCACAAAACATTGGATGTTTTAGTTTCCTTCATCTGCCTGAAGATAACTTTATTCACTGCTAAAAATGACACAAAATGCTGGAGTAACTCAGTGGGGGTACTTCAGCACTTTGTGTCTTTTTCTGTAAACCAGCATTTGCAGTTCCCAGTTTCTACATCTTTATTGATTCCCAGTCTGACTTGAGGCAGCGTGTAATTCAAGGATGATTTTGCTATTAGGCTTACGATTTGGGAGAAGGGAATTAATGAATGTGCTTTGCTTCACGGGCAGGTGGGACTAGTGTTGGTCAGTGTGGGCAAATTGGGCTGAAGGGCCTGTTTCCACCCTGTGTGACTCCATGTATGACTCTATTTTGTGTTTGTCCATATCTATTCAGATTTATTGAATAATGCCAGAAGACTAATATACTGTAAGTAGACCCCTCAGATGGAAAATTGACATCCTTCTTCACTGTTTGTTACACAGGGAGATGAATTCCTGCCCGTAATTGCAAACAAGTCTGACCGAAACACTGGATTCACTCATCAAGTTGCACTCAATTTGGACACAGTTGTAAGTACTGGTTCCATCAACTAATACCACTCACCGATTGCTAGGCATCATCCATCACTATTGAGTGGAGTTGATAGTGTGAATGCACAGAGCCTTTTGTCCAGGGTGGGGGAATCAAGAACCAGAGGGCATAGGTTAAAGATGAGAGGAGAAAGATTTAATAGGAACCTGAGGGGCAACCTTTTCTCTCAGACGGTGGTGGATATATAGAACGACCTGCCCGAGGATTTAGTTGAGGCAGGCACTATATTACAACATTTAAAAAACATTTGGACAGGTACATGGATAGGAAAGGTTTAGAGGTAGATAGACACAAAAAGCAGGAGTAACTCAGTGGGACAGGCGGCATGGGTGATGTTTCGGGTCGAGACCCTGCTTCAGACTGGTTAGGGATAAGGGAAACGAGAGATACTGGTGATGATGTAGAGAGATAAAGAATTAAAGATATGCAAAAAAGTAATGATGATAAAGGAAACAGGCCATTGTTAGTTGTTTGTTAGGTGAAAACGAGAAGCTCGTGCAACTTGGGTGGGGGGAATGATAGAGAGAGGGGCAATGCCGGGGCTACTCGGTTAGAGAAATCAATATTCAACCACTGCCCAAGTAAGCTGCCCAAGTGAAATATGAGATGCTGTTCCTCCAATTTGCGTTTAGCCTCACTCTGACAATGGAGGAGACCTAGGACAGAAAGGTCTGTGTGGGAATGGGAAGGAGAATGAAAGTGTCCAGCAACCGGGACATCAGGTAGGTTCAGGCGGACTCTGCGAAACGATCGCCTATTCTACTTTTGGTCTCGCGATGTATAAGAGTCCACATCTTGAACAAGGGATACAGTAGATGAGGTTGAAGTGAATCTCTGCCTAACATGAAATATATATTGGCAATATATATATTTAAATTTCAGCTTTTCAGCAAGAATACAAATGTTCCCTGTGCTTTAGTTAACATATTTAAACTGATCCAACTGAACTATTTTAATATTGGATTTCTGTTTGGCCGATTACTGTTTGGCCGGTGCAGAGGTGACGATGCAGAGGAGCTTAACCAGAATGATGTCTTGATTAGGGAATATTAGCTAAAGTGCAGGTTGGACAGACTTGGATTATTTTCTCTGGAACACTGCAGGTTACGGGGAGACCTGATAGAAGTATATAAAATTATGAGAGGCACAGATAGGGCCAGAACCTTTTTCCCAGGATGGAAACATCAAATACTAGAGGGCATTGCTTTAAGGGGAGAGGGGCAAAGTTTTAAATAGATGTGCGGTGCAAGTTTTTATACACAGAGGATGGTGGGTGCCCAGAACCTGCTGCCAGGGTTAGTGGTGGAGGCAGGTACAATAGTGGTGTTTAAGATACTTTTGGATGGACACGTAGAAATGCAGGGAATGGAAGGGATATGGATCATGTGCAGGCAGATAAGCATTTATCTTTGCATTATGTTCAACACAGACATTGTGGGCTGAAGGGCCTGTTCCTGTGCTGTACTGTTCTATGTTTATCAGGCAGTACGGTGAAATGCTTGTGAATGCAACGCTATCTGGGAAGGTTTTTAAGTACCTTCCTGTGTGAATCGCTTGAATTTCAATGTGGGACTGGATCTGGCGTGGATTCGTTGCTTGGGAAAATTGCAAGTTAAATATTTCTCACTAAAAATCGCAGTCGCAGAAAATAATTTAATGCTCCATAATTAAGAAATATCGGTTCATAAGTCAGAGGAGCAGAATTAGGCCATTCAGCCCATTGAGTCTACCCTGCCATTCAATCATGGCTGATTTAACTTTACCTCTCAACCTTATTCTCCTGCCTTCTCCCTGTAACCTTTGACACCCTGACTAATCAAGAATCTATCAAATCTATGCTTTAATAAAGTGGTCTCCTCAGCCATCTGTGGCAATGAAATCCACATATTCACCACCCTCTCTGACGAAATTCCTCTTCAACTCTTTTCTATAGGAACGTCCTTTTATTCTGGGGCTGTGCCCTTTGGTTATAGACATTCCCACTAGTGGAAACTTCTTCTCCACATCCACTCAATATAATCAAACTCAAATTTGCAAAACGCTAATAGATTTTGTTGCATGTGTCATGTTGGTCAATAGGTTTGTTGTGAGCCCACTGTGTATATCTTGACAAGTGATATCTGACCTTGAGCATTGGGTAGATATGGCACGCATGGCAGATGAGATGTTATTTGTACAAAATTAATTTGCCCATTATATCCACCACAAAATCATGAGAGGAATGGATCAGGTAGATGCACATATTCTTTTGCCCAGAGTAGGGGAATCAAGAACCAGAGAACATAGGCTTAAGTTGTGAGGAGGGGAAGAGTTAATGGGAACATGAGGGGTAACTTTTTCACACAAAGTGTGGTGAGTGTATGGAACAAGCTGCCGGAGGAGGGAGTTGAGGCAGGTACTATCGGAACATTTAAGAAACAGGTACATGGATAGGATAGGTTTAGAAGCATATGGGCCAAAAACAGATAGGTGGGACTAGTGTAAATGGGTCATGTTGGTCGGTGTGGGCAAGTTGGGCCGAAGGGCCTGTTCCCACATAGTATGACAGACTATATGACTATGTTTGATGTGCTTGGAGTATGATTTAGGTTTAATATTGTCACATGTACTGAGGTACAGTGAAATGCTTTGTTTTGCATGCTGTCCGATCAAATCTGATCATCCTATACATAAATACCATAAGCCAAATACTTAAGACAGGCTTAAGTACAATAGGTAGAACATAGGGGAAGATGCAGAGTGCAGGATATACAATAGTTTTCAGCATTGTAGTGCATCAGTTCCAGAGACAAAGCCCAATGTCCACAATGGGGTAGAGGTGAATCAAACAGTACCTTAGCTTATGGAAGGACCATTCAGGACATATGTCCTCTAGTTCTTGATTCCCCAACCCTGGTTAAAAGACATTGTGCATTTACCCTATCTATTCCCCTCATGATCTTAAACTGCAAGATCACCCCTCATCCTTGAGGTATTTGAAAATAAGCAACATTAAAAAACAGCAACGTTTTTGTTGTAGAACGGTTTGTGCTAAATGATATGAAGTTGAGCTGGATAAACTTTGTCAATCAACAACTACCCAATTGAACAAGCAGAATTATTTTGCTTTACAGCCCAGCTTGACACAGTTTAATTATCTCATGTGGAATAAATAAATCATAATGTGGTGTTTGATGTACCAAAGGCAGCTGGAAATAAAGCTGCAATACTATCACACGCACGCTATGATGCCAGATACATTCCAGTTTTTAATCAGTTTTCAGCATCATATCCTTTTCACCGATCACGTGCTTCCAATTCATTCATGCAGACTGAAAAATGCAAGAGAAATCAAGCACAGACAACTTTGTAAAGAACAATGTGTGCTTAAGGCTGTAAATGTGATGCAGAAGTTGCAAATACCTTTTAATGGCAGTAAGTGATTTTGTTATAGCATCACAACTCCTTGTGTGCCGTCTCAATGTCTGCGCCAACGACAGCACTTAATATGGCAGTCATGAATACTCTACCTTATTCATTATTAATGGCACAAGCCATCTTTGAAGAACAGGTCAATTTCAAAGGAAGGCACAAAAGTGCTGGAGTAACTAAGTGGGTCAGGCAGCATCTTTGGAGAACATAGATAGGTGATGCTTTGAGTCAGGGCCCTTCTTCAAACAGATCCTTGATTCTACAGGCATATTTCAAAGTCCAGTAATGGTCCCTCTAGACGTCTAGAGTCTGAAGAAGGGTCCTGACCCGTAACGTCACCTATCCATATTCTCCAGAGATGCTGCCTGACCTGCTGAGTTACTCCAGCACTTTGTAGCCTTTAGGTCAAGTTTACCATATGAAGAGCATTTAGTGACACTAGGCCTTTACTCGCTGGTGTTTAGAAGGTTGAGGGGGATCTCATTGAAACTTACCAAATAGTGAAAGGCCTGGATAGAGTGGATGTGGAGGGTATGTTTCCACTTGTGGGAGAGTCTAGGACCAGAGGGCACAGCCTCGTGATTAGTACGGGTGTCAAAGATTATGGGAAGAAGACAGGAGAATTGGGTTGAGAAGGAAAGATAGATCAGCCATGATTGAATAGCAGAGTAAACTTGATGGGGCGAATGGTCTAATTCTGCTCTAATGACTTATGTCCAGGGGAGCGGCAGCAGGAAGTTATCTGCATGATGGTGGGCTTGGGAGACCTGAACTTACCCAAGCAATCAGGTGTACAGGATGTAATCAAACCTAATCGGCTTACTAATTTACCAGCAGTTAAAGCGTTAGAGAATCATACAGCATGGAAAAAGACCCATCCTCCCAACTTGTCCATGCTGACCAAGATGCCCCATCTCAGCTAGTCATATTTGCCTGTGCTTGGTCCATATCCCTCTAAACCCTTCATGTCCATTTACTTGTCCAAATGACCCTTAAAATTGTAATCCTGCGACTTATCTTCATTTCTATAAAGAAGTGGCAGGGTCGGCAGTGAGATATAGCAATCACCAAAGCATCAACTTTGCCTCTGGCCATTTGCTAAATTTTATATATTTCTCTCAAGTCTCCCCTTAGACTCATGCAGGATGTTCCAGAGAAAACAACCTAAGTTTGAGAAAACAACCCAAGTTTGAGAAGACAATCCAAGTTTCAATATCAAAGTTATTTTTAGTGTATGTCAAGTGACTGAAACATGTCTACTCTGCATTGGAAACACGGAACGATTCCATAACTGGTGTTGCCACCCCATGTATTTTATATCATAGTTACTGTGCTTTAAAGGACAACAAATCACTGTTCATCGAGTAAGCTTACTCAACATCATTACTCACCAAGGTCTGTGTCTGTTTTAGGTTCTGGTTTATTATTGTCACGTGTACCGAGGTACAATGAAAGGCTTTGTTTTACATGCTATCCAATCAAATCGAACAATAAGATAGACAGTCAGAACCTTTTTTCAAGGGTAGAAATGTCCAACTCCGCCTCTGGCATAGCTTTAAGGTGAGAGGGAGAACGTTTAATGGAGATATGCAAGTGTTTTTTTACATAGATGGTGATGTGTGCCTGGGACTTGCTGCCAGGGGTGGTAGAAAAGACATACGATAGTGATGTTTAAGAGGCTTTTAGATAGGCTCATGGAAGTACAGAGGGATATGGATCATGTGCAGACAGATGACTTGGCATCATGCTCAACGCAAATATTGTGTTCTGAAGGGCCCATTCCTGTGCTGTACTGTTCTATGTAATATCATTCATCAATATAATTAAGCCAATCTCAAGAACAATGGGTAGAGCAAAGGGAAAGGTACAGAATATAGTTCTCAGATTTTGACAGCTATGAGTGCATTTCACAGAATGCAATAAATCCATTCATTGAAAGATCAATAGTCATTTGGCTCATAAAGTATGCATGTTTTTTTCTTTAGTTCAGCTTTGAATCACTTCTTAGAGAAAACCATGTAGCAGGTTTCTCTCAACCTCTGATTCCATTATAACTGTTTATGTCTTCCTCTAGTATAAAAAAACCCATATAAAGCAGTCCCTGCATGACTTTAATTTGTTTTTATGCAGCTTCCAAAGAAGGTTTTCCAGATGACATAGATAGGGAATGTTTTAATGTGTCATACCAACATTTTTTACATGTGTATATTGTGCTCCTGCTGGGAATTTAAAAAGTGAGACGAGTACAGATTTATTTCAGTGGATAACAATGACAGTAGTTTAATTAGTTTTAGAGATACAGAGTTGAAACAGGCCCCTCAACCCAATGAGTCCATGCTAATCTTATGATGAAAATCTTATGATCTTATGGGAACCCAGTACTTTACCGGCAATCTGACAATCTCCACCTTAAAAATTGGCACAAACAAGTTGGAACAGCTACTGAGATTTAATTCATTCACGCAGAAAGTACAGGAAAAAATGAAGCTTTCTAAATGAATCCAATTCCTTTTACTGAACCCTGGATTCTATATCTTACATGCATTCCTACGCCTTTCTTTTGACCGATATTGATCATTACATCTTAATTCACGTCTTAAAATGTAATACTGCATCATATGTTCATCAGTTCCAGGAGCACAATTAACCCGCTCGGCCCATCAAATTCTGCCCATTCAATCATGGCTGATCTATCCTTCTCACCACATTCTCCTGCCTTCTCCCTCTAACACATGACACCTCTTACTAATCAAGAATCTGTCAATCTCTATCTTAAAAATATCCATTGACATGGTCTCCATCTGTGGCAATGAATTCCACAGATTCACCACCCTCTGACTCAAGAAATTTCTCATCTCCTTTATAAAGGTACATCCTTTTATTATGAGGCTGTGGCCTCTGGTCCTAGACTCTCCCACTGCTGGAAACATCTTCTCCACATCCACTCTATCCAGGCCTTTCACTATTCGGTAACTATCAATGTGGTCCCTCCCTCTCATCCTTCTAAATTCCAGCGAGAACAGGACCAATGCTGTTGAACTCTCATCATATGTTTACTTGATCACTTCTGGGATCATTCTCGTACACCTCCTCTGGACCCTCTCTAATGCAGCACATCCCTGCTCAGATATGGGGCCCCAAAACAGCTCACAATACTCCATATGTGGCTTTATAAAGCCTCAGCATTACATCTCTGTTTTTATATTATAGTTTTCTCGAAATAAATGCTAGAATTGCATTTGCACGAATAGCACTAATAATAAAGGATAACCAGTTTCAGTTTTTTGATCTGCTCTGTGAAAAAATTGTCATAGGTACCTTGGCATCTCTGTACTGAAGGAATAAAATCCCAACAGTGAGTCTATGTAGAATCAGTGTCTACAACAGCTAAATAACCAGCTGGCATTCTCTCTCTGGGCTCATCTAGCAATAAAAGTGTTTGAGAAGAGAAGAAGTGTGTTAAGAAGAGAAACAAAATTTAGGACAATGGAAAAACCAAAGTACTCAAGAATCAATGATTCCAAAGCTGCAATTTGTATCTGCTTGCAGTTCAGTTTAGTTTAATTTAGAAATACAGCATGGAAACAGGCCTTTCATCCGAACGTGTTCTGGCTGACCATCGATCACCCACACACTAGTTCTATGTTATCTCACTTTCTCATCCTGTGCACTAGGGGACAACAAGCAAATTAACCTATAAACCTTCACTAGGTCTGGAATGTGGGAGGAAACCGGAGCACCCAGGAGAACGTGTAAAT
This sequence comes from Leucoraja erinaceus, assembly GCF_028641065.1. Taxonomy (NCBI): domain Eukaryota; kingdom Metazoa; phylum Chordata; class Chondrichthyes; order Rajiformes; family Rajidae; genus Leucoraja; species Leucoraja erinaceus. The sequence goes on from NC_073394.1 coordinate 21,408,547, forward strand.
TCCGTACAGTCAGCACCCATAGTCAGGATCAAACCCAGATCTCTGGCGCTGTGAGGCAGCAACTCTACCGCTGCGCCACTGTGCGCCATCCTTCCAAGGAATGAGGAACTACAGGTGCTGATTTACTAAAGCAGGCACAGAGTGCTGGAATAGCTCAGCAGGACAGACAGCATCTCAGGAGGACACAGATAGGTGACGTTTCGGGTCTGGACCCTGCTTCGGATATTCAGACTATCTGCTTACTGAATTAACAGTGTGAAAATTCAATACATTCACAAATCGCTTGCTGATTAAGTAGTCGTGTTTTGCTTGGGAGATGTTCATTATTTAAAAATGAAACCAAATGGAATACAGTGTGTAACAATTCTTGCCTGTTTGCCGTACCATAGTAGTGAAAGTATTCACTATAATATTATCATCTTTTGGTCACCATGTTACAGGAAATAAGTTGTCAAACTGGAAAGGGGGCAGAGAAGTTTTGAGAAAATATTGACAGGCCAAGAGCCTGAGCTATGGAGAAAGGTTGAGCAGGCTATGACTTTATTCCTTGGAGTGCTGGAGGATGGGGGGTGATCTTATAGATGTATACAAAATCACAAGAGGAATAGATGGGGTAAATGCATTATATTTTGCCCAGAGTAGGAGAATCGAGAACCAAGGGACATAGTTTTAAGGTGAGGGAGGGGGGATGGGGTGGGGAAGGTTTAATCGGAACCTGAAGGATAACGTTTTTGCACAAAGGATATATGGAACGAGCTGCAGAGGAGGTAGTTAACGCAGGTTCTATCATTACGTTTAAGAGAGATTTGGACATATAGGATAGGTTTAGAGGGATACTAGACCAAGTGCAGTACCACGACCAGGTGGTACTAGACCAATGCACCCGTTCGCCACCCGTAGCCCTCACGGGAGGCATGGTCTTCCAACTCAAGCCGCTCCCGAACGTAAGATTCCAGCACTCCCCTGCCTCCCTCAGCAGTGCTCTTTCCAATTGCACTTGTCCTGCATGTTGCAATGGCAATTCGCCCTCCCCCTGCTAGTCGAGCCATTGTGACATCATCAGTTGAAGCTGGTCGGTTTGAAATTCAAGGTATTTTGAATTTTTTTTAAACTTTAATGGAGAATGTCGAGAAATAAAGCATAAAATGTTCAGATAAGGCAATCCCGGCCTCGAGGGGAAAAATGGTCAATCTGAATATGTAAACATGTAATTTAGTGTTTTTGCGAAGATGTAAGGACAACCACATATACACACGTACAAGATTAGACTTTAAATATGTATATGATGATGATGAGCCAAGGGCAGGAAGGTGGGATTAGTGTTGATGGGGATGTGGGTGCAAGCAGGTGGGACTAGTGTAGATGGGGCATGTGGACGCACGCAGTGGGACTAGTGTAGATGGGGCATGTGGGTACGAGCAGGTGGGACTAGTGTAGATGGGGCACGTGGACGCACGCAGTGGGACATGTAGATGGGGCATGTGGGTGCTGGCAGTGGGACTAGTGTAGATGAGGCATGTTGGTATGAACAGGTGGGA